>NC_135339.1:44536463-45175483 GCF_023851605.1 Tamandua tetradactyla
AAGCAAAAGTGTATAATCAGGGATGTGCAGATCAGTTTTAAAGAAAAGAGGTTGTGTCTTTAGGTATTCGATTTATACAGTGAATTCTGAGAATATTATTGTTAAACCAGTTTAATTAGGCTTCTTCTAGAAGCAGGCTCATATAAAAAGAATTCTAGCAATTTGCTTTAATATCCTTTATTAGATTTTGCTCCAAGAAATCTCATAAAAGATTTTGGACTATTCAGTTATTTTCTAGAACAGAGGTTCCCATACTTTTTTTTGGGGGGGGGGGAATGCGCGCGCTTCAGGAATCATACATGGGTCTCCGGCATGACAGGCATTCTCTGGAGGCAGAATTCTGTCACTGAGCCAGAGGTTCCCATAATTTTAGGATTTACTAAGTAATAAATTTTAAAAGGGGATGGAAGCAACGTAAGGATATCAGCATCTTATGTTGGACCTTGGAATATTTTTAAAGTCATCTATCACCATAAATTCATAAAAGCAATATAATTTCAACAACAAATACAAGATCATAATTTCAGAATAAATTGTTATCCTTTAAATTGAAAAAAATTTAATTTGTGGAAAATTCCCCACATTGTCACTCATTCTCATCTCCCCACAGACCAGAGGAAAGAAGCTGCGCTTTGGACATTGAGAAACACGTGATGGGCCTTCTACCTACTGTGGTCACAACTGATGATGCCATTAGCTAAACGGGCAGCTGATGGTGTTGGCGATCATGGGATTTATTGAACAAGTTTGTTCAGAGGCAGGCTAAGAAACATGAAATCGCAATTGTTGCAAAGCCTTTCCTGAGTTTCTGTCAAAATATGGGTTAATTTGTTTTAGGAGGAATGTTAGTTCACCTGATTAATACAATACATGGCTATGTTCAGTGGCAGTGGTTATAGTCAAAGCAACCCCCAAAAGTGTGGAGGATTGAGGGTACACCTGTGAAATAACCAGGTAAAAAGACAGCCTCCCTGGGTTGCAACTGCCCCATCTCCTCCCTTTTACCCTTTGTACAGTCCTTACTTAAAAGACCATAAAGGTTTAAGGGAAATAAAACAATAAAAGGAAACACAACTGTATAAAATACAGTAAGCATTAAAGTAGCTATTTTTGAAAATCAGCCATAGTTTGGAATAAAAAGAGAACTAAAGCGAGCAGGAGCACTTACTATAACAAAAGCTAGCAAATGGCCTGTGTGGGGTTATTCCATGAGAAGATCTTTATGATGGTTGGGTCATGGGGAGTCACAATCTGTTTTGTCTGTCTTTGCATTGCAAATAGAGTCTTGAGCCAGAGACAAGAACTAAAGGAACTCCTACAACTCCTACAACTCCTCAAACATCCCATGCTTTCCATTTCAGAACCTTGCAAATGCTATGCCTCTTGAACTACCCTTCTCCTTCCTCTGCTCCAGACAAGCACCTATTTACTCTGCTCAGAAAAAGTCGCCAGCGTCAATTATTATACATCAGATGTCACTGTAAGCACTTCACATACATCGACTAAGATAATTCCTACAACAATCCTCTGAGGTAGGTGCTATTATGATCAAATCCTCATCTCATAGATGAGGAAACCAAGGAACAGAGAGATTCATAACTTGCCCAAGGACATTTAGCCAGTAAGGCAGAGCTTAGAATCTGAAGCAGGAAAACTTCTAGCCACTAGGCTATGCTCTCCCTTTTTGAAGATTTTCTGATTCCTTCAGAATTAATCAATCTTATAACACTGACCAAAGTAATTCCAGGGGTTACGTTTATATGTACTTACGTACACTAAATCTTCAGCTTCTTAAGGAAAGGAGCTGAATCTTATTTCATGTTATAATTCTTCACAATGCCTCCAGTTCTACCACTAATAATTTATACAAGTCAATCAGAAAATATATACTAAATGAAAAGCTGCAGACATTATTATGTAATGTGCAGAGTATGTTAATCACTTTTTGTTTTGACTATGAAATACCGTGCTCTTTGTCTGCCTCTGTTTATTAAAATAAAAGCCTCCAAAGATTTCTAAGATACTTCTCAGTTTCCTTTTTGAAAACTTGCTAAGGAACTATCCTTTCTTTCTGAATGCATGTATTTTAACTTTGTCCTAAAAGATGGTGCATTCATTCATTCACTCAATAATTTTTTATTTTTAGTGCCTTTCTATGAAAGTAAATGGTACACCAAAGAGGAAAAGGAAATATTTTTATTCTTTTATAAACAGTAATTCGTTTGACCATTTATTTAACAAATACTTCATCTAGCAAATACCTACATTTACTAGATACTGAGTTAGATGAAAGAATTCCTGTCCTCTAAGAATTCACAATTTAGTAGGGAAACCCACAATTTTAGACCAATATGACAGCTGATCTTTGGGAATAATACGGACGGTATTATGACAGAAATAAATATGAGGGGTTGATGGGAAATTTGTAAAGACTTCATAGGCCAAAGGTATTTATGCATTCTTTATTCTGGAAAACAGTCATTCTTATGGCAGACTGAAATTCCATTATAAAATGGTCATTTGCCAGGGGGCTGTAAATAAGTCATTCCTATGTATAAACAATGGCAAATTCCCACATTTCTGTGTGTCCTAGTTTCTCCTTCTACGAGAAATGTCACATTTAAATAAAACTTGCAGTAATTGTCAGCTAGAAGAAGGGTATAAGCAGATCTCACAGAGCCAACTCAAACTCTATAATTCCTGAAACAGACAACACATATCTGGCCAATATACATTTGAAGTGAGTCAAGATAAGCCTTTGTGGATCCAAGATTTAGTGGTGCCCTGTAATTACCAAGATTGAGCCTCACAGGTTTTTGGGTTTTTTTCCCCCATTCTAAAACTCATTGCTGAATGTTTCCTTCCCTCTCTGTGGGCACTGGTGTCTCCAAGTTAGCCTTCTGGGAGACTCCAGCATAACTGACTAGGAAAGTTATCCTGCATCTATTAATACTGAGGAGACCACACGTGAAATAGAGAGACCAAATAATAGGTAAGACAGATCTTTTTATTCAATCCTTGTTTAATATATCATTGATTCCATCTTTTGGCTCTCTAGCATATTGAAATGGGGGAAAAAATCCATAAGGCTCTCATTTTTAATATCATGGAAACTTTTGATTGTGGGGGAGGAAAACCTTTTGCAAACACCATTTGATTCTCTTCTACAGAATGTAGATTCATGAACTTATTCTGCAAAGTCAGCAGTTAAACAAATCACTTGAGAATTAAAAGTCAGCAAACAATGAAGGGAAGCCCTGAGAATGCTATGCTCTTTTCATGATGCATAAGAATAAGAGAACTGTAAGGCATGAAAGAAGTTAGACTTATAGACATTTGGGGTTTTCCAATCACTTTACATTTTTGTAAAAACAGATCTCACTGATGGTTAGTTCCTGTGTCATGCTGACAGTGTACAAATAAGAATAGCAAGGTCCCATTTCAGAGCAGACAGCGTGGAGCCCTCCTCAAAAGCATTTTAAAATTAGAATGACAGGACTTCACAAGCATTCCTGGTAGTAAGGATGAATATTAATGATTCAAGAAAACAATAAACTAGCACCATAGTCTCTGCCTGTCCCCATCCCCACCCCTTACTGTAACAGCAAAGATAGGCCTCCTCTAATTGGACCTTTTGTTTCTTTGATTTCCACACTCATAAATGGAAAACACACACTAGCATAACCCTTGTCCGCAAAAGACTTGGCTTTCTATTGGTATGCCACTTCATTGGTTACTCTCATCCTCTATATTCTTCTGAATCCAGACATAAGGACACACATATAGATTAACATGCATTCAATAGCAAAAATTATTTTTCCAAAATCTATACGGAACTGAGAGCAATCCCAGGTGAGGTGACATGGCATAAAGGCTGACAGATCTATGAAACAAATCTGACTCTGCCAATCACTGTCAGGGCAACTTGGGTGACAGCAATCTCTCTCACTTTCTTGCCTGTAAAACATGGTCGCGGTGGTATACGGAAACTATTTCTGCGTGATTCTTCTGTAAACCTACAAATCCTCTAGTTAAAAAAAAAAGATAAAGAGGAAAAAAAATAACTTGTTTGATTCTAAATAAGATCAAGTATCTGGCAGTAATAATATACTTTCAATAAAGAGTGGCTATTTTTATTGTTCCTTTGTTAATATTAATGTTTTAGTTTCCCAGCTGCTAAAACAAATATCCTACAGCAGGTTGGCTTAACAACAGGGAGTTAGTAAGCTCCTGGTTTTAGTGGCTAGAAAGCCTGCCTCCTCCCGACGTCACTGGGACGGGCGAGGACTCCCCGCCTTCCTTGGCTTCCCCATGCCATTCCCATCACACCCTGCGCCTTCGTTTTCTCTTCCGGGTTCCCGCTGACTTCCGGTTCTTCGTGCGGCTTTCTCTCGCTATTATCGTTTCTCAGGACTGCAGTAATCCAGGTTAAGGCCCAGCCTCATTTAGTTGGACCATCCCTTATCTAAAAAGAACACCTTAAGAGATCCTTTGTACTATGGATGCACACCCTCAGGGATGCGAATTCAGACCAAGATCATATCTGCACTTGGGGTACATAACTCAAGCCATCACAATTATTGTCATCTTCAACAGCAGCAGCATCTCTCCTGAAGATGACTAGTGAAAGGTAAACTGAGTTTACGATCTGGCTATGCATTTAACAGTATGAAAAAGGGGAGGGTGCTGGTAAAAAGCATCAAAGAAACCAGTTCCTAGCCTGGCGCTGACCCTGCCTTTATGGCGTTAGGAAAGCAACTTAATCTCTCAAGTCTCTTATTTAATGTGGAAATAATAACTGTGCTTACTCTATAGGGTTTTTGTGAGGATTAAGGGCGATTTTAGTAAAGTTCTAAGTATCAGTTCTGGTTCATAATTAAGTGCTCCAGAAGTGTTAGCAATTTTTAACACTATGATTTTTTTTTTCCTTGATGCTGAGTCTTAGCTCATTCTAGGATTTAACACTATAGTTTATTTTACTAGCCAGTCTCTGTGAAGGAAAAGCTTGGTAAGAGAGTCCTAAATGTCTGGTCCAGAATAAGAGGACGGAATTATTGATTGGGAAAAAAAAAGCATTTGAAATTTATTACAAAGAAAAACAAGAAATAAAATCAGAATGGTAGGCTCTGAAAACATTGGAAGATGAAAGGAAAGGCTTAAAAGAGAATTTCCTTATTTTATTTATTTAACACTTCATAATAATCACTCAGGGCCATGCACTGTTATAAGCACTTTACAAATATTAGTTTATATTAATATTAATAATATTATGAGAAGGCTGCTTTTTTTTATCCCGATTTCACACTAGAGAATTTGAAGCCAAAGAAGTTAGGGATTTACACAAAGTCATACAAGTAAACAGTAGAGCCAAGATTTGAAACCAGCAGTTTTGCTTCAGAGTCTGTGCATTTACACATTTTACTATGCTAAGAAACTTCTCTTGGATACATGTTTAAAATGTATGCTAGAAAAGAGAGATCAGAACAAACCGTTGCCAGACTGGGGATTTGGGGAAAAGGGAACACTGAATCTTTGTGTCAGTTATTGTCTTTGAGGAAGATACTTAAGATGGAGTTAGGGTAGGCAGAAGACCTAATGAAGAAAGCTTGAATATCCAATTATGGAGGTAAAAAGTATGCCATCCTAGTAGAAAAACATGGAGCAAACCTAGGAAGTTAATTGGAGTGTGAATCACCTGATAGAAGCTTTTAAAATGAGTGACAGAGGCACTGTTTTCTCTCTGTGAGTCTAATCTGTATGCCATTTTATCCCCCAAAATTCAAGAGTTTCAAATAAAGTTGGCATGCACTCAAAGAGGCTGAGTAAGCATACTATTCAGGAAAAAAAAGCACATATGCTGGCTCTCTTCCTTGGGTGATGATGGCGAAGAGCTTTTCAGTTGTTGATAGCAAGAAACTTCTGTTTGCACAATGCTCTGGCTCTCAGCCACTCCCTGAATATCAACATTAAATTATAAATATATTCCAATTTGAACTCCCCATTGTATGACTAATCACAATTTGATCTTGACTATGTACTGAAACAAACAATAACAACCACCAAAGCAAAACATAACTATTTTTCCTCTATGCTTTTTCATTATTTTTTGTTAGTTTCATGTAGCTATTAATCAAAGTAGGCTTAGTTAAGTATGCACTATAATAGATTCTTGAGGTAAAATGATTTATTCACTAAGATTTTTGGATCTGGGGGTGCAAGATAGAATTCTTGCCTGCTATGAGAGAGATACAGGTTTGGTTCCTGGTCCGTTACTTCCCATAAGACAAAAAAAAAAAAAAAAAAAAAAATTAACAAATGGTGTGGCAATAATGGGATACTCACATGGAAAAATAACGAAATGTGGCCCTGCCATACAGCGTACAAAAAAATTTTTTTTTAGGATCTGGACCACTGAAATGAACATGTTTCACCTCTTGGACACAGGGTACAAGTCCAGTGTATGTGGTTTTGTGATAAGACCATCCTCACAGTAAAACTTCAGTGGGTAGACCTATGTGTCAAATGTGTGCCAGAGTGGTTTAAAATTCTGCTTATAATTTGATCCAGAAGTCCCTGCTCTCATAATAATTTTAAGGATACATTCCAACTTTTTGTACAAGAATATTTATTGCATGGGTTATTGTGTCAAAATATTGGAAGTGAATTAAATTAGAGTTTCAAAAGGACAAACTGAGAATCACTGGAAACTAATGGCATTAACGGAAACAGGACTGCCCAGGCAATGTGCTACACAGCTCCTCCTTCCCTGCAGCTTTTCTGCATACATAGGTTTTATTCTGGTTGTTGTTTTGTGAAATACAACATGTGATGCTCTGCAGCTAAATGCATATCCATTCCAGAATTCTCTTAAATCCCAGGGGCCTCAAACACTTTATTTTTGATACTGTTATAGTTTCAAAACAAATACCATATCATGAGTTGGCTTAACAACAAGAATTTATTAGCTAATGGTTTCAGAAGCTAGAAGGCTTGCTTTCTCCTGTGGTTGGTATCTTCCAACTGGCTAGCAGTCTGTGGGATTCCATGGCTTTTCTGTTATATGGCCATGCACATGTGGGGGTTCTTCTTTCTCTTATCCTGTTACTTCCAGCTTCTGGCTGCTCTCCAAGTCTTCTTTTTTAGGTCTAATTGTCTTTACTTGGAAGGACTCCAGCCATAAAGGCCCACTCTCATTCATGAGGTTTGGGCAGCCTTGACTAATACCATCTTCAAAGGGCCTGTTTACAAATGAGTCCACACCCACAGGACTAGAGTGTGGAGCCTGAACATACCTTTTGTGAAGGGGCATAATTCAATCCTCAATAGATACTACAATGAAAAAAACCTTAAAAACATCCTTTGCTTTTCTTCCTTAAACATTGTGCTGTAGAGCAACAATGCCTAATAGAAATTTCAGTCATGATGGAAATGTTCTTGAACTGCACTTGGGGTAGCTACTAGCCACATGTGGCTATCGTGCAATGGAAATGTAGCTGGTGAAACTGTGGAACTGATTTTCTAAATTTCTTTCGTTTAAATTTATTAAATTTAAATAACATGTATGGCTAGAGGCTAGAGACTGCAATATTAGATAAGGC
The DNA here is from genome assembly GCF_023851605.1 of Tamandua tetradactyla. Classification (NCBI taxonomy): domain Eukaryota; kingdom Metazoa; phylum Chordata; class Mammalia; order Pilosa; family Myrmecophagidae; genus Tamandua; species Tamandua tetradactyla. The sequence goes on from NC_135339.1 coordinate 44,544,062, forward strand.
AGCTCTAATGCATGCAGGAACAATTAGCCAGATGTGTCCTTCTCTTGACTGCACACTGGGCTTTTCCAGCTCTTCCAGTTTTAAAGTCCATATCCAGCATTATCCATCCATTAATTCATTCACTTATTAATTACTATAAAAATTTTATTGAGCACTGTGTGTCAGTCTTGGTACTAAGATCTATAGACCCAGTTATCAACAAGACAGCCATGTTCACTGCCTTTATAGAGCATATATTTTAGCAGAAATAAAGAAGGTTTTCCTGCCCCAAATTACATCTCCCATGGTTTGCCTCACAAAAGACCGCTAACAAAGAAAAGGATGGGTCCTGGTTCATTCTGACACTTTGTGATATACTGACATTGTATGTTCACAAACAGATTCAGTTCTGCCTCTGATAACTATCAAAGTTTTCTCTTTCCCCCCTGGATGCATTGAATACTTCCAGGATGTCTCTCTTAGACTGAAGACTGTTCTACCTGAGCTTCTATTCCTGGGCAGATGGACTGGTCAATTCTTCTGAGCACAAGTTCTTCATCTGAGAAATAGGACCTGGAGATATTATGTAAATGAAGGCTCTCCTCTGCCTCTAGGAAGTGAAAGCACTTTCTTAATACCTAAAGTTCACAGAAGAAAACCTGATATGTCTTCCAATTCCACTTCTGTTGAGCATTAATTATGTATGAATCATTGTAGTAGGTATTATAAGTGATAAAAGATCTAAAACACTTCTACAGAACCCAAAATGCATAGAATCAAAGTAGACATTACCTTGTGAGTTTATTCTCTTAGGAGATGTAATTCCACCAGCCTTCTTAAAGCATCAGAGAGAAAATGAATGGGATCGCAACTCGAGGGTAAGCCAATATTGAGCTCGTATTTCTGTCTAAAACAAAATAAAGGGAGAACTGTTGTGTATACAAAAGTATGCTCAGTCCTATTGCAAAGAGAAAGATAAAATTATAGTCTTTCCTCTAAAGGAGTTTAAAATTTATTGGGTTTACATGTAGGCCATGTGTCACACACATGTGAAAGTATTAAATAATAAAGAACTGTAACTAGAACTAGGGTTCTAAACAATAGGAAGGCTCAGATATATGGCCTTTCTGATCCTGGAAATACTATCCATGTGACTGGGGACTCTGCACTCCATTTGCACAAATGGAACAGTGGTGTCAGAAAGCCAGGGTTCAAATCCTGCAACTACCACTTACCAATTTTGTGAACTTGGGCAAGTTACTGAGCCCCTCTAAGCTTTGTTTTCCTTGTCTATAAAATGAAGACAACACCTGCCTTATGTGTATAATGTGAATATTAAAAATAATGTATGAAAAAGATTAGTGCTGGGCTATTTGTAGTGTAGTACAAAATCTGGAATGAGGCTCTGCAAAAACCTCCAGGAACATTACACGGAAACAGGACTGGAGTGTGTAACCAGGATTGAGGCTGCAAGCCTCCAGGTATGTTACACGGAAACACAACAAACTGGGATCGAGGCTCCGAAGTTTCAGGAAATAGGTTTTATTGGTCTGTGGCCACAGGGCTCAGCTGAGTCACCTCTGAAAGTCTGAGCCCTGAGCAGGGGCTGACACAAGATTTTATAGACAGAATGGCTCATTTGGGACAGAGTTTTCCTAATATGGTAACTGGCGCTGCTCGAGAGAGATGATTGGCTGCGTGCCGGCAATCAGACCCGGATGGATTGCAAAGCTGAATTTACAGAAGCAAATGAGCGGTCATGGGGTTGTGGGCTCCTATAGAAGCCTCTTATCTTGCCTACGTGTGCTTTCAACTGTCCTTGGGGCTGGGAGACTTTCCAAAAAGGGAGTAGCTTGAGTAAACAAGGAGCCTACTTGCTGCTAGGGGCATTGTGCTACATTCCCCTCTTTGATGCTTGCCCACCCCAGTGGGCAATAGCATCACCTATATCTTGTCCTCTTCTTGTTGCAGGTGTTGATATGTCCTAATCTGAGCTGGGCAAGGGAAACAAGGTAGCTATGCAGGGTTTAAGTCCCTGCAATGTTGGGGGGGTGAGGATCTGCGCCCCACCTCTGTTGGCCCCAAGTTTTCTCCTGATGGCCCCTTTGCAACTGTGCCTGTCTAGGTTGTTCCTTCCCTGAGGAATCTTACCGGTCTTTGACTAACCAGCCATCCTCTGGGGCCAAGGAGGGTGATGTGAGGTATGCAAGTGAGGGAGAGGCGATGCCCCCCCAAGAGGGTCCGATTTGTCTTCTTGACAGCTTATACCCCCTGGACTCCACACCCACCTTGGGATTCCGTTACCTGCTGGCAGGGATCCGGCTCTGGTCATGTGTTTTGGGGAACCCAGGTTTTTTCTCCAGTGAGAGCCCAGCTCGTAGCTTTGGGCAAGAGACAAGCTGCATCGCCTCAGCTACCAGGAGGCCTCCACCTCAACACAGCCAAGAGCTCCCCACCTGATCTCATACACATTGCGCTACCAGGAGGACTGCATCAGGAACGGTGTCAGATTCAGTGAGGGGTAAAACTGTACATGTGTTGAAGGTCAGGTGGACTTGGGAACTGTTTCCCTTTTGAGGGGTTATGGCAATAGCCTTGCCCACCTAGAGTAGCTAAAACAGCACTACTGAACCTGGTGAGGTGGGATTATAGCATGCTGGGGGACCTTCCTTTAGGGTGCATACAGAATAACTGGGTTCCATTAAGAATGCAGGTTGAAGAACTGCCCTGACATGGATACTGGTTTTCCAGTTTGCTAGCTGCCAGAATGCAACATACCAGAAATGGAATGGTCTTTAAAAAGGGGAATTTAGTAAGTTGCTAGTTTACAGTTCTAAGGCTGAAAAAATGTCCCAATAAAACAAGTCTATAGAAATGTCCAATTTAAGGTATCCAGGGAAAGATACCTTGGTTCAAGAAGGCTGATGACGTTCAATGCTTCTCTCTCAAGTGAGGAGGCACATGTTGAACAGTCAGGGTTTCTCTCTCATCTGGAAGGCACATGGCAAACACAGAGTCATCTGCTAGCATTTTTTCCTAGCTTCCCTTCATGAAGCTCCCTGGGAGGTGTTTTTCTTCTTCATTTCCAAAGGTCACTGGCTGTTGGACTCTCTGCTTTTCGTGGCTATGTTGTTCTGCTCTCTCTGAATCTCCCCAAATGTTTCCTCTTTTATAGGACTTCAGAAACTAATCAAGACCCACCCAAATGGGTGGAGACATATTGTCACCTAATCCAGTTTATCAACCACTCTTGATTGGGTTACATCTCTAGGGAGATGATCTAATTACAGATTCAAACATACAGTATTGAATAGGGATTATTCTGCCTTTACGAAATGGGATTTTGATTAAAACATGGCTTCTCTAGGGGACATACATCCTTTCAAATCATCAAGACTGGTTATAGAAGGCTATGGTAGTTTCCACCTTTTTCCCAACATAGGTGGTTTTGAGGCATGTCTGACATGTCATTCCCCTTAGAAGGGCTTTTGACTATGCCGAGCAGAAACAGAGTGAGGCAGATGGTGCTGGCTATGGGGAGTGCCATCACATGAATATACAATTAGCCTCAGGTAAAAGAATGAAGACGCACACACTCTGTGCAGCAGCCAGGAAGGGGGAAGTTACCTGGGTAAGAGGGATCCCACCAAATTAGAGTAAAGTTGGTTTTTGGCAAGAACTCCATGTAACCTATTTCCAGGAGGGCTAAAACTGCTAAACAAAAGATAAATGCAAACAACAAGAAAAGACAATTAGTCCACAGACCCAGCAGGCCGAGATCTCCATGCATTGATTCCTCAATCTTTGGCTGTTTGGCATAGATCATTCAGCTTTCGGGGTGGCTGAAGCAGGGCTCAGAGGTCTCCTCAGGCTTCAGCCATGTGTTGACTAGCTGCTTCCAGTGAGCTAGAGCAGGGCAATGACGGTCAATCAGGCCTCAGTTGCAGGCTGGTCAGCTGATCTCGGCTGCGATGTAGAAGGGCGCAGTAGCTTCTGGAGAATGATGGCTTCCTGCATGTCAGGTGTTCAGGGGCAGGGCTGCAGTCCCAGGCGTTGTCTGCAGTGGCTCTCTTGACCCAAGAGTGGTGAATCCACGGGATGATCTCTGCGACTCTGACAGCTGGGGTTACTAAAACAATAGGATAAGGACCTCTCCAGTGAGGCTGGAGGGAGCCTTTTTTTTCCCAGTCTTTTACCCACACCAAGTTCCCTGGCTCATCCTCATGTAAGGGAGGGTAGATGCTAAAGGGTTCAGGTACTTCTTCCAACACTTCCACTTTTTAGTTCAACTAAAACTTTTCCTAACTCTGACCATAATTTCCTTTTCCACAAACCTTTGGCAACTTACTATATTTTTTCAGGCTTTGTCTTACTTTTTCATCATTCTGTAACAGCTGTTGATTTATCTTATGACAAAACTAATCTCTTTTTCCTTTTAGTAAAAATGCATCCTTTATATCTTTCATACTTAAGTCACTACTTCAAGCAAACATTTCACCACAATTACCATCAAAATCGAATTTGTCAGAATAATGTTAAATGCTTAAAATGCTTTAGTTGATGCATATTTGAAACATCAATATACAATTTTTAATAAGAATTAATGACACATATCAATACTTTTTAAAAAAACTTGCAAGGATAAAACTTGCATGCAAGGAATTTCTTGATGTTAAACAGCTTCCCCAGTTCAAAAATTCAAAAATATGAAACACAAAACCAAAGGGGAGCCACAAATTTGAAGTCAAAGGTAATGGGGTTTGGCCTGATCCCTTTGTCTATAAGAAAGGGTCTAAATGAGGGTACAGAGGTGCCAAGGGAGCTAGATGCAGGTCTTCTGCCTTGCCAGGAGTAGGAGCACTATTTACTTTATGATTATAACTTGGTTTACGTTTTTCTTTATACTTTCTCTTTTCTCATTATTTGACATAATGTGAATACTTTTTTGGTTGACCCCAGCTTCCAGCAAAGCTTAGAGTATGTCATTGTGGGAAATCCTATTACTAGTATTGGGGAACTATCTCCCATTCTCTTTTGGTCTTTCCTTCCCCTGTATTCCACTCTCCCATGTCTCCCAGCTCTGCCATTTATTTAAGACATTGTTAAGTGGATTGCCTGTTTTTTCTAATAGTAAAGTCATTATCAAGTGTTTATATGCTGGAGGTACTGCCTTAATAATAGCGTTTCTCTGTGAATCACTGACAGAGAGGAGGTGGTATGTGTTTCCTTTTCCTAATACAGTTGCTGACTTCGTAACTTCCTTTTTCAATCTCCACATAGCATCTCGCGAAGTGTACCAGGGTCGATCATTTTGTGGCCACATAATGTCAGTAGGGTATTGTTTATTGCACCCTTGTGCAGCCAGTGCCAGCAAGTTAGAACTTTCTCCAGTCTGCCGACTAAACTCTTGAAAAGCAGTCTGTATAAAGGGATTGGTTCTCATTCCTGCAAGTTTCATGCAGTCAGCATAGTCAAGCACCGCTCTTCCAGCACCAGCATCAGCAATTATGACCATTCAGGTAATTAATGGCTCACCACACTTAAGAATGTTAGTTATTTCTTGCTCTTTTATAGTGGTTTTGAAAGGGCAATCAGATGATTGCCCTGTTTCTCTTATTTTTGCCTTTGTATTGGGCAAGCTCCTATTTCTGGAGGATATTACTCCTTTCTTTCTGACAAACTTTCTCATCTAAAATATTCCCATCTTTTTCATCATCTGCCTCATCTCACACATCACTATCCCACTTATCAGGGTCCTGATCAGCAGTGGCAGTGGCTAGTACCATATGTACTTTCTTTTTGTTCACTTTACCTCATCTCTTCTTATATTTATATTAGGCCACACTGACTGCAGCTTTTTCAGCTACTGACCAATAATTACAAATTTGATTTTCCAAACTAAAGTTTTGATTCTGCAGCATTGACAGTTTTTCCTGTAATTCTGCCAATTCCTTTTCATAATTCATTTTTTCAGAGATTGCATGATCTCTCTGTTCATACATTTTTCTATATGCCATAAACAAAATCCATCCTCTTCTGCACACTCCAATTGTTTCTCTCCCTTTTTCTAATGAAATGTTTTCTAGACACAGAGTAACCTGAATAGGTTCTCCCTGTTTAATTCTGTTCCCCCAATCTTCACATGGTCCTGTGCATTTTGCCCATTCCTTTGCAAGTAAGGAGTAAGTAAATCATCCCATCTTGGGATTTCTTGGTTCTTTACTTTGAGCTTAGAGGACTTTTTTTAAAAAAGACATTATCTCCTAATCTATGTTCAAAGCTAGGGCCTACTGTTAATCTCTCAAGTAAATCTTGAAGTGGGATTACTGACTTAAAAATTCCCAAATGTCTTATAGCATTAGAAAGTACAAACCAGGGAGACAGAATGTTTAAATTCAAACCATTCTGCATACAAAAAGGACAAGAAACCAGCAACTTCAAATTTATCAAGAATGGTCCTGAATGTCAATATGCAGAAGAACACAGTCCATATTTTCTTCACAAGTTTTCTAAAGCTTGTCTTACCTCCACCACTTCGAAGTGGTGCTGAAATGTGAATCCTGCTCGCAGCACCGATTTTGTCACACAAAAGGCAACATGGTATTTGTGGCCCTTTAATTTATAGATTTGATTTGCAGGCAACACAGACTTCAGTGATATAAAAAACAGATTTTATTAGGAAAGTTATTAAAGAAAATAATTAAAAGATAGTAAGTAAAAGAGTCTTCAAAAATAAAACATAGTTACATCACCAGATGAGATGGCACCAACACCTGAAGAGAAGTGCTGGAGAGTTTCAGAAGCAGCATTTTAACTCTCATAAGCAAAAATCCACAGCTATTTGGAGACAGCATTCAGAGTCTCCTTGGAGACAGCATTCAGAGTCTCCTTAGTTAAGATCCATAGCAGAGCATAAGATTCTGATGAGGTGCTCTCCCTCTCTCATAAGATTCTTCTCTCCCTTCTTTTTCTCCTAAGTTTCTCCTCTTTTTTTCTTCTTCTTCCTCATAAGATTTTCTTCTCTCTTTCTCTAACTGCTTGCATGTAGTTTTTTAATGATATCTTCACACAATAGTGGCCAAATTCCAATTAGCTTACATGGTAAGCCTCCAGGTATGTTATGCAGAAACAGAACAAACCAGGATCAAGGCTCCGAATTTTCAGGAAATAGGTTTTATTGGTCTCTGGCCATAGGGCTCAGCTGAGTCACCTCTGAAAGTCTGAGCCCCGAGCAAGGGCTGATACCAGATTTTATAGACAAAATGGTTCATTTGGGACAGAGTTTTCCTGATATGGTAACTGGCGATGCTCAAGAGAGATGATTGGCTGCGTGCCAGCAATCAGACCCAGATGGATTGCAAGCTGAATTTACAGATGCGGATGAGCAGTCATGGGGGAGCGGTCTCCTACAGAAACCTCTTATCTTGCTTCTGTGTGCTTTCAACTGTCTTTGGGGCTGGGAGACTTTCCGAAAAGGGAGTAGCTTGAGTAAACAAGGAGCCTACTTGCTGCCAGGGGCCTGCGTGCTACAGTAGTAGGCACTAAATAAATGTGAGATTGATAAGAGGATAGTTATCAGGGTAATATTTATTACTAAATCCAAACAGAAAAATGCTTGTTATTGCAGCAACCAAAGGTAGTTCTTTCCCAATACAGGGCAACACAGTAAGTGCCCACACTGCCCATACTGTCTGAAGTATTAGATGGACTGGCATATGGCTTTCTCAATATTCTTTGTCATGATAGAAAGAATAGGAATTTTCCTCTAGAGAAAAGAGAGCCTGCAGTAAAATCTTAAACCCAATAAAGTAACAAGCGATTTGGACTCTTCTATATCTTTGGTAGTGTCTCTGACTATTTATCTTCCATCTGGGGAAAAAAGATAAGTCCAGATCAATTTATATTGAACCCAAAGCATTTGTGGTCAAGATAGAGAAATGGCATCACCATCTCCAATTAATAGATAACCTTAGAGAGTATGAAAAAGAAATTAAGAGAGTCCTGAGAGTTCAAGGGCTCTGCCACTAAAATGGAGCAAAACTAAAGAGAAAGCACTGAGAGATCAACTGAGAAGGAGCCGAGGTTCAGAGTGCCCTGCCAGTATTTACCGGAAGTGAGGCTGGAAATGAAACATAAGTCTGCACACTGCTTTCTGCTTGGCTATTCTATGTGCATGTTCTCTCTAACCTCACATACCATTTGTCCCTGTTGTTAGCACTGTTAGTGAAGACGCTTACCTTAACCACATTTCCCTTGCCATCATAATTGCTCATTTACCAAGAAATGATGTGATATTCTTATTTTGGGCTCTTCAGATCAACTGCATTAGCACTGGATGTCACTGTTGTTCCATGAAAATAGAACACAAGTGTGCCCCTTCCTAGGCCAGAGTGAATTTCAGAAATAGCTCAGTTCCTTGGGGAAGAATTTGCCTTGTACTTTGGGCAGAGCTTCCCAACCCTTCTGGCATTGGTGGTGATATTTTCAGATCCTAAATCTAGTCTGTCCTGAGAGGAAGAGTCCAGACAAAAGGCTTTTAAATCTTCTGAGACACAGAATTTATATAGCTCCATTCTACTCTGAAAATATTAGAAAGGTCTATTTGTAAGCATGAAATTCCATCTTTACTCTACATTTATGGGAGAGGAAATAGTCTTAATACCTTAAATGCATATCTGAATCAGAATAAATTATATCATCATTCAATGAAAGACTTCAAGCAGTGTTTGTTAAATGGTACACAAATATTAACTATTGCTTCCTATTCCACTTGCTTCATAACCAAGTCAGCCGGTAATCAAGGCTATTAAAGCTTCAAGTCTGACTTAAACTGCTCTTACACACAAGCAGACACAGCAGGCAATGCATTTTAAGGCAATTACTGACATAATTCAAATATTTACAGTACTCAGCAGTGTAATAGAACAACCTTTTTGGTATTTCTGAGGTAACATTTAATTCCTGCAACAGTAGTGGCCCATCAGTGGTGGGAAAAGACCAATTGCTCCTGAGGGTGGAAAATAATTTTGCAGTTCAAGCTACTGAGGAATGGTGTTTCTTCTTTCAACATATTCAAAGTTTAATGTGCTACAGCTTTTCTTTTTTCATGATTTCTTCATGATAATACTGTGGTTACTTTAGCAAGGGGTGGAAAACTGATAAGTATAATTGGCTGTAATCACAGGATGTATAGGATGTAAATATTTGCAAGGCAATTAAAAGCTATTTGCCTCTGACTTCTGAAAATAAAGGGCACATCTGAGCAGCATACAAGTGGAGATTTCAAAAAACAAGTAGAAAAGGTTTAAAGTGGCAAGAATATATAATGATTTTTGAACACTCATTTTGTGGTTTGGTCAGAATATGAATGTAGGGGAAAAAGAGCTGAATATTGTGAAGCAAGAAAAACAAGTCCTCAAATAACAAAATAAATCTTAAGCGAACACTCCAGGGTTATACGTGATCACAGTCTGTGGCATTCTCAGTTATCCTCTCAAGCAGGCACATTGCTTGGGGAGTGTCTAGCTGCCAAGTTGTTATTGTAACAAGCCAAGCAGTTTGCCACATTCATTAGATAACTGGAGGAATGGTAGTCAAAATAACTTACGCTATTGATCACCACCCAATAATGGCAACTATTTTATGAGAATAAGCTTTCTTTTTCATTCTCGTCTGAGTCCTATGTAAGACTTCATATTTCTCGCTCTACATTCTAAATAACATTTTGATTATATTTGACTCATTTCTGCTGAATTTCTATACATTTTCTAATCTTTCCTACCAGCAGGGATAGTGAAAAGACCGTATTCAACACTGTGTTGATGAGAGGATTTGTATAACTTAAGAAAGAGGAGAGCCAAATAAAGCATGGATACTCCTATAGCAAGGTTAAAATACACATGTTACAATTTAGATGTGCAAACAAAGGAATTTGTTATGTTCTAAAATTGCTTGCATCTTTGCATCTTGCCCTTGATTTTCATTCCTTGGATGAAAAGAAAAAAATAAACGTATACAAAACAAACAACCCTTTAAACTTGATGATTAAGATAACTTTGTCTGTTGTGCTTTAAAAGTCAACTCATTCTCTTATGGGCAGATTTCATCATTTTGTTTTGCTTTTCTTTTTTTTTTTTCCTCTTCTGTGTTCTTAAGCTATCTAGGGACAAGTAAACTTATGTGGACAAAGCAAAGGGAACTTTGATCCATGCATTGTCCCTTGCTGAGGAATAACTGATAAGTCTCAGCATTGGCTACATACATTTGCTGAAGTGTCTGTGGCTTGCGAGAATATGAATCTGTTCTCTCAGGGTAAGGCAGTGAGGTTAAACAAACTCCTTGTGCTAACTAGAGGGCAGACTCTGAGTCTTTCTGGCACATTGATCCTCTGACACTTCACTAAATTTCCTATCCAGTTGTGCCTTTTGACCATGCAGTGGTTTCCTCATCCTGAGCTATGGTGCCCCTTGGTAGGTATGCTTAATTTTATTTAGTTGTGCTTGCTTTTACTTCTTGCCACCCACTTCTTTCTTCATACTAGCATATCTAGACCTTTCCCACCTCATGTATAGGCTCTAGACCAAATGCTTGCTACTTTACTTGACCTATCTACACATGGCCGTCTGTACTGATGTAGCACTCCGGCGCCATGCTGCATGAGGCAGGGGGAAACAAATAAGAAGCTTGGATGTTCATTGATTTCTGCTCACACCATCCAGGATTCAAATAAGAGTTTCTCACAGAGAGCTTCTCCTTCTCTCCCCAACCCCACCCACGGGGTCTCAAGTGGCATGCTCATCCCTACCTAAATCACCTGGTTTTTACTGCCCTTTGCTTCCAGTTCTCAGATATTCAAGAGCTTTCTATTTCCTTTTCTGTCTGAAAGGAAGGGCCCTCCAATATATCTTTTTATATATTATCTGATAATAAAGCATTATGTCCTGACTCTCAAACTCTACTCCATAAATAAAAAGAAGTTTTGGGATTTAGGAAATCCTTTTGTTTCCCCATAAAAAACCAACTTTGTAGATATTGCCTTGCTATGGACACACAAAAAAGTAATTTGAAATTCAAAATTGAGCACTGACTTTGTTCTCTATCCTACCTACTGAAGCAATACAGGTAATTGGTTCTATGATCTGAGTTATGAGGCAACACAATTTAAAGACAAAATTTTAAATGTCAGTTTAGCATTTAAAACAATCCCCTCGACTATACTCTTTATAAAAAAAATAGCCCTCAGTATTTCTCTAGTGCTTTTGGAATCCAGTACAAAGCACACAGAACATAGTATTTAAGGTATCCATGTGTCCCTGAGCCAGCCTTACAGGATTCTCTCCTATAGGAAACTCACAGCTAATCAATAGCAATTGCCAAGAGACAGACTGTCAACAATCTAGTGGAGTCCTGTTTAATATTAGAGTTAAATTCTTGAATTAACCTAAGGCAAAAACTGCTTATAAAAATCATTTTTGATAACTCCTTAAGTTGCCTGTAAAATACATTTCACTCTCTGAAAAGTCCAAAAATAGTATCTATCATTAGCACAATACCAGTTTACTCCAAAACTAGAGAGCATATTGTATGAAAAAGATGTTTCTTTAAACTTTGCAATCGTAATGAATGATGCTTACTTTCTAAGGGGCACATAAAATTGGAACTAACAGGCTATTGCCATGATTTCTCCTTCTTTTTCCTAGAGTTTGTAAAGTTGAATTTGTTTAGGTTAAATCTGCATAGAGGATACAACTGCACTATATGCAGAAAAACCTAATAATATTAATATTTGATAATGAAATGGGAGGTCAATATGCTGAAAGTGATCAAATGATGGTAATGAAATGATAATAATTACAGTAATTATTTGCATGACTCTGTGGCAGACACATTATCTCATTTAATTCTCCCACGAACCCCATGAGTTGGATGCTACTATTATCCCTATTTGAAAAAGTTAAGAAGTAGTATTAAGAGAGGTAGGTATCTTGACCAAATTCACAGATCTGGAAAAGAAAGATTCACCCTCAATTTAGAGATAAAATTGTTATACTAGAGGCAAAATAATTCAGTTTGTAGTTGCTTTTTTTTTTTTGCATGGGCAGGTACTGGGACTCGAACCTGGGTCTCCGGCACAGCTGGCGAGAACTCTGCCTGCTGCGCCACTGTGGCCTGTCCCTGTAGTTACTTTTAAGAGTTAACATGAAAAGAATTTGATAGGAAATAAGAATTTGGCATATGAATAATACAGTCAAGAGTATTCAGATTGCCAAAGAAACTCAAATTGAATATTAGAAGGACTCTGAGCATTTTGATCCCCTGCAAGGAAAGGGATAATTCATTTTGGTGAATTTCAGTAAAAAATGAGGCAGTGTTATACAGCAACCAACCAAAAGAGATGGCACACAGATAACACAAATTTCATGATGACATTAACAAATTTCATACCTGTGAGGTTATATACAATATATTTATTTTCAAAATGCCTTTCTTCTGGTATTTGATTTTGCAATAGGTTAATAAAGGAATTTCATCTTACTATCTTTGTTTCAAGTGTGCCAATATTCCTTTTTTTATATATTGAGATTATTTTGTCCTACAGAATTAAGTGTTCAGCTTAGGAAAAAACAAGTTTCAAAAAAAATGTTTATAACTTTAGACGTACATTTTCTGACTGAAAAAAATATATAAGAAGATAGAGTGATGCCTCTAAAAGGCATAACTTAAACATGAATATTTACATGGAAACCATTGTAAATGTTTCTTATTCTTGGTACACCTGTGAAAAAGAAAAGACACGAAGAGAGAAACTAACTATAGGAAAAATTCTCTGTTACTAAAAGAGCTATAGTAATCCTTTGCCTGGAATTCTAATATAAAATATTCATAAAATGCTTGGGTGCATTCAGGATCAAATGTATTTTCTAGTTGGTGGATTTCTATTGTTTCCACATGTACAGACCAATTAAAACAATTTCAAACTTAATATGTTATATAACACTTCAGTCTTCAGTGCATACTTTTTAGCATTACACTTTGTCTCTCTCTGCATGCTAATCTTCAAGAACACTTTCTAAATCAGTCCTTGCCTGATAAATATGTCTATTTGGTTCAGGTTTTTTACTAATGTCCTAAAATAATTCTGATTTTTCTGCACCGCAATTTGGAGGCAAGGGAAGCCTTCCCTTTTGTAAGTTTATGTAAAGGTGAGATGACATGTCTTTCATTAGGAAGATAGTAACTTAAAGTTTGGGAGCCAGATGGATCGAATGATAAACTCTCTGCTGATTAGAATGTCTGATTCTAGAGAACTAATTAGCATCAGCAGATGTGTGCTCAATGGAGAAGATGAAGGAAAAGAGGGCAGTAAGTAGGAGAGTTGTGCTTTTTAGAGACTTGGATGGAAAAAGATAAGATTTCTAGTGAAGGGGGTAAGTTAGGGTAAGCCTATACTTAGAAGGTTATAAGGAAAATGGTGGGTGGGGGTCGGGGTACAAGGGTGGTAGTCATAGATTTGAGGTAGATATGTGTTTAGGATTAATGCTGCTATGGTATGCCACAGGTGTTTGTCAGGGAAATTATGTTTAATTAAGTGCAACAAACTAGGAAACTATTATAGGAGAAATATATTTATATTGTCTTTCATTCTGAGGTTGTAATCTGGCACCAAATGTCGTAAGGAAGTTAGATAAAAATAAGCTTCCAAATTCTTCAGAGTTCAGTGCTTCAACATGCTGATTAATTCTGAACATTGCCTACAGCAGTGCTGCCATTAGAAGCAAAATGTGAGCCATATGGGTAATTTTTAATTTTGTAGTGACCACTGAAAAAGAAACAAGTGAAATAATTTTAGTAATATATTTTATGTAACCCAGTAAATACAAATTTTATCATTCCAACAAATCATATTTTAAAACATTATTAAACTATTATATATATATTTTTTGTACTGTCTTTGAAATCTGGTATGTGTGTTCTACACTTATTGGCTATGGCACATATTTATATTGGGTGTTTAATTTTCATTGGAAGTATATGATCTGTATTTAGATTTCATAAAAATTTCAGTTGAAAGTGTAGATTCACATACTTAACACTCCTAAAATTTTTCCAGTAACTGAAGCCCGTAATAAGAAATCATTTCTCATTAATATTTACATTCACATTGAGAAAACTGGCTCATCATTTGCAAAAGCATATCAGTTTCAAACTGCTCAAGTTAAATAAATTTATTAACTTGTGTACCAACGCAGTATTATTAACATCGTATTACTATCAATAAAGTGTTTGTCAAAATTTCCTTGTAGTTTTTGCAACCAATTTGCGTAATACATAATGAATACAGTTAAAATCTTCTGCATTTGATTCATATTAGAAAAAAATGGTAAAATCATTATTATTGATTTGTATCATGAAAAGTTTAAATTTTAACAGAAAAGCTCACACCTGTCCAGTTAGGTCACATTTAAGTTTTCCTTTCTTTGGAGCTTCAAATTTAGTGTAGTTGTATGCAGTATGACATCAGTGAGAAAATATAAGTCACACTGCCATTTTTCATCTTTGGTTACTAAATATTTGGCAAACACTCATTTTGTTTCATGGAGATCTTGATTTGGAGTTAACAGTACAGTAAATCTTTGTAAAACTCTTTCATGATTCATTTAATGAAAATTAGCAAAGAACATTTTAGCAAAGATCATTAAATCCATTGTCTTTATTTCTCTCAACTTTTCCATTAACTCGAGATGACTCGTGATCTTTGAATGTATATACTGAATGATTTTTAAAAAGTTCAGAGTCTCAAAAAACAAAGCACAAATATTTTCATTGTCATCATACAGTAGAATGAAACAATAGGGAAAATATCAGGCTTTTTACAAAAAACTCCAGTGTTCAGATTTTTGACCTAACGTAGCAAGAACACTATCTGCTGTGATAAAAACAGATTTTTTTCATATCTCTCTGACATTCTTCTTTGACGGATTTAAGAGTGCAAAGCATCTACGCCATAAACTTGATTTCCTAGGCCACAAACTGACAACATTTCCATATAAATTTAAAAATCTTTTGAGACAAATTGTACCCAAGGTATTAATTGGGCAATGTCTCATATATGATATAAATTAACTAGAACTAAAGAAAAGTGCTTTTAAAATTTTTCAAAGTTTCAAACAATTGATCTTAAAATTGTTATAAAGAGCTTGTGTTCTACTGGCAATTATTTGATGGTTTAGTTCAAGATCTCTCACTTTTCATAAAATATCTATTTTAGTGTTTTTCTCATAATTATGTACCAGTATTGCTATAATTGAAATAAGGATCAATCTAAAAATGATTTTCTTTTAGTGTGCAAGAATCCAAGCCCTTTTATAATTTGCCATGGTTACAATTTCAAATCCTGTTAAAAAAAAAATTGAAAACTTTTGTTAGAAGTTTAATTCTGATTTCATATAATTGATTTTATTCATTCTATGTTTGACCACAGAAAGGAAATTTATTAAATTTACTAAGTATTTGGTAAAAATGTGTCTTAATGTAGTCTACTTTATCTTTAAACATTTTTTATACAACAAGCAGCTTTCTTGTTTTGAACTTCCAACAAAATGTAATTGTCCCTCATTAAATTTTTAATGTATCTTCTTCTATTCACTTTTCTTTACTGTTCACATTGTACTACCAGCTTCTTCATTTTCATTCAATTCTGCGTCAGATGTTTTGCTTTTTAATATTTTTTTTGTATGCTGTATGGTGGGGTCACATTTCATTATTTTTCCATGTGATTATCCTGTTATTGCAGCACACCATTTGTTGAATTTTTGTTTGTTTGTTTTTTGGTAAAAACATGAACCAGGAATCAAACCCGGATCTCCAGCATGGCAGGCAAGAATTCTGCCACTGAACTACCCTTGCACCCCATCTTTATTTTAAATTTTAAAGTTTTGCCAACCTAATTTTAGCTATAAAAAGAATTCATTTTATTATTGTTAAGATATTACTAAGTATTTCAGTTTAATTACTGATTATGATTTACATAACTTCCACTGTAGCTAGTTCTGCTGTCCGGGACTTCTCGCTCAGCGTCAAGCCCCCGGCCGGCGAAGGGGACAGAGGAGAGAGAGACAGACGCAGACAAACCGACTTGAATGGCAGACACGAATCCGTAACATGCGGCGGTTGTGAGCACAGACTTTTACTGGAGCTAAGCTTGCATTCTTTGTAACAGGTTCCGCGCGGGCTAAAATACCCCACGGGGGAGCAACCTCTATGCGGCCGTCAGGTACGGCTCCCTGCGGGTCGTCTCCTCTCCCCGTCCGGGTAACGCCTTTATATACAAAATCCAAACCCAATGGGCTAACGCCACGTATACAAGGGTGATTGGTAGACAGGGTTGGCGGGCGCGTCTAAGTATTTCAGTTTAATTACTGATTATGATTTACATAACTTCCACTGTAGCTAGTTCTGCCTCAATAAAACATTTAAATAAACACGTTAAAATAAACATTTTAACTGAATCAATCCTTTAACACTGGCTGGATCAATAATGTGTTTATTTGTATTACTAGAAATATGCACCCAACACATGCCCTACGATACAACAGTAATATCTTATGCAATACAACGGTTAAAGAGAAATACAGTCCCACAAAAACAATTAAGCTGTGTCTAACTGAAAAATATTTTACTGCTTCAGTTTTAAAATTTAGATTTAAATTAATTAAAATGAAATCAAGTAAAATTTAGTCCTCGGTTTCACCAGACACATGTTTCAAATGCTCAGTAGCCACATGTTCTTTACCTAAACCTGAGCAACTCGGTACAAGCTGCTGTACTGAGTTGCTCAGGTTTAGACAAAGAAAAAAAAAATGCATAGTGTTATTTTGTCTGTGTGTGTATGGGGGAGGGGCAGGGCATAGTTCACTTCTCTCTTTATTTCCTCTTAAAATATGGAGTTGCTATTTTGATGGGACCAGTTTCCAGAACAGTGATTAGACTATATTTACGTGTCTTAAAATCATTCTGTGTTAAAAAGTTCCTAAACATAGGTGTTGCTCTCTTCTGCCACTTTGCTCTACATTTTCTGCTCTTTATCTGACTCCATTGAGAAAGCACACCCAGGGTCTGGCCCCACGCTGCAGGCCAGCCACCCTAAGCTTTCCTCTGCCCATAGAGGCCAGGAAAAACTCAAATTTGTAAACAGATTCACATGTTTCATCTTGGCAAGCAGTTGATAATAAGAATAGGGTCTAAATGAAGGCAGTGGCTCTACTTAATGCTTGAGCCAGAATGATTTGTGAATGTCCAGTTTTCCGGCAAGCTCTGAATGGGGGATTATTAGCAGCTAGTTAATCTCTTAAAGAAAGGGAGGAAGTTTCTTTATCATTGCGTTTGTCCCATGTGAAGCCCCCTTCTTGGGGGCTTCATGAGGACAGTGTGGTTAGGCAAAGACAGGATTGTGTAATCCTGGACTCCTTACCTAAGTATCATCTGATCACAGCCCAATGGCACAATTATTTCTAATAATAACTGTTTTAATTTAATCTTGATGTGTATTGTTACATTTTTTTTAATGACACTGAAGGGAAAAGATGGAGTCTTTTTATTAAATGATATGTACATGATACTTGGCACAGGACTGTGTGTTTATCAAGATAACATTAATAACCATGTGACAAATTTTGGAGTTATTTAGAAGGAATTGATGAGGATGGTAATAGATGATACACCACCCTTGACTTTTGACTTCTAATCATCCCATACGTTTGAATGGAAGTGGCTCACCCTTTCCTCATTTTATAACCACCTGAAACCTCTCTGTTTAACCTCTTACTCCAGATAATAATAGGTGGTCCTGAACCATCACTGCCACCTCGTGGTAGTTAAAAGAATTCTACTGTACCATTTCTTATATATAATCCTCTTTCCTCTGTCTTTCCATATCCAGCTTCAGTTAATTCCTCCTATGCTGAGTCTTGTCACATACACTGATGGAAGTATGGTGTGGAGTCTGGGAATACAGCTCAGAGCTAGGCTTTCTGGGATCACATCTCTTCTTTACCCTTTATCAGCTGTCAGGGCTTGGACAAGTTGCATAACATTTCTGTCCCTTAATAGCCACATTTATAAAATGGGGAAAATAAAACACCTATTTTGAATTAGTATTGAATTATCTTGAAGAATAAATGATAAAATCTATATAGAATGCTAAAAATAGTGGCTCGTATATAGAAAATAATAAATGGCAGCTGTTATATATACATATCCATCTTAGCCATCTGCAGAATACCCCTTTCTCTTCCAATTTTGGCTGCTTTTTCATCTCTCTCTCAAATCAACTTAAATCAAGTCTGATAAAATTATTGTTATGTTGTTAGAGACTTTATCAAAGGAAAGAAAATTAATGTTTTGATATAAACTCATATGCCACCAACATGACTTATAAAGCTCTTGAAGATGCCCAGAAGAGAGATTTTGAATCACAATAAAAATCTTCACTTGCTTTCTAAACTTCCTTTAGCAAAAAACACTATTATTAAATCATCAGCTGTCAAGATCATATTTTAAATATGTTCTTCAATTTGTCTTCTGATTTTTAATCAGAACAATAAAATTATTTGAATTACATGAACACTGAAAGAATTCTTTCTTGTTGTAAAACCTTTAAACCAGAGATGATGCAAAAATCCTTCTTGACTTCCTTCTTCCTCAGTTCTGTTACTACTCTGGCCCTAGCAGTGAGGACTATCCATTTGGGGTATTTCCTTCTAGGCATTTTCCCATATATATTTTCACTGTTTCAGATCTTTAGAAAATTCCTAACTGGTTCTGGGCTCTTCTGTCTCGACTGTTCCCATACATGGTGTCCAAGCCTGCAACCTTGTGCTCAGGAATTACAAATGTCCCCAGAAGTTGGATGGCTGGAATCTGCACTAGCGGAAGTACAACCCAAGGCCATTTTACTCCATGTTTTGGTCCAGTGGGAAAGCCTTCCTCCTTTTCAATTTGAGGAACCTAGTCTTCCTACTCCCTTCTCTCTGGACCCATTTTAACTAGTACTTCTAAGCAGAAAAATTAGTGAGCTTAAACCTAAATCTTTATTCTTGGTCTGAGGTTAGCAGTCCCTTTTAATTTCTGTTTTTGCTTCCCTATGGGTTTAGAATGCCCTTGGGACTCAAGTAAGAGAAAAGGAAATACATAAATAAGAGATTAATATTTTGAGATGGTGTTCTGCCACACACATGTTTCTTCCCACAGAGAAATACATGGTTTTGTTTTGAGTTGCTTCTTTCGCACAAATATCATCAAAGTATAGGTATTATTTTTTAGATTGTTCTTTTATTTGGCAATACATCTTGAAGTAAATTTTAAATGTTTTTTGGCCACTACTACATGGAACAACTAAGAAGTCTATGAATTAGAAAATATGTGTTAAACTGCCTCCCTCCCAATGTGGGATATGACTACCAGGGGTGTAAATCTCCCCGGCAGCGTGGGACAGGACTCCTGGAATGAGTCAGGATCTGTCATCATGGAATTGAGAAAGCCTTCTTGACCAAAAGGGACAAGAGAAAAATGAGTTGAACTAAAGTCTTAGTGGCTGAGAAATTTCAAACAGAGTTGAAAGGTTATCCTGGAGGTTATTATGCACTATATAGATATCCCTTTTTAGTTTATGGTCTTATTGGAGTGGCTGGAAGGAAATATCTGCAACTGTTGAACTGTGTTCCAGTAGCCTTGATTCTTAAAGACAACTGTATAACAATATTGCTTTTACAGTGTGACAGTATGATTGTGAAAACCTTGTATCTGATGCTCTTTTTATCCAGGGTATGGACAGATGAGTAAAAAAAAAATAGGGATAAAAAAATAAATAAATCGTCAGGGGAGATAAAGGATAAAAAAATTGGGTAGATTGGAATACTAGTGGTTAGTGAGAGGGAGGGGTAAGGGATATGGGAAGTATGAGTTTTTTCTTTTTTCTTTTCTTTTTCTGGAATGATGTAAATGTTCTAAAAATGATCATGGTGATGAATACAAACTATGTGATGATATTGTGAGCCACTGATTGTATACCATGAATGAACCATGTGTTTGTGAAGATTTCTCAATAAAAATATTTTTTAAAAAATAAGTGCTAAAATAGTACTTTAGGAGTATTCCTTTTTCCCACTATTTTTTTAGTTCAAATGTGGCAAATTTAACTGATTTTTGGACTTTGCTGTCTTTATAAGAACATGTACCAACTTTCAACCTACTTACGTATGAGCTTTATCAACACAATTTACTTATAAATTAGTGAGTTCGTTTGTATGTATTAAACATGCTTTTTTAGAATACAAGTCATTTTTACTTATTCCCTTGTAAAGTTAATTGCCTTTAAAACTGATCCTATAGTGTAGTTCCAGTATAACAAAGATCTTAGAATGCACAATAATATATTTAATTTTTCATAACTGACCTAAAATGTAACTTGGTCTTTCTACTCAAATTAAAAAAAAAACAAAACAGAAAAATCCTGTTTTGAACATTTTCTCCTGTGGTAAGAGTATATCTAGGGCAGGCCACAGTGGCTCAGCAGGCAAGAATGCTTGCCTGCCATGCTAGAGGACCCGGGTTCGATTCCTGGTGCCTGCCCATGTTAAAAAAAAAAAAGAGTATATCTTAAGAACTTCCCCCTGCAGTGTCACTAAGTTGTCTAAGTCACCTTGAGTTAAAAAAAAGAAAAAAAGAGTATATCTAAAGAACTTCCCCTGCAGTGTCACTAAGTTGTCTAAGTCACCTTGGAGCTAAAAATAAAAGTATATTACAGTTTATGCACCAATTAGAATATATATTTAAACCCTACTTTCTGTACTCAATGACATGTATGGATTGAGTAGCTAAAGAAAATTCATTATCCTGGATAAATAATAAAAGACAAATTTTGTTGAGTTTTAAACAACATAGAAAACACCTACAATAGTCTATGTGCTTTGGCTAGTTCATGGACACATTTTACTTTTGCGTAAAATAATTCTTTTTTTTTAATTTACAATATATAGATTTATAACCTGTATTAATGGCTTTCCAACACTTTGGGATTTCTTTTTGTAACAGTGTTTGTAATGGCAGATGACTTGCCTATTGCAAATGTTAACTTTGCCATACCCAAAATAAAAAGCTTTAGAAAATGATTCAACTCTATTTTAAATATCTTTAAAAAGAAAAGGAAAATACAAATAAAAGCATGAATTAAATGATTTTGGATTTGTAAAGATGGGGGCAAGAAGAGAGAAATTTTGGCAGCAATTGCTATGCAAATTGTGATAATAAATTGCATTAAATTTTTTAAGGTGACTTTTCTATTCGTTACTTTTCTTATCCAATTTGTACCCCTCCCATTTTATAAGTCTTTGATCATTAACCTGAAAAATGTTTATATAGACTAAATTCAAAGGAT
Organism: Tamandua tetradactyla; assembly: GCF_023851605.1. Taxonomy (NCBI): domain Eukaryota; kingdom Metazoa; phylum Chordata; class Mammalia; order Pilosa; family Myrmecophagidae; genus Tamandua; species Tamandua tetradactyla. The sequence continues at coordinate 44,565,474 of NC_135339.1, forward strand.
ACCTTCTTACACAAACAGCCAATACCCAAACTGTATGCAAGTTCTCCCCAGGCATTAGCTGGGCTGTGAGTAGCGTTGAGGAGGGCAAAGGATGAATGGAAGCAAGAAATAGTGTTTCGTTTCGCTTTGTTTTTATACCATAATAGCAGTGAGAATATCTTTGGACTTAAATTGGGCAAGAAAATTATTTATAGGCTAGTCAGTAAATTGAATATCCATCTGGAGTATGTAATCACCCACTTTAAAAAATTTTTATTCTTGGCAATGTTAGCACCTTGCCAGCATCTCCTGATACGGTCATAAAATAAGCACTTAAATGATCTCTATTTTGCAATTACTATCTCTTTCCCAGGTAAGTGGTTAAAAAATGCATTTGTGGAGACTCTCTCTCAAGGTCTAATTGGTTTGCATGCAGTTTTCTGTGGTTAGCCACTTACCTCTGAAACTGTTTTTACCTCATGATTCATGCCATCCTTCTCTCTATATTAGTTCTTGAGGCAGTTGTTCTAGTGTGGTTAAGAATGTAATTATCATCTCAACATTTCTGTTTTTGTCCCCCATCTTGCATCCTCCTGGATTCTTGCCAAAGATGAAGGAGAAGTTCGAAATTAATATAAAAGAGTTGTATCTTTAATTTAGGCACTATAGCAACAGTGACTGGAAATCCAAATATTAAACCATGGTGGCTATTCTTGGAACTCTCAGGACCTCGTGTAAATGTAATGGTATAGAGAATTTCAGTGTACTCTCGGGTAACCATGCCTTCCTATATTCTTTCCAGGTGGCAAGATCATTGTCAAATTAATATGAAAATTTGCATATATAGGGTAATTGCTATTTAATTTTGATATCAAGTCAGCCACTATTATTAATATGCCCACAGACAGTTTTCTACCAGGTACTATGAAAGATATTAAAATACAGAAGATAAGTACCTTGACAGTGAAGCAGAGAGGTTAAGAGCATGGGCGTGTCCCCAACTGCTGGGGAGGAACCTATAGACTCTGCCATTCCTTTTCTAAGAAATGCCTTCCTTCTAGGATAGCTGGAAGAATTAAATTAAATATTGTTGTTTAGCTTAAACAGAGCCTTAAATAGTAAAAAGCTCACACTTAGGTAGTTATGGTTTTACAAAGCAATGCATCAGTGGTAAGTGCTGAACTATATGGGCCATAGAGCCTCAGAAATTTTTAAATGGAAAGACTCTGAAGACAGTTATTATCAACTATTATCAAAAGGCTTTATGGAGTTTGGATGAGGCTTTAACTGAAGACAGTAGGGGCTAGGACAAAGGGAAATGAGAACAAATTTAGATGATGATTTACCAGGGAAAACTAAAGAAACCCATTTGACAAGAATGGAAGGCTAGTGTGGTGAGTAATGAGATATGGGTTGGATAAAGTGGAGTTGGAAAATGGAAGATATTGAACAGTAGTATGTATCAATATAGTTCTCAAACAAAGGGGATGGATCCAACCCTTTTCTTTCTAATGTGAGTCTAGTATATTTAAATCAGAGATTCATGATCCCTGGTCCAAGACTGTTCTTGCTGATTTTGATTGTTTATATCTGCACAACAGCAAGTTAGTCTCTGCAGTCAGCCTGCTGAGAACTATTTCAAGTGAACTTCCAGCTATTTTTAAATACTGACCCTAAAAATAAAGGGCAAGGATGTTCTGAGGTAGAATGAGGAGAATTAAAGAGACTATGGGATACTAAAGCCTTCAAAAGAATATTTGGGTCATCACAGTAGTGGAACCTAAAACAAAATGGGAGATCTGTAATAGCTAAGTTCTATTTGTGTTATATTCCTAAGGCTTTTTCTGTTCCCAGTGCCCCACTTACTTTTCAAGTTCAGTTCTTCTTTAAAAAATTGTAGCCTTAGCCTCTCAAAAAGATTAAATTAGTTACCTCTGCACATGTCTTTTTAAATTGTGTGTATAAATCAGATTCTATGGTGTTGAAAGCATCTAGTACCTTCTGGGCTGTTCTGGCCAAAAATTGATTAAGACTGCTTACATAAGGATAGAAGAATGAATACCTGGAAGTCTCCCCACTGATTCAAAAGCATACCTCACTAAATGACTGGCTAGACACGCCGGTTTTTCTTTAAAGTACCAGCCATGTATACATCATTCTTTTCCTCCCTGAAGCATTCTTGTGTAAACATGGGCCACGTCCAAAGTCCAGGTGATGTGTGTCTCCTGTTATTCTGAAGTCCGTTAGTTGGGTAGTGTAGCCAAGTAGTCCTAGAAAACCATCCAGCCCTCTACACTGCATTTATTTAAATTCTCTCCAGAGTAGATCAATGCGTAGTAAATAGCAAGTAACTACTTAATAGAATATGGTTCAGGTAAAAGTAAAAAGTTTATCTACTCAAAAGTCTCCTTCCAAGTGACCTGAAAAGGGTCTTGAATTTTTTCCCCACTTGCTAAATGAAGGCGTTAAATTCAGAAATCTAAAAAAAATACATATGTCATTTATTGGTATGCTATAGTAATCCCCTAAGAGAGTGAAACTTAGGACAAGTTAATTTTGTTCAGAAAGGTGGAAACCAAGGGGTTTAGAATATGATGAACTATCCAGAGAATCTGGCACTTGCAGTGCCCTGCAATCTCACTGATAGAAGATAAAGGAAACCCCACACAAGCATTTGGGTGGCAAAAGGCAGTACAAAAAAGGATAGTACTTATTGGGATGGTCTGAACTTACTTTGAAACTTGTATATGGAATACATTTATAAAATATTATTTCATCACTCTGAAACTAGTAGTACTTTTTAAATAAATTACATTTATTTTGTACGGCTTCATTAAAATGGATAGATGGGTACTATTGAAGATAAAGCCAGAGTATTTTTTCTGCGGTCTTACACTAGCAATGTACAGTTCCAGAAATAATTAGTCTTATTTATCTTCAGAAATAATATTAGCCATTAAAAAAGGTAAATATTTAGCTGGATAAAGAAATATGATTCAAGTAATTACATAATTCTATTAAAAAAGTTATAATGGACTAATTGATCATTAAAGTATGTAACTTTCCTTCACTTTACTAAGAATTAAATTGTTCTGAAAAAAATGGGTAGTTCATGGAGAAAGATTTAACATGAAATGAAATGTCCAGTTTTTCTTTCTGTATAACTAATCACAATTATTTTATATTCCAGAGGAAAAGTTTCTTACTTTGATCAATTTGCCCAACAGAGATAAAATGATGTGATTCTGTATTAATGGACTGAGTAGCAGTAAATACCCCTTTAGTGTACAACATTTGGCAGTCTCAGATGAAATAGAATATATGTTTATTTAAGCCATCATAGGACATAAAGACATGAATAATACCATAAAAAAGCCAACCAAAAGGTAGAGTACAATAAACTATACTAAACACTGCAAAAATAATATTGTCAAAAGATATTTCGCTGTAGTTCTATCATACAATCAGCGACTTTGCCCACTTCAGGGTATGAAATATTTTTAGGGATGCCAATCCACCCTCACAGCTGACCGCATTCACTTAGTACTGACAAGTCTTGGATCGAATGAGTAGAGAAAGGAAGAGGGACTTTAGGTCTTTTAGTATTCATGCCTACAGTTTTCACTGGAGCGTTTTGTTTAAAAAATGAACGTAGGTGTGTAAGCCTAGCTCTGGCCCATCAAGGTAGACTGGGGGAATTTGTCCAAAATTTCAAAAGAACTGTTTGACCTCTAAAAATGATGTTCTAAAACCAGACGAAATTGGACAGACTTTTAAAAACCCAAAGAAAGCACATGCAAATTTGTGGTTGACCAAATGTTATAAACTTAGCCAAAGAACCCACTGAGGTTACATAACCTGAGTCTTTTATTTTTGTCTACCAAGTGCTGAAAGACACTGTAGTACACCTCTTTTTCTCTCCCTGTATTACATTTGATGGAAATTAAAAGTGTTTCTGGGGAACTGATGAAGCTTATAACTGGTATTAGAGCTGGCATTTTAAGCCGGATTGGTAACATTTTAAGTGTTGATCATGGCACCTGATGTACTTGTGCAGGTACAAGTTTGTAAAATTCAAGGATTCTTGGAAATCTGTGGGAAAAGTCTGTGATACCTGTTAAATCATTATGTTATTCACTTTTTGATCAGTAGAAAATGATAGGCTGGCATTTCACTTCTTCTTAGTGTGCATCTGTAATAGAGAATCATAGGCCATGTATATGTAACTTGACAAATGACAAAGGTAGCTACTGTCAGGGCCAAATGTAGATGCCAAATGTATGTCTCTCCAAATTCTCCTGTGCACTTCCCACTATTTTAGACCACTTCAATTATACATTATTGCTAATAGTAGGGAAGGTGGTTTCAAGGCATTTAATTAGAATTTATATAATATATCCTTCAGACTATCTATACCTTGCATTAGAGTCATAGAATTATTCGCTTTTGAGTTGGGAAGGACATGATGACAATTAAGCCCAACCACTGTGTTTTTTGTTGATGAGACAGCTGAAGTCCAAAGATATGACTGACATCCAAAGGCAAAAGATTGGTAAATAAGAGTAATTTCCATAACCATTATTATAATAAACAATGATTAGCATTTTACACATTTTTCCATGTATTGCTCTAAGTGCTCCACATATATAATCTTGTCACCATCCTCCTAAGTATGAATACAGATATTGTCCCATTTTACAGATGAGGAGACTGAGATGTAGAGAAATCAAATAATATGATAAGTACTAGTAGAGCTACTGCTAATATTCAAGTCTACGGTTCCAACAAATGTTCGTGATCTCTCTACTACAGGGAAAATTAGGTCAGTAAAATATCATGAAGCTTTAATTGAATCTTAATTATTTACAAAATGCAGAAAGGAATGTGTTCTAAATAATAACAAAACTGATAGATGCCAAATCAAAATTTGATTTAAGTATGCCTAATAAATATTACTCTGCAGCTCCAAATTCCTAAAGCTTTACAACTGACAAATATAGTTGAATGGGTATAAGTGTACAATTCTTTGCAGTAAAGACGAGAATTTTCCTTGGATAAAGTCAAAGTTAATTTGCATTTCCTAAATCTCAACTGGTCATGTAAAGGGCAGAGATCACATAATGAGACGTTGAGAGGAAAATCAGGAGGACACTATATTTGTTTCTATATTGACACTGCAAATAACGTGAAATAATCATATTTCCTATTTCGTATGTTACAAGTAAGGTGACCCTATTTTAAGGTAACATCTTATTTTAATTATATTTCTAAAATGTTGTTTAAGCTTATTCAGAAAAAAGAAAAGAATGAATACCTTTTCCCTTTTAAGAGTTAAATTTGAGAAAACATATCAAACTCAACTGGAAATACTATTGATTGACATATACAATTTGTATATATCTTGACTAAATGCCCGTCACAGTATATGTTTAAATCTAATATTTTTATTGTCTTTATTACTAGAAAGACATTGATTTTTCAACAGAGTGATATTTACTGCCCTTTGGCTTGGTTTAATTTTATAGGAGATTCCAGTCAACTTTAATTTGTGCTATTTTAACATTTTACTACATTTCTCACCCCTTTTGAGAAAGAATTTATTCCTTCTTCAGAATTAATGGGATTCCTTTACAACTTCTTTTTAAAAGAAAAATAAGTCAGGTTGCAGTTAATTCCCTTATAGATAATTTATGAAATTAGTGCTGACTCTGTCCCTTCCTTTACTATGGTTTGTAGGGCCTTAAAATGTAATTTAAGAGGTGAGATTATAAGCACTTCCTCATTCAGGAAAAAGCAAGAGGAAGAAAACTTGTCTCAGGAAGTATAAAAGCCTTAGAAGAATGATTATTTTGTAGGCATTGTGAGCAGAGAGGGTGGATCATGTGTGAGTTGTGTTCTTTCAAGATAGACGGTGACAGTTTGTTAGGTTATAAATTCAAATGTCTCACAAATGCACGTCAGTTTAAATCAGGAGGAATCTTCACAAAGCACCATTTAGTCCATACTCACTGCTACCAGGAGACATTAAGCAAAAAGGCACCTTCCCAGTGGGGGACCAAAATCCAGGTTAGCAGGATTGCAATCCTTCATTAATAAAAGAAAGAAGCTTTAAGGCAAAAAATAATCCCCAGTTATGTGACTCTGTCGCCATTATACATCTCTTCAACCAAGCCTCAGTTTCCTTGACCAGAATCACCTACCTTCCAGAACTCTTGTGGCAAGCGGTGCTCTTATCCCTCCCCATCTGAGTTCTGTTCCTGGACTTCAATAGCTCTGTGTATTTTAGGGCAAGTCTGTCTGGGCTTCATTTCCCTCAACTGTAAAAATTGATGATATGGACAAATTAAAGATCCCTTCTACCATATACAGTCCTCTGAGAATTTTTTGAGAGTGCTGAGCAAAAATGGACAGTGAAATTATAAAACAATATATCTAAAAAGGAGTCTTTTTTATAGAGTCTTTACTATTCACTCACTTTTCAACTTTGAAACCAAAAGAAACTACGTAAATTGTGGAAATTTTCTTTAACTGGTTTCAAAGAGGATCTCTATGCAATGAAAGGAAATAAACACAGTTTAAACTGAGGACAATAGAATTAGATTATTTGAATCACTGAACCTTGTCTGGACATCATCATCTGGCATTTATGAAACCCCCATCCCTCTGTTTCCATAGCAGATCTAGTTGATCAATTCTAACACTTTCTCTGAGTCCAGATTTAGGTTTAAAATTACAATATTTCAATTACTCTGCTAATCATTTAACCCATTTGATTTCACCACCACTTTAAGAAGGTAATTAATTCCATCTACGCTGAGCAGCCTGAGTCTCAGGTAGATAAGACTGCCTGAGTCTCAGGTAGATAAGACTTTTGCTCAAGACCACCCACTGGCAGGCAGTGTCACCAACCTCCAGGCCCAATTCTCTCTGTCCTCAAGTCCTATACTCTTGACCTCTGCACTGCATTGCCTCTCTCAGTAGTATGAACAAAAGAATTTGAAAGAAAACAAATCCAAACTGAACTTGAACTTTCTTTCATTTATATCTTTCAAAATTTTTATTGAACACCTACATCTACAGTCCTAGATGGCGGCAATATAGTGGCCAATGAAGCAATAAAAATCTAGTATCTATACTAGCGACAGAGACAGAAATAAGTCAATAAAACATAAAGTATACTAACAATAAATACAGAGAAAACATAAAGGTAATTCTGGGTAGGGGGTATTAAATTATATAGTTGAGCAGGGATGGTCTCATGAGGAAGTAGTAGGTGGGAGGCCTGCCAGGGTGGCCTGGGGCACTGGAGCAGAAGGGACAAGTGACAGAAAAGTGGGAGATTAGGTCAGGGGAGGTGGAGGAGAGCCCATGGAGCCTGTAGGGCCCAATGATGACTTCACTTGTACATTGAGCAAGATTGGAAGCTGTTGGAGGGCTTTGACAAAGGAGTGCTGTAATCTGCCTCTGTTGCTTGATTAAAATTATTGACTATTTCCTGGGTGAAAAAGAATTAGAAATCTGTATTATAGCTCTACTCTTCTTAGAATTACTTATGGTAAACTATAAGTCAAATACATGTGATGTTCTTATAGAGAATAAATGTACTCAAACAACAGCAATAGCAACAAAAATGTTTTTCCTTCTTATTCCTCTCACTGTAAAGCTAAATATCTTTAATATAATATTCAATATAAATATCTTGACAGAATAGGATTGTATACTATCCTGATATGGCAATCAGAGACATACTCAGTCCTCCAGCTTATTTGGCAAATATATAATTTTAAGAAGAACTGCAACATCAAAATAATGTCAATAAAGCCCATCTGTAAGGGAGTTATTATAAACTACCTGAGTTTTCAGTAATCATATTCTTACATACTCCCTAAAATAAGTTCTAATTTTCAGCCTTTTAAAAATGATTGACCTTGGGTACATGGGTAGTTCAGTGGTTAGAATGCTCGCCTTTCATGCGGGAGACCAGGGTTCGATTCCCGAACCATGCACCCCCCAAAAATAAAAGATTGACCTTGTGTTTACTTTTATATATATTTTAAAGTATTGGAACTGGGTTTGTTCAAGGTAGAAAATCTCTTTTAATAATTATAATAATAAAGAGATTTCATTTCGTTCCTCAGGTAAATTTCTCCATTCTTTTTTTTTTTTTTTTTTGTCCTTATGACTTAAGACAAGATAGACAAGATATAGAGGAGAACACTTCTGGGGTAGCATTTCTCTGATGATACCAGTGGAAATGAATGGGAAGAACAGGAAAAGGAAAGAAGCAAAAATATATAGATATATATATAAACTAGGCAAAAGTAGAGTTCTGTTGTTGAGCTTGTTAGAGAAAGGGGTGAATATTGAAATCTGTCTTTTAGTCACCTCCGTATACTCTAGCACATACACATATGTGCACACACACATGCATGTGCCCTCTAAGTAGGATTGCCGGACAACATATGGGACATCCAGTTAAATTTTAATTCACATAAACAACAAATTATTTTTTAATGTAAGTATATAGTCAATGTTGCCTGTATTTTTATTTGCTAAATCTGCAGCTCTAGCTCTACAGTAATCCTTGCAAGATGGTTAAATTTTCAGGAATTTTTCAGGTTCATTGACATCACATTGGTAGATTGAAATCAGTCAGTGTGGGAGTATTAACACCTTGGAAATTGCCCCAATTTAAGAATCAGGGCTTTTTTTTGTTGGTTTGGAGAGCTGGTTATTAAACATGTACTAAAACACCCTTGTATCCTCTGATTGACTAGGCTTTTCAAAGCACCTTGCATTATAGGAATAAAGATAGCTTATAATTGCAGAACACTTTGCAGTTTACGAAACTGTTTCAAACACTTCACTGAATCCTTGTGACAACTTTGTTTGTTCTTAGTTAATGGGTAAATAAAAAGAGCCTCAGGGAGAAAAAATAATTTCCTTGAGGTCAGCAACTGTTAAAACCAGGAAAGATGAATGAATGGAGTCACAAAACGTCTAAAATAACTCCGTAGATGACTTATTCATTGCAAAGGGAAAAAGTGTCTTTAGAGTAGAGTGATCTGGTTGTTATTACGATAGTGAAGTGATCAAATTAACATCACTTATGGCATTAAAACCTGGGGTTATTTGCATCCTGATGTGAAGCAATATGAAACACACCACCTATGAAACATTCTTGCCAAAAATGTTTACCCTAAATCTAATCAAGCCTACAGATCTAAATTTCAAATTATAGGAAATGTGTTAACCTACACAACAAGGAAGGAATAAAATAAATTCTGAACGTGGAATATTTTATGAGAAAACTGGTTTGGAATCTTCAAAAAGTGAATGTCTTTTAAAAGAGATGTGTGTCTGTATTTGTATAGGGGACATAATACCACACACAATGTGTGAACCTAGATAGAATCCTAGTTCAGAAAAAAAAAAAAACTAGAAAATGAGATGAGTGGGGAAATTTGACTATGGACTGAATATTAGATAAAAATAAGGGATTTTAATTTTCTCAGGTGTGTTAATAGTGGCATGGCTATATAACAGAATATCCTCATTTTGAAGAATTTACGAATGAATTGTTATGTCTGAAATTTATATTCATGGATTTCAGAAATAAAGTGTGTATGCATCTATAGAAAGGTATAAAACAAATATATAGTGCTCATTGTACTAGTGTTTTCACTTTTCTGTTTATTTGAAAATTGTAATAATAAAAAGTTGGGACCGAAAAGAATAAAAAAAAAAGCCCAGCATTGATTGGACTTACCTAAAGAAAGCAAGTAAATAAAAATGAAAAATATATTTTAAAAAAAAAGCAAGTAGGCATCATTATAAATGGAGATATGGTGGTGAGAGAGACAGAGAGAGAAAGAGAGAAAGAGAGAGGCTTCTAAAAGTCTTACTGGCATCGGCCTCTATCAAATCTTAGACAAAACCAAAGTGATATTGAAATCTCTTTTTCTCCCTACTCTACTGGTAAGGCATATGCTCATAAAATAAACTAAATAAAAACTTTCCTAAATCATCCAGCATTTTAAGCTGGTTCATGTTGCTTGTTATCTCGTTAGTCACATAGAAGATATGAAGGTCATGAGACCAAATTCAAGTGTGCAAGAAATACAACCTTCCTTATATTTCACCAAAAAACCCACACCTAATTTCTGTTTCATGCCTCCAATAAGTCAATTCAGTTTCTCTTATCCCTTTTTCTCCCCAACTTGCTTGTGTATTCCAGGAGCTCTTGAAACAGCAATCAATTCTCAGAGTCAGAGGAAGAGAACCTGGCCTTGGCGCTTCTATTCTCCACTGAGATATACATCATTCTGGCCTCTTCTTTGCGCACCTTCCACCTTAGTTTCTATCTGAACATCCCTCACCCCTTATCTTCTCTTGTGTAACCCTCTTTCAGCTATTTTCCTGCTCTTCTTGGGAGCAAGGGAAACATTCCACTATCTCTGTCATGACTTTCTAGGACCTCTGAAAGGTCCTAGAGCTAAATAAGGTTAGTTCCCTGACACGTCACCCAATTATTTCTGTCATACAGCCTCAGCACTGTGCTAGGTTGAGGTCAGAACTCTGGGATCTTGCTACCTTTTTGAATAAGATGTAGGTGAATGATTTTATTGCTTCCTCCTCACTTCTGGGTTTGTGGTCTATGTGAAAGGCAGGGTGCAGCCCCTTTCTCAAGGACACATGGCTGTCTAAACTCCTTTGCTTCCTCTTCCTCTCTACCAACTCCCAATTGGGGAAAACTTTATCTACTTTTGGAGGTAAGAAAAATTCACAGGCATCATCCCAAATATTCTGCTTATGCCCCAGGTTCTAGGCTTTTGCAAATGAAAAATTAATATTTAATTTTTTATTCTCTGAGTTCTGCTGGGTCGTCATTTCCCTGAGCATACTGAGTACAATCAATCTTGGCTGCTGCCTGTATTAGATGGAAGATGATGAGGTAATAGTTATATGGGAATACTAAAATCCTTGGTTTTACATACTGACATGTTACTCACCACATTTATAAAAACATTAGAATGTAATTACCAGGATTCTGGAGAATACTATCCCCTCACAACCTTTTTGTAATTTAGGATATACTAATTGGTTCTAATCATTTTTGACACCACAGTGTTCCTGATTTACTCAGTATTTTGTGCACAAATGAAATGAATTCCCTAATAGAGGGCAATCCAAAAGAAATATAAAGCCAGCTTTATATATAATTTAAAGTATTCTAGTAGCCACATTAAATGCCCATTATGCCCAATCATTATCACTTCAAATTGGAATAAATATTAAAAGTATAAGATGTTTTGCATTATTTTTTTTTCATGCTAAGTCTTTGAAATCCAGCATTTCACATACTGAGAAATACTTTATACTTGCAGTATATTTCACTAGGTACTTACCACATTTCAGGTGCTAAATTGAGTGGCTTAGTTTATTCGACAGCGTGATTCTAACATCTTTTTTTTTTCGAAGCATAGTACAAAATCATCACCTTCAGAATTGAATCAAGTTTATCTTTCTAATTGGATGAGAGGCTTTCTGATATTTGTAATATCCATTTGATTTCACATGGTCTAACAAATCTGTGCACAAATACAAGTATGTCACAATATATCTTTACCTGGGAAAGTTATGTTTTCAGGCTCATATAATTTATTTTTCATTATTTCTCTGTTCATGCGCTGTATGACTTGTCAGTAGTAATAAGTAAGAATTACAATTCCACCGTAAATACATACACTTATTGTTGATCAGATTATAAGAACTTCCCAGGGGACAATAGTAGGTAGTGAAAGAGATAAGGAATGGCAAGAGAAAGAAGCATTCCACAATAGTTTGAAAAACGATATTTAACTGTGGCTGCTGATGACAAATAACTTCATTGTTTTTAGAGATAGAGAGGCAGTGTTAACGTATGAAAATTTGAAAAAAAGCCAACAAATAGAAAAGTTCAAATAAAAGTTTTAGGATGGAAAAATGAAATAATATACTAAAAGGAAAAACGGTCTAGCTATCGTCCACTGGAGTCGAGACATTATTTTGTGGGTGTACATGTAAATGGCTATCCATCTGTGTTTACCTCCTGTACAGATAATGTTTTATTGTGCCAGGTAGCTGAGACAGATACCACCCAAAGAGTTGGCTTAACAGCAGGTTTGGAAGGCTCCAAGTCCTAAATCAAGGCATCAGCAAGGCCGTACTTTCTCCCCAGAGTCTGTAGCATGCTGGCACTGGCTTGCTAAAATCCTTGGGGTTCCTTGGCTTGCATCTCTGCTCCTGTCATGTGGAAATCTCTCTCTCTCCTTGTGTCCATTCTTCAGGTTCATACTAACTTCCGACTTCTGACTTCTCCTTGTAGCTTTCGCTGACTTCTCTTTATAAGGTATCCAGTAATATGATTCAGGCCCTCCCTGATTCAGGTGGGCCACAGCTTGACTAAAAATAACATCTTCAAAAGGTCCTATATAAACCAGTTCACATCCACGGAATGCAAATTACAATTAAGAGCATGTCTTCTATTGGGGTACATAATTCAACCTACCACAGATAGTGTGTTCCTGACATATTATAGGTACGCAATAAGTATTTTTAAATGAATGAACACAAGAGAAATATAACTTATTAAAACTACCACCTATAGTAAGATACTAGGTAATTGACTCAGACATAGACTTATAAGGGTTAAATTCTTTATACATTTAGATCAGAAGCCAAAAGCATGATAATCTACAACCTTGAATAACCTACCCCAAATCTAGTCTAGCTGAAAGTCATTCTCCATATAATTGTTCCCACAAAGCATTGCAATTGGTGCTTTCCAAATATTCCTGGTTTCATGGGAGCTATTATTTTTTAAATTTCTGGATTTCTATAGTGATTTCTTTCTTTGGCATTGATATTGTCAGATCAGGGGATTGTCAGGTCATTTTTATAAATATGGTCTATGTCTACAGAGTACCACAAACTCAATCATAGTGTAACTAAAGTGGTTGCTTGGCAGTCACAAAGCTATATAGCTAACAATTGCACTAGGAACCATCGGTACAGTTTGGTCTATTCTAAAACCTTTAGATTATTCAGCAATTTATCTGAAACTAGTAGATCTGATTAATTGTAAAAAAATTATGATGGAGTCATTCACATTAAACCTAGCACTTTATAAAGTTCCTATACCTAATGGATTGATATGGAAGATTTTATATTTGAACTAAAAGTTTCATGTCTTAAAGTGATATAGAAAATTAATTTTTTTGAGAAAATTAATTTTTAATAGTGGAGAAATTGCTTTCAGTAGGTGAGAAATATTTTTCTATAAATTGAAGTAATTAAAAAATTGGGGAAAAACTGCCTATATAACTGTGCAGGCTTCTTATAAAAACCAGGTTAAATTGACCAGAAAGTTTTAAATGAATAATAGGAAAAAAATTTTAATCCAGTAAGAATGCAACATTGGTTTCTAGAGCTGATGTGATTTAATTTCATTCAGTAAAAGAAAAAAAAGAACAGTATCTGTGGCTCTTTCCCAGTAAGGAATATCATAAAACTTGGGAAATGTCATTTGTAGCTATGTTTTAACTCTCTACGAGAACTCTTGAGAAAGCCTAATGAAGGCTTTAGTTTTCAGGGCATAAATATAGTCTGAAATGCTTACTAAGGTATATTTATTAGATTTATTATTTCCTTTAAACAACTCATGTAATCGACTAAGATTTACCAGAGTGATGGATACAAAGAAAATAATCTGTGATCTTAATTGCTTAGTTCCCAAACCATAATGAATGATACTAGGATCAGAGGGTAAAATCACTCCTTTGATCATAGAGTACAAACACTATAGAATCTTTACTACCACACGAATGCATCCATTTGAGGAATTTTATTCCCAACAATTGCATTGTTTATGGTTTCTTCAGATAATTAAAAGCTCATGTTGATATTTGGCTATACAAGTATTGATAAGTACGTTCTACTTTGAAAATAATCACCAAGACCAAATAAATGACATCTGAAGTGTCTCATTCACGAAGTTCAACAACTCTATGAACTTTTTCAAATTTGTTATTGTTTTAGTTTAGGAAAATGTTATGTTTTGATATTGATATCTATAACCTCAATTGAGCCAGTGACTCTCAAATCTAAACCTAATGTGCCAGCCTGAATCTGTAGTGGACCCTGGAAAAGCCATGCCCTTTGATTCTCATTCAATATTGCTGGGTGGGAGCATTTTGATTGTTTCCAAGAAGATGTGATCCACCCAATTGTGGGTGGTAACTTTTGATTAGATGATTTCCATGGAGGTGTTTCTCCACCCACTGAAGGTGGAGTTACTTGCTGGAATCCTTTAAAAGAGGAAACATTTTGGAGAGAGTCTCTTTTTTGGTAGAGCCACAAGAAAGCCAGCAGATGCCGCCATGTTCACCATGTGCCCTTCCAGCTGAAAAAGAAATGTTGAACGTCGTCGGCCTTGAACCAAGGTATCTTTCTCCATGCCTTTGATTGGACACTTCTATAGACTTGTTGTAATTGGGACATCTTTTTAGCCTTGGAACTGTAAACCAGCAACTCATTAAATTCCCTTTGTTAAAAGCTGTTCCATTTCTGATATATTGCATTCTGGCAGCTAACAAACTAAAACACCTAAAATCCAGATTTCTCTCTTTAGAGATGAAGATACATGGCTCGAACTAGCAACTGAACATCTCCACCTGTTCTCCCAACAGGTCCTCAAATGAAACATGTTTAAGTTATCATCTACCTCTACCCCCATCTTTTTGTGTCACCTGTTCTGGGAGATGACACCACCACTCCCTTGGATTCGCATGGAAAAACTTTGGAGATATCTGAAATGGCTATTCTTTACCATCCTCATTCAATTTTTCCAAATGTTATATAACAAAATGGTATGGGATAGTGATTGAAGTCTATTCCTTTGCCTGGAAGTAATAAGTAGAACCAGACTTTTCAGTGGAGATCTCACCCATCTTCTTCAGGTGAGAGCCTCAGTTTTCTCCCAGGTGTGAGAGAGCATACCTTGTTGGTCTTTATTAGCTAGAAGTATGAGAGGGAACTAGGAGAAAAAAGGGGCGGGTGTCATCTTTTGGGGACATGCAGTTTGGAGAGCAGTAATCATCCCATCCTCTTCTCTCTTACTCCAGTAGAAGAGAACATTCAACCTGTCTGTCCCTCTTTGCACGAGATTGGAGGGGAAGAAATCTTCCCTCCACACATCCCACTTGGTTGGGAATTGGTGATGGATGCTTGCTTGAAAGTTGTTGATTCATCACACTGGCAGAGAACCTAATGCTGTTAAAATATGGAAAAAGGGTCTGGAGGGAGATACAACAACTGAGACTAGGAATGCCAGAAGGCAGTCTGTAATCTCACCACAAGGATGTATGAATCTAAATTTCCCATGTTTATATTGGAGACTGATGCGTAGGTAATCTTGCTGATTAGCGCTGGTAGACTATAGACATTGGATTGCTACGGGGTCTTCAGCAGGAAAAGGTTGAGAGGTGAACAGATCTCCTGCTAGAGAGATAGCCATGCCAAAGGACTGCAAGGAAAGACCTTGTAGCATCCTCCAGATAAAAATAAATGTACCTCTTAAAAAGTACCAATACTTGGAAGTCTGCCTCACAGAGGGAAACAATAGCTTGCCAGCTTTACTCTTAAAAGCAATCGCTAAAAGAAAGAAAATAGAGCAGCCAGGAGCAATTTTGTAGTTGCATATTATCCCTTCCCATACTGTGTCATTGCTAGATGCTGATTTTCTGGATAAAATGAGAGGAAAACAGGACAGGGAAAGGAAGAAGACCACCAAGATCCTCTTCCCACAAGCCTGATCTGGCCCGAAGGAGAGTAGAATTTTGAATAGTAGAGGAGGCTCTTTTAGGAAACCAAAATGACTAAAATATTACACAATTAGACTGAGATATTAAGAGAATCTCCTTCCCAAGGGGAAGGGATTCTTTTGTTAGAAGCAGTTTAGAATGATAAAACTATTCAATGTTTCCACCAGAACGAGTTGAGCATTTTCAATCAAACCAGTATCTGAAGATTCAAGCTCCACCATGTTTCCCAGATTTGTTATTGCCTTTCTTGTCCGGGTACAAACTACCATAGTTCCAAGATCTATCTAATCACCTTTCACCCTGGCTATTCCATTAGGTTCCCTTTCCCTTCATCCACGCTGTGATCTTCCCCAACCTTTCCAGGATTTTATTTTCCCTGTAATGTTGCCAGTGTATCCTTTCTAACTTGCAAATCTGTTTGTCATTCTTCAGAGACTCCCAACTCTTAACAAATCATATTTCATTCGTTTTGTATGACATTTAAGGCTCTCTGTGGTCTAATCTGATGCTTACCCATTCAACTTGAACTGCTGCTCAGAATTTATACAACTGCCAATCTGAACTATTTAGAAGCACAAAACATTCCTTATGCTCTCTGACTAAAGGCCTTTGTATTTACTTTTTCCTTTGCTTGGAATCATTCTGCTAAGCAATTCATCAGTTTGCATTAGTGACCAAATGCATGTAGCTATGAGGAATTCATTCTTTCAGGCATACATGAGGGTTTCTATTTTCCCACCATGCTTTTTATACAACATCATTATAACAATTGTTTCATTGTTTTATTGAAATTGTTTATTTGCCATCACAAAAATAGCAAACTTCACTGTCCAAGTTAACTGGAGTGGTATTATGAGGATCCACAAGAGAACTTTCTCTCTGCTTTTACTAATGGGGAAAAGGTATGCGTCTCTTGAATAACTTTTTTGGCTTTCGAACAAGAACACTAAGTTTTCTACCTCTCTTTGGTAGATGATAAAACCTTTAAGGGCATCTAGCATCTAATAACAGATTAATTGCTTTTTCTTGAATGAATGTGTATGATAAGCTGTCTCCCTTGCTTTGGTCACTAAAAATCTCAGAGCTAAACTTTTGACCCATATTTAGCAACCACATAAACCCTTATGGCATGCAATTGGTAAATTAGCCTCAGTGTTGATTTCATCTTTTTTTTTTTTTTATCATTTTGTGTTCCTCATTTTATATAGCACCTAATCAGTTTTTAAAAATTTTACAGTAGAATATGCACATCTCATTTTCTTTCTGAAAGCAAAAAGGGTATCATCTCAAGCACGGTGATACATTCATTGTTTTAAATAAAGAAGAATGGCTGTAAATCCAAAAACAACAAAGTTTGGTGGAGTTTAGTGATAAGATATGATTGAATTTAGTTTGCTTTTGGATGTTGTAATGGCAGAAAATAAAGTTTACAAATTGTCCTGTTGAATTCCAGTTTTACTATCACATGTGCTAAAGCTTAAACTAAAGAGATTTTGCTCCTAAAAGAAAATTTGGGTTCATTTCATCAGACTCTCAGGCAAGTATGTTCAAGTGGCAGGCATGAAATTATCAGCAAGATTGTATCGTGCTAGTTTTACTATATGAGATAGGTTTTAACATAATCAGAGCCATAATGGAAAGCTAAAACTACAGTGTACTTTCCATTAAGAAATTTCTCGGCACAGGAACTGTTTAAGACTTCCTTAAGTGTATTTCTGGTTAGGTTATCTGCATTTTCAGTGCTTTAGCTCTCAGCTAGGAAAATATTTGCTGATAACACGGGTAGAAACAACTTGTGCTATAGGAGAGGAACTAACATATCTAAACCCATGATTCTTAGTACTGTTTTTATGTTTAGTGGTTTGATTTGAAAATGTTTCCATTCCTAAGCACTGCTGATGCTCTTTAGTAGAGATTAATTTTCCCATGAATTTTGTTCATGGAAGCATAAACTTCTATTAAAAACATAGTTCACTTAAGTCTTTAATTTTAATTTACTTGAAACCTACCTGGCTGTCAGGCAACAGAAGTAAGTTAGGGACCATAATTGGACAAGAATTCTCTGACTAATCAAATATTTTAGAGTTGGATAAAAAGATTATTTATTAGAGAATTGATTCTTAACTGTTTGCCTTAAGTGATACCTTTATATTTCTCTGCATGTTCCTGCCAGCTTTTGAACTATTAGAAAAAGAGAGGCACTAGGGAAATAGGAGGCAATGGTTTAAAATAATAGAGATATTTGCAATTGGATTATATGTTATTTAAATCCTTGTGTAAAAGAATTATTAAATTACATCATTCTCCTAGTGAATTGAAACCCATAATATAAAAAGAACCACACTTTGGCTTGCTTTAACCAAACTGAGCTTAACTTGTGTTAATTAGGGTTCTAAGAAATTTTGTGTGTTGTCTCTTTTAACTTCATAGCAAACCCATGAGGTACATTGATGATATTTATACAAATGAGAAGACTGAGTCAAAGAGAGGTGAGGGGCTTTCTCAAGTTTCCCTGATTAAGTTTTTGATGTATCAATGAGTGGCTAAAGCAAAAGTTTATGGGCTTTAGGTTGAGAAGTAGTCAAGAATAAAGGAATGATTGTTATGTCCAGATATGAATTTGAATGTACTTCTCTATCACTCACTAGCTGTATTGTCTTGGTGAATTATTTAACCCCTCTGAGGATTTGTAAGGTAATAATTGTATCTACTCCTTAGTGTTATGAAAATGAAATGGGATGGTGTGTCAAAAGTATATAGTAGATGTTAAATAAATGTTTGTTCGACATCATAATGAATAATTGATGAATGC
The DNA here is from genome assembly GCF_023851605.1 of Tamandua tetradactyla. NCBI lineage: Eukaryota > Metazoa > Chordata > Mammalia > Pilosa > Myrmecophagidae > Tamandua > Tamandua tetradactyla. The sequence goes on from NC_135339.1 coordinate 44,584,128, forward strand.
AATGTTCTACCATGGTTGGTTGGTTGGTTTTGGGGTGCATGGACTAGGAATTGAACCTGGCTCTCCTGCCTGGCAGGTGAGCATTCTACCACTGAACCACCTGTGCCCCACTACCTTGGTTTTTGATGAGGACTAAACAGGTTAATATATATATGACTGCTTAGCACATTGTAAGAACTAATACGTAGTACTATTATCATTATTAAAGCAGTCTCTAAATTGGCATAGCTTATTATTGTTATCATTATTAACCTCCAAGCTTGAATTTCAATTCTTAGCTCCTGCTTTTGTATCACTTATTATTATTCCAATAGAAAATAGAAATATCCAGCCTACTCCAGCACAAAATCTCTTTAAAAGTGAAAGCTGTTCTCATCTCAGAATTTACATATCTACTCATAATCCACATCCTGCCTGTTCCTTCCTAGTTTATTTTTCTAACATTCTGGATAGTGCTACATTAAAAAAAAACTACCAGTGAAGGGGACTACTTTGAAAAACCTGCTTTCTCTAATTGGGGCCAGCAATACACCATGTTCCCTTCCTGCTGGTCAGGAGCTATTTCCTTGTTTTAGGAGAGATTTGACACTGCCATTCCCAATCCATGGGCCCACATGTCACTGTCACAGGCCTGGTTTTGATCTTTGAAGCACCTCTTCCTAAACTGGTATTCAGACTGATAGCTTTTAAGGAAAAGAGACCTGGTGCCTCCATCAGATATTATTAACCTGAGGAGAAACATAAATCCTGCTATGACAGATGTGGTTTGTGATATAAACATGCTGTTGTCCCTAAGAGTCTAGTGTGGACAAACAGTCTGAAGTGCACAGCCCAGCCTACTGACTGGCACTGCATGTACAGGAAGCCATCTGGACAAAGGGTTGAATCTGTTTCAAATTAGGAGGGTAGAAATACAGTAAGATGATTACACTCAGTGATTAAATAACTAAAAACAATTTATCAGCCCAGATGAGTTGTCACACCATCTGTCACATAAATGAGACAATAAAACGGATTTGGCCTATACACAGTCTGATGAAATGCAAACTGGATCTGATTATTTGTTTTTAATTCCCTGTTTTTATTACCATTGTGAAATGAACTGCCTAGTTTTAGTAGTCATTCATCAAGTACTCAATTCTATCCTTGAGTTCCTTTGGCTTTTTGCTTTTTTTTTTGGTATGCTGTATGGTGGGGTCACATTTCATTATTTTTCCATGTGAGTATCCTGTTATTGCAGCACCATATGTTTATTTTTTGTTTGTTTTGCTTGCTTGTTTGTCTTTGGGGAAGTGCATGGACCAGGAATTTAACCCATGTCTCCCGCATGACAGGCAAAAATTCTACCTCTGAACTACCCTTGCACCCCTCCTCTTTTGTTTTTTGAAAGCTTGTTTATCCTGAAATATTTTGAGGAACACAACTTAGGGACTGAACCCAAAACAGTTTGTCATGTTTTCATCCATTTTAAGAATCAACAAAACATGAAATGTTTATCCTATACTAATAAAAATTCTACCATTTTTTGAGGACTTATATGTCAGACTAAACTTTTTTAGGCAGTGTCATTTAATCTGCACAGCAACCATATTAGTAGGTAGGTTTTATAACCAATGCCTAAGAAAATTAAGCCATGGACCAAGAGTCATATAGAAATTAAGTGAAAAATCTGGAATTTCACCTCAAGTCTGTCTGACTCCAAAGACTCTGGTTATCTTCACTTACTCTGCGTTTGGATCCAATTAAATCCAAAACACACTTTCTGAGTACCATTGGCCAAATGCTATGAGGCGTGCAAGGTATGGTAGATTCAGATGGGTAGGAGCAATATATAAGATATAGTCTAGGCAAACAGCATATAATTACTAAAACTAAAGTAAATTGTCCACTCTACTGCCGCATGTCAGTAAAATATAACTACCAAAGTTCTGTGGAGAAAACCTAGAAATGGTTGTGATGAATGGACAAAAGGTGCTATAGATTTTAAATAGCCTGTGCCTCAATAAGATATTTGGAAAATAGGTTTCAACTCTCCACAGACATTTATGCTGATACTTTATAGCTTGAAGGTAAGAGGAAAAAAGACAATTCTTCAGTCATTTTTAGATCTGTACACATGCATAGCCATTGTGCCAAATATCAATTTGTTGCCTGTTTCCTCCAAATCTACTGTCCTTGCTTTGCAGCAGGACTCTAAAATTTCTCCTTTGGGAACTGGTACAATGTTAGGTCTGGTCAATAGAAGACACTGATGGGGAGGTGAGGCACAGGGGAGGGGTGACAAGGGGAAGGATTTCTCTCTCTTGTCCCGGTACTTTATATCTTGCTCCAAGAGCACAGCTGCCAATGGATGGCTTCCTTGCCAGCAGGCAGCTTCCTTGCAAGTAGGCAGTTCCCTTGCCGTTAGCATGAGGGTAGCTCATGCCAAGTGGCACACATCCTCCAGAGAATTTTGCCAGCACATCCATAGATATCTTTCCAGTGAGATGTGCCAGCAGTGCAGTGGGCAGCTTCTCAGTGAGCCTTTCTGGCACCCCAGTAGGTGATTTCCTGATTTCCAGCTCCTGCCTACAATATTCAGAAAACTTTGTTATCCAGTGGGCACAGTCACGCTCTCTTCAAAGAAATCTGAATCTCAACCTTGAAGTGGAGATGGGGGGTGGTCTCATATGTTTTTTAGTAGTGTCCCTTATGCTTTAGCTGTAATAAATATGAATTGTTTGATGCCACACAGAATGTGAATAATATCACAGTCCTTATTTTTCAGATTAATTAGAATTATGTTGATGGCTCAGGTCAAGTTTAGCAGGAAGTCCAGAATCATATTCTTCTTTTTACAAAGAGAGAAAAAATTTATTACGAGGCACGTAGTAGGAGAGTAGATGGCCTAGCAGCCCAAAATCTGTTCCCCCGACAAAATCATATTCTTGATGCTACCTGTTTGCCAACCTAGATAAACAGGAAAATGAGTTCAGAAAATAGGGTCTTGATTCCTCCCTACTCAAGAGGGAAAGAGCCAGCGCTTACATAGAATAAGCAAGAATTTAAACAACCAGCAAATTGAAGTCAGCAGAAAAATGAGAAGTTTTCCATTTCTTTTTATTTTTTACATTTGAAAATACAGAAAGAAGGTATTTTAATTTTAGCATACATGCAGGTTTTAGGTTTTATAGTTTAGTAATATCTATATTTTGATTTACATATGGGGTAAGTAAATGAGAGCGTCTTAAAATTCTCAGTGCCCTGACATTCTAAAGGTTTTGCCTGGGAAGAACCTGGCATCTCCAGTTTGCCCCTGTCATCACTTGCTGATATACAGTGCTACTGCTAGGGTTTTGGGAATTGTCTTCCTTTCCCAGCTGTTGTTGTTATTTCATGCTTGGTACTTGTTGAGACCAGCCCAGTATTTTGAAGAAGATGGTTCTGAGAGTGATTTCATTTCCTCTTTACCAGCTTGGTTACACCTCCCCCTTGTTCAGGGTCCCAAGGCCTCAGCTCTGATGCTAGGTCCACCTAGGTGTCCATACAACCATCCTCCTCTGAGGCGATGTCACATCTGACTCTGTGGATTCAAGGTGGCTCAAACGTCCACCCTACACAGAAACATAATCATGTCCAGAGAGATCTACCCAACACAAAGGGCTCATTCCACACTGTGATGATTCATCACAAAAGTTTGATGATCATTAGCAAGGACTGAAAGGGAGCCTATCTACCTTCCCTGTAGGATGAGTCACTCTCCCATTCCTTCCAACTGAGTCATTCTGAAAATGGATGCAGAATTTCCTGCAACACTAATAAACATGCATGTGCTCCCCAACACACACACATACAGTGTAAGTTCTTGAATGGTTATCCTGCAGTGTATTTTGTTATGAACTTGTCTTACTTTTCCCACTCAAGATCCTGAGTGTAAGCTCTGTGAATGTCTAATTCATTTCTGCCTTTTCTGTAGTACACAGAGTAATATTTTTGTATATGGAAGTGGACAAAGCATTTGATGAATGAGGGTAAATGAGCTATAGTTTCTTAATTCCAAGAAATGAGGTTTATTAGCCTAAATCACATTATTAATATTTCCATTTTAACAACAATAAATCATTGAAAATAATAGAATAGAGACTCCAAATATGGCATAATTTAGAGACTAGTTACAATCAGCCATTCAACAAACATTTATTAAGCACCCAGCAATGTGCTTGGAACTATTTTAGGTGCTCAGGACTCCAAAATAGGTAGATAAGGTACCTGCCATCAAGGAGTTCATAGTTATAGAGGAAAATCAACATATACACAAATATTTATTTTTCAGTTAGATGGGACCAATGAAGGCAAGAACAAAATTCAGTAGGTGCAGAGAACACAGAGTTATGTAGCGTGTTGTAATTCCCCCAATGTAATACTCACTACACTCTTCTATAATTACTTGTTGAATAACAACCTTGTCTAAAAGGTTGTAAGATTCATGAGGTCAGTAGCCCTGTTTGTTATGTTCACTGCAGTTTGCTAAGTAACTAGCAGAGAGCCTGCTATGTAATAGGCACTAAATACTCCTTTGAATGGATGAATGAATGAATGGATGATGATATGATGGTGATAGCTGGGAGAGAGGGTCCTGAAGCCTAGAAGTTTTCTGCAGAAGTATTCAGATGAACCTGACTTTTTCGCGTCTTTTTTTTTTCACATGGGCAGACATCAGGAATCGAACCCCGGTCTCCAGCATGGTAGGTGAGAATTCTGCCACTGAACCACCATTGCACTACCCGGATGAATCTGATTTTGAATCCTAGCTCTATTACTAATTAGGTAGACTGAGATATTCCCCTTCTAGGTCTTGATTTTCATGTCTATAAAATAGCCTAAATAACTCATAGCTTTTTTGTGTGAGGATTAAATAAAAGAGTAAACAATTACTTAGTGTACTACTTAACACGCAGTATGCACTTGTTAAATGATAATCACTTTGATTAATAATCCTCTTTTCTTTATTTTATTATCTTTGGGCTACTTAAGATAGAAGAGGAAGAACAGAAGGGCAGTATTTCTTCTTAGTGTAAATTTATTTAATATCTCATCTTTGTTGATAAGGGGGTAAAGGGGACCCACGAACTTTCTCTTGAATTGCTAATTAGTCCTGATATACTAATAATTTTCATCATTTGAAATTCAAAGACTTTTATGTCCCTATTCAAAGTTTCTATGTGAGAAGTTAATGATGACAAACCAAGTACATCCTTTCCAACTATGATTTGCTTAAAATGACTGAGACAGTGGCTTCAAAGACTAAAATGGTTCTAATTTCATATTCAGATCCTTAGAGAATATGACTATCCTTTGTCTCAACAATTTTTTTTTTTTTTTTTTTTTTTTTTTAAAGGAAAGACAGAGAGAAGGAAGGAAGGAAAGGAGGAAGAAAGGGAAACATCTTTTAAACATTTTCTTGTTTTATTGTATTTTGTTTCTCCGTTTTTGTTACATGGGCTGGGGCCGGGAATCGAACCGAGGTCCTCCGGCATAGCAGGCAAGCACTTTGCCCGCTGAGCCACCACGGCCCGCCTGTCTCAACAATTTTACTTTCAGATATTTATCCCAAGAATCTTTGGATATTTGCACTAATTTCATACAGGATTGTTCATGTTAGTAAAAGTAAAATTTGAAATCTATTTAAAAAGTAATGAGAATTGGTCAAATAAATTAAGATTCAGTGGAATACTATGATAGCATTAAATATGATTGTGTAGAAAGTTATTAACATAAAACAAGATATTAAGCAAGAAAATCAAGTTCAAAACTGTATATACAATAAATGCACATGCATGCAAATGTATGTTTGTAAAATTATCAGTGTATTTATAAGTATATATAAATGATGGAGTGTATATTATTAAACACTTCATATGTATTTAACAAATATCTTAAACATTCATTAAAAAAGAATGAAACCGTTATTCTGTTGACCTTTTCATGATTATTTATATATACTTGAGTATAAACAGCACTTTAAGAAAATAATATACTACTACTTTCAGTTTTATGATTAAAAATTTAAGGACTTCTTTAGGGATTTTAAAGTATTGTTTTCTCTCAAAGTAGCATTTTAAAAAGCTTGGTAAAGTAGCAACTAGCACAAAATATGATAACTAATATGGTTTACCCATTTGAACACCATAGCTTCAAGAATTTTCAAGACTATAATAAGTATTAAATCAGTTGTTTATTTTTAAATACTTTAGAATTGACATTTATAGAGAGGAACTGATTTGGTAATTCATCATTTTTGTAGGTCAGCAAGAGTTATTGTTGCTTAACAAACCCTTCAACTTGCTACTTCACATGTTTCTTTTTGATGGAAATAAAAGATACATATTATTTTGTTATAGTGCCATTTGATTGTCAAATAGGTATCTGTGGTAAGTAGAATGATGCCTTCCCAAAGATGCCTTTCCCTTATCCCCACAATCTGTGAATATGTTACCTTACATGGCAAAGGATGGTTACGGTAACATATAGAATTAGGTTGCTAATCAGCTGACTGTAAAATAGGGAGATTATCCTGAGTTATCTGGGTGGACCCCAGGTACTCACAAGGTCCTTAAAAATGAAAGGGGAAAGCAGGAGAGGAGATAGAGTAACACATTGTGACCCACTGTTGCTGGCTTTGAAGACAAGAGAAAGAGGGCCACAAGCTAAGGAATGTCAGCAGCTTCTAAAAGCTGAAAAAGGCAAGGAGAAGGATTTTTCTCTAGGACCTCTACACACAGCCCTGCCATCACCTTGATTTTTGCCCAGCATGACCTGTATTGACTTCTAACCTACTGAACTGTCACGTAAGAAGTTTGTATTGTTTTAAACTACTAAATTTGTAAAAAATTGTTACAAAAACAATAGGAAACTAATACGGCATCTCAAAATTAACAAGTCCAAAATTTTTTATCTTTCCTCTTAAATCTGTTCCTTCTCTGGTCTTTCCCACTCAGGAAATGACAATTGCCACAGCCATGAATCTTGGAGTCAAGTCTTTGGACTTCTTTCTTCCTTTCACATCCCACATCCAATCTTGTGGGATTCTGGTCAAATATACCTTCTAAGTATATCCAGAACTTCTCACTACTTCCACCTCTGCCAAACTAGTTAGAGCCACTAGTTCCACAAAGATTGCAATACCAATTCTAGTCTCCCTGTTTCCATTTTGATCCCACTGTAGACTCTTTCTTGCACAGAAGTGAGAGTGCTCTCTTTGTAAGTCATCTCATGCCACTTCTCTGTTCAAAATATCCCCATGTGGTTATCTTTGTTTTGTTTTTATCTCAATGAAAGAAAAATGGTTCTTACCATAATCTAAAAGGCCCTTCATGACCTGGTGCCCAGACACCTTCTGATCTCATCCTTTACCTACTCTTATTCTATCCCTGCTGCATTATCCTTGTCACTGTTTCTGGAACTCATCAAGCGCATTCCTACTGAAGTCTTTCCCTTGCTGGTGGAATATTCTCCCCAGATACCCATCCACATGGCTTGCTCCATCATAGCCTTTCCTGGCCACTCTGTCTTAAACTGTCCATCCTTCCTTCAAGCATGCCATCATACTGTGTCCCCTTGTCCTATTTATTTTTCTCAGTGCTTAATGCCATTTTACCTATCATAAGTTATAATTTTTGTTTACTTTTTTCTATTTTTCCTCGTTTAAACATAATAATGATGAAAGCAGAGATGTGATCCTTTTTGTGATTGTTTACTACATTTCTTTCATCCAAATCAGTACCTGAGGGACTCAGCAGATATTTTTCAAAAGAAGAGATAGCTAATGACTTAATTTTTATCACATTACTAATCTGCTCCATGGCCTTCAGTCAACTGATTTGCAAAACTCAGTGGAGTTAAATTTGCCACACTAAGTGAATTAATAATTTCCAAGGAAATCCTGGAGATCATGGGAGAAATCAATAGAGTATGAAAAACTAGCTACAAACTATTTCAGAAGGTAGACTCTGAGGCCAGCCTGTCTGCAGTCAATTTTATTTAATTCTGTCACTTAGGAGCTATGTGACCTTCATCAAGTTATTTAATTTCTCTGTGCCTTCATTTATCAACTGTAAAACAGGAAAAGTAGTATTAATTCATAGTGTAATTATGAGAATTCAATGAGCTGGTATTTTTATGATGTTTAAAATAGTGCCTAGCATTTAGTAAGTGTTATATAGTAGTTTTGTAAATAGATAAGCCTTTCCTGTTCTATTTATATATTTTTTTCAGAACTGAGAAAAAAGGGAACTTTCCAAATTCTTTTTTACAAAGTGGGTATAACATTGAAAATAAATCTGAAAAAGATAGTAATAATTTCGCTTATGGATACATACATATGAATTATTAACAAATATTTAGCAATGTACTTAAGGTGCATTACAGAATAATGAAGATGATCCAGATCTGGAAAACAAGAATATCTCGTTAGCATGAAATCCATTAATATGGGTGGAAAAATATGAGCTCAATTGATGACTAGGGGCATTTGACAAAATTCAATTTCTGTCCTTCATGTGGAAAACACAGTCCACAAATCCTAATCACTTTTCCATCAAAATTTCTTGAAGGGAGAGGGTCAATTGGAAAAACTGATGTACTGTAGTAAAAACAAAATAATACTTGCATTAATTTTAAGTAAGCAATATTCAACTAGTGCTATTCCATAATTCTAGAAATAAATTGGGCTTTTCATTTTTATTTTTATGGAAGAATCTAGATATAAAATTTCCTGGGTTTCCAAACAAACCCAGGGAAAAAATTTACCCTAATTCTATAGTAAATACTACTGTGGGGTTCAAAAACAGTCATCTTAAGTCTGTCAAAGGGATTGGATCAGAAAGGGCAACATGACCCAATTTGGCCCAGTGAGTCTTGAGAAGAACTTCACTTGGGGTTTCTGAGAAATGGGTTCTCTCTTCAGGATAAGCCACCAGCAGAGACAGTCTCTCTCTTCCTTTGAGTGTTGTGATATGTGGAGGGTAGCCACAGGTCCCAGTTTACCTGGGACAGTTCTGGTTTTATACCTGTTCTCCCGAATTGAGGATTAATAGCATCACCTTTTCACTCTCAAACATTTCCCAGTTCAGGTGATAATTTATACGGTCGCCCTAGGTGTGTGAATATGGAACAAAGAATTCAAACAGCTATTTTGCCGTTATGAAGAAAGCAGACTGAAGACTGAGCTAGGTTCAAAGCCCTCCAAAAGGGAGCCCCCAAGTAAATCACAGAGAACAGAGTTAAAAAGAAACTGACCCTGAAATCACCTTTGGGCTAAATTCTATTTGTGAAAGCCGAACCATTTCTTTGCTTTCAAAATCAATTTGAGTGGAGATCACTAGTACTTACAGCAGAGGCCAACTAACTGATGTACTTCCACCGCCTCAAGTGAAGGTACTAACAGCTTGGTGTGCATTCTTCCACAGCTTTCCCCTTAGTCACACAAACACGTACGTTCACATCCACACATATTTCACATAATAGGTTTTTGTTTGGAGTTTGTTTTTATAAGAATGGAATCATTGTACACATTTTGTTCTAATAATACATTATGGAAAACCCTCTGGGCCTATTGATACAGATGTGACTAATTTTTAATAGTTCCATAATACTTCATCAGATAAATGTACCATCAGTTATTCCCCCCCTGTTCTCAGGCGTGTGAATTGGTTCCATGTTTTGCCACTACTAATAATGTTGAAGTAATAATCTTTATTAACCTATTTTGTACTGTTGCTTCCATGTTGGAATAGATTCCTAGAACTGGAATTGCTTTGTTAAATAGTATGTAAGGATCATCATTATTAAAAGTAATTAGGAAAGACTTTCAATGGCAAAATGATGGCATAAAGATCTCAATGCATACTAGAAGTAAGCCATTATCTGAATTCAATTTACTTCTTCCTCTGGATGGTATAAGTTGGGGAAGGAGAAAGATTTGAGATCTCATTACTTGACATCTTTTGTGATCATCTGACTGCCCAAATGACCCAAATATTTAAGAAAAAGAATGTGAATGAGAAATAAAAGGGATTACAGCTCCTTTACCACCTGAGGATTTTTCCCCCCTGGACATGTTGAAGAAATGAAGTTTACCTATTTGATAAAAACTGGAGCTACATAACATATGAACTACTCATTCAGTCAGATTTATATATTTTATTTTAAGTGATAGTGGGCATTTTTACCTGTAAATAGAAAAGTAGTTCTACATATCAAGATGGGCTGTAGAAGATTAAACTCTTGAAAACAGTTTGTTTTTATTACCTTATAGGGCATATAAGAAAATATTATCTGAATAGTATCTTGCTCAGAGCACAAAACCAATAATTTTTCAAGTCTCTGGTATTGACGAATTATATAATCATGAGTGAAAGGAAATCATGAGCCAAACTTCAGATTTTTTTTTATTATTCACATATAAAAATTGTACCTTGATTTTTATACCATTATCTACTTAATAAAAGAAATGGGTTTAAGCCTGCCTAGTTCTTTTTCACTGCTAGGCTATAGAGTAAAGGTCAGGGAAGTAGTGATGGAGGTTATGCTTAAAATAAATAGTTCACCTTTTCCTTTGAGTATTTGCCTTTTATTTAAAGGGTGTAAGTAGTTCTTCCATTTAGCAATTCATTTATTGCTCACAGAGTTTAAAGACTATTCAGAGTTTCATATCTATAGATTTTGGAGGTATAAAAATCATAGTGTAATTAATTATAACTATCTAGAGGCATTGAAAAAGATGATGCTTTATGCTAAGAATATTTGTACATCCTAAAATGTTGCCCTGAACATTTCATTTAATGTATTTGCTTATGGTACTGTACTAAAAATGTTAATAATGGAAGGTTTCCCTCCATTTTACTAGATATTCTTCTGGAGATATTCAAGAAAATATGTGTCTTAAGCATTTTACAGAAATGTCAGCTAGCTGTGCTTTCTGAAACCATGTTAATTTTTAACCTGTCACTGTATCACAGAGATAGTTCCAGTTCGTTACATATAGAGCATGTCATTCTTTTAAACCAGCTATACGTATTCTACTTATTCATTTTATTGTTAGGCATCTTTGTTGTTTTCTGCTGGTATTATAAGCAATACTGTAATGAATACCTTTGTACATGCCCTTTGTATATGTGGAATAAATTTCTAGAACTCAAATGCTATATGATGTTTACATTTTGATAGTATTGCAAAATTGTCTTCTATAGAGGTAAAACCAGTTCTATTAATTGTATGTTAGTTGTCTACCTCTCTAGGCCCTCACCAACAAAATGTTATCGGTCTTTTGATAAATAAAAAGTAGTGTCTACTCCTTTTTTTATTTGTCTGAATGTGAGTTAAGTTGAGTCATGTGATATGTTTAAGAACATTTTTTGTTCCCCTGCTGACTGTTTATATCCTTTGCTCATTTTTTTCCTTTGAGTTCTTGGTGATTTTCTTATGTATTTGTTGTTTTTCTTATATTAGTGAAAAGAGCCCTCTGTAGCATTTATGGTAAGTATGTTTTCTCTGTCATTTGTGTTTTATATTTTTGTTATTTTTATTACAGATAATTTTAAACTTGAAGATAGAAATTTTTTACTTTTAATGATAGAAACATTTATCTGTTTTCTTCTATGGTCTGGGTTTGATATCTCATATTTAGGTTTCTTTTAAATAACTTCTATTTTTTTAGTTAGTAGTTTTCTTTTTCTTGCTTAAATCTCTGATTCACCTGAAATACATTTTGTTTTTCTTTTCGCATGGGCAGGCACCGGGAATCAAACCCGGGTCTCCGGCATGGCAAGTGAGAACTCTGCCTGCTGAGCCACCTCGGCCGGCCCCTGAAATGTATTTTGGTATAATGAATTAAATACAAATTCAATAATTTTCTTCAACATAGTTCATTGACTAACCCTCTCTGCCCCAGATATAGGCAATGTAATTTTTTAATATAGTAAATTACATATAAAAAAATATGTGTATTAAAAGCAACATAATTTATAATGTTTTAGTAATCAGCAGGGCTAGTTTCCCCTATACCTTCATTTTCAGAAATTTTCTTTGAAAAAAATTTTTGGAAAATGTTTGAGTCCTATTTTGACTGTTTTTGAGTCCAAGATTGTTCTTTAGAGAAGAAAACTTATTAGTGTTATGCAAAAAGATATTAGTGGGAAGGTGGTAAGATTTGGGGACATTTATTCAACCTAACGTAATCCTACTTAAATGTATTTTTAAACATCAAACGAAAATTAATTTTTTGTTAATAAGATAAAAACTGGAGGTGTAGAAGTAGGATCAAATTATGTAATTTCCCCCCAATACATAACAACAACAACATCATTCCAGTGGGCTGCTCTTCAGAAGAATGGTCTTCTTCTTGGATTTTAGTTGTTATTTGGGAGATGGAACCGATTATCTGAATTTCTAAAACAAAAGAAAATTGCGGGTGTTTTGTTGTTGTTTTGTTTTTTTATTTTTGTTTTTTTTGCAACGTTTTCAGATCTTGTTTCCACCAATTAAGTGGTAATTTAGCCCTTTGCACTTTGAAGTTTCACTCATTACCTGGTTTCTGTAAATGAACAAAAGGCAACTTCTAAAGCCCTTAGTATTGGGCCATCACCCTGGGGACTGCTAATTGATTGTAATTGCTTTATTTTGTGCTAGGGTTCATACTTGTAACATTGCCTTGTAATAATTTAAATTGTCTGCATACTGCAGGGGGACTGTTTGACGCCAGAGAGGAGACGGTCAGGCAGCCACTTGGGCCTTGGAAGTGAAGTCAAAGTAAGGAGACATTGTCATTTGGCTACCTACTCATTAGCTGCCCTCTATAGCTGTCTGTTGTTTTGAGTGGACAGGATGTGTAGTGACTGAATCTTGCTCCTAAAAATAGTTGTGGAAACGTGCATTCGGGATGTACAGTAATTAGTTGCTTAGTTGATCGCAGGTATTTTTAAAGACCTTGGGAAAAGTCAAGATATTTTTAAACAATGACCTTGCAATAACACATTTCTCTCTTTCCCTCTTTTTCTCCCCCCTCCTCCTTTCCCCATATGTGTGAATGTAAAAAGAAAGGGAAGACAGGGAGAAGGATTCTAAAGGCAAAAATCAATAGGGAAAAGGTAAAGTTGTCCTTTATCTCTTTTGAGGAATTTGAGGAATGGTGTGGTATTGAAGAATAAAAACTTAAGTCCTGTTGCCGTTTTGCTGGTCTGCTATTTTGATTCCCATCTTGCTTCCAGCAGAAATCATCGCCCAAACTTCACTCTTTACTGCACCTCAGAAGAGAATTTTATTATAGAAGGGGCAAATTACAAATTTGAAACTTGTAACAAACTTTGGAAAAGCTCTCTGACCCACTAGGTGCAATCCAAGCTGAATTTTGCCTCTACTTAGGTGATTCATTACATGGTAAATCTAGTCTCACTAGTTCTAATAATAGGGTTTGTCTTTGGCTCTTTGTGGACCAGGGAAATAAGAGCATCTTTCCTGAATGTCAGAACCCTCCCCTTTTGTTAATGGTGCCAGCAGGTCTACACCACTTGCAGTGAAAGCTAATGTGAGCCTTTCATTCTCAAGTTGCATTCAAGTTTAGAAACAAGTATTTATATAGTTTTGAAAGAAAATGTAAAGTATATGGGACAGGAAAAAAAATCACTGAAAAAATAAAATGAGATTAAATAGGATAAAATTAAGTATTAATCTTTGATTTGCCTGCACCCCCTGTAATTATTTCATCACAATGGTTGGAAGAATAAAATGAACACCAGTTACAGATTCCATTTCTTCCCTAGTGTGAGCATATGTTGTTTATTTTTATTGATATATAATTCACATGCCAAAAACTCATATTTTTTAAGTATATAACCAGTGTTTTTTAGAATATTCACAATGTCGTATGACTATCGCAAATGTCCAATTCTACAACATTTACATTACCACATACCCTACTAATAATCACTCCCCATTCACCCCTACTTCCGTCAAACTCTAGTCTACTTCTGTTTCTGCGGATTTGCTTATTCTGGAATCAAACAATGTATGGCCTTTTATGATTTGCTTCTTTCACTTAGCATAATATTTCAAAGTTCATCCATGTTGTAGTAATTATCAGTACTTCATCTTTTTTATGGCTGAATGATATTCCATTGTATGAATATAGCACAATTTACTTACCCATTCATCCATTGGTGGACATTTGGTTGTTTCTACTTTTTGGCAATTATAAATAATGCTGCTATGTACATGTATGTACAAGTTTTTGTGTGGACATGTTTTTAATTCTCTTGGGTATATAACTAGGAGTAGAATTGCTGGATCATATTGTATCTGTATGTATAACTTTTGAGGGATTGCCAAAATATTTTCCAAAGTGGTTGTACCATTTACAAACCACCAGCAGTATATGAGGGTTCCAATTTTCTACATCCTTACCAACTCTTGTATTGTCTGTCTTTTTTATTATAACTATCCTAGTGGGTGTGAAGTAATATCTCAAGGTTTTGATTTGCAATTCCCTAGTAACTAATGATGTTTAACATCTTTTTATGTAGTTAATAGCCTTTTAATATATTTCATAGAGAAATCTCTATTCAAATCCCTTGCCTATTTTTTAATTGGCTTGTCTTTTTATTGTTGAACTGTAAATATTCTTTATATGTTTGGGATACTAGAACCTTACTGGATAGATAATTTGCAGATGTTTTCCCACATTCTGTGCGTTATCTTTACTTTCTTGATATTGTCCTTTGAAGCACAAATGATTTTTAATTTTGATGATGTCCTAGCTATTTATTTTTCTTTAGTTGCTTGTGCTTTTTTGTGTTGTGTCTAAGAAACTATTGACTATTCCTAAACAATGAAGTATACACTATGTATATAACTATAAACCTATTAGAAGAAATAGTTTACCACTATTAGCCATATATAGTAAGAGGTAAGTTTCCAACTTTACTCTTTCATGTGTGGCAATACAGTTGTCCCAGAACCATCAATTAAAAATACTGTTTTCCCCCACTGGAAACTTCACACCAGTTTTAAAATCAATTCACCATAAAGGTATGGATTTATTTCTGAACTCTCGATTCTATCCCATTGAAATATATGCTTATCATGTTGCCAGTAGTGTACAATCTTGATCACTATTGCTTCGTAGAATTTTGCAGTCAGGAAATGTGAGTCCTCCAACTTTAATCTTCATTTTCATGATTGTCTTGGGTGCGTGTGTAGTTTTAACATAAATAATATCCAGATCACAGTAGAAAATTTTGAAATCTGTGAAAATGTGGAAACATAAATAGACTTAAACATTTTCAAGATCTTATAAAATAAATACTTTCAAAAAAGATGAATGTCTGTCTATTAATCACTCTCTGGTAATAAAAAAATCTTTTTAATAAGTGCCCTAACTCAACTAAAACACAATTAATATTTAGCAAATTAATGTTTTAGAATGCTAATTGTTATGGAAATGAAAAATGAAATAGGATTTAGCCCACATTCCAGCCAGCTAGGGGGCAAGGGGAAAATGGAGAATGCATGCCTTCCTTTTAAAGACTTAGTCCAGAAATTACACGTATCACTCCTACTTGTACCCCGTTTTCCATGACATGATCCTCCTTAGCTGTAAGGGAGACTGGGAAGTAGTCTTTGTTCTCGACATCTATATGCTCAGCTAAAATGTGGAGGCATTGTTTGCCACAGATAGGCTAGCACTGCCATTCCTTTGTCACTTTCCTCTATTAAGACTCATTCTCCCCTTTATTTATTTGTATATCTAGTTTGTGTCTTTCAATCAGAAATGTTCTTGCATGGTTAATGATGTACTTTATGGGGGTGATTATAAAAACTTTCTCCAAATAGGTCAATGTTCTTGGTATTCCAAAACCATTAAATTTTTTTGTTTAGGTTTGATTTTTTTCAAAATTGCTTCAGATACTTGGTAACATATCAAATACTATATAGGAAACTTTATAATGAAAAACAACAGCCACTCCCTCTGCCCACAGCCTGCCATCTGTTTCTATTTTTAATTCTTGTGGATGTTACTTCTATAGCTAAATATATTTGGTCTTCCATTTCCTGTTTTATCCAATTTAGACAATACTTACTCTCTGACATGAAAGATGAGAATTTTACTCACCTGTTATGTCCCATTCCCTTATTCGATCAGTGGTGTCAGTGTTTAATAGTTATTTTCCTTCTTTTATTGGTTACTTTAAAAAAGATTTATTGAGAAATCTTCACACGCATACTTCCTACACATGGTGTACAGTCAGTGGCTCACAATGTCATCACGTAGTTGTGTATTCATCACCATGATCATTTTTTAGAACATTTGCATCCCTCCAGAAAAAAGAAAACCCATAAATATGTACCTTACCCCTCCCTCTCATTGACCACTAGTGTTCCCATCTACCCAATTTATTTTACCCTTTGTCCTCCATTATTTATTTATTTATTTTTATCCATATTTTTTACTCATCTCCTCATACCCTGATATAAGGAGTTTCTCACAATCACACATTTGCATTGTGAACATTATATCTTTATACAATCATCTTCAAGAATCTCGGCTATTAGAACACAGCTCAACAGTTTCAGGTACTTCCCTCTAGCCACTCTAATACACCATAAACTGAAAAGGGATATCTATATAATGCATAAGAATAGCCTCCAGGATAAGCTCTCGACTCTGTTTGAAATCCCTCAGCCACTGAAACTTTATTTTGTCTCATTTCTCTCTTTCCCCTTTTGGTCAAGAAAGCTTTCTTAATCTCTTGATGCTGGGTCCTGGTTTATCCCAGGCTTTCTGTCCCAAGTTGCCAGGGAAATTTACACCCCTGGGAGCCATGTCCCAGGTAGGAGGGAGGGCAGTGAGTTCATATGCTGAGTTGGCTTAGAGAGAGAGGCCATATCTAAGCAACAAAAGAGGTTCTCTGGTGGTGACTCTTAGGCCTAATTTTAAGTAGGTTTAGTCTATCCTTTGCAGGAATAAGTTTCATAGGGGCAAACCCCAAGATAGAGGACTCAGCCTATTGATTTGGTTCTCCCCACTGCTCCCGAAAGTATTAAAAATTCTCCAAATAGGAAAGTTGAATATTTCCTCCTCTCTTTCCATTCTATTGGTTACTTTTTAAACCTTTAATTTACTTCAGTCTGTTTCTTTTTCCCTTTAATTTTTCAAAGTATCATTTGGTTCCTATTTTGTTAAGTGAGGATCTTAGCACCCCTACTATTTTCTACACCTTTCCTCTCTTTATTCCCCATTATCTTGTCCACTCCATTTTTACTTCATATTATCAAAATTATGAGCAATTCGTTTGACCTGACAACTACGTAAAGCTTTGATACATCCTTAAATTGGTTCTAAATGTTGGAGATCAGTTGTAGGATTTAAGTTAATATGACTGTGTAAATAATGTGATAAACTAGGTCAAGTGTTGTGCTGGAATTACATTTCCATTTTTGCATGTCTATTGTCACAACACTGGAAAAATCAAAGGAGACAGTTCTGAACATTAGAATCAAATGAATTTTTCTTTTCAGGCTTCATCAGATGCCCAAAATCATGCCTCATTTGAGTCTTTTTCTTGGTTGAAACAATTTATTGTTCTTAAAGTTTTCAATAGCCTTTATTTAATTCCTTGTAGCATTTGTCTTTATCATGCACTATCTTTTTTTCTTTCAGTTTTCTATGCTATCATTTATTCTAATTGTCCTTTTACATGCTGTTTTTTTCTTTCCTACCTTCCCAGCAGAACCCTCCTTACTTCAGTCAATTAGTTGCCTTCAGCCTGTTGCCCCATTGTTATACTGGACCTTCCCATCACTGCTTCCCTGGGTTAAACCTGTTGTCTTTGATCATCCAGTTGATACTGTCATTTTGCTGAGGCATTTCAAGTTACTTCCTAAGAAAATGCCCATAGAACAAAAGTTTCTGAATCCTTCCTTGTGTGTAAAAAATGACTTTTATTCTGTGCTCACACTTGAATGTGCTACTTTGACCTGGTAAAGAATTTAAATCAAAACAATTTTATCTCAGAATTTAGGATGCTTTGATCCTTTGTCTTTTCATACCGTATTAATGTGGGGGAATACCAGTTTGATTCCCACAACTTACACACAATTTCATTATTTTTTTCTCTTAACTCTTTTAAGGTCTAATTTTTTTTATCTGAAGTGTTCTGGAATTTCATTCTTTGAACTTAGAGTTCTCTGCAATCCCTGAAACAGTTTCAGTGCCAAGCTCTGTAGGTTTGTATGTACTGGGATGCTTTTCTTTCAAATGTATTAAAGCATTAACTTTTGAATTACCAGAAGAAGAAAATCACAACAGATAGAATCAAAATACCCTGCCAGTACTTTTGCTATTTTCTTGATGATGAATTTTTATTCCAGATGGATTAAAGATTTACATTTTTAAATAACAACAATATGGCATGGAATAATAGCTATATCTACAATGACGAGTTTCTAAGTAAGCATTAGACAAAGAAACAATGTAGAAAAATTTATTGAATTTGATTACATAAATTTTTTATGTTTCTATAAAAATACTATTAAAATATTATAAGACAAATGAAAAACTGGGAAAATTATTTGACATGCTTTCTATGACAATGAGCTCTTTAAATCAGTAAGAAAATGAAAAATTCCTCAAAAGAGAAAAATGTAAAGTATATGAGCAGGAGATTCATAAAAGGAAAAATACAAATGGAAAATAAATTCTAAAAAAATATCTGTTTTCCAAAGCATGCTATGAAAAATAGCAGAAGGTTGACAGTTTTACGTATCAAGTTAAAAAACCAAAGAGAATTTTAAATAAAATGTTGTTTAGTAATGAAATGCTGTTAGGTAAAGGCAATCTTATACACAGCTTGTGCCATATAAAAGTGGTATAAAATGCATTTGACTAATATATATATATTTTTATTAGTCAAATGAAAGTGTGTGTATATATATATATATATATATATATATATATATATATATTTATGTGAACGTCTATAAAAACGTACATTTCCTTTGACCCAGCAAATTCATTTGTAGGAATTTAACCTAGGGAGAAAAATCAAATGAGTATGTGGATATGTGAAAATATACCAGTATAGCCAATACCAAGTTTTTTATAATAAATTAGAAACAGCTTAGGTGTCCAAAAATAGGTTGGTTAGGTTATATCCATTTAAGAAAATTAAAAATGATATTACAACTGCATATTAATGGCATAGGAAGAAACTCAAGATAATTGTCTAATTAAAGATTAAAAATTCTTGCTTCAAAGCAATATATATAGTATTTTTCCAATTATTTTATTGACCAACACAACTGAAAAATCATGCCCTGGTTTGATTCAAAGGCTCAATCAGCATCATATATTATTAAAAAGTTCAGAAAAACATACACAATAACATTGAGAGATGTTCTCTGAATTATTTTGGTTTTCTTATTTATAAGTAAATCTATTTTCCCCATATGTTATTTTCTTTCTGGGTTCTAATGTTTTCTAATTATTTAAAGATAAGCACTTATTCTTTATTTGGACATACTGTTATTTCTTATCAGTATCATTTGGGATGATATTTTTTAAAAGATATTAGGCTTTATTTTCCCTGTAAATTTAACTGTTGTATATAAATAGTTCACACTAGAATCAGATACAAGGAACAGCCTATTTAATCTTAGCAGATGATATGATTAAGACATTGTTCAGAGAGGCTGAGTACTTATCCAGCTAATTTGATTACTGTAAACAGTCAACTTTGCCTGAATTACCTGAGTAAATGCCTTACCTCTCCCTTTTACATAGCCTAAGGTTCTAGGTTTATTTTTGCATCCAATGGGTCACTTTCTGCAGTGATCAGCAATCAGAGAAAATCAGATTATCACTCTGTTTAACCTTCCTGTGCCTTTGTTAATTAAGCCAACAAATTAGCTAAAGGCTCCAGTGCGGAAGGGGATTGGTAGACTGTGGTCAAGACACATACTTATGAATTTTCCCTTAAGCTGCTTTTCTTGAGAAAGCTTTGATAAGAACCATATGATCTCAATTATCATTAACTCACTGTAGTTTCCATGTTTGGGAGCTTCAACTAGGCTTTAGAAAGCATAGGACCCCCTTCGATGTGTGCCTGAGCAGTATATTGCCAGTCCATTCACATTTTTCATCTTGTCATTTCCCACTGAGAAAGGGGATTTAAAACACTCTTTACACACTCATTGCAGACTCAATGGCTATGTTACTTCTACGGGCTGCTTTTAGATTTCTTTTATGCCTTTGGTAATATGCTTTCTAATCAACTGAAAATCTTTTTAAAGGTCATTTTTAAACATAGAATACAAAATTCTTTAAATATTACCACTTAAGATCACAAGGAAGGTATGTAGGCATGGCAGATAAACATACACACATATACATATTCAGACAAATATAAATTTAACAACAAAAAAAGTAGCATTGCTATTGTTTTAAAAACTGACCCAGTAAAAGGTAATCAATAGACGTTTATGCACTTGAAACATATTTGTGACCAGAGGTCACCTATTTGTTTATCTGTGTGCAAATTATATTGGCACAGAAGAAAATATATTTTAATATTGTCATTGTGGTATAGCATCTCCAAATCTAATTGACAAGTGGCATTACCTAAAAATAAGGAGTTGGTAAATGAATAATTATACTTATAAACAGCTGGATAAATAGTATGTGTTTCTGACAGTGGGATTTTGAGATGGTGGCAACATTTTTTATTATAATTTTATTTTGAAGAACAGTTATCAACGCTCACTTTTAGAGCAGCATTCAGAGTCAGATAGCCAAGCATTAATTAGGAATTCAGTCTGTGGTATTTTATTATACAAAGAAACTACTACTGAATTGAAAAAGTTGAAAATAGGGACATTTTCACTTTTATTAATTGATAGTAATGAATACTTTGACTGCTATTAAACTTAGGTCAAGATTTCAATTAAAATTAATTTCTTAAGCTAAGTTACTTCAGGCAAAGATAATCCCATTTTTTTTTCCAGGGATGGGGGACAAGTTTCAGTCTTAACTGGACATAGCTACAGCCTCTTGTCTTCTAGATAGATGCAAAAACTGAAGAGCAGTTTATTATTTCATCAATAATTTACCAATCTAATTCTATGGGCGCTACACATAAAGTACTTGCAGTCTTCCTGGTGTACAAGGAAGAGAGGCCAGGTTACTTTATGGAAGTGAGTATTCCTCCAAGGTATCTAGGAATTATAAGAGCAATTTTATGAAATTCGAAGGCATGAGCATTTCATTTCCTTGTATTGAGAACACTTCTTACTGAATTTATTCAAAATGATCTACCCAATTTGCCTCCCAAGGTATGACTTGAAAAATATTTATTATATGTTAGATAAAGCAACTAACACATGCCCATTGTGATAATATAGAATATGCATAAAAAGATTAAAAAATAATAGTTGGTCACTGAGTAGAGATATTTTCACACATTTTTCCAATATTTCCTGTGACTATGCATTTTACATAATTGAGAACATGCTGTTTATTGTGATTTTGATTCACAACTCCCCCCTTAACTCAATATTACAGCATGTGTATATCATGTAGAGCTTATATTATGTTTCAGGGGTCTGTAAACCCATGTCAAACTCACTAAAACAAATCCAGGTACTCTCTATGAAAACTCTGGGCTGCTTCCCTCCTTGTCCTGCTTATGAGACTTGGTGCCATACGGCAGGAGAGAAAATGAAGATGCCACAATCCATGAAGATGCACAAAAGTGTTTAATTTTGAGCAGCTCCCATTTATTTATTTCCTTCTTCAGTGCTCTTGCTTTAGGTTTAAGGTCCATAAAACTGCCTCCAATTGTAAGTTTCATAAGATATCTCCCAACATTTTCCTCTAACTGTTTTATGGTCTTAGACCTAATGTTTAGATCTTTGATCCATTTTGAGTTAACTTTTGTATAGGGTGTGAGATATGGGTCTTCTTTCATTCTTTTGCATATGGATATCCAGTTCTCTAGGCACCATTTATTGAAGAGACTGTTCTGTGCCAGGTGAGTTGGCTTGACTGCCTTATCAAAGATCAAATGTCCATATATGAGAGGGTCTATATCTGAGCACTCTATTCAATTCCATTGGTCGATATATCTATCTTTATGCCAATACCATGTTGTTTTGACCACTGTGGCTTCATAATATGCCTTAAAGTCTGGCATTGCGAGACCTCCAGCTTCGTTTTTTTTCCTCAAGATGTTTTTTGCAATTTGGGACACCCTGCCCTTCCAGATAAATTTGCTTATTGGTTTTTCTATTTCTGAAAAATAAGTTGTTGGGATTTTGATTGGTATTGCATTGAATCTGTAAATCAATTTAGGTAGGATTGACATTTTAACTATATTTAGTCTTCTAATCCATGAACACGGTATGCCCTTCCGTCTATTTAGGTCTTCTGTGATTTCTTTTAACAGTTTTTTGTAGTTTTCTTTATATAGGTTTTTTGTCTCTTTAGTTAAATTTATTCCTAGGTATTTTATTCTTTTAGTTGCAGTTGTAAATGGGATTCGTTTCTTGATTTCCCCCTCCGCTTGTTCATTGGTAGTGTATAGAAATGCTACAGATTTTTGAATGTTGATCTTGTAACCTGCTACTTTGCTGTACTCATTTATTAGCTCTAGTAGTTTTATTGTGGATTTTTCCGGGTTTTTGACGTATAGTATCATATCGTCTGCAAACAGTGATAGTTTTACTTCTTCCTTTCCAATTTTGATGCCTTGTATTTCTTTTTCTTGTCTAATTGCTCTGGCTAGAACCTCCAACACAATGTTGAATAATAGTGGTGATAGTGGGCATCCTTGTCTTGTTCCTGATCTTAGGGGGAAAGTTTTCAATTTTTCCCCATTGAGGATGATATTAGCTGTGGGTTTTTCATATATTCCCTCTATCATTTTAAGGAAGTTCCCTTGTATTCCTATCTTTTGAAGTGTTTTCAACAGGAAAGGATGTTGAATCTTGTCGAATGCCTTCTCTGCATCAATTGAGATGATCATGTGATTTTTCTGCTTTGATTTGTTGATATGGTGTATTACATTAATTGATTTTCTTATGTTGAACCATCCTTGCATACCTGGGATGAATCCTACTTGGTCATGATGTATAATTCTTTTAATGTGTTGTTGGATACGATTTGCTAGAATTTTATTGAGGATTTTTGCATCTATATTCATTAGAGAGATTGGTCTGTAGTTTTCTTTTTTTGTAATATCTTTGCCTGGTTTTGGTATGAGGGTGATATTGGCTTCATAGAATGAATTAGGTAGTTTTCCCTCCACTTCGATTTTTTGGAAGAGTTTGAGGAGAGTTGGTACTAATTCTTTCTGGAATGTTTGATAGAATTCACATGTGAAGCCGTCTGGTCCTGGACTTTTCTTTTTAGGAAGCTTTTGAATGACTAATTCAATTTCTTTACTTGTGATTGGTTTGTTGAGGTCATCTATGTCTTCTTGAGTCAAAGTTGGTTGTTCATGTCTTTCCAGGAACCCGTCCATTTCCTCTAAATTGTTGTATTTATTAGTGTAAAGTTGTTCATAGTATCCTGTTATTACCTCCTTTATTTCTGTGAGGTCAGTAGTTATGTCTCCTCTTTCATTTCTGATCTTATTTATTTGCATCCTCTCTCTTCTTCTTTTTGTCAGTCTTGCTAAGGGGCCATCAACCTTATTGATTTTCTCATAGAATGCAACTTCTGGTCTTATTGGTTTTCTCTATTGTTTTCAATTTCATTTATTTCTGCTCTAATCTTTGTTATTTCTTTCGTTTTGCTTGCTTTGGGATTCGTTTGCTGTTCTTTCTCCAGTTCTTCCAAGTGGACAGTTAATTCCTGCATTTTTGCCTTTTCTTCTTTTCTGATGTAGGCATTTAGGGCAATCAATTTCCCTCTTAGCACTGCCTTTGCTGCGTCCCATAAGTTTTGATATGTTGTGTTTTCATTTTCATTCGCCTCGAGGTATTTACTAATTTCTCTTGCAATTTCTTCTTTGACCCACTTGTTGTTTAAGAGTGTGTTGTTGAGCCTCCACATATTTGTGAATTTTCTGGCACTCCGCCTATTATTGATTTTCAACTTCATTCCTTTATGATCCGAGAAAGTGTTGTTTATGATTTCAGTCTTTTTAAATTTGTTAAGACTTGCTTTGTGACCCAGCATATGGTCTATCTTTGAGAATGATCCATGAGCACTTGAGAAAAAGGTGTATCCTGCTGTTGTGGGATGTAATGTCCTATAAATGTCTGTTAAGTCTAGCTCATTTATAGTAATATTCAGATTCTCTATTTCTTTATTGATCCTCTGTCTAGATGTTCTGTCCATTGATGAGAGTGTTGAATTGAAGTCTCCAACTATTATGGTATATGTGTCTATTTCCCTTTTCAGTGTTTGCAGTGTATTCCTCACGTATTTTGGGGCATTCTGGTTCGGTGCATAAATATTTATGATTGTTATGTCTTCTTGTTTAATTGTTCCTTTTATTAGTATATAGTGTCCTTCTTTGTCTCTTTTAACTGCTTTACATTTGAAGTCTAATTTGTTGGATATTAGTGTAGCCAGTCCTGCTCTTTTCTGGTTGTTATTTGCATGAAATATCTTTTCCCAACCTTTCACTTTCAACCTATGTTTATCTTTGGGTCTAAGATGTGTTTCCTGTAGACAGCATATAGAAGGATCCTGTTTTTTAATGCATTCTGCTATTCTATGTCTTTTGATTGGGGAATTCAGTTCATTAACATTTAGTGTTATTACTGTTTGGATAATATTTTCCTCTACCATTTTGCCTTTTGTATTATATATATCATATCTGATTTTCCTTCTTTCTACACTCTTCTCCATACCTCTCTCTTCTGTCTTTTCGTATCTGACTCTAGTGCTCCCTTTAGTATTTCTGGCAGAGCTGGTCTCTTGGTCACAAATTCTCTCAGTGACTTTTTGTCTGAGAATGTTTTAATTTCTCCCTCATTTTTTTTTCTTTTTTTAATTTTTTTATTAATCAAAAAAAGAAAAGAAATTAACACAACATTTAGAAATCATTCCATTCTACACATGCACTCAGTAATTCTTAGTATCATCACATAGATGTATGATCATCATTTCTTAGTACATTTGCATCGATTTAGGAAAAGAACTAGCAAAACAGAAGAAAAAGATGTAGAATGTTAATATAGAGAAGAGAATTAAAATAATAATACTAATAAAAATATATATATATATAAAGGAAAAATAAAATAAACAAAAACAAAAGATACAAACAAACAAACAAACAAAAAAACTATATTTCAGGTGCAGCTTCATTCAGTGTTCCAACATAGTTACATTACACTTAGGTATTATTGTGCTGTCCATTTTTGAGTTTTTGTATCTAGTCCTGTTGCACAGTCTGTATCCCTTCAGCTCCAATTACCCATTATCTTACCCTGTTTCTAACTCCTGCTGGTCCCTGTTACCAATGATATATTCCAAGTTGATTCTCGAATGTCGGTTCACATCAGTGGGACCATACAATATTTGTCCTTTAGTTTTTGGCTAGACTCACTCAGCATAATGTTCTCTAGGTCCATCCATGTTATTACATGCTTCATAAGTTTAGTCTGTCTTAAAGCTGCATAATATTCCATCGTAGGTATATGCCACAGTTTGTTTAGCCACTCGTCTGTTGATGGACATTTTGGCTGTTTCCATCTCTTTGCAATTGTAGATAATGCTGCTATAAACACTGGTGTGCAAATGTCCGTCTGTGTCTTTGCCCTTAAGTCCTTTGAGTAGATACCTAGCAGTGGTATTGCTGGGTCGTAATCCATTCTGCCAGTCTATGTCTTTTGATTGGGAAATTTAGTCCATTAACTTTTAGTGTTATTACTGTTTGGATAATATTTTCCTCTACCATTTTGGCTTTTGTATTATATATATCATATCTGATTTTCCTTCTTTCTACACTTTACTCCATACCTCTCTCTTCTGTCTTTTCGTATCTGACTCTAGTGCTCCCTTTAGTATTTCTTGCAGAGCTGGTCTCTTGGTCACAAATTCTCTCAGTGACTTTTTGTCTATAAATGTTTTAATTTCTCCATTTTTGAAGAACAATTTTGCTGGATATAGGCGTCTTGGTTGGCAGTTTTTCTCTTTTAGTAATTTAAATATATCATCCCACTGTCTTCTAGCTTCCATGGTTTCTTCTGAGAAATCTACACATAGTCTTATTGGGTTTCCCTTGTATGTGACAGATTGTTTTTCTCTTGCGGCTTTCAAGATCCTCTCTTTCTCTTTGACCTCTGACATTCTAACTAGTAAGTGTCTTGGAGAATGCCTATTTGGGTCTATTCTCTTTGGGGTGCGCTGCACTTCTTGGATCTGTAAATTTAGGTCTTTCATAAGAGTTGGGAAATTTTCAGTGATAATTTCTTCCATTAGTTTTTCTCCTCCTTTTCCCTTCTCTTCTCCTTCTGGGACACCCGCAACACGTATATTTGTGCGGTTCATATTGTCCTTGAGTTCCCTGATACCCTGTTCAGATTTTTTCATTCTTTTCCTGATAGTTTCTGTTTCTTTTTGGAATTCAGATGTGCCATCCTCCAAATCACTAATTCTGTCTTCTCTTTAAATCTATCATTGTAGGTATCCATTGTTTTTTCCATCTTTTCTACTTTATCCTTCACTTCCATAAGTTCTGTGATTTGTTTTTTCAGTTTTTCTATTCCTTCTTTTTGTTCAGCCCATGTCTTCTTCATGTCCTCCCTCAATTTATCGATTTCGTTTTTGAAGAGGTTTTCCATTTCTGTTCGTACATTCAGCATTAGTTGTCTCAGCTCCTGTATCTCATTTGAACTATTGGTTTGTTCCTTTGACTGGGCCATATTTTCAATTTTCTGAGCATGATCCGTTATCTTCTGCTGGCATCTGGGCATTTAGTCAGATTTCCCTTGGTGTTGGACCCAACAGGTTGAAAGATTTTTCTGTGAAATCTCTGGGTTCTGTTTTTCTTATCCTGTCCAGTAGGTGGCACTCATGGCACATGTTTGTCTGCGGGTCCCACCAGTAAAAGGTGCTGTGGGTCCTTTAACTTGGGAAAACACTCACCGTGGGGGAGGTTCGCCAGCCGAAGCGGCTTGGAAGAGTGCCAGCCGGCCTGGGGGTCCGAACGCAGGGAGGGTTGCCGGCCGCCGCAGCCCAGGAGAGCACCCGTCCGAATTTCCTAGTCGGCCTGGGGTGCCAAGCGTGGTGGGAGGGCGCCATCCGCTGCGGCCCGGGAGAGTGCACCGTTCCCAGCCAGACCGGGGAGTCACGTGTTTGGAAGGGACCCCCCTGGTCACCGCTCTCCGCGGCCTGGGGATTTCCGATCCAATTTCTCAGTTGGTCCGGGGGACCGCGCGTGGTGGGGGCGCCAGCTGCCGCGGCTTGAGGGGACCACCTGCCCAATTCTGCCAGCTGGCCCAGGAAGGAGGAGGGGAGGGACTCCGGCCGCTTGCCGCCCCGCCCAGGGAAGCCCGCGCCCCTTGGCGATCTCACCGGAGCGGGTTCTCCCAGCCAGTCAGCCGTTCCAGGATGGAGTACGCTGTCTTTTTTATCTCTGTCGTGGCTCTGGGAGCTGTTCTGTATCGTTTCTACTCCCCTAGTAACTGTTCTGGAGGAGGAAAGGTGAGGATGGCAAGACTGTCGAGGACGGTGGCGGAGGAGCCGGTGAAGGCGGAAGAGGGCACGGTGGTGGTTGGAGAGCCGCTCGCCCGGAAGAGGCGGTATCTGACTCAGCAGCCTTACTCTCTGGACGTCCTCTGTTCTGTGCCCTGACAGAACTCTCAAAAGAAGCTGGAACTGTGTCTCCTCTCATCTCCAAGAGATAAGAAAGCTTAAGATATATTCTGATTAGACCTACCTAGATTACATACACAAACCTAAAACGATTACTAAAACGAACACTATGTCCTAATAGATTTAGACTTGAATTACATCCTCAGCCCCTCTCAGGCTATTGTCACTTGGAGCACAATTTAATACACTTTTTATTTCCATTTTAAAAGCATCTTGACAAATATCATTGTAATACCTACTTACTAACTCATTATCATGCTACACCAGCGTTTTAACATTCCTACCATATTAGCCATTTAGGGTGTATAGAATTTTCATCTAATATAAATCATGTTGTGAACATTTTTTCAAAATAAGTATTTGGCTGCCTTTGATTTTAGTCTTTTAGGTAGACTCCTACAAGTATAACTGTAGGAGTTATACTTCTGCTATATTGCTTTTTAGACAATCCCTATATCTCATATGCAAGGTAAGCTATCTTATCATACTCTTGCCAGTGTCATTTTAAAAAAATATTTTCTAATGTCTAGTGAACATTGTACAATATGTTGATTTTTATTCAACTTTCTTTGCTCTAGTAATGAAGATGTAGTCTTGTATAATAACATTGATAATAATAAGTTAACATTTACTGCTTGCCAGTCATTGATGTGGGCATTTTATATACATCAAATAATTTAACCATAATTAAATCTACATAATTAATTAGCTTACCAAAAATAAAATAGCTCGTAAGTGGAAAACTAGTTAGGATTCAAATCCGTACCTATGTGATTCAAATCTGACAGTTATGCAAAACTACTTCCTGTTTTATTCATAGCAACTATTTGTATTTCTTCCTTTATTTGGTTATAGCATTTACTGTGTTTCACTGTGAAGAATTTTATTCTCTACTTGTTCTAAAACCTAACTTAGCCAAACATATGAACATTGAAAATCACTGTAGAATTGCAACTTTTCTAAGAAAATATGAAAGATCCAGGTGAAAGTCAAAGTTATCATGCAGATTCCCATCATTCAGTCATTTAATACCTGGGTATGTAAATCAAACATCTTTCTATGCGCTGTATTATGAATGCTTACAAAATGGGAAGGAAGAAAAGAATTTCTTGTCTAAACTCTCTTTTCTGGGACCTTGTTTTCTCAAATACACATTGTCTTGGTATTTTTATGTTTTTTTAATTAATAATTTTGTTTAGATTTTTCTTGTTACTCTTATTGGGAAGATTAGCCTTTTACCAGTTAGCTTATCTGCCACAGCTGAAAGTAATGTCTACTGTTAAATAAGGATCTCTCTGTGATTTGTATTAAGAATGCCCACAAAGTTAGAAAGAGAAAGAATACATTGCCTACTTGTAGTAATATTCCCAGGTATAGGTAGAAATGTACCATGATAGAGGGAAAAATAACAAAACTAGTGTCTATGTACTTGTATTAAATTGAAATAGGGTTACCTTCACAGAATACTTCATGATATTGCTGGGAAATATTAAGTACGGAATATGAAAACAAAATATTCCTGTATTGTGGACATAGGAAGCCAGGCAAGGAGACTTGTTTAAGTTTTTTAATTGTGAAATATAATGTATATACAAAAAGGCAATACATTCCCAAGTACATTTTAACAAGTAGCTATAGAGCAGATTTTAAAGCTTGGTATGGGTTACAGTTCCACAATTTTTCATATTTTCTTCTAGCTGCTCCAAGACACTGGAGACCAAAAAAAAAATGTTAATATAATGCTTCAGCAGTCATACTGCATTCAACAGAGAAGATGCTTCAGCAGTATCTTCTCGGTTATATTCCTCTTTGTCTCTTTTTTCTTTCTTTGTGAAAAATTACATTTATACAAAAAAGTAATAAATTTCAAAGTACATCGCAACAACTAGTTGTAGAACAGATTTCAGAGTTTATTATGGGTTACAGTTCACAAGTTTAGGTTTTGACTTCTAGCTGCTCTATTGGAGACTAAAAGAAATATCAATATAATGACTTAGCACTCATAGTTATTTGTTAAATCCTCCTTCTCTGTACAATCCACCGTCACCTTTGATCTTTCTCCCACTCTTTTAGGTATATTTGGGCTATGTCCATTCTAACTTTTTCATTTTAGAAGGGGCTGTTGATAATATGGAATAAGAGATGGAAATAGTTGATGTTCTGGAAGGGCTGGCCCCTCTTCATTTCAGGACTTATCTGGGCCAACCACCCATCTGGAGGTTGTAGGTTTTGGAGAGTTACCCTAGTGAATGGAAGCTTTGTGGAATCTTATATAATGCCCTAGGTATTCTTTAGGATTGGCAGGAATGATTTTGATTGGGGTTTGGCAAGTTATGACAGGTAGCAACATCTAACTGAAGCTTGCATCAGAATGACCTCCAGAGTAGCCTCTCAACTCTGGTTGAACTACCTCAGCCACTGATATCTTATTTGTCACACTTCTTTCCCCCCTTTTGGTCAGAATGGCATTGTTGATCCCATAGTGCCAGGGACAGTCTCATCCCACACCACCAGGGAGACTTTCACCCTTAGATGTCATGTTCCACGTAGGGGGGTAGGGCAATGGTTTCACTTGCAAAGTTGGGCTTAGAGAGAGAGAGCCACATATAAGCAACAAAAGAGGTCCTCTGGAGGTGACTTTTAGGTATACCTGTAAGTAGGTTAAGTTTCTCCACTACCTACATAAGCGTCACAAGAGTAAGCCTCAAGATCAAGGGCTTAGCATATTGATGTGTCCCAAATGTTTGACACAGTATCCAGGATTTCTCCTGTTGTAAAGTTTAATAGTTCAGGTTTTTCTCCCATCCCTCATGGGGCTTTACCAATACTTTTTGATTATCTGCTTAAAATACTCTGGGATATATCCAGGCATTACATTAAGCTATAGAGGATTAAAGGCTCTCATTCTGTGTTTGGATTGTTTAAATAATCTATCCAGACATGTTGAGTTAGATTATGTGCTACAGAAAAATTAGGTTTTGGACCAAATAAACCTTTCCTCCTTTGGTCTCAAAGAGTAGGGAAAGTTCTAAAATATAGACAGTGTCTTCCTTACCAGGGAGACTTTTTGTAAAAGTACTGGGGCATCAAGTTGGCCAGAGAGCCATCGATTTTTATACCTAATTCACTCCCTCAAAGTCTTTATGAGCTAGTCATACAATATACCACATCCCTCAGCCTCCATGACCATTAGAGAAGAAAACCAAATAAGAATGTGACATTTATCCTTTCTCCTTCCTCTACCCCCTTGCACACAAATAGAGTAAAACTATAAAAGGAAGACCATGATTGCCAATATATTTTGCCACTGTTCCACTGCTACTGAGATGTCAACACAATTGAGGTGAGTTCCATATTCCTTATGATGTTATGATAGTTATGATATCTCCTCTGTGCCTCTTATAATGGGTGGATAATGTCATTAAATTCTTTCTCCCAAGGATCGGGAGGATATTACACTCTTAAGTTGAATAGTTGTAAAGGTTCCCAATTTTTAGCCATAGTGCCAGATGCTATTTTTGTCCTTTTTCTACTAGGTATCTCTTTATCTTCTTTTCCCTGGTATATCTTCTCAAGTTCTCACTACTATTTCTAAAGATTTTTAAAAGCATCTATTTTTTTTTTAATTTGAACCCTTATTTCAATATCTTTTGAATCTAAAAGTCACCACATGGAATTGGAAAGGAAAGACTTACACATACATGCAAAAATGTTAATTTTGACATTAAACAAACATTTGACATTTGGTGAACTATATTCTAGAAGAAATACATTTTATGACAAATGTAAATATGCTTTCATTAAAAATTAACCAAAAAATTTTCTCTAAGAGAATTTCTATAACAATAGGAACAAATAGGTAAAGAAACAATATATCAAATCATAAAATATAACATTTAATAAACCCAATATTAATTTTAGTTTGAGCATTTGATGTAGGTTGGAAGTCCCATATTCAACTTCTATCACTTCAAAAACTCACAAGCAGATAAGCCTACTTAAAACTAGGCTTTAGATTCACCCCCAGAGAACCTCTTTTGTTGCTCAGATGTGGCCTATCTCTCAGCCAACATGGCAAGCAAACTCACTGCCACCCCCCTTCTCTATGTGGGACATGACTCCCAGGGGTGTAAACCTCCCTGGCAACATGGGACAGAAATCGTAGAATGAGCTGGTACTCAGCATCAAGGAACTGAGCAAACCTTCTCAACTGAAAAGGGGAAAAGAAAAATGAGACAAAATAGTCAGTGGCTGAGAGATTTCAAATAGAGTCAAGAGGCTATCCTGGAGGTTATTCTTACACATTATATAGATATTCCCTTTTCAGTTTAAGGTGTATTAGAGAGGCTAGAGGAAAGTACCTGAAACTGTAGAGCTGTGTTCCAGTAACCATGTTTCATTAAGATGATTGTTTAATGATACAGCTTTCGCAAGTGACTGTGTGATTGTGAAAACCTTGTTCAGATGCTCCTTTTGTCTTTGTTATGGACAGATGAGTAAAAAATATGGATTAAAAATAAATAAATAATAGGGGGAACAAATGTTAAAATAAATTGGGTAGAGGGAAATACTAGTGGTCAATGAGAGGGAGGGGTAAAGGGTATTGTATGTATGAGTTTGTCCTTTTTTCTTTTTCTGGGATGATGTAAATAATCTGAGAAATGATCATGGTGATGAATATACAACTATGTGATGATATTGTGAGCCACTGATTGCACACCAAGTATGGAATGTTCATATGCAAAGAATGTTTGTGTTGTATGTTGATTGATTTTATTAACAAAAATTTTAAAAAGTCACAAGCAGAAGGAGTAAATAATTTAAATATCAAATTAATTTTGATCTTTATTTTTTAAGTTGTGTAAGTATCTGTCATTAACCTCTCTGTTATCGCAAAATATCTGACTATTATAAGTCAGTAACAATGTAAGGTACACAGAAATGTATAAACTATGACTATAAATATAATTTATAAATCTCAACTAATTTGAAATTTAACATGTATAATGTAGAAAACTTATGAACTTAAATCAAATGGACTTGGATTTTTCTAATTTTGCTCAGTTTCTTTTTAACTTTGTGTCAAGCTTCCCAACTTCCCTAAGCCTAATTTTTCACATTTTCCATATGGAAACAATAATAAATCATAGAGATACGATGTCACAGAGCCTCATTGGGTGATTAAATATGATGACACATGTAAAGTACTCAACACTAATAAATATTAGAATTTTCTTTTCTTCAGTAGCTTTCTCCATCTATGTGTAATCTGCTTACTTTCCTCCCACCTCCTATTCAAGTGTCAACAGTCTCTAGTAGATATTGGAAAAGGGTGGAGAGATGTTATTACACCTCTCTCATGAATTGTTTACCTTCTTGGTGTTCTACCACACTGAGAGCTGCTCCCTATTTCTCACAGCTCTATCAGCAACTTGATCTGTCATTGGTATTACCAGGACACAATCTCTAAAGACATCGTCCCCTTTCATATTCCATCTTTTCAGTTATAATGGCACTGTTTCACAATTATGTAGGAGTGTATCAGATTTTCCTAATGGGTCTGCTTAACAGAAGGGATTTAGCATGTCAAAGGGAGAAAATTAAAGAAGGATCTCTAAGTAAATATGTCTTTTCCCAAAGTTCAATATAAAAACATGAAGTTAGGTATTCTTTACTCATGTATTTTCCTTATGCTTGTACCCAGGTCTTGAACTTGCTTTTCTGGACTCTGGTTTGCGCTATCTGAAAAAATCCTCCTCCCTTTAATCTCTGCTCCGTGAATCACCATCCTTTAAAGAATGCCACCCAAAGTCCATAGATTTTGGTGCAGGCTTACTGCTTCCCAGTGGAACATTTCTCCCAAGATTAGGTCTTTTATTTAGGCATAATAGTCCAACCATCAAGCAAGATGGCCAAGGTCTCTTCAAATCCCGCAGCCCACTCCAGATGGGAAAAGGCTACTTAAGTTTGGTTCTGGAAATCTTCTCTTTAATTTTAATTATCATCGATTGGGCAACTGTTAAGAGTCCACACGTTGATATATGCACATTTCCAAAGGAGTAAAATTTTATTTTGGAGTTTATTTAATCCTAAGAGAAACCTATTTTTCTAACTGCATCAGTATTTACAAGGTCACCCATTTTACTAGGTGTTAGTAATTGATATTTTAGGCATATAGAATGATGATCTTTTATTTGCTCTGCCCGAACAGGCTTTCAAATTGTGCCCCCTGGGCCTGCTGCAAATAAGTCATAAGCCAATTGGTGACTCGTTTATCTGCTAATTATTGTTGCCATAACCACATTTAAACTT
The DNA here is from genome assembly GCF_023851605.1 of Tamandua tetradactyla. NCBI lineage: Eukaryota > Metazoa > Chordata > Mammalia > Pilosa > Myrmecophagidae > Tamandua > Tamandua tetradactyla. The sequence goes on from NC_135339.1 coordinate 44,618,296, forward strand.
GGTAGAGGTGTTGCATTTATTCTTTGTAAGGATCCAGATGAGCTTCTTAGAAAAAAGTGTCACTCTTTTCTCCCGCATTCTTAAGTTGGGAAGGGCTATTCTGTATTTCTGGTGTCATGTGAACTAAAATAATTAGAGGGGAATTCTGAAGGTCTGAGATTGTCATAGTTTTTAGAGAGAGAAACTTGTTTTTTGGATGCCTATGATTGCTAATGAATTTTGCAGTTACAATTTTTTGTTTGCTGAAATCTGAGCTGGAATAATGCAGTAAACATGGGTAAGAACACAAAGGAAATGAATACTTAACATGAGAGAAATGAATACTTAACATGAGAATGACCTCAGAAACCACAATGGAGGAGACCCAGGAAAAGGAAACTTTCCTCAAGCTCAATAACTGTAAATTAATTAAGGTACACAAAAATTTATTAAGATTTTGCTAGTGCTTTTATTGTTGTACCTGCAACCTCTTACTATTAACTTGTATTAATCTAGTGATAGTAGGAAGTAATATGTTGACCTAATCAACATTAAATTCTTTTAGAACTGGAGCAAGATATTCCTGCAAATATAGGATTTCCCAAAATGAGTAGAAGGACCCTATGCTAAAAACAGCATAAAAACAAGAATTATTTATATAACTTACTACTGAGAAGTTACTGGGAAACCCTCACTTGAAATAGAAATGAAGAGTAAATATAAAACTAGACAATTTGGATAGTATAAAAACTTGTAATGGTTGCAGAGTTACCAAACTGATCAGTCCTCTATGGTCAATTGTACGTCAGAATCTAATTCCTTGAGCTTAAAGTGGAAGCCAAAATTACAAAGTAATAAAACTGGTAATTATCAAAGAATATGAACAATTGAATAGTCCATGGTAATGTGATTTAAAGTTTTTACACTTTTAACTTACATTGAATTTCTTGAGAATATTCAAGCAATGGCAGAATTAATCTCTACTTCCTGCCACTTTGTTGCTGTAACCTTAGAACAAATATTAGTTTCAGAGAAATTAGATAAAGCGAGTTATCTCTTGTTTCTTTATTCAACTTCCTTTAAAAATATAACTTAAATTTTGGAGCTATTTCTTAACTATCAAAAATCAAATTCATAAACATTACAGGTATTTTTCCTTTTCCGTTTAATTAACTTGTTAAATTGCTGTGATCAGTCCCATGAATAAATGAGTATGAAGGATTACAATATAATTCATTATTTGTTGAATTGTTTTTTGGTTTTATTTGTTCTGGTGTAGGAATAGCAGCTGCATTTCTTCTAAATCCTAAAATCAATTAGCATATTACTAGAAAATACTCAGTAAAACATTAATTTGATCCACATGTTATTTTTCCTAGTTAGGTACTATATTGAGAAAGCATAACTATAAGGTCCACTACCCTGTTGCTGTAACCCAATTCATTGTCATACCAGGAAATGAGCTTAATGAAGTGGTCATTAAGGGCAATGCCAGCCCCAGCATCAAAAGCAGAAGAGCGGGTGTCACTGTTGAAGTCGCAGGAGATAACCTGATCCTCAGTATAGCCCAGGATGCCCTTTAGGGGGCCCTCTCATGCCTGCTTTACCACCTTCTTTATGTCATTATACTTGGCCACTTTCTCCAGCCAGCAAGTCAGATCTACGATGGATACATTGGAGGGGGGGATACCTTGGCAGTGCTGGTGATATTCTGGGCAGCTCCACGGCTGTCATGCCACATTTTCCTAGAGGGGCCATCCACAGTCTTCTGGGTAGCAGTGATGGCATGGATGGTGGTCATGAGCCCCTCCATCATGCCAAAGTTGTGATGGATGACCTTGGCCAGGAAGACCAGGTGGTTGGTGGTGCCAGAAGCATTGCTGATGATCTTGAGAGAGTTGTCATACTTCTCATGATTCACACCAATCACAAACATGAGGGCATTGGCTGAAGGGGCAAAGATGATGATTCTTTTGGTGCCACCATTTAAGTGAGCACCAGCCTTCTCTATGGTTGTTAAGACGCTAGTAGACTCCGCAACGTATTCAGCACCAGCATCACCCCATTTGATGTTGATGGATCTCACTCCTGGAAGATAGTAACAGGATTCCCATTGATGAACTTGCAATGAGTAGGATCATACTGGAACATGTAGACCATGTAGTTGAGGTTAATGAAGGGGTCATTGATGGCAACAACCTGCACTTTGCCAGTTTTCAGCAGCCCCGGTGACCAGGTACTCAGTACAGTCAAATTCGTTTATTCTGACCTTCATTATCATGCCTCAGAGATGTGGCTGGCATTGCACGAGAAGATGAGGCTGTCTGTCAAACGAGGAGGAGCAGAGAGCCCCCACAGCTGATCTTTGAGAAGGCTCTGTGGCAGCATGGCACCAATTACTCATAGAAGGTCGGACCAGATGCTGCTTAGCTGGGAAAAGTGGGAGATGTTTCAGGGCTAGGGGATAAACCAAAGGTAGGCAAAGTAAGCAGAGAGAGGGTTTAACTTACTGATGTGAAGGGAGAAAGAAACATATGAGGCAGTTGAACTTAAAGTCACTGTTACCTCCAAGTCAACAATTGTATCAGAAGCAGGACTTGTGATTCCACTTTCTATTCCTATTCTTTTTTAAAATCAGTTTTATTTAGTAAAATTTTCATACTATACAATTCATTCAATTAAAGTATACAATCCAATAGTTTTTAATATCCTCCTGTACAAGCATACCACAGTCAACTTTCATCATCTCCACTACTAACCTTGTACCCATTAAGCAGTAGTCACCCATCCCCCCCACCCTATGCTCACCCCACCAACCTTAAGTAACTGCTAATTTCCTTTCTGCTTCTATGAATTTGCCTATTCTGGTCGCTTCATATAAGTTGAATCATATGATGTATTATCTTTTGTGACAGGCCTCTTTCACTTAGCATAAGGATTTCAGTATTCATTCAGGTTGTCATATGTTTCAGTACGTCATTCCCTTTTATTGCTAACAATGCTCCAATGAATGGATATACTACATTTTATTCATATATCACCCAATTGATGGACATTGTGGATGTTTTATTGTTTTGGCTATTATGAATAATGCTACCAAAACATTCATGTACAAGTTTTTGGGTGGACACATATTTTTGTTTCCCTTGGTCCTGTACATATCTTTACAGGCCCATTTTTGCTGGTTTCCTTTCCTTTATCTTTTTTCCTTTTTCTTTATTAGCATGTTACTAGAACAGAACATGTGTTCTCCCCACTATGTAAATTCAACAGATCTATATTGAATTCTTAATAGGTGCCAGACACCATGCTGATCACCATAAAAATATAATAAATGAAAAAGGTTAACATAGGCTGCAAGTATATGACAGCCAGTTGTTGCTGTGGCGGGATGGCCTGCTGGCTGCTTTCTCTTATTAATCTGCTAGAGAAGAAAAAAAAATAGTAAGGATGTTTGTTTTTGCAATAATTAGGAAGGATTTCTACCCTTTATATTCTCACAGCTAGCAGGAAATACACCCATTGGCCACTATCTTAATCACTAAACTTCAAATTCCTTAAAAGCGCTGTTATTTTTTTTTCTTTTTTAAAAAAATGGCTAGTTGTGGAAAACTCCGGAAATGCACAGGAAATAACTTCCTGAGAACATGTTTGCCGGGATGTTTGGTCACATTAGAAAGTGGTAGGTCATGACTGAAACTATACCCAAACAATATTTTTTAACTACTAGATTGTTTTTGTTTGTGGGAAAGACACATACTTGTAAAAAAATAACAATATCATGTCTCAGAAATATCATTGCCCAACTAGGCAGAGAGCCAAGATATCCAGTTAGTTGTTGATTTTTACAGGAAGGGGAAGTCAGCTCTCCACTTTGAGTCAGTTATCCAGATAATATTATTGCTACCAAGAGAATTAAATTTAAAGACTTCAGAATGATTGGTCACAGAGGTTGCCTACAATCTGCCTTTCATTTTTAGTTTGGATATCCATTTCTTTACGTGTTTACAGATACTTGGTATTATGTAGAAAGAACACCTGACTTTTTTTCTTAGGACTTTTTGGCTGATGCCTTTGCACTGGAAAAGCCATTGTAAATATATGATTTTCTTTCTTGTCAATCAAGACTATTCCAGAGGTATACAGATTCCATAGCAGATGGTCCTGTGTTAGAGTCCCAGTTTTGCCACTAGTTTGGTGTATGTGAACTTGGAAATGTTATTTATCTTCACTAAGCTTGTTTCTGTTTGTAAGATGATAATAATACCTTAATTCTTTGGCTTAAAAACAGGAATTTACTTTTATATTTGAGTATTTCAGAATTTTGAATAAGTTATGTAATTGGTGAGTAGATTTAATGTGGTGTTTCTTAGTGAATAAATAAATTAATCAGTGATACAATTTCTAATCCCTACCCTACAGAAATTGATGAAATGGTCATACCTAACTCATTATAAGGATTAAATGAGCTAATTCTTCAATTGCTCTTGCCAAATTGCTTGCTTTATAGAAAGTATTTAATAAATGTTTGCAATTTCAACTACTATTACAACTTAATTACAACGACCATGGCTGTAACAACTGACCTGTCTCATATCTTTGAGATATGTTATTATCTTCAAGAGTTTAAATGAAATGACACATCTAAAGCTCTTAACACAGTGCTTGGCACATAATAAGCTCTTATTAAATGCTACCCACCACTATTAAAATTATAACAATGACCTCTATTACAAGTGCTACTACTGTAACCACTCTTATTAAGAGGAAATTACTATGCCCAATGGTGGCAGGAGGGGCAGGGGTAGAATTGAAACGCCAAAGCAACTGGTATGTGTTTTGTTGTAGTGAAAAAATCACAACTCAGCCAAAAAGGAAAATGTATCAAACATTTTCAAATCACATGATTTCAAAAGGAAGAGGGTATTTTTTTGTTGTTTATTGTTTTAAATCCCAAGAAGGATAGTTTTTGTAAGTTAGAGATTTTAATGTTCTTCTCTTATAAAATCTTAGTTACCCTAGGTTTTAAACGTCTTAGTGCATTTAAAAAACCCTAATTGGTGATCAGAAATTTTGACAATAGGACTCCATTTTGGATTCTATAGTTAAAAGGCAATATTGCATCTCACTTTTGGGGACCTTAGTTCTAATATACTATGATAAACATGTTATATGTATTTATCTAAGGAGGAAGCTGATATTTTTGCAAAGCAACATGCTTTTTTGCTTGCTTGTAATTCCACTTGTGTGGAATGTGGCTAGTAAAAAACAATAGCTGTACTTAGAAACACACACATAAAGAATGATTAAATCCTCCAGGAAGATTTACAGAGGGGGAAAAAGCTTTACTTCTTAGAAAAAGAATTCAAGAAAAAAACCCTCAAATATTTTACTTTTCATCCTGTTCTTTCCATTGGGACTGTTATGGCCATATCTTATACTATGGTAAGTTTTAAATTGGCCATTTTTGTTTCAGCAAGTTGTTAGGTAAAAGGCTATAAATTATGCATATCTTAAGACTACTTTGAAGAGGGATCTGTACTCAAAGTTGTTTTTGTATACTTAAAGGCTTAGCTTTATTTTCTTGTAAGATGCCACAAACTCCCATATTTGTGTATAATCTTGTTGATCAGATGTTTAAAATTATTTCAAATGCAATATTAAAATAAACATTTTATTATAAGAAAAAAAGAGGAAATTGCATTCCTGTTCATCTCAATTATATCTCTATTAATTCAAAGAACTTGCAGACTAATTATAAAAATGTTAAAGCAAAATATTTCAAAATAGAATTTTCTACATTATTATTCCTTTAAGCTTAGCCAGAAACTCGAGAGCAAAAATCACAGGGCTTAATATCAAATCTCTGGGGGGAGTGCAAGGATAGATCAGTGGTAGAATTCTCACCTGCCATGTGGGAGACCCTGGTACGATTCCTGGTCTGTGCACTTCCCCCAAAACAAACAAACAAGCAAAACAAAGAAACAAAATACAACATACAAAAAAATTCAACAAATGGTGCTGCAATAATGGGATACTCACATGGAAAAAAAAAAAAAAAAAAACGAAATGTGACCCTGCCATGCAGCATACAAAAAAATAAATAAATAAAATCTCTGCCTCCCTTTCCTTCTGATGTCGTCAGAAAGAGTATGTGAAATTTACCAGGCATTTGGATATTTCATAGAACACTGTTGATTCAAAATAGCTGCAAAGCATTTTCTAGGGGTTTTAAATTGCTTCAGTTGGTAGTTCAATTTTCTCTCATATTTCACCCTTCTCACTAGCCCCACTCAGTGTACCCTGACGCACTTACACATACAAATTGGCCAGAGCTGTGGAAAGTATTAAAGGAAACCCAAAATGAACAACATATGATTGATTATACCTTGCAGCAGTTCAGAAGAAAAAATAGTTTCCAGGATATCTGTCTCCTACCTGCCTCCTCTCATCACTTCTTTTCTACCTTTTTCCTTCTTTTTTTTACTCTGTCCTTTTAGGGCTTTCTGTAAAAAAGCTGTCTCAGCCCACATAAACTAGAGTCCTTGTGCTGTAAGAATTCGAGAGTTTTTCCACGCAAAGGAGGACTCCAAGAGACGTTCTCTCATGCAACACGCAAGGGGTTTATTTACCACACATGCGTGGGGCTCACTGAACACGCAGGAACAGAGAGCCCCTAGCCTGGGTTTGGGGAAGCTTTTTAAGGGGGAGGAGGAGGGGGGTGGGGGTCGAGCATGGGTCACAGCTGTTGCTTCATGCAAGAAGCAGGTAACGATCATTTTCACAACAAGCATTTCTGGTGCAAGGAGTCATGGGGGTTGGGAGAGGCAGATAACCACCCCGGAAGGTCCCGAGTTGTTCTTCTTAGCCTGATGGGGCCCATAACTCTTTCCTTTACAATCCTTAACTCACACCAAATGCATAGTAGTGAATATAAAATGACACAAATCCTTTTGCTAGATATTTCTATCATTCAGGAGCTAAAATACATGTAAATAGCTAAATTAGGCAAGAAAAGTTAGCTACTGCTAAGTTTTATAAAATCCTTCTTTACATAAGAAAAGTTAGCTACTGTTAAGTTTTATAAAATCCTTCTTATTACATAAGAAAAGTTAGCTACTGTTAAGTTTTATAAAATCCTTCTTTACATAAGAAAAGTTAGCTACTGTTAAGCTTTATAAAATCCTTCTTTACCTAAGAAAAGTTAGCTACTGTTAAGCTTTATAAAATCCTTCTTTACAGTGCTTGCCCTGGTATGAAGGGGGTTAGAAACTTACCTAATTATGAAAGAGAAAGATGAATGTCAAAGATGCTCATCACAAAATTTACTAAATGTGAAAAAAAATCTTTAGTTTAAAATAAAATACATTTTAAAGGAATCACATAGTTTCTTTTAGTTATTTCCCATTAATGAGGCCATATACCAGGAGTGCCTAACTTAATAGAAAAAGACAAAAAAGTAAATAATACAAATAACAATAACTATATATATATATATATATATATTTTAACAAAGTCCCAAAGTACTACAAAAAATGACTGTTTTCTTAGAACCCTTTTCTTGGAAGTGACAGAAGCCCAAATTAAGCTCGATTAGGTAAAAAAGAGGATATGTTGGTACCAAAGCACAAGAAAACCAGTGGTGGGGAGGTGGCGCATGTAGCTGGGCACAGGAAGCCATGCACAAGAGAATCTCCATATCTTCTTTCTTTCCCCTTTTCTCTGGGCTTCTGCTTGGCTTCTGTTTGGCTTCTGCTAAGCAACTGAAAGAGCTAGTTCGTTTCCTGTCCGCCTCATACCCAGAGAGAGGTGGAGATGCTTTTTATTGTTTGTGTTCCAAAATCCTGGTAAAGAGTTCTGATTGGGCCTACGCTAAACTGGGCCATTCGTTCACTGATTTTGCAGCTTATCAAATGAATTTTCTGAGAATTAGATGTCATGCAAATGACTACTTGACTCCTTTAGTCTTCCCTTGAGTAATCAACAATTCTTATCTTTACTTGTGTAAGCCCATACTTATACAAATTATTTGCATTGAGGAAATTTCATTTTTTCAGTAATTTAACTCTCAGTTTAAATCAATATTTCTACATCTCCTTGTTTTGGACTAGGGACTACCTCTCTTCATGCTGTTATTTCCACAGATTTTTTTTAAATCAAAGAATTATAGGGAGTGCGGTGTGATGGTGGCTCAGCAGACAGAGTTCTTGCCTGCCATGCTAGAGACCCAGATTCGATTCCCTGTAGCTGCCCATGCGAAAAAAAAAAAAATAGAATTATGAGGAGAACCACACTAAACTCAGCTAATATAGTAATAATAAATTTGTTTTTACGCAACTCCTTTTAACTTCCTTGAAATCAAATCACAGTGGTTAACCGTATGGTGTGGTTTGCACGGTTTCAGAAAAAAATTACAAGCAAACAATCTCAAAAGTTTCATGAAAATCCAATCAATAGCCTATTGAACTAAAACCAGCAAAAGGGCTCACTTAGCATAAGAGGCTGTTGGCATGTTAACAGAACCCAGCTGTGGTTCTGTTCATCTTAATAATTACCATAGCAAATTAAAAGGTTTTGTTTAAATATGAAAGGCAACTTCCCTTCATTTTGTCTCTGGTAAACAATTCTAAATCTGAGATCAGCAACAAATGTGGGAACCTATTAAAATGCTAGGTAAAAAGACAAGATTAAAATATTGGAAGAGCTGGGGGGGGATATTGTTTAACTATGGGAGGGTTGCATATGTGGTGGCATTGGGAGTAGGGGTGAGTTCTTGACTCTTGACAGTATAGCAAAGCACTAGAGTTTGATTAGTCATGATAACCCTAGAGTCTCAAAAGCTGTTTTAAATTTCTTACACAGTAATAGTAGGCAAATTACAAAACCAGACTCACTGACACTAGCTGGTAAATAAAATTCTTTATTTTATTTTATTTTTTGCCCTGCACTGTCTTAAGTGCATTCTATGCTTGCCCCAGAAACATATTACAGATGATTTACCTAAAGTAACCTCTGGGTTGAAAAGCTGCAAGACCATTTAAATAGAACAGGGAGAGACCCAAAATATGAAGAAAACTCGTTCCCTAGTATCCTAGGACGGAGAAAACAGTTTGGCAAAGGGTGCTTATTTAAATTACTAAGTCATTTTCATGGAGACTTTAGGCCAGAAGGGTATTTATTTGCAAAACTGTAATAGAATGTCTTTAGCAGGAAATCTTAAATAAGAGTAAAACCACTTCTGGAACTTGGCTGAAATTTTGATTGGGGAACATTATAGCAATCAGCTATAAATCATATAGCATTATTTCATTGATGTAGATTGTGCTAAAAATAAGCAAAAATAAAGGAAAAGTAGACTTCACTGCTTTGGTACTTAATTTCCTTAGCAAGGAAGAAAATTAAAGAAAACATAATAATTTGCTTCAAAAGCAGGGTAAAACAGATATTTTGAAACATCTTAAAAAAACTGATCACTTACACTAAAGATCTATCAAAACTGGGAAGGAGTGAAATAAGAAATAGACACAAAATATTTTTCTTTCTTGAGCTCTTTTTTTTAGTCTTGGTGAATAGAATTAGAGCAGCAAGCTGAAATGATTTATGAAATGAAAAATTCTTGCCCACCCAGTTCATAGACAATCATGTGCAATAACTACTGTGTTCTGCTATTTGCCATAATATTTAGCTCAGATGTAGCCAAAAAAATCCCACTACACACAGAAAAGTCAACCATAAGAAGAAACACATTTCCTTTCTCTCATGTGCTTGTACATGGACACACAGGAAAAATAATATGCATTTTTCACACACATCAGTAATTTCTCTTTTATCTTATCCTCGTCCTTTATTAAAAAAAAATTAATTTACTTTTACTTTTGAAGTAATTCCTATACAAACTTGTCACCTCCTTTTGCCATCTCAACCCCCAGCCTCTTTTCCTCTCCTTGAGACTATGAATCAGATTGTTACCTAAGTAATTTAGCAAATAACTATTTGTCTAAATTGAATGATTGTGCTAATAAGTGATTTTGCTGAATACTGGTTTTATTTGTATTACTAATCTAGCCCTATTATGTATATTGCTACTCAAGAGAGTGTTGCCTGTTCTGAAACTATATAAACAGTACATTTGTTTGGGTTTTGCAAAGCTTAATGAAATATACAGAAGAAACTGTAAGTATTATATGGAGAAACCATCATAAATGAACATATATGAGACTATTGCCAAATATTTCCACACATTCATATCTAACCTAGAACAATATTAGGTGCTGTGGAAAAATGAATTAAGTAGAAGCCAGTCCTATACTTATTTCTGGGGAGACTATAGTTTTATTGGAAAGTCTTACAAACAATAAAACAGAAATTATCATAACACTATTTACAACCAAACCCTTCAAGAGTTCAGGGAAATGAAGAGATTGCCATAGCTGGAAGAATTGGGAAAAGTCAGTAAAAGTGGTGGGACTTCATGAATTAAGCATGGGTTAAACAGATAGATGGCTGTGAATAATAGGAGCTGCCTGTCAGCATGGCTCTTTCTACTCTGGGCTGCCCAGAAGTGATAATTACAGTCATGACTCAGTCTTCTCAGTTGATTTTATTTTCCTATATTCTCTGCATATCTGAGCCCACATGGAAGTTTGAGAAAGGACAAAGATTAGTAAGCAAGAGTGAGATAAGTAGCCAAGAAGTGGTATTATAGTGAAAAGAGAGTTCTGGGGAAAGGGGATCCTAATTTCAACTCTGGCATAATCTCACTAAATTTGGGGGGAGGTACCTAAAGCCCTATATGCTTCAATTGCTTAAGTAAAAGGATTGTGTTGAGATCAATGATTTTTAGAGGATGAATACATGGAGATCAAAATGCTTCGTGGTGCCAGGGTGGATGTTTAAACCTTTGGCAGAGGGAAACTTTCTAATTACTCCCACAGGAATGTTTTATCTGACACCCTAAAGAGCTTTTAGTCACCAGTCTCCTGTTCCTTCCCTGCTCAACACATAGCTGGGATGAGGACTATTTATAGTAAAGGCAGCTGGAGTTGGGTCGAGAGTGGGGTTTGTGCAGAATTCAGTAGTACTCTAGCCTTTATTTCTCATTCCTCTTCCCCAGTTCAAAGTTGTTTAAATGCATATCCCTGTATCTGAATTGCAAGAATGATTTTAGGCCCACAGCTAAATCTACTCCATTCTTTTGAATGAAATATCAGTATGCTTTTTCCACTAGATCTAAAAACTAATTTTGATAATGCTTTACTATCTTAACTCAAGGCAGATAATTGATGTCTACATGATCTCTTTTTGCAGGAGTCTGGAAGTCATTATTCCAAAGCACACTTTGTTAAGATGGTTCTATTTTGACTATAGTAAATTTGCAATTGGTATTAATTTATTCAAGAATTTTCCCATTAGAAATCTGTTTCATGATTTTTTTTCACTCTTTTCTAGTTAGTCTGATCCTCCAATCCATAAATTGAAAAAGTAAACACAAACTTTTTTTTTTTTTTTTTGCTTTTGCTTTTCCTGTTGCCCTACTGAAAGAGAACTTGGATTAAAAGGGATTCCATTCTTATGGAACCTGGGTGGATTCTACCCATTAGCTACTGAAAGGTAACACCTAAATGGTTAGGTGTGATCACTGGAGACATTTTAGTTGGAGGTGATGAAAACTCACCTCAAAATAGAATGAGGAAAAGATGTTTATTTGACAGCCTTTAAGGGTCATGTCACTAAATGCCCAGGGATACATTGCTTCAAGTATGGCTGGCATCCAGGACCTCCCCCAATCCCATATGGAGATCCTCTCTCTATCCAATGGTCTCTCCCATGTGGCTGGATGGTAATGGCCTGCAGCCAAATATTGGTGTCTTGCTTCCCTAATATCTCTGCATCAGGAGTTCTAATTGGCTAGACCTGGGTCATGTGCCCATCTTGGGGGGTGGGGTAGGGTTCAGCTTCACAATCAACTGAATCATGTAGAACATGTTTCCTGCAAGAAATGGTGGTTCTGTTACCGAAAGAAAGAAAAAGAAAAAAAAAAAAGGCAATACAATGTGTGTCTATCATGTATCTGCAGATTCCCAAACATGCCGAAGTTTCAGCACGTTGTCATTCTTAGATTTTGTAGAAGCATCTTCTCTTCCTCAAAGCTGCATAGGGCATTCCTTCTGAATTTTATTTTTGGTTTTGGTTTTAAATACTACCAGAGAAGCAGGGATGAGCCAAGTGTTGTCAAAGATCCCTTGTTTTATGGGTTATTTGTGCTTCAGATGTATTTTTCAGCAGTAATAACCAAAGTTCTCAATGAAAACTACATATTTGCTAGCGTATGTCTCTGAGAAAACAGTAGCTAACATTTATTGAGCAATTACTCCATGAGCATTACGTGCAAGGCACTCTTGCATCTGATTTACATATATTAACTCATTTAATACACATGACCGATATGAGACAGGGTTTTATCCTCATTTTACAAAAAAAGGAAACTGACTCATTGAGAGATTAAGTACCTAGCCAAGTCACACAGTGGAGAGTTAGCAGAGAGGGGATTTGAACCACGCCCTTAACTACCTTATTCAAGTTACAGCAGCCGAAAGTTTGCACAGACTTAATGATTTTCCTTTTTGGAGGACAAGCTGGAATTTGTGTTTCCAGAACGTAAATGAACAGAACAAGGCATATGTGTAGGTGAAGGTTTGGTTTCTTTTTAGAATCTAAACTGCATATTCTTGAAAACACTGTATGTGTGAAAGAACTTAGACTTGTTTTCTTCTTCTAGTCTTCAGCAGACATTTCATAGTTAAATTGACAGGAATTCTCATATGTTTAATGATTCACTTGTCAAATTCTAAAATTAAATTTGATGAACACACATAGGCTTGTCTTATTTTTAATATCTCTCTGGTTATAAGGGCTCTGAGAATGATTTTCCTTTTGGAATTTTAACGTTGTAAACACGTGGTTTTCTTCTTGTGTTTCAATTCCTAAATAAAACCACATGGATAGAGAAATGACTCCACATGGCTAGTGAGAAATACCAAGTCATTTATTTGCTCCCTTTGCAATATGGTGATAGAGTCCATCTGAATTAGGTTGGTGTAAAAAGCAATGGAGAGTATTGGTCAGCAGTCCTCTGATTGCAGGTAACATAAGCTCAATCCTAGGCCCAAGGGGGACAAGGAAACTAGAGTAACTGAGGTTCACATTTAAGCTGATTCTCAGGAATAACATTTGTTCTATGTTTCTGCCTTTTCTCTTTTCATGTTTATTGCTGAGTAGTATTTTTTCCACTCTCAGTCTGCATAGCAGAGCCTAGCTACTACCAATACTCAAATTTTTATCTTCAACCCCAACACACCTGGAATCTTGGTTCTGATTCCAAATTCTTAGAGAGAGAGGCTCTAACAAGTTCGTCTTGTATCAATTGCTTGCTCTGGTCCAATTAGTTGTCACCAGGGAAAGGACTAAAGTTGGCTCAGTTATTTTCAGATACCAACACTTTGAAGTGGTTGGGAAGGACACGTGGATGGGTGGAGTGTCAGTTCTCAGAATACAAGGATTTTAGGCAAACTATCATTTATCTGATTTCTACTTATTTGGCTGAGATGGAACTTGAGACTTAATTATTTTCCAGTGATGTTTATAAACATTTGAATTTTCAGCATAAAGCTTATGCCTTATATAATAGAAGTCATTTTTCCTGATGTTCCTTCAATCTCAACCCTGGCCACATAAAGCTTCTGGAAAACAGTCAAAGGAAAGCAACAGAATTAGATGTTGTTTTGTTTCTCTATGATGGGTCCCCTGCCCTTCACCATATCTTCAGATTAAGTCAGGGGGTGGGAAGAATCTTAGAACCATCAGATTTATTTGTGGGAGCTAAAGCCGGGGTGTCCTGTACTGACTTTCTGGGTAGAGGCTGGGGAGGAGACAAGCCCTATAGAGTTCTCCTGAATATAGTTTACCTTTCAGTATTTAAGTGTCCACAGGCAACCAAAAGGGGCATGGAAACAGCTGAGACAGGTCCATTCCTGGAGAATCCTTGCTGTCAGAATAAGGAGGATATAGTATTTTGCTTATGGGATAAGAAGGAAATTGGTGATCTGCTCAGACTGACAGCCTGTGCTGGGATGAAAATATCTCAGCTGATGCTGACCAAATAGATAACAACTGGGGCTTTGTGTTCCCCCTTCCATACTTGCTCTCATTGCCTTGGTTATCTGCTAACACCCTGGAACTTAGACCCACTTGCTGAGCAAAAGTTTGGGTGGGAAATGCTGGTTTAAATTGATTGAGGAAAGTCTGACTATAATGAGATTTTGTTAAATTGATTGTTATTTAAGTTCTGCCATCAATGGAACATAAACATGAGTAAAGTTACAAGAAATATAGAAAATTGCATTTCTCAAACTCCTGATTTTATATACTATAATTTGTCAATACTTGTTCAGTAGCAATATTGAGAAAATTAAGCCCATTGACTATTTTGCATTAATTTTTCCCCAATGAAGTGCATTCTCTGACCTAAAGCTTAGAAATAATGATTTAAATAATAATCACCATGTCTACCAATGTATTTTATAAGTATTTTTCCCTCTGTCTTAGGGTTCTGAGAGCCAAGCTCCCTGACATTTTAAATATTTGGCTATATGTTCAAATGGAATTACTTCATTTGCTAGAGTTTTTTATTGACTCCTTAGAGATTCGCTTCCACTTGGTGTTAAATATATGAATCTTTCTTCTGTCTACTCATTTTCTTCACTTCCTCCAGCCTTCTTGTACTAAATAACATCACCAGATTGAGACCTCCTTGTCTGCTGTTCCTCAGTTTGCCAGTGATAAAAAGAATCTTTTAAATGTACTTCCATAGAGCCACATGTGTACCATATATAGGCTTTAATATAAATCACGAGGAGAGGGCCTCCAGCATCCTATGAGCAAAGTCTTAAACTTGGTATGCTGTAGTAGTTAGTCTTTGATCCAAGGAAACCCACAATTGAATTAGCAGAGATTATTTCTTTTTGCTTTCTTCTCTTTCTGGTGCCCTTGGTCGATTTGTAACTGAGAAAACTTTATACCAAGAGACACATGAGGAATCATTCTTTGTGCAGGGTCTGCAGCTTCTCTGATTCAATAAATGACTATTTATTGAATCAAGGGAAAGTGACAAAACCAGACAGTTCAGAAGAATGAAACTCATCATGGCCCTATGGTAAGGGCCTGTCATTATTCCAGGATGGGAAACAGAACAAATGGTCATAACCAGTGATAACCAAATTATGTTAAGTATTCCCCACCACACTTATCTTTTAGATTCACATTTTCCTATTTGAGTTCCAGATTTAAATGGACTTGGAAGGGCAATATCATAAAGAAGACATTCATAAAACAGTCCTTACTGATCAGAGTTTTTGGTCTAAGCTGTCAATTGACCCCTGTTCTCTGCTGTTACCAGGCTTCCAGTCAAAAAAGGACCAAGAAACCATAAACGTATGTGACTAGACATGTTGACTTATAAGTATACTGCAAGCTCCTTAGGAATACTTCTAAAATATATAAAATACTATAAATTGATATAAGTTCGAAGTGGGTTTTTTAAAAAAAAGAAAAAAATTGGTGCATTAAATGAAGTTAGGAATGAGACTAACTCGAAAATGGATATCATGTGGTCTTATAAAGAGTTACAATATTTGTTCTAAGTTTTTTAGCAGAACAAGGAGAAAGGGATTGGTATGCTATAGTAGTTACCAATTAACTAATTGGGAAGTTAAGCTTGATCAGTCAATAAATCTGTAAAACCATAACACTTATTTAGAGAAACAAAAGGAAAATCATCTGAAGGAATCTGCTGCTGGAAAAATGCTAACCCTGACACAGTACTAGATAAATAGTAGGTGCTAAAGATATGCTTATAGGTTAATAGAGCAGTTGGATCTATGGTTGTTGCCTTAAGTTATCATTTTGGATAGTCCATGCTTTTGAAAAAAATTAGAAACAAAAATCAAATGGCTTTAAAAAACATTCTTCTTGTCTACATATAGTAAGATTGGGAGAGAAAGATTTCTTTTTATAAAAAATATTTTTATTGAGAAATAGACCAACGCATAGAGACCAACCATTTATACAATCAGTGGCTCACAATATCATCACATAGTTATGTATTTTCCACCACAATCCTTTTTAGAACATTTGCATCACTCCAGAAAAAAAAAAATGAAAAGAAAAATAAAAGAACCCATACGTTCCATATCCCTTACTCCTCACTCTCATGTTTTTACCCTTTATCTCCCCCTATTATTTATTTATTTTTTTATCCTTACTTTTAATTTTTGCTAATCTGTCCATACCCTGGATAAAAGGAGCGTCAGACTCAAGGTTTTCACAATCACACAATCACATTGTAAAAGCTATATAGTTATACAGTCCTCTTCAAGAGTCAAGGCTACTGGATTACAGTTCATCAATTGCAGGGACTTCTCTCTAGCCACTCCACTACACCATAAACTAAAAAGGGATATCTATATAATGAAAAAAATTTACCTCCATGATAACCTCTCGACTCTGTTTGAAATCTCCCAACCACTGAGACTTTATTTTGTCTTATTTCTCTCTTCCTCCCTTTTGGTCAAGAAGGCTTGAGAAGGATTTCTTTTTTTTTTTAACATGGGCAGGCACCAGGGATCGAACCCGGGTCCTCTGGCATGGCAGGCAAACATTCTTGCCTGCTGAGCCACCATGGCCCTCCCTTGAGAAGGATTTCTTATTGCAGATGTTTGATAACTCTGGAATATGAAGGTGATTCCTTGGTCTTAGAAAGCCTCCTGTGCCACGCTTTGGAATGAGCTCATGTAGAAATTTATGTGGACCTTCGTTGCTGGGGGTGAAATGGGTCGTATTTAAGCTTAAACTCTGGATGAAGTAATGTGAAAAATACGGATAATAGGAGACATTCTGTTCCACTCTTACCACCTGATTCACGTCTCATTGCATTAGACTGTGACATGAGTTTAACTTTATGGAACCCTTCACCATTGCACCGATTTTAGATAATGTTAAGAAAATTGTATTTCAACAGTTTCAGAAAAGCTGACACAAATCATTATACTATAGAAATATGTCTAGATGAATAGACAAAGAATTAAGTGAACTACCTGATTTGTCCATTAAAGTTGATCTGAGAATGTCTATTTTATACGCTTGACAAATAAAGTAAAAAATAAATAAATAAATAAATCAAGAACAATGGTCAAAAAATTCTTGGACCCATAAGGAGGTGAGCTTCCCCTTCACCCATCAAATGAGGATGGACTAGACTTATTGATACACTTCCAAAGAATAGAGCTTGAAATGAAAGCTAGAGGACTCACCTGGCAAAGCCTACCTTAACCGTGTGATCTAGGTTAACATCGCTAGTGAGGCCGTGTGGTATCATGTGTCCCCGGATACGGTGGGACGAGAGGGCACGTCCACTATGATGTTGTCCCACAAAACGAGTAATCCCAGGCTTATCACGAGAGAACCATCAGACAAATCCAGATTAGGGAACATTCCACAGGATACCTGGCCAGTACTCCTCAAGACTCTCAAGGTCATGAAAAACAAGAGAAGGCTGAGAAATTGTCACACACCAGAGAGGACTGGGGAGATGTAACCACAAAATGCATCGTAGTACCTTGCGTTGAATCCTGGAACAGAAAGAGGGTATTAATGGAAGAACTCATGCAATTCACACATTTATTGGTAATAATGTGTCAAGTTCAGGTTTTTAGTTTGACAGATGTACCATGGCAACTAACATTTAGTTAACTGGGGAAAACTGGGTAAGGAGTATACTGGAACTCTCTGTACTGTCATTGCAACTGTCCTTTAAATCTAAAATTATTCTAAAATATGAAGTTTATTTTAAAAATTCTTGAGATGTTTATTATTAAATATCCTTGTGATCCACCCACTTTGAATAAAGGAAGATTAACACCTTGACATTTAAGGGGAAAGCCAGTGTCCAGAGGAAGGGAATACTTTTCTAATTAAGCATACATGAACTGAAAATTAGAACAAAGCATGCAAGGCATGGCAAAAAAAAAATCTTTGGAGAACAATGAACTTGAGAAAGAAACTACTTGCTGTAAGTATGCATAAAGAGGAAACTATATTCTTTCATAACTCCTTAGCGATGTGTTTTCCCCTTGTGTTTTGTCCCTGTACCATGCCCTTCTCCTAATATTAACACCATCTGCTTATCCCTATTCTCCTTAGTCCCCTGAGCCTTCCTTTAGGAAACTTAAAGAGGATTTTTTTTCACTCCCAAATTATTCTGAGGTGTTTTCCTTTTTTCTTCCTCTGTTATGTTTATCTTATTTTAATCATCTTGCCTCTATCATAAAAAAACAGCAAATGGTGTTTGAGGTTCTGCTCTGTCAGACCACTAAGCAATGCAGGGAGGCTGGTGATCAGCCATTTTCCATCTCTAGTATTGATAGAAAGAGCAATGAGCAGTGCACACTTGAAAAAACTACATACATAGGTCTCTAAGAAATTTTTTTAAATGACCTGTTGTTACTAGAGCCAGCACCAAAGTGAAATGGCTCTGCCACTTTTTCTAGGTACAGTCATGCATTTGGAACAAAGTCGACATCACATATGAACGAGATCTATTGGTCCAAATCAAAACAGTATGAAAAAATGAGGGATTAAAAACGGGAAATAGTCATGCTAAATTTTCTACAAGGATATAGAGTCAAGATACTTATTTAATAAACTAACTCAAACTCTACAAAACAGAGATGTCTGCAGGTGGAAAGGAGTTAAAATCAAAGAGGTTTATTCATTTTTAGCATTCCTTTAAGTACTCAAAATGTGAGGAACTCTATGTCAGATTGCTGGAAATAAATGAAATACAAGCTCCACAAACCTAATGGGAGAAACGACAAAACTCCCCTATCAGGAGATATGAAATAAATGTTAATTTCCTTAATCACAAACACAGTGCTGTTTTATGGGAAGCACAGTGTCCTGAGAACACTACCATGCACATTTTTCTCTGATTTAAAAAAAGTTTTTTTTATAATATTTTAATAGCTTGAATTCATACTGGGAAGCTATCATCTATTCATTTCCAGCAGGGGGCAGAATTACCCTGGAGGAGGCAGATGGTATAAAAAATAGGTGTGTACGAGAAAGAAAATAAAGCAGAAAAATAAGAGAAAGTTTATGTTTTTGGACTCTTTCCAGGTTAAAAAAATGTTTATATTATCAATTTTAAGAGCAACAAAAAGTGTTAGATAAAATATTTATATATCACTACTTTAGCGATTTGTTTCAGCTATTCTGTAGGGAGATTGATTTTGTGTAATGCTCCACAATATTATTACTGTACCTTTAGGTCAAGGGAAATAATTGAAACTCCACAACTTCTTCCTGAGAGAAGGAAGCATGACTTCTTTTTTAAAAAATATTTTTATTGATAAAGCAACGTACAAACACAAGCATTCTTAACATACAAACATTCCATACATGGTGGACAATCAATGGCTTACAATATCATCACATAGTTGTGTATTCCTCACCATGATCATTTTTTAGAACATTTGCATCACTCCAGAAAAAGAAATAAAAAGAAAAAAGAAAAAACTCTACACACCATACCTCTTACCTCTCCCTCTCATTGACCATTAGTATTTCCATTTACCCAATATATTATAACCTTTGTTCCCCTATTATTTGTTTTTTAAATCCATATTTTTTACTCATCTGTCCATACCCTTGATAAAGGGAGCATTGGACACAAGGTTTTCACAATCACACAGTCAAAAGCTATATCATTATACTCATCTTTAAGAAACAAGGCCACTGGAACACAGCTCTACAGTTTCAGGTGCTTCCCTTTAGCTACTCAAATACACCATAAACTGAAAAGGGATATCTATATAATGTGTAAGAATAACCTCCAGGATAACCTCTCAACTCTGTTTGAAATCTTTCAGCCACTGACCCTTAATTTTTTCTCATTTCTCTCTTCCCCCTTTTGATCAAGAGGTTTTCTCAGTCACTTGATGGCAGGTCCCCTCATCCCAGGATTTCTGTCCCATGTTGCCAGGGAGATTTATACTCTTGGGAGTCATGTTCCACGTAGCGGGAGGAGGGCAATGGGTTCACTTGCTGTGTCAGCTGAGAGAAAGAGGCCACATCTTTGCAAGAGAAGAGGTTCTCTGGGGTGACTCAGGTCTGGATGCATGACTTCTGAGCCTTGTATGTTTACTCATGCTGACAGACATCTCAAACTAAACTTACTCCAGTGAATGGAAGTGCACAGTGCAGTAGTAAGTTGCAACCAGTGGCATACTGGTGAATATTTCTGGCTCTTCCAAAAAAACAAAGTGTGTATGCATGTATGCACATCAGTTTATTATAAATTTTACTGATAAAGGATATGTAGCATACAATTTACAGGTGATTATAAAATATAAAATGATCTTTATTGTAAATTCTGTATAAACAAATGATCTCACAGGATGTGTTGCTGGGTTTTGCAGAATTCTTATCATTGTTGTCAACCTATGTCAAGCACATGACAAATGAGTGTGCTTCTGGCATGAATTTTGGTTATTATTTTTCTTTACGTTTCTTTACTTATTAAGATACAAGTCAAACAGTGAAGACTAATGTTGAAACTTCAGTCCTTCATCAGTGAAATAAGTGATGACATCTTTGCCGAATCAGATAATAGTTTTAGAATACTGGAAGAATATTTTGTCTTTAAAAGAGAACCAGAAAAAAAAACAGACAAATAATTAGAAATTTACATAGTGAACACAGATTCACAGTATCACTTTTTCACTAAGCATTTACTGAGCAACTCCAACATGCAGAGAAACGTGCTGAGCACTGAGTTGCACTAATAAAGAGGCACATTGACAGCTTCGTGGAACACAGGAGCTAGAAAATGAGATGGACATCAAAATAATTATTATAAGAATAGTTTACTATGAAAGAGTGTTAATAGAGGAATTTATTTGGTTGGTATAACCTGTGATGGCCTTTCTGAGAAAAGCACATTCCTAGTTAGTCTTAAAATACTTTCTACCCAGCTCTTCTGCTACTTAAGAGAGAGATAACTGTCTAATGACTAAATTTTGTATCTTAGAACTTGAATGTGGCAGCTGGTATAAAAATGACACTTATTGATGACCAAGAGGGTATTTTCTGGGTTCAAACCAGCTGGGTGAAGATGCTTGCAGGATGTAGGGCCTTAGACAAGTGACTCAACTTCTGCTAACTTCAGTTTCCTCATTTCGTAAGGTTGACATATTAATTAATTATATGCCTCACAGATTCTTGTCAAGATGAATTGGGTTGGTTTGTGGAAATCATTTAGCATAGTGCCTGGGTCTGTGGTAAATTCTCAGTGCTTGTTATATATTATCTTATAGTACTTGTTATTATTTTTCCTGTGGGTACTCGGCCAATTTTTACTCCTAGAAGGGTGTCCCTTTTTTGTAATATTCATCAACACTGTTCCTATTTATTGACACATTCCTTCTTAAATATGTTAGCATCACAGATCAAGTTATAGATTTTTAACTTGAAGACATTTTGTATTTTAGGGTGATTTCTTCAGATATCTGGTTGTCATATTATAGTTTTGTTAGTTTAATTGCCTATGGAGAGGCAGTATTATAATATAGATGAAAATATAGATTCTGGAGTCCGGCCATCTGTAGGAAAATCCCAGCTCTACCATTTTCTACTTGAGTGATCTTGAAGAAGATCCTTAAGCTTTCTGTTCCCAATATCATCGAACATAAAATGGGAATCATAGTAATAGCACCTCGCCCCTACTGATGTTATAAGGAATTAATGAGTTAATTATGTGTGCAAAACTTTTCTTCCATTTAATAGGCACTGTTTACTTGTTAGCTACTGTAGGCTTTATTTAAAACTCTGAACAGCCATGTGCATTAAATATTAATGTTTTTAATGAAATTGTGAGGTCCATGGAGGTAGCAGGCACCTTTAGAGCTTGCTCATTACTCTATCCCCAGTATTTAAAGTGATATCTACTCAATAACTATTTGTTCAAAGAATGAATCTCATGTTACAGTTAAGAAAATTGTGACCAAAAGTGTACGATAATTTGTCCAATACATAGCTAGCATCTAAAAGGGTCAAGATTTGAGCCTAAATCTACCTGACTGCAAAACACATGTGCTTAACTGCACACATTTTTTTTTTTTTTTTTTTGTGGAAACGTTTAGTAAAGCCTTGATCTTTTGTAGCAGCACTCAGCTACTACAGAGAATGAAAATCACCAGTTCTGGGAGCTGATAGGATGGGGCAGAGGAATGAAAAGTGGTCCAAGTATGTTTTGTGAAGCACCTGCATCATATCATTTACCAAATTAGAATCTCTTGGAATGGGGCTCTGGAATCCGAATGTTTAAGAAATACCATAGTAATTTTTTGCTCACCAGTGTTTGACAAGTCCTGAATGGAATATATTCTTAGTAGATTGAGTGGACCTTGAGGTTAAGAAGTGAATGAAACTGATTGGGGACAATTAGGTGATTAAAATAGGAAAATAAACATTCATTTCCAAGGAAGTTATAAAGAATTTCACTAGCAAGAGGCCAAAATTATTATTTGGAGGAAACAAGATATTTTATAACCCATCAAAGGCATACCTTTCTTACTTATACTATCTGTTGAAAGAATTTTTATAATTTTATATGACTGAGGTTAATTTGAAGAAATTATAGGACCTTGGGTTTCTAAGGAGGCCGGATTATAGAATGTGTTTAAGCATTTTATGCAATACAAAGTTAACTTTCCCTCAAAGCTTCTGCTTCCTAGGTACTGATGATTCCAGTGCAGCACCTAATTCTATGGTTGCAGTGGACATTAAAGGTATCCAAACTGCCACAAAGCATTTGGATTTAAGTAACACATACTGTCAAAGCCCCTGTCCGTACCTCACAGAGTCATAATTTTATGTCACATTTATGTAATTAACAATGAAATATTGTTAATATTTATTTCTCAATTATTAATGATTATTAAATTATAAAACATTAAATCTTCCTTTAAAGTCAGTCTTCTTTATAACACTATTCTAAAAATCACATGAATAGGTTTAAATATAATATAGCTATTATTTCACAAGCATATATTTTAGAATTGTTTACTTTTTTATTGTTCAGAGGAGGTTTATTTAAAATTCCTCCAACAAAATGAGCATTGAATTTAGCAGTAGTGTACACACAATCATGCACACACATGATACTAATTTACTTCTTTCCTCCAGGGTAGAGAGGAAGTGCATTTCCAATTAATAATTCAGTGCATTTGTACTTTAGTAGAGGAATATTTTGGATTCCATCCTTACCATAAGAAACTGAAATTAAATGTCTTTTAAAACTACTTCATGAATACTCAATAGATCTTCTAGTTACTAAGTCTATTTGCAATGAATTTATCTTCAGATACGTCAGTGAAGTTAAAGAATTCTCAAAGATAACTGCCATTTTCTTACATATGTAATGATTGCATCCAAAAACTGACTTAAAATGCTTAATCAGTCCATTTTATGTAATCTAGGTATTTGTCTAACCATTATAATATCTAATTTAGTATCATATTAGTAACATAGTTCTATTCTAAAACTTCTTTCCTTAGCCATCTGATATTTTATGCTATTCCATCTACTTTTTTGTCTTCTAATATTACAAGAGAGCCTCTGGCGACTTAGTTTCTCACTCAAAAATTAAATGAAGCTGCTATTTTATAAATTATTATGAAATCTAATTTTTTTTCTCAGGCATTATTTTTTAAATAATTGCCTGATTCTACTAAATATGACCTTTTTTTTTCTCAGAAAATGACAACTTTCCAAGCTTTAAAAAAAATTTCCATTGTCTCCTTTCATTTATAACATTTAAAAATATGCAACATACTTTAAAAAATAGAAAATTTTATAACAGATCCCATGAACTCAGCACTGAAACAAATGTTAACATTTGTAACATTTGCTCCAGATACTACATTTCTTAAAAACAAATAAATAAATAACAGAAGAAAATGATACACATACAGGTAAGGCCTTCACTAGAATCTTTCCCCTTTACTTCTACTCCAGAAACAGGTATCAACCCCATGTGTGGTTTTGTACTTTTACTACAAATGTATATTCATAAGCAAAATACACTATTACCTTGTCTAATATTTATATAAATTGTACCATTTTATCACTGTTTACAGCTATTTTTACTAATATTATGTTTTTAAGATTATTCATAATTAAGCATATTAATCAAGTTTATTCATTTTAACTACTGGAGAGTATATGAATGAATGAATACATGAATAAACCATATGCCAAATGAGGATAATCTATTTTTTTCTTTTTTGCTATAACAAACAATATTGCAACAATTACCTTTGTAGGTCTTGATGTGTGAGAATTTCTCCAGGGTAGACTCATAGAGATAGAATTTCTGAGTCAGAGAATATGCACAGCTTTAATTTTATTAGTTATTTTCAAATTATCCACCAAAGTGGATATAACAATTTACATTCCTAATCAGTGATATATAACACTTCCTATTCTCCACATTCTCTCTGACTCTTTCTGTCGCTAGACAGACTAATGTTTGCCTACAGACTGATTATAAAATAATACCCTTTCTTTTGATTTGCACTTTCCTAATTACCTGTAAGGTTGAGCATCTTTTCATGTGTTCATTGGTGGTTGATCTTTATCTCTTGTCATGTTCATATCCATAGCCTTTGCCCATTTTCTTTTTATTATTTTGACTCTCTTTTTCTTAGTAATGTGTAAAAACTCTTAAAGTAGACATTAATCTTTATCATTCATTTGGATGGAAAAATCATATTTTGTAACTTTCTTTTTCTATTTGTCATGCAAAAGTTTTATTCCAAATGTCATTTTTTAATGTTCCCTATGTTTTAGAAAAGAAGGTGCATCACGTAATTATTGAGTACAGTGTTCTTTATGGTATTGTTATGTTACTCTTGTTAAACTTGTTCTAATCTTAAGACTCCTTACTGATTTTTATCTGTTTGATCAATTAATTATGGTAGTGTATATTAAAATCTCTTAGTATGATAATGGGCATCTTTATGTCTTCTGATACATTTATCCTTATATATTTTATTCCAGCTATGCTTAGAATTGTTATGTCTTTCTGGTAAATTAAGCCTTTTATCTGTACGTATGAACCTTCCATGTCTCTGGTAATATGTGTAACTTTCAAATCTATATTGTCTGATAATATATCAAATACCAGCTTTCTTTGGTGAGTATTTACTTAGGATTTTTTTTTCTATCCACTAACGTTCAACATTTCTGTTTTTAAAGTTTAGGAAAGTCTCGAAAATTGCATTAGCTGGATTTTTAAAAATCCAGTCTGACAACGTTTGTCTTTTAACTAGTATGTTGTCTATAGAATTTATTGGATTATTGATATATTTAGATACATATTATTATTTTATTTCATGCTTCCTCTCTGCCCCAATTATCTTTTATTATCTCATTATAGATAAAGTTTGATTTTCTCATTTTATTATTTCAGTGTACTAGCTTACAGGTATATGCTGTTTGGTGGTTAGCCTAGAAACTTTAACATGTGAATTGAAATTATATGGTTATCTTTACCTTCCACAAGAAAAATACAGTTTAACTAAGAGATCACTCTTAAGTTATAAGCTTTTACATGCTATATATTTATATGCCAAATATTTTCTATGCTATATATCCAGAATATATTCCAAAATATTTTCAGGCGTTTTCTCTTTGAGAAATATGCATTGTTTCTATGTTCTCCTGAACTTCTGATTAAGCTGGAATTAGATATTTTCATTCTATCCCCCAGATCTACTATGAGTTTTTTCCTACTTTTCATCACTTTCTATTTCATATGGGAATTATTTCTCATGTAAATCTTCAAGTTTACAATTCTTCTCTGATATGATATGTAATCTTCAGAGAAAGAAGGATCAAGAGACAGCTAGGCTTGTATGAGCACATTAAGGTTAAGCAGAAGTTCATGGAAGGGTTGGGGTACAGAGAGATTTTGCTGGAAATGGACTATGAATTTTAGAGAAGCACAATGGAGGCATTTCAGGAGATGGGTACAGGTGAAATGCAGGGACAGAAATGGGTTCATGAAGGTCATTATAGGCTCAAAATGAGGTAGATAAGAAATAATTGGGGAATCTATGAATTCTTGTGGCATCATAGACAGGAATAAAGGTCAGAACGAGATTTGTTCCACTGGACTCCAGGATGTGATTGTTAGAGGATGAGAATGATGGGAATCTGGGGTGCCCTCTCATCCCTGTAATGGAACTGAGGATGCCTCAGGAAGCAGGTTGATCCTCTGAATGGGCCCCCTGTCAGAGGCTAGAAAGTCTATGGAGCCATGGTTTAATTTCAGTCCTTGGGGCTTACTAGCAATCATTATAGGAGTGGGATAGACTCATCCTAATCAAGCAAGAGAGCAGAGAAGATTAGAACAACTGAAATATAGACAGCCCAATAAATAGAACAAAAAAAAGTATTCATTAATATAATCTAGGAAAATTTTCCTCAAGTAGCTAAATATGAATCTTTAGATGATTATGTAACACCATGAATCAGCACAGTTTATACAGAACAATTAACATCAAGACATTCCCTTGTAGTACTATAATTATTGTCTATAGTTTATGTACGGGCATTTTCCTCCATATTCCTGACCTATTATTATTTTTTATGCATGTCTTTATTTTATTGCTCACCCACACATTCCCTTGAAAAGAGATGTACATAGTAGAGAAATAAACTAGTTGATGTTCTTGGAGAGACTGGTACTTCTGTGCTTCAGGGCTTATATGGAATAGGAGCAGTCTGGAGACCTTAAGTTTCTGGAAAAATAAACTTAGTAAGTTAAACATTTATAAACTCTTAGAGCCCACAGTATTCTTTAGTGTTTTCAGGAATGCTGTTGGTTGGGATTTGGCATACTGTGGCAATTTGCAATATCTAGGTGAAGCTTACATATAAGCAACCTCCAAAATGACCTCTCAATTATATTTGAAATCTCTTAGTTGCTGACATTTTATTTTGTTTCATTTCTTTTCCCCCTTTTGGACAGGAAGGCATTGTCATTCCCACAGTGCCAGGGCCAGGCTTCTCTCGGAGTCATGTCTCACAAGGAAGGAGGGGTAGTGAATTTATTTGCAAAGTTGGCTTAGTGAAAGAGGCTACATCTGAGCAACAAAAGAGGTTCTCTGAGGTTGAGTCTTAGGCATAATTGCAAGTAGGCTTAGCTTTGCCATTGAAGAAGTTTCACAAGAGCAAGCCTCAAGGTTGAGATCAGGAATTCTCCAAGTGGGGAAGTTTAATAGTTCTATATTTTTTCCCTAGTCCCTCAAGGGGACCTTGTAAATTCTTTTTTATTTTCTGCCCAAAGTACTCTAGAAAGTATCAGGGTATTACATTAACCTGAACAGGATAACAAGATCTCATTCTCTATTCTAGGTTCCATGTAATTAGTTTGTTTAAATAAACTGACCAGATAGGTTAAATTAGTGTTCTTTTGCCCATTTTAACAAGGTTGTTTGTCTTTTTGTTGTTGCGTTGTAGAATTTCTTTATATATCTGGATATTTAACCCTTATCAGATATATTGTTTTCAAATATTTTCTCCAATTCTGTACATTGCCTTTTGTTTTTTTGATAAAGCCCTTTGATAGACAAAGCTTTTATTTTTTAACTTTTTAAATTATATAATATAACATATATACAAGGTAAAGAAAGAAAAAAGCAATTATTTTCAAAGCATTCTTCAACAAGTAGGTTACAGGACAGATCCCAGAGTTTGTCATGGGCTACCATACCATCATCTCAGATTTTTCCTTCTAGCTGCCACAGAATATAGGAGGCTAGAAGACATAAATATTAATTGACTTTCTTCCTTTTTTGTGAAAAAATAACATATATGCAAAAAAGCAATAAATTTCAAATTCCAGCACAACAACTAGTTGTAGAATATATTTCAGAGTTTGGTATAGGTTACAATTCCATAATTTTAGGTTTTTACTTCTAGCTGCTCTAAGATACTGGAGACTAAAATAAATATCAATGTAATGATTCAGCACCCATATTCATTTGTTAAAGCTGCCATCACCTTTGATCTTTTTCCCACTTTTTAGAGGTTTTGGGGCTATGGTCATTCTAACTTTTTCATGTTGAAAGGGGCTGTTGATAATATGGGATGTGGGATACAACTAGTTGATTTCTGGAGATGCTGGCCCCTCTACATTTCAGGACTTATCTGGTCTAAGGGCCCACCTGGAGGTGGTAGGTTTTTGGAAGGTTACTCTAGTGCATGAAACCTTTGTAGGATCTTATATATTACCCTAGGTGTTCTATAGGATTGGCTGGAATGGTTTTGATTGGAGTTTGGCAAGTTATGATAGGTAGCAATGTGCAACTGAAGCTTGCTTTAAGAGTAACCTCCAGAGCAGCCTCTCGACTCTATTTGAACTCTATCAGCCACTGACACTTTAATAGTTACAAGAAGATTTTATTTTGATGAAGTTCCATTTACCTAAATTTCCCTTTGTTGCTGAGTGCTTTTGGGTAAAGTCTGAAATAACTGTTTTAATTCAAAGTCCTAAAGATGTTTCCCGGTGCTTTCTTCTAGGTTTTATAGCTTTGATTCTTATATTTAGGTCTTTGATCCATTTTGAGTTAATTTTTATGTATGATATGTGTAAAAGCCCACTTTCATTCTTTTGCCTATGTCCAGCCAGTTCTCCCAGCACCATTTGTTGAACAGATTGTTCTTTTCCTATGAGTGGACTTGGCACCCTTGTCAAATTATAATCTGTTTTAAAAACCCTTCAGATTAAATGGATACAGTCTTTTACTTTTTATAAACACTAGAGGAATCACTCTTTTTCTGATTAGTTCATTTAAACTCTTTAGACAATCTTTTTGAATTAAAGTATGGTTTAATAAACAGAGCAAGGAAAAGAATATTCTAGGGTATGGTTTGAGAGAAATTGCAAAGATGGCAGAGGGTTGAACAAATACCATTACTCTGTGCCTGGAATTGTTCTAAATGCTTTGTATGGGTTATTCAATCTTTATTAAAAACGCTGTAAAATAAATTTTGTTATTACTACTGGTTTACAATTGAGTAAACTAAGGCTTAGAGAATTTGAACCATATGCCTGAGGTAAAACTATTAAGTAGCAGTGTGAGGACTTAAAGCCAGCTTCCTGATTCCAAAGTCAGGCTCTTAAGCTCCTTAACCTGCAGCCTCCCATAAGACTGTAATGAGTAAATTTCCTTTTTTAAAGTCAATTATAGTTTCTAAAGGCTTTTTTTTTTTTTTGGTTTTGCATAGCATTCTATAGCACCTTGTATTTAATTTTCTTATCCCAATATTTTAAATAAACAGTCAATACATTTATAAATATATAGTTCAATTCACCATGATTTTCTGAAGCCTTTAAACCCCAAACTGTTCATTATGTAGTAACCAAGTGATTGCCAAATAAGGTAAGGAGAGCATATATTTCTTTTAGTTCTCTTTTAGTAAATATATCCCATTTAACATATAATATAGACTAGAGCTCAGCTTTTATGTACATTTCAATTAATAAAACACTGCATTGGGTAAACTATTCAACTCTGCAATGGTAAAATTAAGAGCATAGAATTATCTGAAACCAAAAACAGAGTTTAATGTAAATCCTGAATTTCCTTATGTTTTCTTGAATTTCAATTATGAGTTGAATAATAGGAAGCTTAAATATGAAAAACAAGAATCACATATAAATTTTTAGAACTTTTCTAAAAATATAGAATTTGTAAGTTTAATTTTGTGCTATTCAAACTTAAATACATAAGTGGCAATTAGGAACTCTTGAAAACAAAAAGGTATACATCCAGACACTTTGAAAAGTATGCTTGAATAATTTCTATTTTTTCCATTTTAGTAATAAATGGAAGATAAATATCCATCTAACACATTTTTCCAGTGATTTTGAGATATTTATATTCTATTTCACAGAAAAGATGACTTAAATCAGTATGCAAAAATATTATACATATTTTTGATTCTGCTGCCTACTTTGCAGCACCTCATAATCCCTCTGAGGAAAAAAAAATAAAAATGACAGTTGGTTTGTCATTAGGCACTCACAAACATATGAAAGTGGAAAATTGAGACTGATTTTGAATTGGACCTGAAATGTTTTGGAGGACACTCCTCATTCCTTGCAGGTTTTAGCTCCTTGCTTACTGCATCTCTCCTAAACACTAGTCCCATTTTATTTTTGGTGACTTCTATTTATACCTAGGTTGTTCTTCTGACAGCCTCGTATTTCAGCTCCTTGACCGCCTCTTCTCAAGTGATCCTTCATGGTCATATCCCTGCTCCTGCCTTTACCAATAACTGAAAACCCTCCAGAATCTCAATTTCAAATATCTTACTCTCCAACTACCACCTCCTACCAGGGCAGCTCCCTCCCTCTAGTATCTTGACTCTGTTAATCCTTCTGTCCCATTGGAGCCTAAAACCCATTGCTAGTACCATTTGTTTATTAAATGCATGATCAACCATTAGCATCTCTCCTTTCCATACATTTCAACTTCCTTTACCTTGTCTTGATGATTTGTACTGATTTGACAAAAGCAAGCCTATGTTTAAATTCAATTACCTAGCCACTCTGCCCAGCAGCCATGCAACAAAATGTAGCTGGAGGAAAACAAAATTTTGCTAAAAACTTCAACTTCAATGAGCATAAACCCCAAATAGGCCTTTAATGCTGCCTGGTATTCATACTTTAGTTCCTTACTCTAGTCAAACACCCAGGCTCCTAGATAACCTTTTCAAGACTTCTGTTTCTTTGAACCTAAAATACTTTCTCTCTGAACTCATGACTTATTTTCCTAATAAAACAGATGCATCAGAATGCAAGTTCCCACATCTACAACTCCACATTTTCTGGCACCGGTACTCATATGCTCTGCTTTCTCATCTGTTCCCCCTGGGCAGAATGACAGCCCACCTTCTATATAAAGGCAGTAGCTCCACTTGTGCACTGATCCCATCCCCTCTCTCAAAGACATTACTCCTGCCCTTCTCCTCTCTCTTTCCTGCGTCATTAATTTCTTTCTTTCTCTCTTGCCCTCTCTCTCTCTCCACATTCTATTAACATACAAAAATTCTCTTATTTCTCTCATCCTTTCTGAGAGAGATGAGATGCCATGGTGCTTTGCTTGCAAATATCAGCGACAACTCCCCCTACTTGCCACCATGGTTAGGTATTTCGATAACCACATATTTTTGAAGAAAATATCTTCAGTTCACTTTTTTTTCTTTTGCATGTCCAGGCACCGGGAATTGAACCTGGGCCTCCACCATGGCAGGTGAGAACTCTGCCTGCTGAGCCACCATTGCCTGGCCATTCAGTTCACTTTTGTTCATGTTTAAATGATTTGTTTGAAACTAATAAGAGAACATGAATTATTAATGAACAAAGAACTCCATCACAAAAGTAGATCTTAATGAGGAGCTATATTTTATAAAAGTATGCCCTGGCCCTAGCTTTAGATCACAGTATATAACTTAGCTGATGACTGCAAAAGCAAGGAAGAAGGAGCAATTGGGCAATCTGCTGGAGAAGTGTTTCCATATGAGTCCAAGAAGCAATGTTAATAGGTACAGCTCCTTTCCTCAAGTTAATAGAGACAGCTCCTTTAATCTAAAGAACATCATCAACAAACGATGATGATTCCACAGTGATCAAGCAGGTTCCTCAAGATAACACTAAAAGTTCATGAAGGCGAAGAACATACAATAAAGTAAAAACACAGCAAAGGATTTACTTCTGATCATGGCTCCCTCAGGTTGTGGAGTTTAAGTGCAATCAGTTGGACATATCATCTCCTAGAAAATGGTTTCTATTTTTTGACAGAGTTTTGATTGCTTTGCATCCCATATTAATTATGATGCTTTATAAACTCATTAATGTCACAACATTCATCTTTTATGGGAAATGTTGTAGAATTACCAAGCTTAGTTCAGCTGAAGCTCTGAATTTCTTCCGCATTTCCAAGTCATTTTGTGCTTTGCCACTGGTTTTCCATGTTTCTTTAATGACAAGTGAAGTCTATTAGAATTGTGTGAAAAACTGAAATAAAAAACAGAGCCATTTAAGGTGACTGAAACAGATACCGTATGGATTGTTAAGCAGTGTTGTTCTTAAGCCACTGGCTCAAAACTTTCTCTTAAATGTCTGCAGGTTAAGTCAGACATAGTTGCTATCTGAATCTTATTGCTGAAATCACTGACAAACACACACACATACAGACACACATACAACAATGATTTATGTGATTTCCCTATTTAAAACTTTTAAACATTATTTTTATTTTGACTCCCCACTGCTGTGAGGTTAGTCAGAACTCCTACACTTAGCTTAAAATCATCTGGACTCTGCATTTCCCCCTACCCCTCACCCCACACAGCTGCCATTCTGTAGCCCCAATCTCCCAAACCTAATGCTCCAAACACATTAAACTTTTTTGCGTGTTATTATTTTTCAGATATGCCAGGGTCTCTCTTTACTCCTGATCTTTGCTTATTCTCCATCTGAAAAATGTTGTCACCTCATTTTACCTTCTTCTCTTTCAATGCATAGAGGAATTGCTAATTCCTCCCCAAAGTCTCCTCTGTTCTTCTGAGACTAAGTACCTACATTTATTCTAAAATTCTGTAATTGTTAGATCCTCTTCCTGCATTTATCCTAATATACTGCAATGGCTTGTCTGCAAGTTTCATATGCTCAGGGGTCTCTCATCTAATCTGTCATCTTCCCTAACAAACAAACATCAGACGAGTTCCCTGGGTAAATATGTTTTGGAGATTTTGCCTGTCATATTGTCCTGTGAAATTCTCAAAAATATTCTGATATGTTAGAGGTCCTATGAAAACTGTCAATGAAGAAATCTTTCTGACTTTGTGTTACCTATTCTCCCTCTAATTCACTGAATAACACCAGTGTCTGGGGACTCTATGGGGAAATACTGACCTGTTCTAACCCTTTTCTGATAATTGCATCCTAGGGAACATTCTCTCTTACAGCTATTGCATTCTTCCCAGAAGCACAGGAGAGACGCCTGTTTCCTCTGCCTCATTGTAAGACGTAATAGTCTCTCTTATGAGGGTATTTCAGCTCTGGATGTGTAGAATAAAGAAAGTGTCTACAGGATAAAATACAGGCCTTTGTCAGACCTGCTCTTTAAACCCCTATCCAGATTTGACTTGCTAAATTTAACGGACGGTCCTGACCATTATTTTGCTTTGTTTTGTTTATTTGCCTAATAAGCTTTCTCCTACCTTCCTCTTTCTGGAAACAGAATCTGCTCCCCTCACAACAGATCCCATTTACACCCAGTTTACCTGGTAGCCTTACTTTCTGGCAGCTGTGATTGATCCAAGTATGAGCACATCACAAAGTGGGGTCCGTCAGGATACTTCTTTGACATTAACATATGGGTCCTGGGGAATAGCAACTCTCTCTTTGTGCAGAGTTGTTAAATTGGGAGGATAATAGTCTCCTGCTTTCCTAGCACTTGAAGAAGCCAGGCAGAAGCAAGCAGTAGACACCAGGAGAGTCTAGTTTCCTTGAGTTCCTGGTTCTCATTCCTGAAAGCCTATTTTTGTTTTTGTTTTTTTCTTATTTATTAATCCAGCAGTTGAATTCCCTTCTTACATAGGGAAATATGCTATTGTATGACCTTGATGGTACAGGGTCCATCAAGAATATAGAAGAACCTGAGTTTGAAATACTTTATTTGATCCTTGAAAAACACAAGTATCCTCCCTAGCCATGTGATCCACAAATAGTTTCAAAATAATCTAAAAATAAGCTATAATTAGGAACACCCTTCCTCATGGTGATCTGGTTAACAGTCTAGTGTGATTTAGAGATCTTGTATACAGAATGGCATTTAAAGGTAAATGACATCTTTGGTGAATTATTTTGGTGTTATATTTACCTTTGCAATGAAAGAGAGTTTAATTTTTCAAAGTTCAAAAGCAGAGAAAGTTTCTATCTATTTAAACATTGTACACTGTACCCTATGGATTTGGTAGTTTTATATAAAATATATAT
This sequence comes from Tamandua tetradactyla, assembly GCF_023851605.1. NCBI lineage: Eukaryota > Metazoa > Chordata > Mammalia > Pilosa > Myrmecophagidae > Tamandua > Tamandua tetradactyla. The sequence continues at coordinate 44,652,464 of NC_135339.1, forward strand.
TAAAATTTGTAGTTGGAATCCATCCAGAAATAGTTGGGAGCAAATATATTTCCTTGGAGTTAGAAACTTCAGCACATTCTGTTTGTTGTGTTTTTGGGGAGGGGAGTGTGAGAAGGAGAGTTCTTTTTTCTGACTTCTTTATAACATCATTTATTAAGTATTCTATACAGAGCATAGAAAAAAAAATATCCCCTAGTTCTCCATGCTTTTTCTGTTTATCAAAAGTCGTCCTCAAAGATGTTATCAACTGAAGAGAATGTTTTGTGTCTGGAGCTGTAGGACAGTGAGTCAAGCATTGCTGCAATGAAAATCAAAATAATACCATGTTGACCTGAACTCCAAGAGCACTGCTCTGATATGGTTCAAAATGATAAGTGGCAGAAGGCCATGACTTGTGCTCATGTCCTGTTGGTGTGCCCAGAGATGTGTTTGACTCTTGGATTCTTTCCTATATGGCACCTCCTGCTGCAATTTATTGACACCAGATGTTCTTTGTATCAGTAAGACTTGTAGCAATGTCTATTTAAAGTTAAGTAGGGTAATTGAAGCCAGAGCATCATACTTTGAATGGAGTAAATCAAAGCACATCACAGTCATAAAAATGTAGACTAAAGAAAGCATGAATGAGAGAAATCCATTATAAAAAGAAAGCCAGACTAGTAGAGACCAAAAAAGCCCTGATTAAAATTTATCATCTCACAGAACACTGATAGAAATCAATTGGCAAAGGGTCAGACATCTAATGCCAGAAGTGGTGGGCATGGCTCACTATATAAATTAGGCAGGAGACTTTTGTCATAATGACCTCTTTTTCTATGACAAGCACATGGAAAACAATTCTTCACTTGAATCACTGTGAGGATTAGATGCAAAAACTCTGGCTAATGATAAGAGACGTGGACCTGAAGTTTAATGCTTAGACAGAGTTTTTAACAAATCAAGGCTTAACTAATGATTGATTGTAGGAAATGGAGACATGTTTTAAAGTCTGATTTAAACAGAAAACTAAGACAGGAAGGACAGTGTGATTAGCAAGGCTCAAAGGAGACCGAGAATCATGAGCATTAATAAATGTAGATTTTTAGTAGGTACAGGTCTGGCAGTCAGCAGACATCAAGCATTTAGACTGATTGAAAAGAAATGGAAACTTTTAATATTATTCCTGCTAAGTTGAGTCATCAGAGGCATCATAAATATACTAAATAATAACAAAAATTAAGAAGTACACAAATTACAGCTATTAAGTACAAATATGGCAGGATAATATTTTAAAGAAGTAAACTTATGTTTTACTTCATATTATTCTGCAGGTATCTTCCCTATCTGCTACCTCATACAAGGAAATACTTGGCTTTGTGTTCCTTACTTTAGTGAAGGGATGTGACAGGACACAAAGCAGAAAGAACCTGCCAGTCTCTGCCTTTTGTGTTCCCAAAGCTTAAATTACCTTGTAGAAATTTATTTAAGAATCTGGATAAACTGAGTAGGAAAAGCAAAGGAAAGAAAGTGGTGTTCATGCCCATTCCCACCCAGATTAGAATAAATTTCCTTTGAATGGAGGGAGGGAAAGGAGAGGTGATAAGAAAGTAATGAAAGAGATAAATTGTTGGGTCTTTGAAAGAAGGTCCTTGAACATGATTCCAGAGCAGGATGCTCAGGATGTGGAGTGGGGAAGGCAACAAAGCATCAGTGAGAGTGAAGAATGTGTAATGAGGGAATGCAAGGGTAGTTCAGTGGTAGAATTCTCACCTGTGGTGTGGGAGATCCGGGTTCGATTCCTGGCCCATGCACTCCATCCCCCACCCCACCCCACTCCAAAATCAACATATGGTGCTGCAATAATGGGATACTGACAAAAGAATGAAATGTGATCCCCACCACATAGCATACAAAAAAAAAGAAAGTGTAATGGATCCAGGCAGAGCCTGGGACAGATACACAGCTTCCTTGATGTACAGAGCAATGCCAACAGACTTGGAGGACACCTGACGACAGGAACATGGATTATTTCATGAGAGATCGTTATGGCCGAGTGACCCAGGAACAATCCTCTATCTGAGGATTCCTGCTTGGATAGATAACTCAAGGACAGATGTGCCACCATATCTTAGTACCACGTCAGTCCCTGGAACTCAGAAACGACCCAGCATTCCTGCAGAATGAGGTCTTATAATAAAAATTAGGGTGTGTTATAGATGAACATGTGTCTGTACACTTGGTCTTGGGGACTGATTTTTATAACAACTGTGAAAGTATTTGAAATGCCTTAGAGTAGGAAAATATCATATATACTGTGGAGGTACAAAAATCATTGGCAGGGAGGGCAAAATGGCTATTGAATAAATATGAATTTTTTAGTGGGTCAAAAAGACAAACTTAGTAAAAGGAAAAGAGTGAGTACTGAATATCATAGAATCAGTGTGGATAACTCTTAATGCCTTTTGCTTTGAGAATACTTACAATAATGTCCTCTAAGTCCTAAGTCAACCCAGCCCCTTGTATTGGCCATTCTGACATACAGCTCCATCAAAAAACTACCTGTTTCATTACTGTAGCCCAGGAAACAGGATAAATCAACCAAAGAAAGGTATTCTGGCTTCAAGATAAAAGCAGTCTCTATAGCTATGAAGAATTAGAGGTTTGCTAACAGATGGTGCAAGCATGGCAGAATAGAAGCTGGAAAAAGTGTGGGATCCAGTTGTTATGGCATCCTAATGAACCTTAAAATTTTAAAACAATAAAATAAAATAAAACTGATGATAAAAATATCTCATCACTCAGGTTTTTTTTTTTTAGGAAATTACAAACTGTACTAGGAAAAATTGGGAGTTAGGGCATTGTTATGAAATGTCTCCTCCTGTTTTCAGGTGTAATAAAACATTTATTCTTTTTTTTTTTTTGCCCAGGTAGACACCGGGAATCAAACCCGAGTCTCCAGCATGGCAGGTGAGAATTCTGCCATTAAGTCACTGTCACACCACCCTATTTATTCATTTTTAACAGAAATGAAGTAGGTGTTTTCATAAGTACAGAGTGTAGATGAAATTTCCAGAGGAAGCTGTGAAGACAGAGTAAGACTAATAAGGAAAAGAAAATCCATGCACAGCAATCCTTTCCTCAGTGAAGAGAAAAGAATGCAACTACATGAAGTTAGAGAAAAACATAAGAAAATAACTTTGTGACCTTCAGATAAGAAAGAATTTCTAAAAGAAGATGTAAAATATAATAACCATTAAGAAAAGATGGATACATTTATGTTCATTTAAATTTAAAGCAAAAGACATACTAAAAGATAGAGTTCAGTGGGCAATGGTGGCTAAGTGGCAAAGTTCTCGCCTGCCATGCCAGAAACCCAGGTTTGATTCCTGGTGCCTGCCCATGCGGAATAAATAAATGAGGTCCAGAAGATAGAGTTCAAAGGTAAGCTATTGATCAGGAGGCCGTATTTACAAAATATACAGAATACAAAAGATTAGTTCTCCAAATAATGCTAAAATGTGTGTATGTACACAGACACACACACAGTGAGATATTTCAAACAAGCATTAAGACCTGTTAAAATTAGTGAGTGTGATAACGAAGCTTAGAGAAAGATATGAGAACAAAGGAACTCCTATCGGTAGGAATGTAAATTGATAGAACGATGCTGATACCAATTTCTCAGAATGTAGCATGACTGAAAATATGTATTCCCGATTAACCAGCCATTTATAACCTAATGAAATATTTATTACAGCATTGTTTTTAATAATAAAATTTTGGAAACAACCTAAATATCATTCATAAGGGAATGGGGTAAGTGAAATGTAGAAAATAATACTATATATTAGTTTTAGAAATGAATTAAATCTCTGTATCTCAAAGTGACTAGCTCTCAAGACTATAATAGTTAGTAGAAAAAAGCAAGTTGCAGAGTGATAAGTATACTATAATAAACTTATATAATTTTTTAAAATACTTGTTAGTCTTTAGCCTAAGGGACAAAAGGGCATATCTGTAAGGTTTTAACTGCTTGAAAAGAAATGTGAAGAAAATACAGTAAAATATTAACATGAATTAATTTTATGTATGTATTATTGCCTTTTTAATTTTTATTGCCTTTTTAATTTTTATTGCCTTTATTTTTTGTATTTCTTAAAATTTAGAAAAAGAAAAATAAGAAATAGAAGTGCACTCTTTTCTAGTCTAAAAAAAAAGTTTAAAACTCATTTGGGCACTGCTTGCCTGACTTGTGGGAGACCAGGTTGATTCTGGACCATGCACCACCCCCACTTCCCCCAAAGAAAAACTAATTTGGGAGGATAGGTTTTTCAGATTTCAAGTGTCAGCATTACTCACACAATGACTTCATTGGATCAATTTTTATGTATTATATAAGAACTCTTCCAGTATCTTAGAGTACCTAGAAGTGAAAACCTAAAATTGTGAAATTGTAACTCATATCAAACTCTGAAATCTGTTCTACAACTAATTGTTGCAATGCACTCTGAAATTTATTGCTTATTTGTATATATGTTATTTTTCACAAAAAAGAAAAAAAGTTGATTGTGATGATAAATGCACAGCTATATAAAAAAAGATCATTCGAACATTAACACGTAAGTCTACAGATCCAGTACAAGAGAATTTACACCAAGACAGTAGAGAAAGTAAAGCAATTTGAAAGTGACTTAAAATTTTTTGCAGCATTACCAGGTGCCAGGTCCACGGCAAATGCTTATTAAATGGCATTTAATTAATTGCTAAAAAAAAAAAAAGCTCTTTAAAGCTGCTAAGGAGAGTAAAGATATTGATATTTTTGCTAACTTCTTGGATCATTTCATTGATCTGTTCATTAAATTCCTCAAATCCATGCCACATCCCAAAATACATACAGCTTCAATTACCCTATTTTTAAAAAGAAGATATATGTTTCTAGGTTGAAAGAAAAGGAATTTAACCAAATAGATACTTTTTTTTTTAGCCAGAAGAAAGTATAAACTATGATTATTATATTCAGCATCAAATATTGAGCAATTACTTACCAGTATTGTTCTGATATCTCCACTGTACCAGAGAGATGATGAATGAATGGATGGAGACTTTAACTGGGGAAAAAAGATATGTAAGTGGACAACAAAAACAATTACTTGATGATATGGTTCAAAATCCCTAGAAAAAAGCCAGTAAGAAATGCAATAAGCTGGAAAGTTGAAATGAGAACTTTTACCAGAAAAGAACATTCCAAATCAGTGGGACTAAGTATAAACAAAGACTCAGTGACAAAAATGCACGTGCATTTAAAAAAATAACTTTCTTGCTTAGAATTAGAGTTTTCAGTGCTAGGAAGAATGTTAGCAATAATGTAATCCAGTTCCTCCATTATCTTGGCTTCAACAATTCATTCATTCAGTAAACATTATTAAGAGGTAGGCATCTGCCTGAGTGCAGGGGATAAAATATTGAGTTAAGATTAGACACAACTCCTGTTCTCATGGAGGAAATAGAGTCAATAAAATAACCACACAAACAAATATAAAGCTTGTTGACAAATTCTGGGAAAGAAAAATGCAATGGGCTATGACAGCATGTAAAAGGCTGTCTAATCAAAGAGGCAGTATTTCCCTTAGGAAGAGACAATTTAATCCACATCTGAATCTGGATTAAGTTAACAAGTCCGAAGAAGGGAAGTTTGGCTTTCCCAAGAGAAAGCAAAGCATGTGGAAATGTCCTAGCATGGAAGAGTTTGGTAAGAACAAGCGACCAGAGGCAGCCCTTGTGGCTGAGGTATAGTGATAGAGAATGAACAAAGGAGAAGATACAGCTAGAGAGGCAAGAAGGAGCCAGAACCTCAAGAGCTGTATAATACACATTAAGTTTTATCTTTTTTGTGGGAGCTAGGTCAGGGCTTCAAGATTTTAAATGAAGTGATAGAATTGTTAGATTAGACTTTGTAAGCATCGCTCTGGCGGCATCTTGTTTACAGGTTGAAACATTGAGAATAGATGATTTAAGTGTCTTGTCCACAGAGAGCTATTTAGAGACTTCTTGCCTTGTTCGTTATGAAAGCAAAATGTGGGGTTTTCCCAAACACTTACAAAGCATATGGGCTCTCTGTCAGTCTTCCGATCCAAGTAAATGACAAGGTCATCTACCCAGTTGCCTAAATTGAAATCTTAGGAATCATCCATTCTAACTCTTTCCCTCACTTCCATATCCGGTTCATCACCAAACATTGTCAGTTCTTGCAAAAGTTATCTTGAATCTGTTTTCTTCACTGCTTCTTAAATTGATAGCAAAGTATATCTGTTCCTTGTCTACTTAAAACACTTAGTTACTTATCAAAGCAGTTGGAATAAATCAAAGCCATTTACTATGGCCCACAAGGCACTGCATGTTCTAGCTCCTGACTACTTCTTTAACTTGAACCCTGAATACTCCACCCCACCCCCTCCCACACCTTATTACTCTTGAACCACATCAGCATCTTATCTGTTCTAACAGCATATTGAGGTCTTTCCCACCTCAAGGCCTTGCATTTGCTGTTACCTCCACCTGAATGTTTTCTCCTAACTCTTTGGTAGGCTTGGGTCCTTCTCATGTTTCAGATTTTACCATTTGGGAGAAAAGTTTTTAGACTATTTAATGTAAAGTAGCCATTTAATCTCTAACTCAAAACATATCTTCCTAACTCTTTATACGTATGTATTTTTCTTCTTTGTTATTATTATTATCCATCTCACTCAACTGAATGTGAGTTCCCCTAGGGTAGAACTTAAGCTTCTTTGTTCAAGAACTGGTGCTCATTCTTTAACATGGTCAGTGACAGACACACAGAAGATGCTTGAAAGTTTGGGTTGAATAAATTGATATATACAATGCAGTAATTTTTTTAAAAAGCACTAAGGATAAAACCACGTGAAGGTTAAACAAAAGCAGTTAGGAAAATCTCCCAAAACTCAAACTTCTCATCAGAAGAAATCATGGCTTTTGCAGATTCCTGGAAAAATATGTTTTATGAGTAAGGTTTAAAAAGGTAGGGTTTTTCCCCTCTAGAGTTAACTTTAGGGATAAAAAATGCAATGATGATTTTGTTTTCCCTTTGAAAAATGTGTATGAAGGTTTGCAAAAGAATGAAACAAAAGACCCTATGGACAGTACTTTAATGGCAGTTGGAACCTTGGTTATAAGACATCTTGGTATATTGGCTTTAAGGAGGTAATGCTGTAACATTCTATGTGATGAAATAAGTTAAGGTACAGAAAAATATCTGACTACCAAATAAGCAGAGTTTGGGATTTTTTTTAACACTTCAGAGTCTCTTCACTTTTCCAACTTAAAATAGACCTGCTTTTTCTAGTTACTTGATAAAAACATCCAATTATTTATTTCATCTGATTCATTTTCTCTAATGTAAGCTAAAACTAAGTCGACTGTTTCAACTTCAATGCTCTTTTCCCAATGTCACTCTGTCTGTAACATTACTTGGAAAGTAAAGAACTACAAATAGATTTCACATGTCTGTATAAAATGTGCTCAGCTCCTGACCATCTGGCTAAGGTATAGTGTTTTTTGATCAGTAGAATTATTTCTTGATTTTATTATTTGTTTTCAGTCAATTGCAAATATGTTTATAAAGTAGTGGTAGCTTTTCATAATTGAATGATAAACATTTACAGAAGAGCTACTATGTCCCAAATCCTGCATAAATAGTAGAAATGCAAATAAACAAAATATAGTTTGTCTCTTCCTAGTCCATAATTTAATGGTAGAACCTAGAACTTTGTGGTCAGGAATACGGACTTTACTGTTGCTATGCACTACCTTTACTAGATACACAATCTTGGGAAAATTACCTAACTTCTATAAAACTTAGTTTGCTCATCAGTAAAATGGGGATAATAGTAATATATATCTCATAGGAGAGTTAAATATTTAGTACGTTAGTAGTATTCAGTCCATTCTGGTTATAAATAATAGTGATGATGATACTGTATAAATTAAGGGAAATAGTTCTTCTTGAAAGGACTCTATAGTTTGAGCCCATTATATTATTATTGGGACTCTTTTGGGAAGAGAACTTTTTTCTTGGATAGCATATATATGGTTAATAAATAGTATGTATTTGGCCACTACGACATAGTCTATAGAGGAGTCAAATGAACTAAAAAGAGTAAACTTGTTTTGTGAGAGAAAGCTCAAACAGTTTTTCATGGACTTTTGGCAGCTTGTGGAGAGGATTTGGGAGAAGCTTGGAGAAAAGGAAATGGCCTAGGCAAGATGGTAGCAGCTGGTGTCAGAAAAAAAGTCTGCTCATATATATTCCCTCTTATCAATTTTGGGGAAAAAAAACTTAAAAAACTTTAGAACAATGATTTCTAATATACAATGAATGATATGCAATGTCTACTACAGACCTTCAGCAAAGAACACCAGCCTATTGATAGTAGTCTCTCTGAGGAAAAAAATTAATGCACCAATAGTTTGAGAAGCTGCTTAGTGATATGAGTACTGCAAACTCTGATATCCATTTCATCTAAGTATTCTAATTTATAGACATAAAGTTACTCATAAAACTGCTTTTTATCTTTTTTAATGTTTTTAGGATCTGGAATAATATACCCTCTCTCATTTATGCAGTTGGTCATTTGTATTTTCTCTCCCTGTCTTTATCAGTCTGGCCAGAGACTTACCAATTGTACTGATCTTTTATAAGAACCAGCTCATAGTTTCACTGATTTTCTCTATCATTGTACTGATTATTTTTGCTTAGCCACCAGTGATTTCTTAAATAATGGCACTTGACCTAATACAGTCAATGAAACATGATGAGAATTTTGCTGAGATGCCATTGCACTTGAATATGCAATTATATAGACTGAGGCTTCCATCTTGTCACCATGTGTAGAAGTGTGTATTGGCACAAAATCAACATACAAATGTGAACCGAGCTTAGAGACAAAATCTAGATCTTGGTATATCCTTTGAGCCCCATCAAGCTCAGTCTAAAACCTCTTTCTAGACTTTTTGTTACATGACAATAAATTCCCTTTTTGATTAAGCCATTTTGGTTTGGTTTGGTTGTGTATGTGTGTGTATGCGCGCTTATGCTGTGTATGTGTGTGTATGAGAGACAGAGAAAAAGGAAGAGAGACTGATTTACAATCTAAAGCATCTTAATAAATACATTCTTTGCTGCTTTAGAGATGGGGCAGTAATAATAACAAAAATGAACATCTGTAATAATAGTATCAAAGTTATGACTTTTGGTCAAGGCTAAGTTGACACAGGAATACTGAAAAGAGTAAACTTGTAGGAATACTACCTACACACCTGACCCAACCTCCACCTACAGACACACTATCTAAACATATATAAATGCTGGGTAAATTTTTTTTAAGTTTTTTTTTTAATTTTAAAAATATATATTAACTCAAGAGGAGAAAAAGGAGAAGGGAAACATCAACATCAATGTAGTAGCAGAGAACAGGAGTAGAAAGCAAAGCCATAGTTATGAATCTCAGTGGTCCAAGCATATACCATTTTCATATGCTTGAGGTTTAATGCCAAGGCAAGAAATTATGATACTAAGTAACTAATATGAAATATATTCCAGGCATTGTTCTTAGTACCTTACATACATCAAATTGTTTAATTCTCACAGAAAAACTAATGTAGTAGGTACTGTTATTACTCCTTATTTGTAAAGAAACTAGAGAACAGAAGAATAAATTAACATACCCAATATTATATAGCTGGTAAGAATACATGAAAGGAAAGAAGAAAAGTTCTATCCAGTCTGTGAATGAACATTACAAAATCTCTACCCAACATGCCTAGGGGGGCATAAAGAAGCAATTGGCCTGCATAGAACTCTGTTCAAAAACATCATTAGACCCATCCCCAGTCCCACCAAAAACTAAAATCCAAATCCAGAGCCTGTACTGAATAAGGATGAGTAGAAAGAAGCAGAAGCCCTGAACTGAAAGACTGGCATAAACACTGATTCATAAATCTCATAAAGCTCAGGCAGAGGCAACTATAAAAACCCATCTGCAAGGAGAACCTTCATATCTTAAAATATGCTAGATTCCTAAGAGAGATAACTTTCATGGAAGATGAGCTCACAGATAAAACTTGGTGCTAGCACCAAGACTAGCACTAAGACAAGAGATATAACCCATAAAACCAACAAGAGGAAAAATTCATACCCGAAGAACTAAAGATAAAAGAACAATCTTAAAATGACTATAAAATAACCACATTTAATTGTTCAAAGAGATAAAATAGTGCTATCAATTTTTTGAGAACTTCCAATGTGCTTGTCACCATGTTCTACATGAAATACCCCAACTTAATAACTCTACGAGATAAAAAAGCAATGTTGTTCCTAATTTAGGGTAAAGAAATACTAATTGGCCCAGAGTCTTACATCTAGTTGAGAAGGAAGCTGGTGTTCAATTCAGTAAGTCTGGCTCCAGAGGCGATTTTGCATAGAGGAGCCTACTAATATCATAATAGAACCAAAAATATATACTACCATGATGTCTTAAGTGGTCTAAAATCACCAAAACCATTAATGGATCTATCATTTAATTAATGTACATTGACTTCATCCAGAACCCTGGGACATACTGATAAGAGAATGTTCTTGCACTTAAGTTTGCAGTTTAGAACAGAGACATAAAAATGAGATGATAAAATTTAAAGTGCCATATAGTATGAAAATAAGGTAATCAATCTTTCTGAATTAGATTTACAATTTAATTCATTCAGACAAGAGGTTCTTAGAGGTAAGTAGTTGTTTAGAAAGAAGGGAAGGAGCACATTTGTGGAAGAAGACATGTGCCATGTCTGCTGTAATCCACTGTGTGGGAACAAGAAAGAAAGAATAAAACTCATTCCCTGATTGGTCTGAGTGGTGAAGATAAACCCAAACTTGTCAACTATAAAAAATAACTTAATAGAAGATGAACAATTTTCAGAAACCAATTTATCTTGAAGTAGTGGCTATCTGCACAAAAGACATAGATGCCATGGACTAAAAAAAGGGGGAAAAAAAGTTCCATAGAGAGAGACAGAGAATACAGAGTGTTCTGATTCAGTATGAGAAGTTGGGTGACATCTTTGTGGCCTTTCTCATTATAACACACAGACCATTTTTTATTATCTACCAACTAATTTTTGGGGCACCTCGGAATAAATTATGGAGGATTTGAAGCTCTGGATGAGAAGGTTTGGAAGCAGGTAATAATTAGCCAGGGGTTCTGTCTTCCTCATCCCACTACTTTGAGAGTCAAGGTCATCATTATATCAAGGCGCATTGCTTGGGAAGTTCTAGTCCTAGAGACCAAGAGATATTATAATTCATAGTAGGAAGTGGGAGTTTTGAAATCTTACCTTTTATCTTCTTTTTAAGGGAGACTGTTTCTATGTATCTGTTGTTTCCTTTGATTGGAGAAGAAATCAGTGACCTCAGTGCTTCTGGCTCTGTTATTTCACTCTTTCTGTTCTGAAAGTGAGGAGTGGGGTACTGAGCATTGTATATATTTATCAATTTATTCAACCAAAACTTCAAAACATTTTCTGTGTGTCTGTCACTGGCCATGTTAAAGAATGGGCACCCATTATTGAAGAAAGACCAGCCGTGACAGGACCACTTCCCCTCCTCTTTTGGACCCTTTGTACTGAGTAAGTACTAGAGCAGTCATTTGCTGAAAGTCTTTGTTATGACTGAGCCTGTGTTCCCACAACATACCATACAGCAACACTCTCTACAGTTCCATACACTATTTAATTCTGAAAGAATCCTTAAGGTTTAGTTATATTATTTCCATTCTGTGAATGAGAAATTGAAGTTCAGATGTGCTAAGGAATATTTAGGTTGCTAGGGATACCAGTAGCTAACTGCTTTTGCACTACAACATCTTGCTTCTACTTTCAATTACATTATCAATATTCCTTAGTAGGATTTTGTATTAGATTGGAAGTAGGGCTATTCTGACACATACCATGGCTTATGCCTTAGGTTTCTGCTGAACTCCAAGTTCTACAAATTCTTTATGCAGCAGTTAGGCCTATGATTGTAGGTGTGTATGTTGTTTTCACTAAATTGAGTATGCCTTTGACAAAATGGAAGGACTTGGACACTTTCTACCATTAATGTAGATTTATACTCTATGGTACTAACCCTAGAAAAATAAGAAATATGTTTTTCTTGAAGTTCAAATATTTCTAAGATAGATAAGTGGCCAAAAGTGCTGTCATTGATCAAATCTGTCCCTTGTTTGGCCATCCCACTGGATGCTCTTGAAAGACGGAAGGGATGGCTGACCAAGAGCTGTGTGTTTTTTTTTAATTTTCTTTATATGTATGTAGAGGGTGGAGGGGCTGCTGCCTAAAAATTCACAGCTTCTGAGTGTGCAGACAACCGATGAGAATAAGAATGACTTTAACAGCCTTTGGAGAAACAGAACTGTTGCTAATGGGGGGTGGGTAATTATCTTAAATGTTCAAATATGCAAAAGTCATCCTCTTTTGGGGGATTTGTACAGACCGCTGTTTGTGACTATTTTAGTGTTTGTATTTCAAAATTTTCATATGGTATATTTTTTCAAAGGGCCTCAAAATGATGTTGACTATAGATAATGTGCTTAAATCTACGATGTCCTAAACACCAAGTGAGTATTTCATATGCACCATCTCAAACTTTACAGCAACTTTATGAGCTAGGCACAGTTATTCCATTTTCATTCTGAGAAAATAGAAGCTCAGGGGGATGAAATGACTTGACCTAGATCACCACATAGTAAGTGGCAAAGTTAGGAGGTGTATTCTTAGAATCGGAATCTAAAACTGTTCTTAATCATAGTATTCCTGTACTTCTCTCCATAACTTTAGGCTTTTGTTAGCACAAAGTATTTTATTTATTCTAATGTGGGGAAAATTTGTATGATTTTTGCTCTGTTATAGGGTATTTCATTTACCATTATAAAGTCTCCCAAGACATGGTTATCTATGTTTCAGAGCTACATCATCTACCTCATCCCCCTAAATTCTTGACCACATAACTCATTGCAGTGATTATTTTTAATAGCAGTAGAGTGCTCATCATTATTTGGCAATTCATGAAAAAAATCCATTGCTCTTGACCTCATGGATCTTACAATTTAGCAAGAGAGAGATATGAGTCAAATAATCATGTAAATAAGCATCCAAATGCATGTACTACAAAGTAGAAGAACATGATGCAATTAAAAGAGATTTGACCTAATGCACTGTTTGGGAAAGGCTTTCCTAAGGATGTGAAAATTGAGCTCGGATCTGAAAAATTAAGAGGAGTCTGTCAGGCAAATAAAGAAGAAAATAGAATTCCAGGCAATGAAAATAGCATAGGAAAAGGCCCAATAGCAAGGAGAAGCAAAGGTTTATGAGGGAGAGAAAGCAGCCATTACAGTTGGAGAGGAGAGAACAAGGGTTAAAAATGGAATGAGCTGAGACGGGAGAGGCAGTCTTGTAGACCGTGTAGGGAGTTTAGTCTTAGTCTTATCTTAACAACAATGGGAAGGAGTTGATGATTTTTTTAAAAGAAGAAAGTAATATGATCAGCTTTTCTTTTCAAAAAGCTCATTCTTGCTTCAGAGTGCTAAAGGATAGATTAGAGGGAGTCAAGATGAGACACTGATATTCCATTTATTGAAGTTCCAGGTGAGATATGATACTTTAACCATGGTGGTTGTGGAAATCGGAAGCAAAAATAGACAGATTCTAGAAATAGTTGAGGTCAAATGACAGGATGTAGTGATGCATTAAGTATAGGGGTAAGGAAGAGAGCAGTGTAATGGGTGACTTTAGGATTCTGACTTGGAGAAGACAGAGAACTTAGGAGGAAGAACAAGATTAAGGAAGTATCATGAGTCACAAATTTGGATCAAAGTATGTTCAGCTTGAGGTGGTGTTCAGGCATTCAAGATGAGGTGTCTAATATCCATCTGTTTATATGAGTCTGGAGCTCAGAGAAGTGGAGGACATAAGTTTATGAGTCGTCACATGTAGGTTGTACATCAAACCAAGGACCTGGATGAGATTCTCTAGAAGAGGCTATAGAGTGAGAGAAAAGGAGACAGCCTAGACTGAACCATGAAGAATTCTAATGTAATGATTGGATGAACCTGAACAAGTGACAGAAAAGAATGACTAGAAAAGAAACAGAAAACCAGAAGAGACTGGTATCAAAGGGACCAATAGAAAATAAGTGTTTCAAAGAGTAGCTTGTAGAGTCAAATGATACTGAGAAGTAAGGGAAGATAAAGATTGAATAATGTTTACTAGAATACAATAACATGGGAATTCATTATCATCTTCAAGAAAATAATAAGATAATACGTTTGGGTGAAATGGTGGGGGCAGAAGTGAGATTTTGGTGAATAAGGAATGAAGAGAGAATAAGTAAATAAAAAGCAGGCATAGACAACTCTTGAGAAGGTGGCTATGACATGGAAGAATGAGGTAACTGGGGAGAGAGAGATTTATTTTGTTTAGGTTTACTTTCCTTAATGAGAAAATGTGATAGGAAGAGTCCAGATGAGAGGACAGATTGCCTATACAGAAGAAAGAACATGTAATCTATAATGTAAAGAATACTACTTTGAGAGAATATAACTTCCATAAGGGCAGGCATCTCTATTTAATCTGTTCACAGATGTTTCCATAGCTCCTAGAATATCTCCTGGTTCACAGTAGATACTCAAAAATTATTTGTAGATAAAATTAGTATAAGATTCTTTAAGAGCTGAGATAGAAAACAATCCAAAATACATGTGGAGGGGTTCAAGGGTAGTTCAGTGGTAGAATTCTCGCCTGCCATGCGGGAGACCCAGATTTGATTCCTAGCCCATGCACCTCCCAAAACAAACACAAAAATCCAACAAGTGGTACTGCAATAATGGGATACTCACGTGGAAAAAGAATGAAATGTGACCCCTGCCATATAGCATATAAAAAAAAATTACAAAGCACATGTGGAAGGATTACCTTTAATAAGGAAGGAGAAAATTTCTTGTATTACAATAAAAAGGAAAAATAGTATAGTGGCATATCTAGGAAGATTTCTGTACTTTGTGGGTTTCCAAACCATGGCTTCCATTTTCTCATAAAGTAGATTCTAGGTTGAGTTTCAGATTGAGGTGAGGAACCAAGAGATGATGTTACATGAAAGAGAAGCTTCACATTGTCCTTGGTGAGTATGCAAGAGAAGTATGATAGGATTGATTGATTATGTTGAAGACCTCTTTGAGGTCTTCATGGTAGAAACTACCTCCATTTCTATGATTTCTCCAGCAGAACTTGAATTCTTTTAAGCACATATAAAGTTAGACCATACAGATTCCTTTTTTTTTTTTTTAATCATTCAAAAAAAAAAATCTTTTGTTCCATCTACAGTCAATCTGCCATGGTCCAAAAATGCTAACTGAATGATTGTTCTCAGCCAGAATATTTAGTGAATGAGTCTTCTACTTGATTAAAGTTCTCATCAACTGGGAGAAATCTTTAAAACATCACATTTTAAGTACCACAAAATACATTGCATGTTAATATTACATTAAAATTCAATAAATTTCAATGATTCAGAGTATATAATTCAAGTTTTTTCAAGTGTACTGATAAGTTCTTCTATTATCTTTACATTTAAAATTCTGTTTCATAAATTTTCTGGTTCTTTGAAATCTTGACTCACACATAACAGTGAAAATCAAGAGGATTTGAATTTTTGTCAGTAGTCTGTCAGTAACAGACAAATCCCCGTAGGTCTTAATTTCTATAACTATAAAAAAGGGGCATTAAATTTGGGTATATGTAAGTTCCCTTCCAGTTATAAAATTCTAATTTTACTAGACTTATGTTTTACTCATATGTGAATGCACACACATACACAGAATTTAAATATACTAGATTGAAAGATACCTCATATGTATAAATACCCCTCTAAAGACATGAAAGACAGCTCCCATTAAATTTACCTTTGGATGTTAGTATTCTTGCCTCCCATCAGTCATAAGGTAGAGGTTGCTTTTCCTCCTGTTAATTATAATCATATTAAACTAATCTTTAAAAGAACCTAATTTATTCCATAGAAGGACAGCTTGCTTTCAAATATGTATTTTAATAGCCTTTACATTTTGTTTAATTAGGCTGAGGAGTGCACATTGGAAATGTTTGTATGGTACTGATTACTATTTGGAATGCAGCGCCCCGATTAAAGTCATAATGACTACAAGTCTACACAACTTGTATCAATAGTTGCAGCCATGCAGGAGCCACAGCTCCACTGTTATGTCTCTTGTCACTAGCATGTGCCATTGTGAGCCTGGCTGCTGCACAAGGCCTGTCTGCTTCCTCACAATAGCTCTTGTTCTCTGGGGAATACAAAGGCAGACAGCAGCTTTTCTCCTCTTTTCAACAGACACTCAGAGGGTCTGTTACTTATTATCTTTGGAAGAAAGGACATAGGTTTCCACAAACAGCTTGAGCTTGTATCAGTTCTGAGATCAGAGAAGATGAGGTAGGTCCTTGAGACCCTTCTGCAAGACAAGCTATATTGTTGTTGCTGACAAAAGTAAGATACGCTTAAGTTCAGCAACTTTGACTGGATTCATTTTTGCTAACATCTTTATGACCATCTCTTCTGAGGAGAAAAAGATGCCTGCTTGGAGAAGGTGGGAGCCCACTGGATAAGAATATTCATCATAAAATAAAAGAAATGTGGAAGGAAACTTTGTGGACCCCATAAAGAGTTACAATCTGAGAGGCATCCCTTTATCTCTAACCATACAGAATGGGTTGACATTTATCAAAATAGACTTTCTTACATCAGCCAGTTGACTTACATGAAGCAATCTTAGTATCTTTTTATTTTTTTACACAAAAGGCAACATGAAGCATCTTGTACTGGGCACTGGGAGAACTGGGTTCTAATCCTGGGGCTGATACTGGCTAGCTATATGATAGAAGGAATATTGTTTAATATCCCAGGGTCTAACTTTACTTAGCTATAAAATTGAGGCATTCAATTGGATTATCACCAAATTCTCTAGCAGTAAGAAAATTTGGTTCTACAATACATTGAACCTACTTTCTTAACTACTTTTCTTTGGTCTAATAACGTTTTAAATTTATAACATTTTAAAATTTAGTACATATTTACTTAGATGAAATACATGTCCCTTAGAGTACTTACACTTTCCAACCAAATATCCATGCATCTAAAGAGAAAAATTGTAATTCAGCCGGGCCACCTAGGAGGAAGAATAAAAACCAGCTGGAGCACAATACTCTCAAGAACTGGCCTTGGTAAGAGTTCTGAATGTGTCTGTTCATGATGAAAACCAAAGGGAAAAATAAAATGTTATATTTCCCTTTCATTGGATGGAAACTAATAATACATAGAATAAAATAAAGACACCAACCCAGAGCCTTTCTTCTTTTTTTAACTAGAGCATCTGTGCGGACATTGTGGAGCCATCAGGACTGAATTCCCCAAATCCATTAGGAAAATGCTCATTTTATCCTTGACTGATAGAGCACCAAGTATAAAAAGTGACTCACATGAAGGGGGTAAATAGTGTTGAAAACAGAGACATGCAGTCATTGATAGCCCTTGGACAAAATCCCATGGTGGATTGCATTTCCTAAGTACCAGTCCTGAATCTATCCTACTTTTGGCTCTGCTAATGGTATGTTTATTGTGTGGAATCAACCCCAGCTTGTATTTATCTTCTGTTTTTTCTAAGACAAAAATAATCATTTGCCAGCATTATTATAAAACAAGATTCAGATTTACCATGGAGCCAAGAGGGCTGATAAATGTGGCTAAAGCAATACCCCGAGATACTGAGATCTTGGGAATCTTCCCTTCTCATGGAATATAGAGCTTCTCCTAAAGAATCAGTCACCAGCCCACCCTTTCTTGCAAGAGACTCATCAACACATTGCATTCAATCACCCAACATATTTTCAAAGCCTGACCCTATTCTCACTGCAACAGAAGTGTCCCTATTTTTCCTACATAGGTCTCAAACAGTACCCTTGGGAACAGTGTAATCACTTAACCACACGTCTGCAGATTAACTTCTTCATCATTGGTAAGCACTCTAGCTCACTTCTTCACTCAGCTGTTCTTCCTTTAATCAGATTGCTGGGAATTCAGAAGCCTAAGTCATCTTTTTCCCACTTCAAGTTCTATACCAGATAGAACTTCTAAAAATGCAGGTGTCAGTAGGTAGTAAAATATGGTTTTATCTTTACCATAGGTGAGATAGAGCTGAAAAATGTGGCTTGAACCTAAAAAAAGTTGCGGTATCCTAATCTCCAACCCCTAAATGAAATTTTCATACCAGTTGCAGGCAGAGATATAGAAGAATTCCACTGCTTACCTAATTATCACAACTTGTAGAGGTGTACTCCTCCTAAAAATTGCCTAAATAGAACTGAATTTTATTTTTCCTCTTGTATTCTTCACTAGGTTAAAATACCTTGAGTCTTCTGTTGGTTTTAATCATAATAGCGAGTATTAAAGAGTCAACCTGCAAAAATATAAATGATATTTAGAAAAAATACTAACATTTACAAAAGGGAGTGAGAATATAATTTATTAGCCACAGAGCTGTCGCAAGGTTCATGTTTCTAAGAAAAGATCCAGGAAAATGTGAGAAAAAAAAATGTGTACAAAACTATGTTTGAAGTGAAAGCTGTTTCGACGTTCTGTCATGGCTTTCTGTAAAACTACCAAATGTTCAAGTGTCTTAAGGGAGGAAAAAAAAAAACACAACCTTAGATATCCTGGTGGAAAAAAAATAATTAAGAAAATCTTTGGGGAATAGTAAAAATTGGCATTCACTTAGCATTTACAACACAATCCCAGTGTAACACTGAGAAGTCACCAAAGTGATATGTTGAAACTCTGGAAGAATGTTTAAGAAAAAATCTCATATTTAAGATTTTTCTGGTTATCAAATCCCCACAACTTATAATTGTACAAAAGTTATGTACACTTTGGACTCTTTGAAGTTTCCATCTCTAGTTTTTCTGTTACCACAGCTACCCAATAAGATAGGAGGGCAATGAGGCAAAGACTGCAGTTTCTCTCAGTAATAGGGCCCCCAATTTTTAGCTGAACTTACAGGAAAGAACTCATTTCCTGGACTCCATTGAGCCAGATATGCCCATGTGACTAAGTTCCGAACAATGTAGTACATACAATTTCTGAGATGTGTCCTTAAAATATATGGGCTAAGCCTATTCATTCTCTCTCTTCTTGCTCTCTGGACAGCAAATGAAATGGCTGGGGCTCCAGCAGCCATCATACTTGTGACAGTGACAAGATAAAAAAATAAAGAATCACATGATTAGAAACAGCCTTGGTACCTGACATCATGCAGCTGTTATAAAAGCTTGGAACTACTTATCTCTGGACTTTTGCTTCAGAGATAAATAAACCTATTTAAGCCATTTTATATGTTTTCTGTCAACAATAGACAAATCTAATCCTACTATAGGTAGATAGAGAGCCTATACTCTATATGTTTCAGAATTCAAAATTTTTAGATTTTTGTGCAGGACAATATAAATGTATGTAATGTAAATTATGTAAACGTCAATTGGACCCACATTTTTGCAGTAATATGTCCTAATACTTACACCTAGTGGAACAAATAATATTATAAATAGCTATCCATCAGTTCAGATCATATTTTGCCAATAAATCAGTATAGGTCGGTTCAATTTTGCAACCAAATGAGTATGAAAACGTTTTGATTTTCAGAGATTTGGGAACTTCAGTATTATTGGAAAATGTTTAAACACCTATATTATCTCCTTTTTACAGGTAAGGGAGCTAAAGGGTAAGAGATGAAAGAATTTGCTTAACGCTATATAGTGAGTTAGAGTTGTGATTTCCTGTTTCAGTTGATGAAACTTTTCATTATATGACACAAATATCTAATTTTTTTCCAAAATCATTATTCATTCATTTATTTATTCAAAGCGTATTGAACCAACACCAGCCTTGTGCAAGAAAGCTACAGTATAAATATGGAGCATATATGTCCACACAAATACATGTATACAAGTATCTATAGAAGCTTTATGTGTAATATCCCCAAACTAGAAACAACCCAAATGTCCATCAGCATGTGATAAGGGATACAAACTGTGGCATATCCATGCAATGGAATAATAATAGTCAGCAATAAAAATGGTCTGTCCATGCTATAATGTGGATGAATCTCAAAATGATTATGAGTGAAGGAAAAATAGGCAGAAAAGAATGCTACTGTTTGACTCCATTTATAGAAAACTCTAGAAATATGCAAACTAAACTATAGGGACAGAAAGTAGGCCAATGGATGCTTGAGGGTGGGGGAGGAATTTCAAAAGGCACGAGGAAACATTTGAGGTTGATGGATGTGTTTGTCTTCTTGATTGTGGCGATGGTTTCGTTGATGTGCACATATGTCAAAACCTGTCAAACTGTACACTTTAAATATGTGCAGTTTATTATTTGTCAACTATACCTTAATAAAGCTGTTTAAAATAAATATGGAACATCTTCATGGAGTGTCAGTTCTACTAAGAGATGTGAAAGGAAGACTCAAGGATTTGACTTTTTGTATGAAAATGACAAAAAAAACTTTAATTATAAAAAATTGAATAACTTCTTAAGATAAAATCTCTACATATCAAAGTTTAATGTTTACTTTGAGCTAGGTATAGCTAGGTTTTTTAGGTTCCCCAGAATCTGGTCATGTTCACTGTTCTCTGAAGTTAGCAGACTTTGGTGGCAAGTTTGAAGTTCTGCCAAGAGGTTGACAAAGTCATACAACAGATGTAAAAAGTATCTGAACACCTATAAGTTATCATTGACTCTAAGTTTCCTGTGGTTTTATTTCAGTCATTACAGATTTTTAAGTCTTTAGCCTCTAATCTGTTTCTATTTCTTGAAGTCTACTTATTTGTAACCAAAGGAATAAAAATAGAGGAACATTGCTTGTGCTACCATAATTGAAATGTCCTGGGATCTCAGGATAGAGCCCTGTGACGTAAATTCTTACACATTGTCTCCAGTAATTTTTCCTAAAGAATCACAGATTAGATGAAAGGCAAACCTTGAAATACCCAACAATTTTGACACTGTAGAGACCGTAATGACCTACCAACATAACTGAATAATCAGACGTATGGGAATTTAGAACAGATATTTCCAATTTTGTTCAGCTATTTGCTGCCAAGAATGTGTAACCTTTTTGATGAAAATACCACCATGATTCTGTGAAGTCCCAGATTTTATAAAAGCAGATTTTTAAAAATTCAAGCAAAACCTGTAATTATAGGAATTGAAAGAACACTGCTCCAGAAGATGTGAAAGAGAAAATGGGAAATTTTCTATTCCTAGAGAGGAGGATCTTCAAATCCCAAAGGACCGGTCTAGCCAACATCATTCAGTGGCAATTAAAGGCCAAGGTAGTAGAGAAGATAGCAGGAGGGTGTCTAATCACTTCCAAATATTTAGGGACAAGATCCAGATCAGCATGTCTTAGGGTACTGAAAGGACTTGTTGACATGATCTTGTAGTCACACTTGGCAATCTGAGAGAAATCTTAGAGAAATAGTGGAGAAAATTGGAAGAGAATGTTCTAATTTTCTAAATGGGGGGCAGATAAATTACGGAGATTGGGGAGAAGTAAGAATAGTGTTTATTCCCAGGAAAACACTAGAACCAACTGCTAAAAAAGATACTCTGTGACCCCTTCAGAAAAACAAAATGTTATTAAAATACAACATATGACTCATTTTAAATTTCAGTCTAAAGTAATATTCATTTTGTTTCATCCCAAGTAGGACAAGGATATGTCTGGACCATGATGGAATGTTTCTTCAGTTCATTCTAAATCAACAAATGACAAATTCAGCAATGAAATAGTCTCTTGTGACCCTCTGGTAGAGAAGGTCAGGTCTGGGAGGGCTCTTGCATGCAGCAGCATCATTCCAAATTGGGATCACTAATTGTTTTCTACAAGACTTTGCACTTGGAGAAAATGTTCCACTTAAAGAAGGACACTGATAAACTAAAGAAAATAGAATTATAAACAGGATGGTAAAGTTCTTGAAACTGTTTCAGAGATGAATAGTTGCAATATCTGAGAATGTTTTGCATTCATAGAAAAAATATAGATGGAGCATAAAGACTTTTACAGACATTTTAATATATTTCATACAGATGAGGGGAAAATGCTCATTTTGTGTTCTTCCAAAGGGCAGAAACAAAACCAGTCATTGGAATTTACAATAAGACTGATTTGGGCTTGATGTAAGAAATGCTTTTCTAACAGTTGTAGATGTTTAGTAACAGATTTTCCTATCTCACAAAGTACCATACCCCTAATTTGACAGTATCTTTCAAAATTCAAAAATAAGCATAACTTTTGACAGAAGATTTGTACTTCAAGGGATTTATCCTTGAGATATATCATGTAAATTTTCAGAGATACATATACCAGTATATTGGTTGCAGCATTGTTTATAAAAACCATTTAAATAAATTATAAAGCCTCTATACAAAGAAATAGTAGGCAGTAGTTAGGAAAAAAAGAGGTGCTCTGTAGGACAAGCTATGTTACTACTAAGTGAAAAAAGATTTAGAATTTTATGTTGAGTTGGATCTCATTTATGTAAAGTTAGAAGCACACATATATGTATTTTAAATATATAAATCTATGTTTAAATATATAAATCTTATATATATGTTTATATATGCATAGAAAAAATTCTAGTATACATAAGATCTCTTCATAGTGATTTTTCTAGACAATCTGATGAACCCAGAAGAATTAATTTTCTCTTTATATCTTCGGTACCATTTCCATTCTTTTATAAATGGTTAATGTATATTATGTTTAAAATATGCAAGCGAATGTAAAAATCATTGCATTCATTCATCAAAGTGTTTAACAACAAATGGTATTTCAGGAAATCTATTTGCCACTAGCCAAACAAGGATTCGAATCTTAGCCCTGCAACTTTCTAAATGTGAACTTTGGCTGGAAATTTAACATCTCTCAGCCACAAATTCCTTATCTGTGATGTGGGGATGACTTAAGAATTCCAATGAAGTTTACATGAGATACAACTAAGAAGGGTTTTCTCTGTCTTACTTAATTCTTTTAACAAGAATGTACTGACATGTATTTAGCCTAAACAGGCTTAAGACAACAAAACAGAATGTTCTTTGCAGATGAGGAAGAACATTTTAAAAAAATTCTCCAAGCTTCCCCCTTCAAGGCTTAGAGTTTGATTATTACCTTAAAGGCATAAAAAAACAATTTTCAGTTCCCTAAAAATTGAACACAAACTTTCCTTATCATCTTCTTTTTAGTTTGTTCAAACAGTTTCAAAATAAATGTGAATAAAAATTGATATATAGAGAGATATACACAATAGTATGTATCCAGAATTTTTCATAGGCAATTTTAACAAAGCATACTTTTAGTTTTGTATGCCAATTTTAGAATATATATATATCACTTTCGAGAGTGAAAGAGAGTGCTATGATTAATTATACTAGGACAATAGGGATAGGTGGCACTCTTTCTGACAGCTGGGACGCTTGGTCACCCTACCAAGATAATATGAGGCTACAGTGTGATGTATGTAAAATGGTTGGCAGAGTACCTACCATATAATATGTCCTCAGTAAAAAGTAACTCATCATAATTATTACATAATAGAAGGAACTGGGGCTCTGGAAGTGTAGACTCTTTGACTACTCTTACAGAATGGAGGCTGAGCAAAGGGGTGCAGGAAGATGGAGGGAGGGAAGAAAGAACTCATTGGCCAAATGGAGGTCTCTCAGACTGGTGGTTGTCAGGGAACTGCTAAAAATTCCAGTTGTTATGGCTGCTCCCAGCCCTTCTGAGTCCATTGACCTGTCTAGTACACTGAGCACACCTCACAGGACAGTTACCCCCAAATATCACTGAGGCTCAAGTTCTACCCCAGCTGAATGACTAGAAAATCTGTCCCGATCCACTACTGAATGGTAAAATGAACTATCACTGTTGATTTGAAAGGAAAGATGGATAGTACCAAAATGTGTGGGCTAGATTCCTGAGAGAAATGCCTATCCAATCATCTGGCAAAACCATCTCAGTCTGAGAAATTAAAAGAACCATGGCCTAACCAGTTGAAGTCTTTATTTTATACTTAAAGAAATAGACCCAGCAACATTACTGGGTCTATTTTTTTGCTAGGTAAGATGTTTGGAAGAGTAGTATCATTTATTTTATTTTTATATCAACGTATTTGGGTAGATTTTGTCCCTATTTTGGTTTATCTGCATTGACTTTATCTAAGAAATCAAGGAAATCTTTCCTTATTATCAAAATAATTCATAAATAATATAGACCCACTTATCCCCATTGCCTTCAATACATCAAAATATTGATCCAGTGCAAGGAATCTATACCTGTCCGACTACAGAGAGTGAATACTTTCTAAATTTCTGATTTTAGGACAAGATATTTAATAAGATTTTTAAACAATCAGAAATAATAGACAGCTTATTTAGTGCTTGTCATACACCAATTCTCATGTGAAGCACTTTCCATGCATTCTCTTATCACAGCTTAATTATATAGGTTCTGTGTTTCATTTTACAGATGAGGAAAGTGAAGCAGAGGAGATAACTAAGTAATATGTCCTGGAGCCCACACTCTTAACCACTGGGGTATACATGTGCCTTATGCTAGAAATTCAAATTCCTGGCCTCAAAATGGTTCATGAGCTAGAAGGACTATGGTCAAGTCACCTCAATCTTCTAAGCATCTGCTGGACTAGATAATTCCTGATCTTTTATTCTTCTCTAAAATTTATGAACACAAAATTCATAATAACTATGCAGGTATATCCAAACACTACTATAATTAGTAAAATCTACTATCCACTTTAGAATTTAATGCAGAAAGGTCAAGACACTTGAGGATCTGTTGATTGTGCTAAGAATTTTATCCAGCGTTCACAACATTCATATTCAGAACATTCCATCATAGGACAGTCGAGTCTTATACTCATTTCATATGGCTGATTACAATGGGCAGATAACTAAGAGCTCATAGTATGTATTTTCATCTTGAGACCAATGTAAAAATAAGAATTGAAATCCACTATTTAGCTCTTTTGTTTGGTCCCAAATTGACCCATTTTCTTGATTGACTTAGGAAAGATGTTTGAAAACATGTTTTTCTAACACAACTCAGTACTTTGACAAAAAGTTATTGTATATATATCATGTAAACCTTTTCCAAATGCTTGGTAACCTATAGATAACACCATTTTGACTCTTCTAAGAATTAATTCTTAGAATTCTTAATTAAAAGAATTAATTATTTTATTGTATACCTCTGCTTCCTGGGAGAATTGAAGGCTTCTTTTTTAAAAAAGATGTCATTTAGAGTATGGCTGCTAAAATAGAAATATAAATTTTATATATTATATATATGATATACTTCTGCCCAAGGTAAGAAAAGAAAGGATTATTTTCTTCATTCACAAATAGATATCTATCTGTTTCCTTGAATCGTACAAGGGAAGAAAGAGTAAATTATTATTTCAGACCAAGTAAAGTTAGTAAGAATGAACTCCTTGGAATGGCACGTAAGTATTCAAGATCCTGAACTTGCCAGATTGCTAGGGTGAGTCATAAAAATTCTCAGTACAAAGAATGAATTGATTCTGGAAACTGTGATGATATTTTGATCAAAGGTAATGGAATGCATTAAGCAAAAGCATTTCCTTTGGTTACTGACTCTTTATTTTAATTTTTCTAGAACATGTGAGTATTATTACAAAATATTGTGCTAACATTCTCACATGAAATTCCTGCCCTTGTTCATTTTGTCCAGATTTTTAAAGTGGAATCTGTAGATAGATAAATATATGCATGTTTTACTTTAGTTAGGTGAATATACAAACTTAAAGGTCACATATTTGAAATAGATCCAATTTGGCAAAGGAGTGTGTCATAGGTATAACAACAACAAACAGCAACTATTGAGGTTAATCCTGATGGAATTTAAATATTAAATATTAAGATATGGGTTTCCTAGATATTAGCTACTGTGCATTTAACTGTCAATCTTGAGAAGGAAGGAGAGACTTCTGAGGCATAATTATGAGTTTCTCATGACCTAAATATCCCTCTATTCCTGAATGCTACCAGTCTTATCCTTCAACTATTCTTAAACTTTTTATCAGCAGCTAACAGGGATTTGGGAGTGCAGTCCTGGAAAAGAAGAGGTAGTGAAAGTGACAGTTGCAGACCCCAAAAATATAAACCCATATGGTATAACTAAAATTAGGGGACTAATGAAAAATTGCCTAAGCTATCTTATCAAAATAAAAGGTATATTGGAATTAAAACACACACACACCAAAATAGAACAAAAAAGTTACATTGGGATGTAGTTGAATATTCTGTTTACTTTTGTTGTCATGTTCAGATGGAATTTAGTATTTTCCACGTGTTCCCTTTTTCCTATATTGCTGTGCTATTTAGCAATTTCAGAACATATTAGTGTCTTAGAACCCAACAATGTACCTGGTAAACCAAGGAGCAACAACAGTGAAAGCGACCACCACAACAGCTAACAGGTATTGAAAATTCTCCATGTTAGGCTCTGTTCTAAGGAATTATACATATGACCACACATTTAATACCCATAAGGACATAATAAGATAGGTATAATTGGAATCTCCATTTTACAGATGAAAATAAACAAGGTAAAGAGAAGCTAAGCAATCAAAATCGCAAGGCTAATTAGTAGAGTAGTCAGGAACAGAACACAGCAGTCTAGCATCAGAGCCCATGATCCTTGGGTAATCAAAATAAATTTAAGCTTAACATAAATTCTTTAGAAACTGATGTTACTTGCTGCATTCATATCCCAAATATGGGGCAACTTCCAAGACTTGTAGTAGTAGTAATTATATTTCATTGACCATTTTAGCATGAACTAGGCATTGGGCTATGTAATTCATATGAGTATCCTCCCCATTTTACTTTCAAGGAAATTGAGGTTCAGAAAGTTTAAATTATCCAATTTAGGTCACACAGGGGGTGGTTTAAATATTTAATCATTCAAAAATGTGTCTCTGCCTTTCTAATACTATCTCCCTTGTTATGTTATTGTGTAGCAACCATTACAGCTTAAGTTGATAACTGGTAATGGGTTATTTTGAGGTTAACCATAATGATTATAATTAATGTGTTTCATAATATGATTATTGTACTTACTTTTAAATAAATGGCAAGGACAGTTATTCTTACCCAATCCAGATTCCCCAGATCATTGCCAATGGACTTTAGCAGTGTTGATAGAATCCTTCATGAAGACGAGAAGGTACCTGGGGGAAGAAAATATGTTACTTATTGTACTTAGTTGACAGCTTTAAGTTTAAAATTAAGACAAAAATTAGGGGTCTTGGAACAAGATTACAAAAGGGACTGATCCATACTCTGCCCAGTTTGTGGTTTTTTGTTTTTTTTTTTTTTTTTTAACCTCAGTCAGGGAGGTCATAACCAGTTTCAGCTCAGGAGCGGCCAACATTACTAGTTTGTTGAGTTTTTGAGATTTAAGAGTCTGTATTACCTTGTTTTCTGTAGACTCTAGCACTTTTTACCACCAGGTGGAGATAGAGAGTCACAAGTCTTGTCCTCAGTTTTTCCCAGTCCTTGAGAAAAACTAAAAAAACAAACATTTATGACTAATTTATTTATCATGAAAAGCAAGCATTAATAAAATCCTCTCTTCTGAAGGAAAAGAAAGCAAACATATAAAAATTGTCTGTATTTTCTCTAATTAAATTTGTACCCCATGAGTACTAAGCCCAGCTATCATTTGCAGACAGTGTAACAGTGATCTTCTAGATGGATGGGTCTCAATGCTGGCTGCCCATTAGAATCGCCTGGGGAGCTCGATCAATGCCCAGGCCCCACCCCAGACCAACTGAATCAGAATTTCCTGGAATGAGGCCCAGACATCCATATTGTTTTAAAGCTCAACCAGGATTGAGGTTCAATGCCCTAGAGAATTAGTTTTTGTTGTTGTTGTTGTTGTTGTTTTTAATGGGGTGGAGCCAGTTAGAAGGGGTATCACCAGCAACAGTCTGGTCCTCAATTCAGTAGATTTATAATAATTTAAATCAGGCTCTAGAAAACTGACTTATACCAATGAAATAATAAAATCATGGTTTATAAAACTAGAAAGTCAATGTATTAATTTACATTGGAAAAGAATTCTTAAAAGGGCCATACTAAGTGTATTAGCCAAGTAAATCTTCATTCATTCATTCACAACTTAGAAGCTACAAAAATATTGAGGGCTGGGAAAGCCAAATTAAACTCTAAATGCATCTGAAAATATCTAAAAAACCGAAATACAACTTGATGTATCTAGAAACATAGCAAAGGACAGTAAATAATCTTCAGGGACAAAAGTATCAGTCCTTAGTTTGATCATCTGATAGGTCCTTTGTTCAAAAGGGTTTCATAGACTAAAATTGCTGTCAGTCAGCCACACCCCCTCTTCTCTGGATAAAGCTAAAGAAACGCTATTTTTTTTAAACTCCCACTTTCTTTTTCTCTGCTTCATGAGCATTATACTCACCTATAATGGGCTGAAGGGTCTGAAAGAGTGAATTTCATTTTCCAAAGAAATAAACACAAAGGGTAACACAGGATGATGATGGTGTGCATTGGCCTGAGTCAGGATAGCTTTATACCTTAGCAAATAACCAGAAGGTAGGAAATATTTTTCAAGGCCAGAAAAAAAGTAGGTGGCAAAAGGAAATAATGAGATTGCTAAGCAACCTTGGTATAGCAGTTAAAAGGTCTTAAATCCATGTCTCAGGATTATAGCAGGATTTAGTATGACTTGGTTACCTGAATACCTGAATAAAAAATCAGGAATTTTTGTTGTGAGTTGAAATAGGTTCACGTGAACAAGGCAAGATCTAGGGGTACTGCCCACCAGTTGTTTCAAGGCACTGTACGGGCACAAGCAAAGTGACAAGGGTTGCTTCAGACTTTGTTAAGAGCTTTGGCTCTGGTGATAGATTACCTGCGAACTCAATTTAGCTCTGCCCCTTCCAACCTGTTTATTTTGAAACAAATTTCCCTAATATCTGAGCATCTGTTTCCTCATCTGCAGAATGGGAACCACAATCATTCCTGTCTCATAGGGTTGTGGGGACGTTTAAAAAAGATAATCAAGGCAAGTCGTAGTGGTGCTCTATAAGTGTGGTCTACCAGATGGTCAGCATCTGCCTCCAAAGGGAAGTAGTTGGAAATGCAAATTTTCTGGCACCCCGAACTACTGAATGAGAAACCCTGGGGTTGGAGCCCAGTAACGTGTGTTTTAATAAGCCCTAAAGTTTGAGAACAACTGACTTACAATCTGATAGTAGGCCCTGAATAAATGGAAGCAAAACAGAATCCCTGCCCTAGAGACTAGACCAACGACAGGAAGAAAGTAGGGAATACTACAACTAACGAGCTATTTGGGGGCAGAGCTCATCCAAGGCATACCATTTCTCAGACTGCTTATCAGTGAAACAGACTTAAGAGAAATGAGAGAGTAAATTTGAACCTAGCAATTGGAAAGGAATTACCAGCCCGTAAATGTAGGGAACAGATTTTATTTCTAGCTTTATGGGATTGAAGCTGGTGACCCATTCTCCAATCAGCTGTGGTTTGGAAAGTGAGGGTCACGTGGTAGAAATATCCTCACCTTCCTCTAACTGTCCTTCAAGGTAAAAAAAAATAATAATAATTTCTCAGATAATGAGGCTCTAGTGGGAAGCCATCCTATATATGGTTATTTCAGGCATTCTAAGTCTTGTTTATTTCTTAGTCAAATAGAATCAGTTTCTTCTCAAACTTTCAGTGTGTGCCACAACCACTCCACCACAGAAAAGATATGTATTGTTTCATGGACAGTGCTCTTGTTACATCATAACATAATATTCCCAAAATACTAAATCCTTAGCATATATTGTTGATATATCCATTCATTAACTTCATGTCTGCTCGTGTTGTTAATTACATTTTCTCTGGCTGTCCTGCTTCCTTGATTAGATTATAGGTTCCCAAAACGCCAGGCTCTGTCGTGGTCTGTCTTTATCCTTCTTATCTAGTATAGGACTCTAAAGCAATGTAAATTCCAAACAATTGTCCAAGAAAACTGTTGTATATGGTAATCTGTACCTATTTTAAATTTGTACAAATAAAAATGTACATTTCTCAGCCATTAGGTCTCTATAATTAATTAACCCACTGTTTTCACTGGACTGCCTACCGTTTTTTATTTGTCTTTCTGCTTGTTGGCTTTACAATAACTTCTAAAAGAAATAACTGGCATGTTTTACTAAAGTTGACATATATTTAAACAGTATCCAGACACAACTTAGGGGTAACGTGTAGTTCTGTCCCCTCCCCCAATTTTAAACCAATGCTGTAGATTATCAAAGGGTCGAAAATTGATTTATGCATGCAATTTACTAAATTAGTCTTGTAGGACAACGGGTAAAGCATTTTAAGGGCTTTATATCACCTCCTTTGAACTTCAGTAGAAAGTATACCATCTGAAAGTGAATATTTTATAAAAGGGCTCTCTCTACATAAAATGTACATATTTGCCAGCTTAGTTACTAATACAGCGCTACCCCTCTTTACTCTGCATTGAACAGATCTGCTGAGGACCAGAATGCTGTTATATTTAATAGAGCCCCGTGATAAAGTGAAGACAGAAGCACTCAGAGGGAAAACATCTCTAAATTCTTTTAAAGGTTTACTAGCATCACTTAAGCCAACAAGCTTTTGAATCAACACCTCACAAGAATGAAGAATTGCAAGCTTGCAATTCCCACAGCCAGACTGAAATAGCTAATTTTTGTGAAAGGAATCCAAGCTAATTCAGTTATATAATCTTTTTATGAGTATATAGGTGATCAAATGAATATCAGATTGCTCTTAATGGGGATTCCAAAATATCCAATTTTTAAAGTTGGGAGTACTGTGAGATGTTACTAACATCTTTCTGCAATTTTCAAACTGGTAAAACTCCTTTTAAAATAATTGCATACATTCCTTTCTTCAGTGTTAAAAACAAAAGCAAGGAAACCAAAATATGCATTGTAAGAGTTTTCTTTCTTGTACCTAATCTGTGTCACCCCTGATGTACAGTCAACTCAACTTCTTTTGTTCTTTCACACTGTTATACACACAAACAGAATCATTGTTTACAAATGTCCTTAATTTAGATGGCTTGTTAGTGATTTATTTTTTATGTTTATACTTTTCAGGACCTTCCAAGGTTTCTACAATAATTACATATTGAAAGTATTTGTAATAATTTAAAATTTTCCCCATTCTTTTTGTCTCCATGTTTATTCTTCTCCAATTCTTTCTTATTAGTCTTATTTTCCAACTTAACTCATCTTCACTTACTTTTCTCTGAAGTCTGTCCAAATTTGACACACGTATTCTCTAAGTGAAATGAATATGTTTGAAATATAATCCAGTTCTAGTTGATATGTCTATAACAATTTCACTGTTTTAAATCAAAGTCAAATAGATTTTAAGTCACTAAACTTTCGCTGTCAATTTTAATCTAGTCAGCAAGAGAAAAATTGTACCAAATCTACCAGTATGTTGCATCTCTGCAGAGAGGATGATTTAAGGATGCTACATTGTTTTTATTTATACTTAGCACTTCCCTCATAAAAACGAGCTCAGTGATATTAATTTGAGCAGTTAAATTTGAAATGCTGGTTTAAAAAAAATGCTAGAGACTTGCATTAGTGCCAAGTGATTGAGGTTCCACTTTGGACTGATGAGATGTCTGAGCCTGGCCTCAATGAGACACCCGGGATCTGTGAAAATCCCCTAACTTAATGAGTCAGTCAGTCATCCTTTTAAAGCTAACACACATTTTTGTGGGAAGCCCACATAAAAATGTGAAATCGGATGATAAATATACAAGAGCACATGCACAAATTTAGATATCCCCAATTGGGATGAGAGCTGAGTTCTGGAAAGTGCATTAGTGTTTGGAAAGAACCTGCTACCTTATTACTGCATCTAAATGGCCTAATTGGACTTTTGGCAGAGAATAATTAAGAGCTGTAGAAGATTCTTCAGCTAATCAAATACATACGTATGCCTAAGGCTTTTCAATGACTAAAACACTGCCAGAAGGGAAAATAAGACTTCCTTTCAAGAGGAAAACTGTAGTTTGAGAAAGACGCGTTCGGTCTCTGAGTGGATACTTTTCAGATAGAGTCTCAGCCACCTGGTCTTCTCAGACCAAATGATCCTTAATTTTGAAATTTTTACCTGGAGCCTTTCAGCCTTGTGCTAGAATTTTTAGAACTTCACACCATCTCCATTCATTCGCGCTCAAGGACAGAAAGCTACTTGGACAGAAGTGCTGCTGAACCTGACTTCCTGATTATAGCACCTACTTGACTGGACTTGACTAGAAACTCTTTCTGAGTTGTGTATGCTTCTCAGTGCTTTTAATTTCCATTGCTCTACTAAATAATTACCTCTCTGGATGGTTTCCACCTTGTTTTAACCCTGTTTTGATCCAAATGATATGTTTCCTTTTATCACTATTCTGTTTTTCCTTGGAACTCTCAGTTGCAGCACTAAGATAGTTTCTAGATTTTCTTTCAAGTTTTTAAAAAAAATTTCCCTTCCATCTCCATCAAATTTGCCTTCCCATTCCAGGATAGTATGCTAGGCCTTATAACTGTGGTATCTCAGGAATAAATTATTCACTCATTTAATTCCCTCAATGGCCTTGCGAACACAAAGAGTGGTCTGCAGTCCGCAGTATATATAGATTACTGGGAGCAGCATCTAGGCCCCACTTCAGACCTACAGAATCAGAATCTGCATTTTAACAAGATCCCAAGTGATCCATACTCACATTAAATGTTGAGGAGCATTGCCGATATCTGATAATAGTATCTACTCATAGCCTTCACTGAGCCAGACTTTCCACCTTATGAGATAGGTGGCATCTGTGGGCAGCTTCAGTCATTAAAAAGACTTTCCTTACATTGATATGAATTTTCCTTATATTGATATGTGAATTCCATCCGTAACTCTGACTTCTACATGCTTGGGCCACCCCAAAGTTTAATCTAACACATGACAGTCTTTCAAATATATGACGATTAATATCATGTCCCTACTTGCTTATATTTCTATTTCAGAATAGATACGTTCACTTAATTCCTTCAACAGCTGCTCATATGACATGATTTCAGGTTTCTTGTCCTCTGAAGATATTCTGGTTTGACTCCACTCCCAGAAGAAATCTTCCAAACGTTTGCGAATCTCATGGTGAATCACTCAGGGACCAGATGGTTAGTACAACCCAAAGTTGGCCAGAGTGAGAAGTGAGAGCTCCTTTCCAATATTCTTGGTGCCACACCTCACCGTTTTCATCAAAATCCTAACCACTAGTCCACTAGACATATTTGGCATACCATTTATTGGAAGCCTCATATCTGTCTGACACAAACTTACATAGTTTCCTTAAGGGCTTTTTGAATATACTCAACTGTGCAAATATCCTAATAAGTTTACCTAACATTTTTCATATTTTATAAAATGCTTTTAGGGCTGTTACCTTGTATGGGAGTGATGGGAATCCCCCGTTGCTCTCAAGTAAAAGCTTCATTATAACAGGAATATGATTTGAACTCTCTGAAGTTGCACCAAATAAAAGAAAACCATTATGTGGACTCAAGGAGAAATATTGGCATAGCATTGTAAGGGGGGAAATCTTAAAAATAGCAGGCTATGTTCTCATAGGGGAAAGTGCAATCACAAACTCTATGATGACATTTAGCCTGTGGAAATGTGAGTGTTCTTTAGCGTTCCAGCACTCAGACATCAATTCATGGTGGTCTCAAGCTATGTTTTGTTCTGGCGCATTAAACAGAATGAAGACATATGTCTAAATTTAAGACATCCTTTTAGTGTTCTGTGCACGAGAGCCAGCTGAGAAATTTGAACTATTTCAAAGCACTAGAAAAGGAATTGTAGACACATCCTTTGTTTGGCATATATTTTTAATTATCCTGCCTCTTAATATTCTTCTCCATTTGAGGATAATCAGACAAAATGGATCCTGCTGGGCATTGTCATGCTTAATAAAAGTAAGACTGAACATCTGCAAATTTGGCGACAGTATGGCGCATACAATGCGCCAGCGACTGAGTTGCATTCTGATGTAATTATAACACCACATGTAGCTGTAATAATGTAATTCCCTGTTTACATTACTTCTAGCACTTTGAGTAAACTCCTCTTGAGCTAGGTGCTAAGCAGCTTCAACCAGGACCAAGCTATTGACTGATGAAGAAATGTATTAACTGCAGAGAATGCACAGGCAGAGGAACGGCAGTAGACTGTCCTATGTGAGCTTGCAGGCCCTGGCTCACCTCCTTGGGTTTCATCTCAGCTTCATCAGTTACTCGCTGTGTGACCTTGGGCAAGTCTTCAACCTCAGTGAAATGGAGAGAATAATCATACTTTTATCATAAGAATGTAATGTGATAAGGATTTCTCTTTTTCCTTTTCCTCCCCTTTCCTTTTTGCTCCTGTCTCTTCAATATTTATTATATCTTTTCTTTCCTTTATCAAAATGTCATTAGGAAGGTTGAAATAAGTAGGTGGCCTGGGGAAGGCAGACCTAAGTGATCACTCGGGCCAGTGTGCAAAAGGGATGGCAGCAGGTGGAGTTAGGAAATTGACTACACTTATGGGGTGATGGGAGTTGGGTTCCTCACTGTTGGAGAAGGGAGGTACCAGTGTGGAAGGGGAAAGCTAGGTGAACCCTGTGGTATTGGGTTGGAGTTGAAGGTGTCAGTTGAAGCTCAGTGTTTTAGTATGTAGGTAAGACAGAGAAATAAATATACATATGGATATATATACCTATGTCTAAACACAATTATTTCCTAGCTTTGTGCACTGAAAGAATTTGGGAGCAGCATTATCCCAGTAGCAACCTGGACACTTAGTGCCCAGACCTTGATTTCCAAACACTCTTCTCCATGAGAAGGAACCAGGGTTCTGTAGGGAAATGACTGATCCAGAGCTGGATTGGAAAAAGAACAAGATGAGCTTAGACTACTTGTTATGCCAGAAAGTGAAGAAACACTCAAAGGACGATGAGAATATACTGAAAGGATACAGAAATTTGATTTCAAATTGAAAGGGCTCCAACTAGTAAAATGTGGAATAATTTTTGAGCACTGAAATAATGATAGAAGCCGATTATAACACACTAAAAAAAAGTTGAAATCCCTAAGTCCCAACCCATGAATTCACTGATAAATAACGGTAAACAAACAAATAAGTAACTAAATAAAGCAAAGAGAAAGCTCTTTTTTAATAATGAAAAGTGAAATAATAACAAATATAGACATGATGCTAGTAGAAAATCACGATAAGGCAACTATCAGAGTAATAATTCAGGAAAGAAAAATCAGTGATGATAGAACTAGTGGCTGAAGATTCGTGAAGTGAATGGAATTTTACATGGTCTCTAAGTATCCTCCTACAAAATACTTATTAACTGCAAAGGGTGAAAAAATAACTTTACAGTAGAGAAACTGGCAAATTATTCTTTTTAGTTAGAAGCTTTTACCTGCAAGTCCCATCTCTCATCTGCCTTTGTGGCTAGGTGGCTGCAATGGTTTCAGGCACCACATATGTACATTTGTCCATCTACAAAGGAGGGGAAGGGTATTTCCACATATGAGGATCTTCTAATTAAGGGAAAAAATTTAGAAGTTGCCAAGAGAGACTTCCCCTCCTGTCACCTCAGCTAGAATTAGGTACAAAACTGTTTTTAAGCCAATCCTGAGTAGAGCAAATGAAACCATGATTGAATTGAATTTATGATGAACAACTTGGGGCTAGAAGTAGAGTTTACATCTTTACCTGTTTATGCTCAAAACAGCAAATCACAACCAATATTATTCGAGAGAGTAATAATTGAGGGTTCGGGGGGAATCAACAGCCAAGCAGCTTACAGTGTCTGGCACACCAGAATTAGAGATAAATTCCTATCTTTAGTATAATCTGGTCATTCATGAATCCCCTATTCATTAAAAAACAATATTTGTATAAACTTTTGAATTTCTAATTCATAAATGTCATTGATTACAAAATGCATAGTTTTTCAGGTATTGACATCTCTGAAGTTGGGTCTATCTTGAAGTTGATGGCATGCAATTATTTAATTGGTAGGTCTCTTCCTTCTCTGTGGTTCATAAAATAACAGTACAGTTTATATTTGATGGAATATTAGACTGGTTGATATGTGGTAAATAAATATCACACTCAGTAATGATGGACATAATATTACTTAGTTGTTATAGCAGTCTTTTGAAATAAGCACAATTATTATCCATATCTTAAAGATTAGAAAATGGAGACTTATTAAGGCAATTTTGCCAGATTTTAGTCACTAAGGCAGAGCCAAGACAGAAGTTCAGAGTCTGATATCAAAATGTGTTCTTCTATACACCCCATGCCTGATGTTAAAGAATTTGTACATTGATTTATTCATTTATACATATATATATAGCTTGCCTGCTAGATACCACATACTCAATGAAGCACTGAATATGAAGTGGTAAATAATAGAGACATGGTTCCTATTGGGATTTCAGTTGAACAAGGGACACTCAAAAAAATAAAAAGTTGTCATCAGAATTTCATTAAGTAATGGAGACAGCTGTAGATTGTCACAATTGTTTCATAACCATTCTTAGGGGAGGATTTTACTTCTCAGTCTCATTAATGGAAGTCTCAGTCATGTGACATTTTTTTGCCAATGTAATGTGGGAAAGAGTAACATAAATTATTTCTCAGAAGAACTTTAAGTGCCAGTATGTGGTTTTCTGTGTCTCTCTTCGTCCTGCCACAATGACCAGCAGTGTCTCAGATAGCAGCTTCTCTGTCACCCTAGGATCCAAAGTGGAGAAAACTTGGAGCCCAATTGTAGCCCCCTGCCATGTATAAGTAGCAGAAGCATGCAATAAACTTTTGAGGTTGTAAGCCCCTCAGGTTGCTGAGGTCGTTAGCGATCCCAGCATATCCTAGCCTACTCCAATGACTCAGTGACTTCACTTTTAATTGAGATAAATTAAAGTGTAATATTTTGAAAGGCCGCATAATGTAAGGCCTAAAAGCCTCGACTCTGAAACCAGATTGTATGAATTCAAATCCCAGTTACATCATTTACTGGAAAAATGACCTTGGGAAATTTATTTAATATCTCTGCCTCAGATTCCTGTAGGGGAATATTGTAATTACTTCATTGGGTTGTTATGAGAATTAAGCACATTAATATTAGCTTTTTAGTACAGGATATGACACATAGTAAATGTTACATAAATGTTTATTAAATAGAGTTTCTCTGTGAGGGAATAATAGAGGAAACTTAATTTGGAAGGGGGCAGTCAGGAAAGGGATATCCTGCAATTTTTAAAATGATATTTGTTTTACCTTCCATTTGATGGCAATTTTCCCAAAGAACAAAATTTCCTGAGAATTGCTACATATTTAAGGAGGAGAAGAAAATAAAAAGTTAAATTGGAATGTAGGTTCTGGATGGTAAGTTAGTTGCTGCTAAGTTACTACTCCCATAAAACAGACTTAGAGCTCACGGTTCAGATTCACACCCCCATATAGTTACAAATTTCCACACTTTATAAACTTTCTGGACAGCTTCTAAATAGCTAAATATAAAATATTAAAAGCCCTGAATGCCCAGGATATTCCATAATTCAAATGACCTTTGTGTTTAATATTCAAAACTGAAATTGTGAAAAACTGGCACACTGCTTTCTTAGCTGGTCAATTGAGTGGGTTGTGTTTCTCTGACTTTCAGCATTTTCAGCCATTCATCTGCTTGCTGAAGACCTGGAATTTTTTAGTAAGAGAAAAACCCTTTCACTCCACAGCTAACGATAATGTTTAAAACACGAATCTTCCTCTTTTGGGTCACGCAGCTGAATTACAATCACACTAAATATTAGTCACTGCTGTCAGATTCAAACAGAAGAGAAGGAT
Source organism: Tamandua tetradactyla (assembly GCF_023851605.1). NCBI lineage: Eukaryota > Metazoa > Chordata > Mammalia > Pilosa > Myrmecophagidae > Tamandua > Tamandua tetradactyla. The sequence goes on from NC_135339.1 coordinate 44,690,652, forward strand.
TCATAGACATTGATATTTGGAAGAAGGAAAGGAAAAGAGAGAAATGACCCTGCAATTTTTTCAGGGTTGTGCCTTAATTCTTAGAAGTTCTATCTTTCCAAATCACTGATAATTTACTTCACATAGCACTTTTCTCAGTGCAGCAATCCTAGTTTCATTAGATTTGTGTTTGCATGAACTATTTCCCTCAGCTGGTTTTAGAGGTCCTGATTCAGACATCTGGGAATCTGTATTTCTGACAGGCTCTGACTCACACTCATAGACAATCGATGTGAGCTCTCTGAAGACATAGATACATCTTTTTTGTCAGTTCCCCAGGGCAGCTAGCGACCAGGTGGCTATTCAGAAATACTCATTTACTATTGTGGGATTTGCTAGAATAACATGTTACTCACAAGTAAATTAAGCCACATTAAGGAAAATTCTTTGACAGATACGATTCCACTGGTCTGCCCATTCTGGAAAACTAGAATTTTTATTAATAATTTTTATACTTTAATTGCATAGTAATATGTTTATGTATTTTTGGAAATCACATAGGCAATAAATAAGTATCTCTAATAATTCCGACACTCAAAGATGCTTATGTCATGAAAAATTTCCAGGCTAACTAATTTTCATTAAAGTTTTTATTAAAGATATGTAAATATCCCATTAAGCAAATATAACATGATCTATTTGATCAGTCCTGCATTTGGTAGACATTTAGGTTCCCCCGCCCCCCCCCCAGTTTTTCTTTGTTATTTCCAACAATATCACAAGCATACTTAGAGTTCAATCTTGAACATCTCCATTAGGATAATTTCTTAGGTCCCAAAATTATAAAAATGTTTAAGGCCTAGAACTATTGCCAAATTGCATCTAGCAGCAGTAAAATTTGAGGCCTTTATTAGACTTTTCAACACAATTAGACATTGTGTTAGAGCAACACAATGATTTTTTGAGAATTGACCCCATACTATCAAGTAGGTGTCTTTGGCATTTTGACATTGACCACTGAGATATTTTATGACTCAAGAGCAATGTGAAGTTTTGTAATGTGGCCTTTTGATTTTTGCCAGGGTATTATTTTGAGCAGTGTCCCTTGCAAAGCAGGTACACATGACTCATCCGTGCCCAGTACCTGCTCCTCATGGTTTTGAAATTTGTTGTCCGTTCTTCTAGTCACAAAAATTCCATGGTGTAACAAAACAAAAGATGAAATTAAAATGAAAGTTGAAAATATAATTTGCTTATGGTAAAATGATATGTGAATGTTTAATGTGATTCAAAGAGAAACCAGGAACCCATACAGATACTTTTATACTTGTAAATATGGATAGTCTGAAAGTTGTGGCACAGATTTCACATGAACGTTAATGATCTGTTGCCTACACGATTTATTGTATAATAACCTAATATCTCTTTATAGCAAGTTGTGATATGTATTATGTTGTGAGATGAATTTGTGATTCTAGACTTCTAAGGAAATATAATAAATACTCAGGTGTGACTAAAAGGAAGGTATCTACTCTGGTCTAGCTTTCTCTTTCTCTTTCATTGTCCTTTCTCCAAGTCCCTTCATGCTTATCATCTGGATTTTCTTTGCTGTTCTTTCCCCCTAGCCGTGCGGCTGTTCTCTTCATTTATTAGGCCCTTTACTACTACTTGCAAATTTTTCCAGTCTCTATCTCTAATAGTCCTCAGTTCTTCGTATGTACCAAGGCTCTAGCAACAATGTTTTTAAGGAATGCTAGTTGTTAACTGTTTGCACCCCAAGGATGACTTTTGTTTGTTTTTTGGGGTCCTATAGCTGTGCTTTCTAACCTGAGTGTTCTGTGCGTTAAATTCATTTGGCTTCTTTGCCACTATTTGTTTGGGATCCTAAGTGAAAACAGTACACCATTCCGCAGAAACATGGGCATGAAGATATGTCGTATTAACACCAGTAAACCTTTTTTAAAAGAATTATTTTATGCCACTAATAAACAACAAAACTATAAATTATTATCTCTCATAGTCATTTCTCTACTCATTGTGGAATTCTTGTTCCTTCAATATAATGTCTACCATGAATCTGCACTCTTATATTGTACAATTGAAATGCTCTGAAATGAAATGAAATAAATCAACAAAAAATACCCATATACTTTTTCCATTTATTATACTTTTTGTCTAATATCCCAAAGTTCTTTTCATAGGAACTGATTAATCTCAGCCCTCTAATTGATAAAACAAAGATTCACAAAAATGTTTACTGACGTACTGCTTAGAGTCAGCTGTAATATGAATGATGTAGTCTATAATGGAAATAGTGGATCTGTAACTGGACCTCAGTGACTTCACAGGTGGAATACATATGCTAAAGCTCATATTTTTTGTTTTACTTATTTTCAACTTGCTCACAAAGAAATAGGCTTAATGTGGTTGAGACAACTGCATATAGAGATGAATTCCATTCTATCAGCTCTAAACCTTATTGTCTTTTCAACCACATTTGGGACCAGGGAGGGCAAATGACACAGACAAAAGCCATCAATGTGCAAATTATAATGCCTGACAGATGATGAGTAGAGTAATTCCTGTTTGAAGGATAACATACAATTTATTTTAGATCCACTACCTATAGATCACTGCTTATTTTCATGCCATTTATTTAAAAAAAAATCTTTTTATTAATTTTAAGTGAAAACCCTAAGAATATACTTCGGTATACTTCCTTTCCTTTGTTCTCCTCCTCCTACCGCCATTCCTGCATATATGTTTCAAGGTTAATTGAATCATAACATTTCCATTTGGTCCTAAAGGGAATAAATCATGGATGCCATTGCTCAGCCTTGTGAGGAGAATCAATTTATCCAAGTACTGAATTTAACCAGCTCTTAAAGAGAATGTACTGTTTTAGTAGGAACCAAAGCTGGTGAATGAATCATGAGGGTCAATTTGTGGTACCACAATATCAAAGAATATAGACAACATTCTTTCCTGCTTTTTAACTCCCCATACTGGAAATGAGAAAATCAGTTTTAGGCTGCAAATATTGAGTCAGGAAACATTTCTATTTGATCTAAAATTGCATTGAAATGAGGCCCAAGCGATGTCCCTTTTTTCATAACGTGTCTCACAAACATTTCATATCCTTGACCTGAGCACTATGTAAAAAAAAAAAAAAAAGCAAGCTCATGCCATTCATTCATACTCTTAAATTATCCATCAACCTCAAAGTTGGTTGAGAAAAAGGTACAAGCAAAGAGGACATGTATTTATCCCAACCATACAATGTTAAATCAGAAAAGATGTACTATAGGCTTCTTATGGGTCTTATTAACTAAATAGTGTTTATCTTCCTTCCTGGCTAACCTACTCAGAGCAAGTAATGAGCTCAGAGGAAGTAAAGCAAATACTGAGCCCTTTCCAGTCCTCCCAAACTGCTCTGCCACCCACCTGTTCTTTCAATGTTGTTTTCTTAATTTTGTGTTTGTTTGACCTTAGAGCTCCAACTGAACTGAGCAAGAGCTTCCGAGAGACAGTTTGGGACTAACAAAGCAGGTTTCTTTGTTTCCCAAATGCCATTAGTGAGGTTTTCAGAGTATATGTCAACTATTGTCTCAGATTCAACGTTTAACATTCATGTTTAGAGGAGCCTCCGTTTAAAACCCCTCAGTCTTTTGCTGTCAGAAAAGGTGAGTGTTTAGGGAAATAACCTTTGTTGTTAATAGTAAAGGCCTCATCTAAGCCCTAAACTTGGTTCACCTACTATTTTTAGTCCCTGCCTTCTCTTCTGTTGCAGCTCCGTGAAGGACTGTTGCCATTCTACTTCTCATGATGGGGGAAAGGCCAAGAAGATTGTTTCCTTGGTGATCACCAGCAAAAACACCACATATGAGACAGGGAAAGATCAATCTCATTACCACCTACTAGGAATCAAATCATAAGTTATCAGCAGAGATTCTTAACCCTTCAAAAATTAATTGAAATGCATGCCAAAGATTAATAACTTCCATAACAATGTTAATTTCTTCCATTTGTGGTATAGAATCACAAGTCATATTATTAAATTTTATGATTTCCAAAGAATAAGGGTGGGAATTAAGGAAGGGAAGATTGAAAGGACAGCTGGAGGTTCAGGAACAACAAATGATAAAGAGCGTATGTTGCCGATTTTTCCAAGAAAAGATAATGTGCGACTGGAAAAAGGCAGGAAGTGACAAGCATCTTCCAAGTCCTCCTGCTTTTCCAAGGCCTTCTCTTCCCAGTGGCAGTTTAAATAGCCAGTGGAGAAAACGAACCATACCCTGGATAAATGCATTTCATCAGAACTAAAAAAATTGATTTTGATTGATTGCTTCCATACAGAGAAACAGACTAAATTTGAGAAAGCTCCTATGTTGTTTACAGTTGATAACTCATTAATTCAAACACTGTAGAGGTTCATAAATCATTATCCTCTGTAGCATTAGTGAAAAAATTACATTAATTTAAGGCCATTTTTAATTTTGTAGCGAATGAGGAAATTATGCATATTAGAAAGTTCTGAAATGACATTGCAACATAGTCAAATTATTATCATTTTCTTCATGTAGCAATAACGTCTGGCCATAAAATACCTTCAAATTTCTTATACAAAATGAAGCACAAAAGATTGAGCTCATTTAACTTTCCTTTAATAAGTCTTCCCAGCTGGAATCTTACCCTGGATAAGTCAAAAAAAGCTGTGTAGAAACCTTAAGCCTTAAGACACTTTATAATAGGTAAGAAAGACCATAATGTTAAGGGGCAAAATGATGGATTTTTAGAATATGTTAATTTATTTTCTGTATTTTCTAAATTAAGCATGTACTACTTCTGTCATTTAAAACCATTTTGATTATTTAATGGAAAAGTTTCTTCTCTGCCTTAATTCAGATTCAGAGGTAAAGGGAACAAAGATAGAAGCTGTGATAATTCTAACAAAAACCCTTAAGCACTGTACAACTTACATGCAAAGAGGTACATGTTAAGAGTCTGTAAAGGCAGTTCTTTTTTCTATTACAGATCTTTATAGGTTTGAAACTAATGCTCAAAACTGTTAAGCAGCTTGCGGAAGATCATGCAGTGACTATTTGAACCTGAACTGGAATACAAGCTGTATGACTCTTTCTGTGATGTCATTCTTGGTCACTGTGTAGGATTTCCTCATGCTGTTAAATTTGTCCTGGAGGAACGTATCCATGCTTACAGTAGGTAGTTATGAGAGTGAATAGTCACGTAGTCCACATGGATGGAAAGCTTTTTATACAGTAACTCATTTAATCCTCACAACTCTATGAAGTAGATACCATTATTATCATCTGACTTTACAGATGATGAACCTGAGATTATATAACCTGGCCCCAAGATCATACAGGTAGTGGTAAAATTGGGATTATGAACACAGGAAGGCTGATTTAAGAGTCTGTGTGTCCAACCACCATGTTAAGTGGTGGCTGACCTGTCTTTAGCATTTACATTAATGGGGAAAGAAATGATCCGCTTTGTTGCTAGGTAAGCCTCAAGGCAGATTATAGAAAAGTAGTGAAAAGAGCATCATCTTTTCTCTAAGAAATCATCTGTATACTTGTTGACAACCCAATTAAGACCCAATTTGGGCTAATTCATTTTCACCCTGAGCTTTAGGCAATGATTGGCCCATTTCATGGAGAAGAAATTGAGTCCCACAAGGAAGCATGGTAGAGGTGAGGTATGCTACTCAGCAGACTCTATGTTCAAAGATAATTTCAGTGGACTCCGCCATTGTTTGCCTTTTAAGCTGTGACCTACAACATTTCAGGGAGTAAATATAAAATGTGTCATTAGTGCTGTGGTGGAACTTTCTATTTCAAGGAAGTGTATTCCTGCAGGAACAATGCCACAGGGAAGCAGAAGGCTTGTTTTGGGGTTGCTACACAATAAAAGACAAAAGCACAATCTGGATCATGACCCCTTCATGAGGCATGTGCATTGCATCTGGGTTACTGCACAATGTGGTCCACTGGCAAAGTCCATGTTCACACATGGCAAACAGGAGAGAGCTACTCTAAGCATAAGAAGAGAGACAGAAATGGATTTTGAAGTCTCTAATGAGTTCAGTTTCTCTGCTCTTCCTCCACTTCCTCAAAAAGGCAAAGTGCCCAATAGGTGCTGATAGTTCTTGACCATGTGCTTCCTAATTGGGCTATTTGTCTCATTCAATCCAACCCAGTCTATAGCCTCTCTATCTCCCCTTATTCCAAGAAGTCACAATTACTTGGATACTGTGGAACTTGTAGAACTGTTAGGACCTGGACCATTGCCATCCCCTACCAAAATTGTACCCTCAAAACTTCATGTCAGTGTCACACAGGAGCCTTGTTTGAGCTGTGTTTATAAAGAAGAAAGGTATGCCTCAGAGAGCCATCCAAGGTACTACATTTAGACCATATTTCTTATTGTGGTAACATCTAGCTTATGTTTCACTGTTTCATAGCAAAGATGAAAATATCTATACAGAACATAGTGTGAACCTGTTTTACAGTGTCCTAATAATGAATTTCATGAATCCTTTACTAGGTAGATCCATGACTTCCTCATTTTTGCCTATCCCATGTGCCTAGCACGGTGCCTTATGTATCATAGAAATCAGTAATAAACTCAGGCAGTATTTCCCAAATTTGAATTATTCGTGTTATCTCCCTTAGTGACTTTTGTCACGGCCACATGAATCAACTGACCTTTTTTTTTTTTTGCATGGGCAGGCACCACGAATTGAACCTGGGTCTCCAGCATAGCAGGCAAGAAGTTTGCCTGCTGAGCCACGATGGCCTGCCCTAACTTCTTTTACTTAATATGTTTAATGAGAAAATTGTATGTCACTAATATGGTTATGATATATATCACTATAATGAAAATATATATCACCTAAGAAAAAACAGATTTGTTCCTGTACCACCTATAATTATTTCACATTCCACTGATAGAAATTCTGGACTAGTTGACTTGATATATGAATGTAAATTTTTTAGTGTCTTCCAAAACATTAATAAATATTGTGAGAAGAGACTTACAAATTCTGGATATAATCAGGGTAAAGAATCTGGTTTTAAAATGTTACCAGTGGGTGCCAAGATGGTGGCTTTTGTTCATCCTCCAGAGCAGCTAGTAAATAGCCAGGAACAGTACAGAACAACTGCTGAGGCCACATCAGTGAACATACACACAGCTTACCCCACTCAGGACAAGCTGGACTGGCTGCGAGCCCACCCAGCACTGTGAGTTCCTCAAGTCACAGCAGCCGGCGCCCCTCACCCACATGCTGGTTCCTTGAGGGGAAAGGAAAGAGACTTTACTAGCAGCAAGGGGCTGAGCTCAACCAAGCTCCAATTGTGGAATTAACAAATTCTGACTACTAAAGATAGACCCCCAGCTCAGCTGAACCTTGAGTAAAAGCTGAGTTTGCTGGGTTTTGCCCTGGTACAGAGAGGGCAGGGCTGACGGAAAAACAAAACAAAACCGAACAAAACAAAAAAGAGGTTTTTTTGGATCAGACAGCACAAAATACTTGAAAAGGTCTGGGCCCTGAGCAATGTACCAATTTAAGCTCTCGATTGGCAAACCTGAGGAATGGGGGGGGGGGGGGGGTCTTGCTCTGAAAATGATTTTTTTTTTCTTTTCTTTTTTGTGGCTGTGTTTCAATGGCTTGACTGTTCTTTGGATACAACTGCAAGGCTTCGCAGCCTCCAACTGTCCCAGGCAAGGGCAGAATTAGGCTTGTCTGAGAGGCAAAGAGGCTGGTCAGGTGAAAGAAGGTAATTCCCTGGAGGCTGTGCCTTCCCCAGGAGAGTGGCGGGGCCCACCTCAGGTGGAATCTGTCCCTCAAGGAATTCAAATCCCATGGTCTGGAAAACTGAAGCAATTAAAGCCAGACTACAGCCTCTCCTCTGTCTTAACCACGCCCCAAGCAGGGAGAGTCTGCTGAAGTTAAAGGTACTGCATCACTTTATGCTGATGGAACCTGCAGGCAGACAAGCACCACATACTGGGCAGAATAGGAAAAACACAGACTCTGTTTCTCAAAGACTTCATAGGAAAGTCTTTCAACCTGCTGGGTCTCATCCTCAGAGAAAACTGATGCAGATGACTCTCTCCTCCTGAGAGGAGGCCAGTCTGGTCTGGGAAAATCTGATTGGGATCTGTAACACCTAAGTAGGCCCTCCTAAGGGGTAAAAATAAAAGGCACCATACAGGCAGGACAAGAAACAAGAAAACAAGAACTGAAAAATTTTGATCTGTTAAACAAAACCTAAGCTAGAGGTCTAGAATAAGCTGAACTGAATGTCAAAGAACAGATAAACAACAAAGTCATCCAGCAAGAAAATCTGGAGTGAAAACAATCTCCAGAATAAACTAATTAAGGAAACTAAATGTCTAGATGCCAGCAAAAAATAGCGAATCATACCAGGAAAATTGAAGATATAGCCCAGTCAAAGGAACAAATGAACAATTCAGATGAGATACAGGAGTTGAAACACTTAATTCAAGATGTTCAAACAGACATGGAAAATCTCAAAAATCAAATCAATGAATTGAAGGAGGATATAAAGAAGGCAGGGATGAACAAAAAAGAAGAAATTGAAAGTCTGAACAAATAAATCACAGAACTTGTGGGAATGAAAGGCACAGTAGAAGAGGTGAAAAAAAAAAACAATGGAAACCTACACTATTAGATGTCAAGAGGCAGAAGATAGGATTAGTGAACTGGAGGACAGGATATCTGAAATCTGACAAGCAAAAGAAAATATAGGGAAAAGAATGGAAAAATATGAGGGGGGTATCAAGAAATTGAATGACCACATGAATATACATGTTGTGATTGTCCCAGAAGAAGAAGAGAAGGGAAAGGAGGAAAAAACTGATGGAGGAATTTATCACTGAAAATTTCCCACCCCTTAAGGAAGACTTAAGATCCCAAGAAGTGCAGCATACCCCAAGCAGAATAGATCCAAATAGACATACTCCAAGACACTTACTAATCAGAATGTCAGATGTCAAAGAGAAAGAGAGAATTTTGAAAGCAGCAAGAGAAAAGCAATCCATCATGTGCAAGGGAAGCCCAATAAGACTATGCATAGATTTTTCAGCAGAAACCATGGAGATAAGAAGACAGTGATATGATATATTTAAGATACTAAAAGAGAAAAAACTGCCAACCAAGAATTCTATATCCAGCAAAATTTTCGTTCAGAAATGAGGAGGAAATTAAAACATTTTCAGACAAAAAAATCACTGAGAGAATTTGTGACCAAGAGACAAGAAATACTAAAGGGAGCACTAGAGACATAGGAAGAAACATCAGAGAGAGATGTGGATAAGAGTGTAGATATGAAGACTATCAGTAAAGGTAAAAAGAAGAAAAAGTAGATATGACATATAAAATCCAAAAGGCAAAATGGTAGAAGAAAGTACTGCCCTTACAGTAATAACACTAAATGTTAATGGATTAAACGCTTCCATCAGAAGACATAGACTGGCAGAATGGATTGAAAACAGGACCCATCTATATGCTGTTTATGAAGCCAGCATCACCCTCATACCAAAGTCAGACAAAGATACTACAAGGAAAGAAAATTACAGACCAATCTCTCTAATGAATATAGATGCAAAAATCCTCAACAAAATTCTTGCAAATTGAATCAAGCAGCACATTAAAAGAGTTATACATCATGAGCAAGTAGGATTCATCCCAGGTATACAAGGATGGTTCAACATAAGAAAATCAATTAATGTAATACACCATATCAACAAATGAAAGCAGAAAAACCACATGATCATCTCACTTGATGCAGAAAAGGCATTTGACAAAATTCAATATCTTTTCTTGTTGAAAGCACTACAACGAATAGGAATAGAAGGGAACTTCCTCAATATGGTAAGGGAATATATGAAAAACCCACAGTTAATATCATCCTCAAGGGGGAAAAACTGAAAACTTTCCCCCTAAGATCAGGAACAAGACAAGGATGTCCACTGTCACCATTGTTATTCAACATTGTGTTGGTAGTTCTAGCCAGAGCAATTAGACAAGAAAAAGAAATACAAAGCATCAAAATTGTAAAGAAAGAAGTAAAACTCTCACTGTTTGCAGATGATATGATACTACATGTCAAAACCCTGTAAAATCCACAGCAAAACTACTAGAGCTAATAAATGAGTACAGCAAAGTGGCAGGTTACAAGATCAACACTCAAAACTCTGTAGTGTTTCTATACACTAGTACTGGGCAATCTGAGGGGAAATCAAGAAAAAAATTCCATTTACAATTGCAACCAAAAAAAATAAAATATTAGGGAATAAAGCTAATTTAAGATACAAAAGACCTATACAAGGAGAACTATGAGAAATTGCTGAAAGAAATCACAGAAGATCTAAGATTCTCAATTTCCCTGGCTATTAGGGAAATGCAAATCAAAACCATGAGATATCATCTCACACCCACCAGAATGGCCATTATCAATAAAACAGAAAATGACAAGTGCTGGAGAGGTGGAGAAAGAGGTACACTTATCCACTGTTGGTGGGAATGTGAAATGGTACAGCCACTGTGGATGGCAGTTTCGCAGTTCCTCAGAAAGTTAAGTATAGAATCACCATATGATCCGGCAATACCATTGCTAGGTATCTATCCAGAGGACATGAGCTTGAGAACACAAATGGACATTTTCACACCAATGTTTATAGCAGCATTATTTACAATTGCCAAGAGATGGAAACAGCCCAAATATCTATCAACAGAGAAGTGGCTAAACAAGCTGTGGTATATACGTACAATGAAATATTATGCAGCTGTAAGACAGAATAAAGTCATAAAGCATATAACAGCATGGATGGACTTTGAAGACATTATGCTGAGTGAGATTAGCCAGAAACAAAAAGACAAATACTGTATGGGTCTCATTGATATGAGCTAACATGAATGAATGAACTTGGAGAATTTCAGTTAAGAACAGAGGCCACCAGGAGATTGAAATAGGGTAGATCTGGGGTAATTGGAGCTGAAAGGATACAGATTGTACAACAGGACTGATAGTAAAAATTCAGAAATGGATAGCAAAATACTACCTAACTGTAGCACAATAATGTTAGTACACTGAATGAAGCTGAATGTGAGAATGATAGAGGGAGGAGGGCTGGGAGCACAAATGAAAACAGAAGGAAAGATAGATGATGAAGACTGAGATGGTATAATCTAGGAATGCCTTGAGTGTACAGTGATATTGACTAAATGTACAGATTAAGAAATGGTTTTGCATGAGGAAGAACAAAGGAATGTCAGTATTGCAGGTTGTTGAAAATAGATGGGAATTCATATTTTAAAACTTTAACTTACATGTGAGACTAAAGAAAAAAATGTTTATTTGGTACAAAATTTCTATCTTGACTAGTGCATTTCCTAATACAACTTATATGGACAGGTTAATGGAACACTGTAAGTACATGGAACTTTGAATAGGGCATGAGATTTTGAAGGTTTGTTCGGAGTGATGCCCCAATAAATCCCAGAGTGATTTGAACAGTGAATAAAAAAGTATTTGCAAAGTACCCTTGGAGGAATGGTGAGAAAGGGGAAAAATTCAGCTTCCCCGTATGGAGAACTCCTGATATTCTCACAAGCAGTGGGGACAACCAAATCAATAGGCTGAGCCTTCAATCTTGGAGTTTGTTCATATGGAACTCATTCCCACAAAGGATAGACTAAGCCTACTTAAAATTTGGCCTAAGAGTCACCCCCAGAGAGCCTCTTTTGTTGCTCAAATGTGACCTATCTCTCTCTCAGCCAATATGGCAAGCAAACTCACCACCCTCCCCCTCTATACGTGGGACATGACCCCCAGGGGTGTTAACCTCCCTGGCAACATGGGACAGAATTCCTAGAAGGAGCTGGGACTCAGAATCAAGGGGTTGAGAAAATCTTCTCAACCGAAAGGGGGAAGAGAGAAATGAGACAAAAGAAAGTGTCCTTGGCTGAGAGATTTCAAACAGAGCTGAGATTATTCTGGAGGTTATTCTTACGCATTTTATAGATATCCCCTTTTTAGATTTAGAGAGGCTAGAAGGAAGTTCCTGAAGCTGTAGGGTTGTGTTCCCGTAGCCGTGTTTCTTGAAGATGAATGTATAATGATATAGCTTTCGCAGTGTGGTGTGTGATTATGAAAACCTTGTGTCTGATGCTCATTTTATCCATAGTATTGACAGATGAATAAAAAATATGGATTAAAAATAAATAATGGGGGAACAAATGTTAAAATTAATTAAGTAGATTGAAATACTAGTGAACAATGAAAAGGAGTGTTAAGGGGTATAGAAAAAAATAGGGGGAACAAAGGTTGAAATCTACTGAGTGGATGGAAATACTAGTGGTCAGTGGGAGGGAGGGAAAAGGGGTATGGTATGTGTTTCTTTTTCTGGAGTGATGCAAATGTTCTAAAAAATGATCAAGGTGATGAATATACTATGTTGATACTGTGAACCATTGATTGTACACCATACATCTAATGTTTGTATGTTAAGAATGTTCATGTTTGCATGTTGTTTTGGTTTGATAATACAAAAGAAATTAAATTTAAAAAAAACAGTAAAAAAAAAAGTTAGTAGTGATGATTTTTCAGGTGGTACAGTTATGAGTGATTTTACTTCTTATGGGCCTAAAATGGTAATAGATTATTTACATAAGTAGAATATACTATACATGTGTACATATGTGTATATATATATATATTTGTGCATATATACGCATGTACATATATATGTGCATATATATGTATAAATATATGTGCATATATAAAATATGTTGTTGATAGAGACAGTGGGTGAAGGAAAAAGTGGCAAATTCTAGACAGATCCATCAAACTGACCCTGGAGATCAGTGGAGTGATGCTTGTCGCAGTCAGATCCACGAATAAGGAATCCATCAGGAGAATGGCATAAAAAGAAAGCAGATACAACAGGTTATCTGAGGGAAATTAAAATGTGTGGATCAAGACAATGATAGTCTTCCCAGAATACATATTATCTAAAATGCTTCCCTACAAATTTAATTAATAATATTCACCAATGGAAGATCCACTATGTGCAAGGTAATAAACAAGAGATAATAGGTGATACAGGAATTACAAACCAGTTCTTGCCCCATCTTTAAAATTTTAAAAGAGAAAGCCATGGAAACCAAAATTATATTATAAATCAGGGTGATGCAAAGGCTGAATAGAGGTACATATGATATTTCATGGGTAAAGAGATGAAGAAACAGGAGTAAGAGTAGGGAAGCAGCCAAGGAAGATTTCTGGGATGAAGTGGTATTTAAATATACAATAGATGATTGGAGTAAGAGGTATGAAAATACTTTTCCTTGCCTTCAGAGAGAAAAACAGCCCTTTGAGTAGGATCAAGAGAACAGGAAAAGATCATCTGCAGCCCTGGCCTAATACCTTGAGCACCCCATTGCCTTAAATGAAACTGGGGACACTGGAAGAATGGACAGTCCAATGGACTTCCTAGGAAGGGAGTGAGTTCAGTGGAAGTCACACCCATGAAATCCCACATAATATGAGCAGGTTAAAAGAGGGTGTCATGCCAGCTGCTCACTCTTCTCTGAGGCCTGGACTATTAGTAAGCTGTCTCACTTCCTGACATCCCTCTCCAACTGGGCAATTTCTTGGACTGCTGCAGATTCTTCCCTTCAGCACACCCTTCACAGCTGTGGTTTCGCAGTCTCTGCTGGAGCCCAATAGCCAATATGTCCTCTGGGTTCGTCTCCTGAGAGTAAAGGCCTGCCTATTTCCACTACCAAGTTTACCACAGAAACAAGCAGAGAAAAATTTTTTAGATGGTCAAAGCAGATTGTCCTGTATGAATTACTTTGGAGCCATGTGGAAATAATTGGATTTGATGTCTGGGATCCAAGAGGCACACACATAGACTATAAGCTGCTTAGAACTTTCCTGCTGCATCATAGAAGCTTAAGAAATGAAAGCATTCGAAGGATGAATAAAAATTCCTCCTGGTACACAAGTTTGGCTTTGGCCAGAGGGAGTACCAAAGTTGGTGTTACACAACACAGTTGTTTTGTTTTTCAGAGCCAAGAAAGTGACTGTAATTCTCCACATCAGAGTGGTGTTAAGGCAGGGGCTGCAAATATGGCTTGTGAGACAAACCCAACTTGCCTTCTGTTTTTGTATGCATGCTAAAAACAGCTTCCCCCTTTTCTAATAGTTGAAAAACTCAAAAGAGTATTTTGTGACATGTGAAAATTACATGAAATTCGAATTTCTGTGGCTGTCAATAAAGTTTTATTGGTTCATAGCCATTCCCATTTGCTTACATTTTATCTATGCTGGTTTTGAAATTCAATAACAGAATTGAGTAGTTGTGACATAGACCTCATGGCCTACAAACCCTAATATATTTACTCTCCGACCCTTTACAAGCAAAGATTGCTGATCCCTGTGCTAAAGGAGTGACCAGCAAGAGCAAGGCCAGGGGCAAGATGAGATAGTAGTCTGTGGGAAACTTTTCAAATGAGGACAAATATTTCTTCTGAGCCATATTTTCAAATGTTCCAGTGTTATTGTCTGTAGAGCACACCACACTGAGGAAGAGATTTATCAGGGAGTCAGCTTTAACATTTAAAATAACACTAGATTTCCACACTTTTATTACTCCCCACCCCTTGCAAACACACACACACAAAAGGGGGGAAAAACCATGGGTGGGCAACTTCATGTATCTCAGAAAAACTCAGCCACAGTTCACAAGGGCTCGGTGTCAAGAGGAAGAAGTACAAAAACAATGAATTGTGGACCCCCCATGAAGGAACCCAAAGGATGATTAACTGAAACAATTTTATGGAAATGTATTCAGTGTGCACAGATGACAACATGCCTGCAAGTCATCTCAGTCGCGCATTCTAATTATAAACCAACTCTCAAAAGTTTATTCAAACTATACAGTAAGGTCCCTTTTAAAGGGTGTGGTTTAAATTGAGAAGTTACATTTGGTTAACTAGTACAGTTTGGTAGCTCAAGGAAATACTCTCCCTCACCTGGCCTATAGGACAAAGAGTTCGTTCTTGCTCTTACAGATCTCCTAAGCAGAGGATTCCTCCATGCCAGAGAGCTGGAACAGGCAGTTAGAAAATGAATGTTGTGTTAATCAAGAGAATGGTCCAATGTTTTGTCACAAGGAAGTTATATAGGGAAACCTAGTTTCTGAAGAAAATGAGCTGGAGTAGAGATGTGTTGATGAGCTGGGGTTTGGCAGCAAGTGTACCAGCATGTGGGTGAGGGAAGGAGGGGGCAGGAAGGTTTTCAACATATCCGGTAAAGACATGTGGGTATGTTGCGAGGGACGATCCATGTTTGTGCGCAGATCCAGCCAGCCATTGTTGAGAAGAGGAATGGCACAGAGGGCAGTGAGTACAACAGTTTCAAATAGAGATATTTGAAAAGGCAGTCTCCGCATATGTGAGTCCTCCATTTACTGAATGTAATACGGTACCTTGGGAAAAGCAACAAATTATGAAAGTATATAAGAGTTAAGCCAGTTTTACCCAACTGGATGTGATCAAAGGGAAGCTGTCATGGAAGTCATCATTAAGAGAAAAGAGTCTATGTTGAATATGCACTGCTTGAGCTACAGACTTCTGGACAAAGTAAAGAGAGGGTGATTTGTCAGTGAGCTACAGAGAACCCAAACCCGGGAAATCTAGTTTGCTCTGTGAAGATTTGGAGTTAAAAACAAATATTCGAACTCTTCTATTTTTCAATCTGTAAACACTAAACCTTCATGCAGGCAGATGAAAAAATGAACTTGATCTCAGTTGACTTGAGTCCTCACCCACTGGGCTGTGCCTAGTGGATTTACGTAGACCTAGAAGATTTACGGAGCCCCAAGGGATTTTTGAGGAGAGTAAGGAAAGCCATATTCTATTGCTAATATAAAGGCCTATCAAATTTACCAGCTCTCTTATATCCTTTAGTGCCCTTTCTCCCTGGTACTGAGATTCTCTGTGATTTCTGTTCCTCCATGAGGCTGCAGGTACTTTTCTGAGGCTGCTTCTTAAGACCCTTCACCAATTCCCTGCTACTCTTGGGTGCAATGGAAACATTCTACTGCTTCCACCCCAAGATTGGATGTAAGAGACTCCGTGAGGTAGCAAAAGCCCTTTTATCTAAGATGCAGCACATACTCATCTCTAGGCTCTCCAAGAAAAGAAGACACAGCTTTCTTCTGGTCTCAAAGTCTCCCAAACCTTTCTGTTGCCCCCTCCCCTAGGTTTGGAGTTGTGAGACAGATGCAAGTTCCAGGAACTTTTTGAGGAACATTGCTTCTTCTCTGACCTTCCTCTTCCCAAACTCAAGGTATTGCTTTGGCCACGGAGTCAGAGGACAAGAGCTTCCACTTACACCCTTAGTATTCTTCCCAATCTTTCATTTTATGCCCAAGGATTTGAAATTTTTATCTGAATTCTTTTGTGATTTCCAAACAGTCTAGCTGCTGCCTCAACTGGGGGTGAAAGAATTACTATTTAAAGTTATTATACATTACCAAAACTTTTCCATCATTCCGTATAGAAACTCTGAACATTTTAAGCCTTAATTCCCTATTCCCTACCCCATCTGTGCCCTAGTAACCTATATTCTCTACCCTGACTCTATGAGTTTGCTTATTTGAATTATTTCCTATTAGTCAGATCATACAAAATCTGTCCTTTTGACTCTATGAACTCTAGTTAAATATACAGTCATAAAAATGTGCTTTTATCAATTGTAACAAATGTACCACACCTATGCAAGGTGTTAATAATAGGGTGTTATATGGGTATCTTGTATTTTATGCATGATCATTCTATAAACCTATAACTTCTCAAATATATAGATATATGTATATTCCCAATATTAATTTATCATTGAGCAAACATCCAATGTTTTCTTATTTGATTGATATTTTAGAAAATTTCATCCTTAGAGAAAAAAGAAAGGAATAGTGTTTTCTTTTACCGAAATGTTCTGGTGACACTCTTTTACAACTTGAAAATATATACAATTAAAGCTCTATTCCTTTTCTGTAGTCATTGGAAAAACTATGTCAACAGAATGGCTTATGTATTTTTTTTTTCTTTTTTTGCATGGGCAGGCACCGGGCAGGCCTCCGGCATGGCAGGCGAGAATTCTGCCACTGAGCCACTGTTGCATCACCCAGCTTGTGTTTTATAAACAGTTCATTTACCATTACATTACTTTTCATTCATTTGCATTTGTATCTTTACTGGAGGTCTTTATTTCTTTGTGCCACTTTGGTCCAATGTCTAGGGTCTTTTTTCCCTTTCAGTCTGAAAAACTCCTTTTAACATTGCTTGTTGGCATGTCTACTGGTGGTTAACTCCCTCAGCTTTTATCTGGGAATGCCTTAATCTCGCTCTCATTTTTGAAAGATATTCTCTTCAGATATAAAAGTCTTGGTAATGTTTTTCATTCATCACTTTAAACATTTCATCCCTCAGCCTCCTTGCCTCCATGGTTTCTGATGACAAATTAGCACTTAATTTTGCTAGGGTTCACTTGTCCATAGGTTGTTTCTTTTCTCTAGCAGCTTTCAGAGCTCTTGTACTTGGAATTCAAAAGTTTGACTACTGTGTGTCTGGGCATGGCTGTCTTTGAATTTATTATGTTCAGAGTTTGTTGGGTTTTTTTTTTTTTTTTTTTTTGTATGGGCAGGCACCAAGAAATGAACCTGACTCTCCAGCATGGCAGGTGAGAACTCTGCCTGCTGAGCCACCATGGCCCACTCTGTTGGGATTTTTTAATGTGTATTTTCATGTCTTTCATTATATTTGGTAATTCTTCTGTCATTTTTTTTTAATAATCCTTCTGTCTCTTTCTTTTTTCTCCTTCCAGGACTCCCATAATGCATACATTGTTATTTTTGAAGGTATCCCACAGGTCTCTGAGGCATTGTTCACATCTTTTCATTCTTTTTTCTTTCTCTTCTTCAACTGTATCATTTCAGTTGCCTTGTCTTTGAGTTCCATGATTCTCTGTTTTGCCAGCTCCAATCTGCTGTTGAAATCCTCTGGGGAATGTTTCAGTTCAGTTATTGTGGTCTTCAAACCTAGTATTTCTGTTTAGTTCCTTTTAAAATTTTCTCTCTTTATTGAAATTCTCATAATTCTCATAAATTGTTCATTTATCATTTTCCTGATATCTTTAGTTCTTTCTTCATGTTTTCCTTTATCTCCTTGAGCATATTAAAAATCCATTTTTAAAAATATATTTTCATTGAGAAATCTTCACACACATAGTCCATATTTATACAATCAGTGGCTCACAATATTATTGCATAGTTGTATATTCTTCACCATAATCATTTTTAGAATATTTTTATCACTCCAGAAAAAGAAATAAAAAGAAAATAGGAAAAAAACTCACATCCATATCCCTTAACCCTCCTCTCATTGACCACTAATATTTCAATCTACTCAACTTTTTGCCCTTATTACCCCCTATTATTTACTTATTTTTAATCTTTTTTTTTTTATCATCTCTCCATACCCTGGATAAAAGGAGCTTCAGAAACAAGGTTTCCACAATCACATGGTCACATTGTAAAAACTATGTAGTTATACAGTCATCTTCAAGAGTCAAGACTACTGGAAACACAGCTCAACAATTTCAAGTACTTCCCTCCAACCACTCCAATATGCCATAAATTTAAAAAGTATATCTATATCATGCATAAAAGTAACCTCCAGGATAACCTCTCAACTCTGTTTAAAATCTCTCAGCCACTGAAAGCTTATTTTGTTTCATTTCTCTCTTCCCCATTTTGGTCAAGAAGGCTTTCTCAATCCCATGATGCTGAGTCCTAGCTCATCCTGGGAGTCATGTCCCACATTGTCATGGAGATTTACATACATGGGAGACATGTATGTCTCCACATAGGGAGGGTGGGGGTAGGACAGTGAGTTCATCTTCTGAGTTGGCTTAGAGAGAGAGCCACATCTGAGCTACAAAAGAGGTCCTCTCGGGGGGGAGACTGTTAGGCATAATTATCGGTAGGCTTAGCTTATCCTTTGAAAGAATAAGTTTCATAGAAGCGAACTCGAAGATTGAGAATTCAGCCTATTGAATTGATTGTCCCCACAGCTTGCAAGAATATCAGGAATTCCCCAGATGAGGAAGTTGAATATTTCCTCCTTTCTCCCCAGCCACCCAAGGAGAATTTGCAATACTCCTTTATTCACTGCCCAAATTGCTATGGAATATATGGGGCACCACACTGACCTGTACAAACCAACAGGATCTCATGCCCTATTCAAGATTCCATGTAATTATGGTGTTCATATAAACTGATAATCAAGTTAAATTCAATAATGTGCTACCCAAAATATAAATTTTGCACCAAATAAACATCCATTCCTTTGGCCTCACACAGAAGTTGAAAATTTAAAATATAGACCATATCATCCTTTAACCTGTATTCTGATTTACCTTAGTCTTATCCAAGTCAGCTTCATTCATACCTCTAGTTGAAGTCTGATCACTTTTTCAACTTTCTTAGCAGGTGCTGAATGGGGTATTGCTGACTTTCATTGTGTCAGTGTTCTCACTCAGAGTCACATAAATACACAAAATTTCAGGGATGGCCAGGTTATATACTCAGGTAGCTCAACATCTCAGAATGAAAATCAGTTCTGTTTTTTTGCATGGGCAGGTACTGGAAATCAAACCTGAGTCTCCAGCATGGCAGATGAGAACTCTGCCACTGCGCCACCATTGCCCACCCGAAAATCAGTTTTTAAAAGTTGTTCTGCAGTATGTCCAAAGTCTGGTCTTCTTCACAGATGTTTTCTGAATTGTTATCTTGTTCCTTTGGATGGGCCATATAGTCTGCTCTTTGTTTGTCTTATCTTTTGTTTCACACTGTACATTCTAATATTTTAACGTGTCAATGCTGGGATTTAGTTCCTAAGGTGTCTGTTCCTTAAATTCGCATCAAGTTAATGAATTGACAGAGATTTCCTTGAGTACCAGGAGCTACCCAAAACTAAAAACTAATGCAAAAACACCTTTCACAGAATGTAAATTGGCTCTTGGTTAGTTGGTACTCTCCTTCAGAGTTTAGTTCCCCTTATCATGAAGATTAGCCTGAGGTAAAAGTGAAGTGCAGGCTCCTCTCCATATTTTCCGAGTCTGTTTCTTGTCCTGGACTTGTTTTCACTCATGGCCTTAAGAATTCTCCTGTCTAAAGAAGTCTGACTGCCTCCTCTACTCCTAAGAAGTAAACTTTGAGTTCTTACCAGAAGTTCTGTTTTATGTCTTATAGCCAGTAATCCTTTGCCCAGGCTTGACTGACTTGTATTTCTCACTGCTTTTGCTGCAAGCTACTTGTGTCTGCAGGACAAATTCTGGAAGGCAAGCAAGAGACAAGTGCTCTGGTTCAGTCTTTCAGGCTGCCATAGACACAGACATACAGGCATCCCCAGTATATATCCAGAGGGGTTACTCTGTTCCTGTTAGAAGAGGGCCAGGGACCCACAATGGGAGCACACATGATTTGTTGAAGAAATATAAATAAAAGCAAAATTTTCTCCCAACCAGGAGAACTTCCTTTTTAAATGATTAATATATATACAACCTATTGCATACACATTCTCCAGATATATATTTCAGAAGTAGATTTGGAATTTTGGGATAGGAGTCCCCCCTAGAACTTATGCTATTCACCTGCAATTATAAAGTAAGGCAGATATCTTTTTTGATCACATTACAAAGGAATGGACACTTTCTTGGGTGGTATAATTTGCAAGTGGCTCACTCAACCTTTTAACTTTCAATTTATGTAGATTTTAAAAACAAAGAGAGAACTTACAATTATACGTTGTTTAAAGTGAATGCAGAAATGGGAGGGAGGAAGAAATCTCTTCCCTTATGTTCAAAAAAGAGAATTAGTCTATTATTATTATTTTAAATTTATGTTTGCCCTTACAAACCCCATAACAGATGCTGAGGAAGGAGTAAGGGAGGAGGCAGCAAGGGCATCAGGAGCTCCTCCTACCATTTTTAAAGCTGTGTACATGCCAGTTACTGCATATCCCCAGTTCCTGTACCCCTTAAACTGTTTTCTGGAATTTTGAGGAAGATGGCCCATCCAGTTTTTGCTACCTGTTCAAAGATTCTGTGGAGGTGAGGTGTGGGGACTGCACCCCAAATCTTCTCACACCTCCATCTTGTTCCACCAGAAGCCAAAAAAAAACGTAATTTTTAAATGAAATCTTGTGCTTTACCTTGATCTCATAATTAATGGATTGGCCAAGTTCAACAGCACATAGCTAGCTCTTTTCCTTTAATTGAAGAAAGAATGAATAAAACATGGGAAATGTGATTATTATTGCTTTGTTCTGGGTCTTTTATTTGGCATTTAACTTGTTTCTGATGAGAGTTAGTAGAATTACATATTAAAGGGCGGATCATGGGAATAAACTTTGCCTCCATTATTAAATATTAAAATTTTTTTCAGATTCAACAAAGCATTAGATATGAAGATGCATGTCTTCAACAAGTTCTAAGTCAAAGATCTGAGTTCCAACCTTCCATTTAAAGAAAATGGCACCTTCAGGTTTCCAAAGCAGGAAAATACCCAAGGAACATATAATTAAACACTGTTTTTTATAAATGTTTTTTCACCATAATTCAGGTTGACCTTCAACTTGCTAAAGCATCTTTTTTTCCAGATTTTAGTCTTTCATTTGAGTCAAAAGAAAATTAGTTCAGCACTTCAGCCCTTGCTCAAAATTTTTTTTCACATATTCAGAGCCTAAACAGATGTGCTTCCTGAATTATTTATTATAAGTTAATGAAATTAATTATAAGGTAGTAGATAATAATACTTTACATTTGTATCACTTTCTTGTCAAGCCTTCATTCCTGGGTATCTATTACCTCTTTTGTCTTCACAACATCCCTACAAAGTAGAAAAGAAAGCCTGTTATCTCCGTTTTAAGAAAATATCTTACTTATGTGTTATAATTTATAATACACTTTCATAAACATTATTTCTTTTTGGTTCTGATCCTTAGAGCATCCTGTGATACATGTATATGTATATATATGTAAGTCACTGGGTATCGTTATCTTTAGAATGCATATGAGAAGAGTAGAATTCAGAAAGGTGAAGAGGTCGCCTGTGTTCCACCCTTAGGAATGGAAAAACCAGGTTTGCTGGACTAGTCAACAATTTTGCCTTGCTGAGATACAGAAGGATTAAATGAACTATTGAAGATCACACTAGAAAACACCCCAGTGGCCTTTGTATTTTACTTTAAAGCTTTACTTTCTTTTCCCGGGTTTCATTTTTTCAGTGCCATTATTTTGTCAAATATACTGTATATGACCTCCCAGATTTTGTATATTAGAAACAGCTCTATTTGTTCCATTCTTCACAGCCCTCCACAGGAGGGTGGGGGTGGGATTCTTGGATTTGGGCATGTGTTTTCTTCTTTGCTTTTGCATTTTGTAAGCCTTGCTCCAACTCTCACAGGATGCTGTTAAACACAGAGTAAATATTGAATTGCTCTCTATCCTCATGGTCTTCGTGGTGGCACATCACTGTCTCTGTGGAGGGGGTTGCTCCCTGAAGACCCAAAAGTGGTGATTAGAAAGTGTCCACAAATTAAAGGCAATGAAAGATCCCTAACCACAAGCAATAGATGTTATAAAAAAATGTAAAGTACATAAAATAGCTTTATATGCATGTATATTCTGGACTCT
Organism: Tamandua tetradactyla; assembly: GCF_023851605.1. Taxonomy (NCBI): domain Eukaryota; kingdom Metazoa; phylum Chordata; class Mammalia; order Pilosa; family Myrmecophagidae; genus Tamandua; species Tamandua tetradactyla. The sequence goes on from NC_135339.1 coordinate 44,713,448, forward strand.
ACCCAGGAGGCTACCATGAAAGTATCTCCACAATTATGAATAGTTTTATATATACAAAGATGCTTTCATAGCAGAAATCTATGTAGGGTAAATATTATACGTAATTTACATGATTTCTTCTGGCTTCTAACGATAGAAAAAAAACTTAAGAATTTTGAATCCCTTATAGGTTCTGAATCGGTAGTCATTCTGCAAGAATGAAGATTTTAAAGGAATGAAGAGGAAATGAAAAAAATAAAGCAACACCAATGTTGATTAAGCATTAGAAATCACTTCCGGATGAAGGAGGCATGAATGTATAATTTCCAGCAATTCAGAACTCTCTTCATTTGAAATCACATACTTAATGAACACATACTGTATGTGCAGTTATGTCTTAGGAAAGTTCAAGACTGACCTGTTAGAAATTCTGGTCAGTGCCAGGGTAAGATTCTGAAGGCTGAGTATTTTCAGAATAGCTGGGAAAAGACAAACCAAATATTTGCCTATTTTCCCCACTATGAAATGTTTTTCTCCATCCTTTCTACCTCATAAAAACCAAACGTATCTCCTTAGGCTTCATTTCAAAATGCTTCAGAAACTTTTCTTCTGAAATCAGCTCCTGTGCTGAGTCTATTGAGTCTGTATCTGCCTTTTCTCAAATCCATCTTTTCTTTCTCTGTCTCCACCCATAATGCCCTTTTATCACTTTTTGCTGCGGCTGTAGTAGTAGCATTCTAACTTTTACTCCAATCCCATTTGGAAACAGCTAGGGGTTAATCTTCCTAAATAACCACTAAGAATATTTCATTTTTTGTTTCTTTCATTGGCTATCAGTTACCTACAAAATGAAGTAATAACTCTTTGTTCTTTTATTTACCATCTTCCATGAGCTGGTCCAACTTGCCTCTTCTCCACTACCAAGCTCTCAAGCATGCTGTGCCCCAACAGAGCAGAGAAACAGAGCCACTGTCTGTGTAGGCCCTGAGCTTTCATTGGCTTTTCTCTGTGCTTCCAGCTTCCTCTTCTCATGTCCAAAGCCTATCCAATTTTCAAGGGCCCCAATGAATGTCAGCTTTCTAAATCCCTTTTTTCTGAGCCTTCTTTACAGTTTATCTATCCATTTTCTAAAGATAGCCATCACCTTATATCTCACTGCTTTTTTGTGTAAGAGTCAGTAGTTTCTCAAGGGTCAAACTTTCTAGGGTTTGATACTGGCTTCTTCTGTGGCATTGATCAAGGACTAAGTTCTGGTGCCCCAGTGTTATGTGAAAGGGAATACTAAAAGTTCCAACCCTACAGGGTTGTTGTGAATATTATGAGTTCATACATTTAAGTGTCCTTACGAGCAAGTGTCCTTGCTCAATACTTGTTAGCTATTATTGTACACATCTTATCTCTAATACAGTAGGACCTTGAGAGGGGACATCAGGCTACTGATTGTTGTATATCATCATAGTGATGGAACATACACCAGTGTGCAACACCTATATGCTGAATAAACACTGAGGAAAAGTCCCCTTCTGTGCCTTCCAGTGTCTTAGATGTCATCAGACTGCTTTAAAGGACCATAGTTTACTGATTATCTCAGCAGCCTCCATCCCACCGAGATGTAGGAATGATTAATGAGACTTGAAGCATGTGATCCATTGCCTTCCCCTCCCCCCACCCCCACCCCACTCCCACCCCCCGCCCAGGGATATTTCCCATTCTTGACAAAGGGAAAGGGACAATCCTTGTTCATTCTGTTCCTTCAAAGTGTTAGAAATATTGGTGGTAAAGAGGAGACATAGGAGAAGAGATGGGGATAGCAGGACGAGGAACTCTCATCCCACAACTGTTTTTGCCTTTCTTTTAAAAGTACTTAGGAAAAGGCATTCCTGAGCAGGAGAAGTTAGGAATTAAGAGACTACCTTTGTGCTACCTGGGATCCTCCACACTATGAGAAACCCCTTTGTCCACCTTTTGACTATGCGCCATAAGGGAACAGAATTTTGACTCTGGGTGATTCATTGAAGTTCATTGAAAGGCTTGGCTATAGAACCAAAGTCAACATTCAAAGGTGTATGGTATTTATTTAGGAGATTCTTAGACTCTGATGTGCAACATTAATCCAGGTACAGACAAAATGAAAAATACAGTTGCTCCACATGGTATTCATGTCTGAACAGCAGCTTTATGAAAACTGAATTACTAATCAACCTTAAATATGTGTGATTTTTCTGAAGTACTTGTGTTTAGTATCTAATATTTCATTTTAAAAGGGCATCTATAATGGATACATTTTGTCACATATGTGATTCCACGCATATGCATGTCAAACTAGAAAGACTGCATTTTTTACTAAAAGGGTGAAATTTTTCTTTTACATTGATAATATGTCTATTCCCATACGAAAAAGAAGAGTTTCTTTAGCCTGGCCTTTAGTGTCTTATCATTAAAATGATAATGTTGTCACTTGATAATAATACCAGTACATGATTGGTATTATAATGGTTAAAATAAGCTTGCAACGTAGGTATTATTATCCCCATTTTAAAGGTGAGAAAATGGAGGTTCAGAGTAGCTGAAAGGATTGCCCAAGGTCACATTGTTAGTAAGCAACAGAAACAAGATTCAAATTCATATTTGTCTGATTATCCTTATCGCCTAGGACTAGTTCATAAACTCAGGCTTACAAAATTTCATTTTTGCTTATAAATTTTATTCCACTTATTAAAGTTTAAAGTTTTTTTTTCTCAATGCATTTTACTCCAACTTTTCATTCTCACAACACATGCTTGGGATCTTGCTCTGACTCCAGCCAACTACCCTATGCAGGGAGCATTTATGACAAGTAACCTTCTGGGGGCCTGGGTGCTAATCTGATTTATTAGCTTAAACACTTGTTCCCTAATCCCAATTTCTAGAGTATTATCCTATCTCAGAATGGTTGGTGTAGGGATGGACATCCCAATCTTAGTCAAAAAAGTGCTGGGGAGGATTTCCTAGACTTTCCTAGCTCTCCTGATAGATTAAAACCTCTTTTCATCTGTTCAGAGATGTCTCTCATGATGTCACAGCTAATTAAAAATAGTTAAAAATACCCCGTATAAGGAGAAAAATAGAATTGAGGATATGCAACTCTGGCTTTTAAAACCATGGTAGGGTGGGCCATGGTGGCTCAGCAGGTAAGAATGCTTGCCTGCCATGCCCGAGGACCCGGGTTCGATTCCCGGTGCCTGCCCATGTAAAAAAAATAAATAAATAATAATTTAAAAAAAACATGGTAGATGAATGAAAAATGTGGTTATATTTATTCCTGTCCTCTCCAAGAACAATCTAGCATACTATGAAAGAGTCAAGGGTAATATGCTAAATGTCTAAGGTTTCAATGTTGGAGGACTGAAGAGAATTAGGGAATATAGAAAAAAATGGTACAGACTAGTCATTCCCAAACCCCAGATGAATCTGCACCCCATGCTGGCACCTTTTTTAAGTCTCTGATTTGGGGAACAAGGAGGAAAAATACATACCTAGACATTTGGGATCTCATACTATTCGTTAACATGAATTATTTGAGTAATTGCTATATTCCATCACACTGTTTTTAAGAGGTTAACAATAAATCAGTGGGTGGGCCACAGTGGCTCAGCAGGCAGAGTTCTCGCCTCCAATGCCAGGGACCCGGGTTCGATTCCCAGTGCTGCCCATGCAACAACAACAACAACAACAACAAAATCAATCAGTAACTTTCCAGAACCTGCAACCTCCACATGGGTCCCTGGACCAGATAAGTCCTGAAACCTAGCCCCGCCTCTCCAGAACATCAGATAGTTCCATCTCCCTACCCCATATTAGTGACAGACTCTTCCAATATGAAAAATTTAGAATGGCTGTAGCCCAAATGCCCCTAAAGAGAGCGATGTAAAGATCAAAGGTGATGGTGGATTATACAGAGAAGACAGGATTTAACAAATGAATATGAATTTGAATCATTAAACTGATATTTTTAGTCTCCAGTATTTTAGAGGAGCTAGAAATAAAAACCTAGAATTGTGGAATTGTTACCCATGTCAAACTCTGAAATATGTTCTGTGACTAATTGTGGTACTGTGCTTTGAAATTTATAACTTTTTTGTATATATGTTATTTTTCACCAAAAAAGGAAAAAAGGTAGATTGTGATGATAAAAAAATATTTAAGCTTTCTAGTCTCCTACATTCTGGGGCAGCTGGAAGGAAAAATATGAGAGGATCAAACGGCAGCCCAAATTCTGGGAACTGTCCTATAAGTAGTTGTTGAAAAGTGCTTTGAAAATTATTGCTTTTTTATTTCTTTGCTTTGTATAAGTGTTATACTACACAGTTTAAAAAGTTAAAAAAAAAAAAGTCAATCAGATCAATGGCTTCCTCTCATTTAAATTTCATTTGAAGAGGTGACAATGGTTTCCTTTGAATTAACATGATATCCAAAACAAAAACATTATATCACATCCTTCTAACTGATACCAAATGTATCAGTCATTGCGGTTTGAATGTATTTATTCAGTTTTTCATCGACCATGTGTTTTCATGACATGATTAATTTTCTCTCCCTACTTTGTGCTACAAATGTTTACTAGCCTGTGGTATAAAAAAGATAAATAGATTTATACCTTAGAATGGTAATACAACCAGAAGTTCAGGTCTGGATTTGAGTCTTAGCTCTCCCTTGGGGTAACCTAAAATAGTTAATCTTTAGGCAACTTGAAGGACTTTCCTAGAGCAAGGTTTGGCAAACTTTTTCTGTAAGGGCCAAAGAGTAAAAATTTTAGGCTTTTTATGCTTTGCAGAACAAAAGACAAAATCAAGGATCGCAAGAGAGAAGAAAACAAATTTCCACAAAATTTTTGATTGATGAAATTCAAAAATGTAATCATTTTAATTGAGCACATTTTTGGTAATACACATTTACTAACGAGAAGAATTGAATTTTTTTTTTTTGCAAAAAGATTTTCTTAATTAGAATTTAAAGCTAGTGTTCCTTATTATCAAATTGATTGCAAATGTTCATTTGTAAAATTACTTTTAACTCATGGGCCATACAAACCCCAGAACCAGGCCAGATTTGCAACATGGTCTACAATTTGTCCACTCTTATTTAGAATCTAAATAACTGCAAAGGTCATTTCCTACAATAAATGTCATGTTTCTGGGGTGTTCCTAATCAGTTTCTTTTGCTGGGTTTAACTCCTCTGCTCAATTTCTAAATGTTGGTATGTCCCATGGCCTCACTTCACTTCTAACTAGGTTTTCTTTTTGCCTGAGCTTATCTAGCCCCACGATTTTCAAAACCATCGACAGTCAATGATTTCCAAATTTTTACTTCTATTGTTGACCTCTCCACTGCATAACATATTTATATGGACCGCTGCCTCCTTATCATTTACCCTTTTATGTATGAGAGGTATTTTAAATATAACAATTCCTAAAATTGTTCCCACCCTGACCTTGCCCTTTACAGTAAATGACACTTTCACCCACTCAGTTAAGCCATCCTAAATTGTTCCCTTAACCCTCCCCCATGCCATCCAGTCCATCAATATTTTTTTTTTTGGATACTCCTTGTAAGGGGAAAAGCAATCAGAACTGAGAATCTATATATCTATATTCAACACAGAACTAACAAGAAGTATTTTGATTATAAAAGTATCATAAATATTGACTCAGTCCCCCAAGCAAATCCCACACACATCCACTTCTCTCAATCTCCACCAGTATTACCTTATAGCCCAAACCACCATTATCTTCCCTCCCCAGGGCTGCTTCATACCTGGTGTCACTATTCCTATTTCCAACCCCAGCCTCACCCTGTCCCTTCAATCTGTTCTCTGCAGAGTAGGCAAAATGATCATCTCAGTATACAGAGAAGATTTCATCACTCCCTGCTTAGAGTTTTACATAGCTTCCAATTTATTCATTTTACATATTATTAAGTGCTTACTGTTTGCCATGCACTATTCCTATTACTAGGCATACAGCAGTGAACAAAACAGACACAAATCCCTGCCAAAATAAGGCTTACATTCTAATGATGGGAGAAAGATAATAAACAAACAAACCAACAAAAAATAAATTATGCAACATGTTAGGTGGTGATAAGTGCTATGGAGAAAAATTAAGTGGGGAGGAGGACATGGAGATTGGGTGTGGGGGTAATTTTCCATTTATATAGGGTGCAAAGGCCTCAATGGGAAGGTGCCTTTTGAGTGAAGACCAGAAGGAAGTGAGGCAGCAAGACAGGGAGTTTTGGAAGAAGAGCATTCCAGGAAGAAAGAACGAGTGCAGAAGAACAGCCAAGAAGCAGAGTGAGGGAAAGGGAGAGAAATCAGAGATGGACCCAGAGAGGTGACAGAGGCCAGGCTAAGCAGGGCCTCCACTGACTGAATGAGATGGAAGTCATTACAGGTTTTGAGCCAGGAAGAGATGTGCTCTGTCTTCGAGTTTAAAAGGAATTCTGGCCATGGTGGTGAGTACTGTCTGAAGGGGGACCTGGGCTGAGGTGAGGAGACCAGTTAGAACACGATTGCAATACTCTAGGTGAGATATTATATTGGATGAGCCAAAATGTGCTCAGCTTCTGTGAGGCTAGGCAGAAAGGAGTCAAGGATTCCTCCCATGTTTTTAGTCTGATCAACTGGAAGGTTAGAATCACATTCCCTAAGAAAGAGAAATCCAAAGAAAGAAGAGGTTTGGGGTGAAACATCAGAAACTAGGTTTTGGATAGGGTGGGCTTGAGATGTTTATTAGACATCCAAGTAGAGGTGTCAGGTAGGCAGTTGGATATTTAAATTTCAAGTTCAAAGAGGTACGGACAAGAGATGTCAATTTGGTGGTCATTCATTATACAGATGGTATTTGAAACCATGAGATTTGGTGAGATCATCAGGGAAATGAATGCAGACAGGAAAGGGAGACTGAGCCCTGAGATGCTTCTAGTAAACTAGAAGATGAGGAGGAGCCAGCCAAGGAGACTGAGAAGGAGTAGCCAGTAAAGATGGAGGGAATCCAGGAGAGTGTGGTGTCAGAAAGCCAAGTAAGGAAAGCGTTCCAAGAGGAGGAAGAAATTAACAAAGTCAAATAGGGAATACAGATGGAGTAGAATTAATATAGCTTGCAAGTAGTTAGAGTACCTTCTGAAATTCTTATTGTGACCTGAAAGCACCTACACAATCTGATCTGCTACCTCTTTGACCTCATCTCTTATTGTCCCTTCCTGCCTGTGTCCTAGACCCTGTGTGTGTGTCTACCTTTCATCTCCAACCCCACTCTCTCCCACAGTCACTATATTCTTGCTACACTGACCTCCTTTCTATTTTCCACAACATCGATTTTTGTCCTACTTCCAACTTTTGTTCTTTTGCTGTTCCTCCTGCCTATTATGGTCTTCTCTCTCAGGCTTACTTCTTATCATTACACATTCTTTTCCTGACCACTTGCTCTAAAACACTAATATCACCAATATTATTCCAATGTCCCCCACTCACTCTTTATTCCTTCAGTTTGTTTTAGTCACAATATAGAATTTTTTTTTTCCTTAGAGCAATCACAATCTATTCTTTTACGTTTCTGGAGGCTACAAGTTCAAAATGCTCGTAGCCTCCAGAAGGTTAAAATCAAGGTGCCAGCAGGCTGCACTACCTTTGGAGGCTCTCAGGGAGCATCCACTCTTTTCCTCTTCCAGCTTCTGGTGGCTTGTCTTTATGGCCGCATCTCTCCACCTTCACATGGCCTTCTCTTCTTCTGTATTTATGTATCCTCAAACCTCCCTTTGCCCCCTCTTTTAATTTTTTTTATTAGATAAAGTCATGGGTTTACAAAATTATCATGCATAAAATACAGGTTTACCACATACCACCCTATTATGAACAACCTTATATTGGTTTGGTACATTTGTTGTAATTGAGTCACGCTATATAATTTAACATTTGACATTTCCCATTTATTGTTTGTCTCTTCACATAAGAGCAATGATCTAATCTGCTTTGTTCTGTGCTCTATCCCAGGCTAGAACAAGGCCTATTATGGTAAGCACTCAAGAAATTGTTATTAGGTAAACTAATCTAATACTTAAAAAAATGAACAAGATTGTTACAAAACATACCTAAACATGCTGACAAATAATTCCAAAATGAGATTTGGAATTCCAAGGACAGAGGAAAAGTCTGGGATATATTTTCATCTGAAGATGCTACAAAGTACTTTTCCTTTCTTTTTTTTTTTTCAATTTACATAAAGTTAGAAATTTAAACAGCATTTACCAGTCAATTTGAAACCTGGTTCAACTACCACATTTACACAACCCCTCAAATTTGAGCATATATCCTCCATCGGAGAAACAGCTCTATGTAACTGTGACAGTGTCATCTCTATACAGGTCTTAGCATAGAGTAGACATGCCTTGGTTGTTTACTGCAAAGATGTTGCAATGAGTGACTAAGTGAATATTGAAATTTATTTTTAAGAGTAGCTAATGAATAGTCAAGTGAATTTTTCTCATCCACTCCTTCCTCACCATCCTTCCCCAGAGAGTTTCCTTTTAAGAAGTCCACATGAACACAACTTATCATTGAAATCTCTTCTTTTTAATCTCTCTAATGAAGTTCAGGAATGAGTAGAAATGGGTTTTGGGCGGGCTTTGCGTTTGATAACGTGGTCTGTTCTTTCATCTTCTCTCTAGTTTTAAGCTCATTGTTCGTTGCTGCCAAAGCAGTAAACGTTGTTTGTCTTCGTTGCAAAACCAAAGCTAGGAAACTTTGAAGTGTTTTCTGTTGCTTAATGTCACCTACTGTTCCTGTCAGCAAACTGAGATAAACCTGATGGACTGAGGTGTCTGGTCTAATTCCTTTATTGACACATAGTCCTGTCTTCAAACACCAGTTTAAATGAATGAGTACCGAGATAGTAATGTGTCCGTAATAGGCTGCCAGATAAATGCCATTGTTTACACACTGATCCCAGCTTCCTAAGGTCCAAACAGCTCAAAAATCTTACAAATTAGCACCTCACTGAGATCAAAGAATTGTCTTTTCTTTCTACAATTACCTACTTGGAGAGCTGAGCAAGCAAATGAGACTAGTTTTAAGCTGTCTTTCTGCAGCCCAAATCTTTCTTTTGAGGGGGAACAAATGGTAGAATTATACCCTGTTTCAGGAAAAAGCACCTAAGAATAAGGGGGTTTTGCCTTATTTGTTGTATAAGAGTGAGAAGATCCTGTATTTTAATTTGTTATGTTAATCCATGATTTTATACCCATAATAATTCTGATTTAGAAAATCAGTGGAAAGAGTCATGGCCATCCTTAACAACCAATCCTTGAGATCAGATTAAACTTCAAATTACATAGATAGAAATGTTTTGAATTCAATGGCACCGTGATACCTACAGCCTCACACAGAAGGCATGAGAAAAATGAGTGTTTTTGAAAGGAGTGAAAATTTAGATTACTAAGCTTCTAATTTTATTCTTGGTATATTTTAAATAGAAAAGTACATTCTGTATTCATTATTTTCCTAAGGATATAACAGACTTTACACAATTTAGTAATCTCACCTTTCCTATGAGTCATACAACCTAAAAATAAGAAATCAAGTGGCCAAACCTTGTGGCTTAGGGCAGGATTGGCTTACTTACAAGAATGATTCTTTTTTGGTGGCAGATTTTATCTTTTATGTAGATGAAGAAAATCTATTTTCAAATTCTAGTGGTGCAATGATTAACTTTGTTTTAATCAAGGTCTTGATGCTGATGTAAGAACAGTTGGAAGGGAAGGGAAGGGAAGGGAAGGGAAGGGAAGGGAAGGAATTGACCATATTCTCCCTAAAAAGCCAGGCATCCTTTTTTCAAAGGTGTTTTACTTCACTTATTAATGTGCATGGTTTTTAAAGTGGGCATTATATACATTTTTACATGCATAAAAAATTCAAAATGGGAACAGATACCACCTAAACTTTTGCTTAGTTACTTGAAAAACTTTAATTTGCAGCCAAAATTCAGAATAGGCAAAACAAGAGCAGCCATCATTAAACAGTTTTGACTGTTTTTGTTTATTAACAATGAGGGAGTTGCGTAGTGTAAATGAAGGCACACAGTATTTGAAGGTGGTACACCCAGCAGAACTCGAGTTTCAGCTTAGCTGCTTTCTAGCTACGTGTCCAGAAAATCATTTAAGTTAATGGAGCCTCAGTTTCCCAATATCTAACTTAACAATCCATGTCCTTCAACTTTATAGAGTTGTGGTGACAGCCAACCACAGTGAAATTTATTTAGCGTTTGTCCGCTGATAGTACTTTTGTCCTAGAGGTTGGTTTACTTTATTTCAGCAGGGCTTAAAGAAAATCTGCTATTGGCAGCTGAATTACGCTAAAAAGTTTGAATAATCAAAAAGGGAAGCATGCTTTATTAATCTATGTGCAAAAGAAAGTTATCAAGCGTGGAGGGGAGTTGGCCCTTTCAGATTGTCACTCATTCTTATTTTCCCTGAAATAGAGATTATTATACTCCACCAGCAATCGTCAAGCCTCTTTTCTGGCCTGGAAATTGGGGGAAGGGGTCCAAGGACACATGAATTGACAATGCTAGTGAGCGTCCTAAAGTAGACTGTGGAATCATAGAATTTAATTCATAAAATTCACTTCTGTTCAGATTTCAGGCATTTAGATGTTTAACCATCAGTCTCAACCTACTAATAATGTCTCTATGGGTTAATGAGCCATGAAGTGGAGTTTTCCACTTTCATTTTTCTTGAGACTACTAGCAAAATAAAAAGTTCCTGTGCTTTGCTACTAAAGCCTCTTTTGGTCTCTAATGAAAAATACTGTGTTATATAAATTTTGTTGTATGACAATGTTTGCTTCTCTTTTCTAAGTAATAGTAGAAAAGGAAGGAAGGTGAAACTTTTTATGTGGTTCCATAATGAGCAACCTAGAACAACCCTGCTTGCACAAGCACCTGAATGCAGAACTAACAGTCTAGACTTTTATGTCAAGCTCCACTGAAACTCTGAAAGCACCTGTTGCAAAAAGCTGGAAAAAGATCTTGGCAAGCAAAGCTTATGTTGATTTTTGTCACCTTTTAGAGCAAATATCCTTTGCAGATAAATAGTCCACTGATGTATTTTTAAGAATGTTTCCTTTTGAATTTCCTTTCCTCCCAAGGTAGTTTCAAAAGTCAGTCTATTAAAAACTGATCTTTTTTTTAAGAAGTAAAATAATACAATACTTAACTACATGATCAGGTTCCAAGATGCCAATGTATCATTTTTTGAAAGTCTCAGTTTTAGTTAATTGCCCCAAGACTATTGAAGACCCATTATCTTCTTGATTGCACATTTGTATGTTGTCAACACAATATGAAATAGCACTAAAATTCATTTTGTTCTTTAGCCATACTGGAAAAAAATTAATTTCACAATGTGTAAATATGTATATATTTTGCTTTTAAAGTACAATTTAAAATTTGAAAATTAAAACTTGTTTTGCAGTAAAAATAGCAGGAAACGTGCTCCTTGTAAGTAATAAGGGGATATTACTAAGTCAGATTTACAACAAGCATGCAAAGTAAGTGTTCTTCTATTAGACATATCTAGATTTATTGACCAGGAGAAGGGGCAGAAGAAAATGCAAGAAAAGGATACTGCTTTCTTCTAGCAAGGTACTGAAAACTCATTCTTCTTAGTAAGGATGGTAAACAACCTTCTCTCCAGCGTCCTCTTCAGTGTGATTCATTTCGTGGTCTAGGTTAATTCCCAAACCAAGAGTAGACTCTTGAGTCTCTGTTGACTTTCCTGGCTTCCAACAAAGGAGGGTTACCAGTCTCTTGGAATCCATATAATTATATTCCTGTGGGCATTTATATGGAGCCATCAGCCCTGTCCTTGTCCACACCACTTCTAAGTTGGCCTCCACCTGGAGGTGATGAAAACTGAAAAGAAAACATTTTTTTTTTTGCCTACTTCAGTACCTCATAAATCAACCTTCATCCCTTCAAATAACACACAAATGCCATTTTGTTCATAAGAAATGAAATGAATCAAATCCAAATTTACATTTTTGTTTACCTCATATATAATTGCTAAACATTCTTCTTGTGTTACAATTTTAACAAATATATAATATGTTTCTTACCTTCCTTTTTCACTCCCCACAGAATGCTAGGGAATAAAAACTTAAGAAATTCAGACCTCCAATATCCTTGATTCAAATAAACCCTGACTAAAGGTTTAACTAGAATGTTCCCTCAGCACAGCTAAAAAAAAAAACATTTATCTATTTATGTATTTATGTAAAACCCCTCCTTTAGGTAGGGAGAACTTGAGGTAGTTTCCAGAAATATATAAAACAGACCAATCTGTGCAAACTGTGGCAATGAGAAAGGTAAAGTTTGGGAAAAATAATCTTAAGTGAAGTAAGGTTGGTATCCCCAGTGCCAGACCTAGGGTCCTGTTAGGCTGCTACATGCGATTGGTAATTTTGCAACTGATTATGCCAAGAATCCTGGCAAACAGAGTTCAAAAGCATAATCAGCTTTGAGGCTAGCAATGTTGGTGGCCAAAATTGAACCACTTTGAGAGAGAGCACAGTTGTTCCTGTACCTGAGATAGGTGGGAATTTTCTCCTGTGGTTCCTCATGAAGTGGATACTGAGGAATTTGGGGCTATTAGTGTGAATTGAAACTTATAGGAAGAAGGTGAAAAAATGGCAATGCAATGAGGGCAGGGAGAGGTGGTGGACACTTCGTTTTCATCATATTTAAAGTGAGCTTCTATTGATAAATGAGTTTGAGATGCCTGGCCCTTTAATTATAGGTATTTAACTCCAGGAGAGCTGGGATCCAGCAGTTGGCAGAGAAGCTTAATTCAGGCAAATGGAATTTTCCACCTAGGGCCCTGGACAACCTTTAGTCCCACTTCATCCAAGAAATCCCCTGTGTACGAAGGGATCAGGCTCACTTATTATTTAAAATCTTTTCAGCATTCTCATCAAATAGGAGACCCATACTCCCAGAATTCTATAAATTCTTCTGATCCCCCATCTTCAATAAACGGAAAAAAATTCTGGTGGCTGAGGATGGAGGGGAGACTTTTCCTGCATTCTAGAGATGGTGTCCAGTACAATTTAGAGAATACAGATTGTTACAGTTAAGTGCAATCATTTGGCTGCCACCTGTCCTATATGTATAATATAGGGCTTGATTTCATAACACACCTATTGCTAGAGAAAGAGTCTTTTCTTCAGTGCCTGCTATTATTAGGCATAAAAACACTAGCATACATTTTCCAAGGCTAGTGCTATGTTACCTTCCCTTGAAGAATTTGAGAGCTCCAAAGTTTAAATAATTGGAGGAGACAGACTCTTTGGGAAAATTAAGAATACAGATTTAGATACAGTGCTATGTGTATGGCCCTTGCAAGTGAGGTGGGGCGTAAGCCTCTTTAACTTCGTGGACAAATCTCTCTCTGACGGTTTTTTCTGTAATCCTCAAGGTAACACAATGACAGAGGTAGTATCTTTCCGTCTGACATTATTAGTAAACTAATATCCAGAGAGAATCTTTTCCAATGTTGGGGTTGCCAGATTTTGCAAACGAAAGTACAAGGACTCTCAGTTTAATTTGAATTTCAAATATACAACCCATAATTTTTAAATATAAGTATGTTCCATTAAATACTTGGGACATACTTACACTATAAAAGTATCCATTGTAATCTGAAATTCAAATTTAACTGTGTCCTATATTTTATCTAGCAACCTATCAATGACATGCAGATAGAGTTTAAATCCAAGTTTGTTGGATTCAAAGCTCAAGTATATTTTATTCCTTCCCTTTTGTAATTACCACATGCATAACAAATAAGAAGTACAATAATTTTCTCCTTAAATGAAAATTATTGCATTAAAATTCTATCATAATATATTGTAGTATAATTTTATAACTGATTTTACATATGACACTCTACTTCTTAAAAACTTATTTTTAAATAAAACAAACAATTTTTATTGTGGGAAAAATTTAAATACAAACAACAAAAGAGGAAATATCACTTATAATCCTTTCTTTTTTAATGGTCCTTTGTTGTTTGGCTTATATCTATCTTTTTTATACAAATAACCGTATGTATGTTGTTGTTTTTAAATAGGTTCAGTACTATATGTGCATTTAAATGCAAAGCAACTAAAAAAAAGAAAACAACTTTGTATTATTTGTGCTGGGCCTTGGATGTGATGATGGAAATTTGGCAATCAGTTCTCAGGATTTGGATTGCAGACATTAATAGGTAGAATACAGATGTGAGAGCTTCCCATTCAAATTGTCAGTTCTTTTTAAGTGTGAGATTAATGATCCATATCAATGACTGACCCTACTGTAGGGTGATATAGATGCAGTTGACAAAAGTCCCTCGGAGTTGAAATAAATTGCCTCAGTCTCATCATCATTAATCACTGTCTCATAGAGGAAGGCAGATGAAGAAAAAAATTACTCACCTAATGATTCAAGTTCATATTGCAGATGAAAAATAAATAAATCAGTGCATGGGAATATATATATATAAATTGTGACCAAATATATTTAAAGTTGATATTGTTTTCTTTCAGAGGAAGAGGAACGTGGAGAAAAAAGGACAATTTATTATGAATGTAAAACCTCTGAGTCAGTGTGAAAGTCAGCTTGAGGTGAGCTTTTTTTTTCTTTTACGGAATAAACCTATAGTAAGCAAAGTCATTGGCTCCCTCCTTTCTCTAATCTAGAATTTTTAAGTCTGTGTTCACATAAAGCAAAAGGAAGCATCAAATAAATTATTGGCAATTTTTTTTCTATATCTGAGTTACCTTTTTTGATTACAGAAATTTAGTTCAGTGCTCCTGGCAATTTTTGTTAATTGTACATGGTCAAAGTAGAATAGTCAACATGGACAATCACCTGTGGTTGTCCCTGAGGATGACCTACCCTTGACTCCAGACCTGACTTCATGCTTTGGAACTGACACCTGTTGTTCCAGGTATGAGGGGTCAAGTGGAAATATCTGCTATCTACGGATATGCCACTATCACTTCCTTAGCAGAATAGAGGAACAGATGCTGGTCCGAGACCCTGGAGACTCAGCATCTAAAATGTCAGCTCACTCAAGTTAGTAAGTTGATACAATGTTACCTAGCACAATTTACACATTATTTACCAGTGTCCTCACCCATTAAATAAAGGAGTGGGGTTTTTTTTGTTCGTTGAATTCACTCTCTGGATTCCTTGTTCCGATTCTCAGTTATTTCCAAGTTTTCGTTTGTCTTTTTATAAGTTCTAAATATATTTTTCAAGCTGTTATTTCATTGAGCAACTCATCTCTGCTGAAAATTGACACCTAATTTGTGGAACAGAAATCTGTTTATGAAATAGGGATAATTATCACACCAAACTCCTATAACTATTTCCAGGATTAAACAGGAAAATATATACTCCACAAGTATGCTTTATTATTAGGATTCCATGTTTGTTAAAAAAATTAATAAATATGTTGGATATCTTTATATATATATATATGTTAAATAAGTATACTTTGTGAATAAATATATTTGGGCATTGGTATAGATAGATAGTGATAGAGGTAGATACATAGACAGACAGGCAGACGTTTATGCCTACATACAGATATAGGAGCATATGTATTGAAAAAGATCTGAATATAAGCCAAACTCTCTCTAGTCCAGCCTGTCAATTCATCTGTAGTGAAGAACCATGTTTTACAAAGTTTTTATTTCCAATCCCTTGGGGAACAAAAAATTTTTATAAAATAGGATCAATATGTCAAATTGCTATTAAAGTTTCTGGTTGTTTATTCTCTCTTTATCTCCTTATGGACAAATGACAAACAGCTTGAGGTGGACTCTCACAGGTCTGGCCTATGATAGGTAGAACAGTGGTAGGAGAAGGAATTACATGCAACTTTCATTTTCTTTCTTTAAATTTTAGATATTTTGATCTTTACTGTACATTTTATTCTACAATAAATAGAAAATAGAAAAATTAATGTTAATTCTATTAAAAAATAAATTTAGCAAATTAAAAGGTATATATATATATATATATATATACATAGCTAGAATGATGTGTTAATCTAAGTTATCTCTAGGTGAAAATAAACAGAAGCTGTTTTTTTCCTTTTCTGGGAGAAATATCCAAAGGGAAACACTCCCTATGGAGAGAAGTATTTGTGTTTTCTAAATATTCCACAATCAATGAGTATGAATAATGTGCATAATAAAAAAAAGAAAAGTTATACATTAAATTTTTTTTAAATACCAAAAGCAATGTAAAGGCCATTACAAAGGCTGTATTACAGAATTGGATTAACAGCATTGCTCACTTCAATTTACTTGAACCATTCTTTTGATGAGATTTCTGAAGGGGGACATTGTGTATGTGTGTAGTCAATGCCATTTCTACTTCTGTATGAATCCTAATTATAAATAAATGTAATTTCATATCCCAAAATACATTAATCAATTTTCATTCATCACTCAGCACACATGTAAAGAAGGCATGAAGGTTCATGAATAAATTTGCTAGGGAGTACTTCAACATGTCTCCAGCAATAGTTGACCCACTGCTTGCAATCCAACTGATGCTGGTATGTTTTATTTTTCTAGCTAATTTTTGGATATTCATATTTTAATTTAACAAACATTTACTGATTATAAAAATGCAATCAGGCCAGTCCCTGAGGTTAAAATGTGGAGGAAAATAGAACCAGTCCCTATCTTCTTGGAGTTTGCAAATGGGCACTGAAGGCTGATACTGAACAAGTAACTACATGCTCCGGCAGCAAGGTGAGTGTGGGAGAAAGTTGGTATTTTATTGTATTTTCCCTTGCCTGTGCCAGCTAACTAGATATTAGCATGATTCATTTCCCCAGAGGGTCTATTTTATGCTACACACCACACAAAGAGTCACAAGGATACTCCTAATTGAAGTCAGATTGTTATTATTTGTTTAAGTTTCATATGTTTATATTGAAAGCCTCAAAGGGAGAAAAATTAGGAGAAAATAAAACAGCACAGTGAAAAGGTGCCCTGCAGTCATATGACAACACAGAGGGTTCTATTGCAGCTGTGTCTGCAGGGGCTGAAGTGGGGATGGAATCATCTCAGAAACTTCTGGTTTTATTATCATTCCAGGTTAGAACTGCATGAGGCTTCTCACCAGTCTGAAATTTAATAATGTGTGTTTGTTTATGATTTTATTTGGAGTAGGGTTAGGGGAGTGCAAGGCCAGCTAATGGATGAAGTTAGACAGTTTCATTATGAAAAGCCTTTTCCCCATGAATATGAGCACTGATTTATTCTGCTCTTGTTTTTTGTCCTTTTCCAAACTCAATGTGTTGACCATAAAATTTTTACAGTAATGGCTAACAGGTTCTGTGTACTTGCTACATGCCAGTAAAGTATTGCGCTACATGTGTCACAAGCATCCCTTAATCCACTTGACTTTATAAAGGAGGTGCTAATTTTACACCACTTTTCAAATGAGGAAATTGAGATGTGGAGAAAATAAGTAATGTGCCCAAGATCACAGAGGTAATAAGTGACAAAACCAAATCCCAGCCAAGCGGTCTCGAGGGTATACTTAACTGCACCGCCACCACCAGAGACATCTTTGGTGGCCCCGAAACTGCAACTGCAGTCCATTTTAAGGGGAGGTGTGCATTTTCTTAGGGGTTTAAGCCCTCTTTTTAGGACAGATTCTGTGTCTTTTATATTGGGAACCAAATCCATCAGACTGAAGATATTAAATATCTAATGATCGGGCCATGGTGACTCAGCAGGCAGAGTTCTTGCCTGCCATGCCAGAGACCCAGGTTCGATTCCTGGTGTCTGCCCATGCAAAAAAAAAAAAAAAAAAAAGATATATATATATATGTGTGGGTGTGTGTGTGTGTGTATGTGTATATATATATATATATATATATATTTATCTAATGATGACCATGGTAAAAAAACAATAAGAAAGTAACAGGTGCTCCATGATCGCAGGGAATCTGAGCTCAGATACAGTGAGATATTTAAGCAGAGTTCACAGAACAGCCCTTATCCCAGCCTTCTTATGAGCCCTGGGGCAGTCCCATCAGTCACACAGACCAGTGGCTGTGATCAGGGCTTTTTCCCTTACAAGAGAAACATGGGGCCTCCATATACCACCAACCTGGGCGTTCTTTTTAGCCACAGGCACCCTGAGCATTTCTCTCTCTCTGTCTCTCTCTCCCTCTCTCTCTCTCTCTCTCACACACACACGCACACGCACACGCACATACACACACAAAAGCCCTGCCTAAACTAAGTCACCTACTTCACGTCCCAAGAGACTGCTGTCGTTTCCAATCCCTGTAATTGTACCATCTCTGAGGTGACATGAGAGTATACTAACTCCAATCCAATGTCGGTCAGCCTGGCTTGTCATTCTAGTGGCAACTCTCCTCTGAATTCTTACACAGATAACCAATCATTTTCCTGAAAACGTAAACTGAACTAAATAAAAAACATGGAGGGCCGCGGAATACCTGCAGCCTTGTGACCTCAGGATCGCCCTGAGACACTGTTCCCTTCCAGCCATCCCCCTGCTGCTGCGCGCCTGCTGGGGCTGAGTCTCAGGGCCTCCTGTTATCTGAGTATTTAGAGATGAACCACCACTCACTGGCACATGTAACCTTATCATTCGCTACCTTCTTAGGAAGAAAAGTCTGACTAAAAGTAACAGATGGTTAATTTTCAGTTCCCTCTCTGAGTCTGCACAATTTTCTGTTACCCAGGATCAGAGTAAATGGTTCAGAACTTTTCTTCTCTCCTATCCCAGCTTTCTTAAAAGAAAAAAATAAAAGGAAATTAAATAATCCTCAGATGACTCAGTTATTTGGGGATTTGAAAAGTTAATTGCCAAATTATATTGCCTTGCCAATCCTGAAAAGAGATTTAAGGACTGTTATTCAGCTGTATGTTCACTCATTCATTCATTTATTCAAGACTTATCTCTACTGAGAACTGATTGCATTCAAAAATACTGCCAGGGTCAAGGGGAGAGAGAGAGGAGAAAGATATTTAGATAACTGTTTCCCTGAGCCTAGTGTAGGACACATACATTTACATAAATTACCATAATTCAAAGCATAGTATAAGTTTTGTAATAAAATATGAGTGGATTGTTGGGAGATCTTTGAGTTGCAAATGAAAACATTTCCAACTGGCAAAAACAAGAAACAAAAAAACATGAAACCATTATTTATTTATTGGATTTTTTACTGGTTTCCTTAATTGTAAAGTCTGAATATGCAGGACTAGTGGAAGGGTAGGCTTCATCTAGCAATTTAAACATCTTCCTTTTTGGCTACCTTGACCCTATGATCTTGCCTTATGGTAGAAATATGGAAAACGTAAGTGTTCCAAAAGTCACATAGACTAGAAAAAAGGAGGATTTTGTTTAACGGACTCTCCAGGAAAATCTCCTCCCATTTCCTGGACTACAATTGGCTTGAGTGCCCAATCCCAAACCAATCATTTTGACAAGGCAGGTACATATTTTAATGAACTCAAGTCGATCAGGGCCTATCCCTTGTGCTGGGAAGAGATCAAGGCCACCAAAATACATGGCTGAGTAAAGAACGGGAGGCTTCTCCAAGAAAATCAGGACTGTGTTACCCACAGAAGAGAGAATGAATGCTGGGCAAGTAGTATCAGTGTAATTTAACGGTATAATCAGGAAACAATTCAAAGAGGGCTGGAAGAGGGAAAGGGAGAGAGAGAGAGATGATGTCCTAGACACACATTGAACATGGGTCATAATTAGAAGGTCAGGGGCATCTAGGAGGGAAAATATGAAACAGATACCTTTAATCTGTGATCTCTGCTGGAGGACCACTTATGCCCTCCCCCTCCCCGGTGACATCTCTGCTTAGAAATGCCACAGAAACTAATGAGGTCACCACCACTGCCACCCTGTGTTCCGCAGGTTTATCAGCTGCCTCCCCAGCTGCCAGACCATGGCCACAGCTTTTTTTTTTTTTTTTTTTTTTTTTTTTTTTTGATGCGGGGAACAGTGGTAGTGTTATGGACATAAGAGAGCGAGTTTTCAAGGGACTCCCAACAACACAACTATAGTTAGTAACGTAACCTTCTTCTACAAATATTGAAAATCACTAGGCATAAGCACACAGATGCATGCATTCAGCTATGGCTACCTTTTAATGAGAACTTACTACAAAGAAGGGAATGGTGGTTGCTTTATATATGTCTGATTGGATAATATTCCCCAGAACCCTAGGTGATGAACACTATTTTTATTCACATTTTACAGATAAAAAAGTTGGAGCTTAAAAAGGTTAAATCCCGTGCCCGAGAGTACAGATTCACCTAATATGTGGTGAAAATGAAATTTGAATTTAAAGATTTCTGACACCAAAACCTGTGCTCTCAATCATTACACCTTACAACCTTCCTGAGCTTTGAAGAGCTGCAAATTCCTGGAGTGTGCCTAATTCGTAATATGAGTAGCACTTGTTTTATTTTGACCAGATTATAGGTTAACAACACAAATGTATAAGGAGATTGTGTAACCTCACGTGAACACATATCCTATTTACTGACATAAAAATGTTTATACTCATTATTAATAAAATAAGTTTATGTTTACTGAGTACAGAATGATTAAATTGAGGGGTCATGGCATGTCTTAAAATGTCTGCGAGATAAACCTTTTCTGTGCTTTCATGCAACAATTCAAAGATAAACAAAAATAATCTGTTCCTGTGGTTGTTAGTCCAGGGCCAAAGCTTATCTGATTCTAATCTAACTCTTTCTGGGTATGAAACTGGGACATTATTTCACTTCATTAAAACACCAGTATCTTCGTCTGTATAATTGGAATAATAGTAGTACCATCCATATGGGTGAATCAACCTAGGTTAAGTACTAAATACTGTGTCTGGCATGTATTTAGGATCCGATAAATGGTAGCTCTCATCAGCTATTCATAGAGTCAGCCTCTCTCCCGTGTAAAAGTTTATCAAAAAGAAGCAATAATTCTGTAGCATTTTAGTATTTCTGTAGAAAGACTGACACTGTTTCTTGCTTATCACTCTCTAAACCTTTGATAATATTTTACTTGAGACAAGGAAATTCCCAACACAATAATTCTGACTCCATTTTGACCCTAAGTCAAGCATACCAAATGTATTTTTTTTCTTGGTCCCTCTTAGTAGTATCTTGACAGTGCTGAATCATTCTGATTTCATATTGGAAAAAAGTTTGTGAGTTTCTTCTCCCCCTAAAAATCTCAAAACGCGAAATAAAAAGTAATCACAGCTAAATGATTAGATTCAGCAGCAAACTATCTTTGAAATTGGAGAACAAGCAAAAGCATAATCTAGGCTAGTGATTCTCGACAGGGGTAATTTGACCTCGTAGAGAACATTTGGCAATATCTGGACACAGTTTTGGTTGTCACAGGTGGGAGTATTCATGTAGGGGGGACTGTGCTCCTGGTATCTAGTGGGTAGAGAACAGGGATACTGCTAAAATCCTACAATGCCCAGAACAGACCCCACTACAAGGAATTCTTGGAACCAAATGTCAGTCTTGCCAATATTTAGAAATCCTGGTCTGGGCATATTGTCATTGAAGTTAAAAACATTTACTTGGGGGGCGGTGCGATGGTGGCTCTGCAGCAGAATTCTCACCTTCAGAGACTCGGGTTTGATTCCCAGTGCCTGCCCATGTTTAAAAAAACATATTTATTTGGAATGCATTAAAAAATAAATAAATAAATAAGATTAGCCAATCATCCCCAGTCCCACCTCCAGCCTGACCTCCAACTTTATTGTATTTAGTTAGAAATACATTATAATTTCCATAATTTATTTGTTTTCTATTTCCTTCCTTCTCAAGGAAATAAAATTATATTTGAACCAGTTTAGCAGCCCAGGACAACGAGTCTCAGATAATTCAGAAGTGCTACCTTTTTGACATGTTATGTTCACTTGTAAATGATAGTTTGGCAAAGGGCAGTCCCCAGCAGGGGGGCTCTGCCATTTCCACTCATGGGGCCCGCGTTTCTGTTAGTATCATGACATCACGCAGCACGAAATCATAATTTACTAGGACTTTACATGGCAACAAGACCTTTGGACCTTTGGAAGTCTTTCCACTTCCACTGGGACCGCTTCTTTCAATGCAGAAAGGGTCTTTGACTGTGGAATAGACAATGAGATTTTTATAAAACACACAGAGAGCACAAGTAAAATGACTCCAGTTCCCAAACTGCTCTATAAGTGCTTATTGTTTGGCATGGAATGAGGAGAAACAAAATCAAGCACATTTGATTGTTCTGTTTGTTCCAGAATATGAAACTGCTCAGCAGTTTCACATTCACCCTTTTTCTATTCCTATTTTGATTTTTCTAAAAGTGCGACATCCTGTATCTTAATGGTGTGAAACAAACAACTTAGTACAGCACGTATCAGCTGTAAGAATATGTGATTTTGAATTAATCACATGAATGACTGAATATAAAAATGTTCTTTAGCACAATGTTACAAAAAATACATAAGAAGTACATTTTGTGACATTATCATAGAAGTTTATCCTCATTTAGTCAATTTTCTCATTTACGCATTTACATTTTTATAGGAATTTCCTAGGAAATATCTTTGAAACTCTAAAATTGCATAAATTGCATAAATTTCTCCTACATTTAGGAGAAATGTAGACATTTTTGTTTCTTGCCTCCTCTTTTCTGCCTACCAGTTTTTCTTTTAGATGTGTGGTAACCAGAAGGGAACTTAGAGAAAAAGCACCTCCCTTGCACAGGGTTTCTTTCTTTCTTTTGCCTAAATTTTTTATGTGGAAGGCTCGCATTTTGCAGCTTTTTTTTAGAACTGTGAAAGTTTACATCAGAATGTTTTGAAGCCTAAAATAAAAGGTGACACTAGGGAAATAGTCAAAAGATTTGAAAGCTTTATTCTTCCCTTTTATCCCTTTTCATTTGAAATGAATAAATGTGCAACACAAGCTGATTTATTTAAATGTTTCATTGTACCTAAGTTATTAAAGCTTTTTAAATATGTTGTTATTAACATGAATTCCGAGCTGAAGTGTAACCACATAAGAAAATACTGGTTGAAAAATTTCCCTTAGTTCAAAAAGGGACTCCAAAAACACATTTTTAATTGTGGTACCCCCAAAATGGATGTTCTAAATAATTTTGGAAATAAATCATTACAGATACATGATAAATTAAATTCTAATGTTAGTGATCATAATAAGGAGATCATTTCTCCTTAAAACACATGATTTGAAATACAGCAGTAAGGTCTGGTCTTCCTCAGTCAATAAGTGAGAAGTGCCTAAAATATGCCAAGCTTAAAAAACAAAAAGAGCACAGGCACAAAATGACAGAGTAGGAAGTTTTACAAATCACTCTCTCCACTAGAAAAATGAGTGCCAGAGGAAGCAAGATGCTGCTGAGAGTTGAGCTTTTGTAAGTGCAAATACAAACCAGTGACCAGCCCCCATAGCCCTGTGGTAGCTGCTGCAGAAATGGCCGTGGCAGTGGCCATGAGGCCTGGATTCTGGGACCAGCTGGATGGGGTCAGGGTTGGCAGAAGGGTTGGCATTGAAGGTCAAGGTCAGTCTGGGGGATCTGTGAGGCAGCAGCATAGAAGCTGGCCTCAGTTCCAGCCCTCAGTAGCACTTCAGCCTCCTAGCACCCACCTAGACCTTAAGAGCTAGTGTGTATGTGTTGTTGTTGGTTTTGACCTCCTGTGTGTGGGCGGTCCTCAGCTGCCAGATCCATGAGGGCACAGCATAGACTCTGGCCTTGGTTTCAAACCTCTCTGCAGGAGAGGCTTCAGGTCTCTCACCAGCACCTACCAGGACTTAAAGACCCAGTGCCCTTCCTCATTGGTCAGCTTTCTTCTTTCTCTCTCCTGTGTTGTTTGGCCCAGTGGCTCCCTGAGGATCAGTTTCTCTGTCACAGTGTCTTCTGGCCTTCCACCAGCATCTATAGGGATGTAAAGAGGGAGTACACTTCTCTGTCATTTTGTTTATTTGTTTGTTTATATTTTTGGTGTGGCAGATACCTGAGGACTGATCAGACCTAGGTTTTGGCCTTGAAGGTAGTAGTTTCTGGCTTCCTACTAGCATATAACAAGAGACTCAGAGAGGCAATGTGCTTCTTTTTTTTTTTTTTTTAACATTGTTTCTTGGCGCTTTGTTCCATTTTTTTAACTCTCTTTTTCCCCTTCCTTTTCTTTTTTCTTCATTTTGTTTTAATCTGGTGGACTGAAAAGTGGGAGAACTAGATTTCCAGAGTGACCACAACATAATACTCAGAATATTGAGTTCTCAACAAAAAATTATAAAACAAAACATACAAGGAAACAGGATAGTATGGCTCAGTCATAGGAAAAAAAGAATTCAAAAGAAGATATTCCAGAGGAAGTACAATCTCTGGAATTACTGTGAGGATCAAAGAACAAAGGGAGGTGTTTTAAAAATATAGATGATATCCGTAATGGAGTGCTATGCAATCATTAAAATGAACGGTGTCAATACATTTTATGAACATGAAAATCTCCCTTGAAATATTGTGTGAATCAAAGCAATCTAATAAAATACATAAAGAATAATACCATTCATATAAATAACTGGTAAGTAACATGTATACTAACCACATGGGATTATGGAGCACATGAAATATGGTTATTGCAACTGAAGAACTGAATTTTTTATTTTAATTAATTATAATTTAAATTTAAGTAGCCCTGGTGTGGTTAGTGGCTACTGTATTGGACAACACAGCTGTAGATCATTAGCAACCTGACCATGGAGTTACAAATATACTACCACTTGCTAATATTCATTAGTAGTTATAAATAAGTTCTCTGCCATTGCTCCTTACAAGCTGGGACCTTAGCACAAACCTCTCTGAGTTGAATTTCCCAACTACACTGTGTAAAGCTGTACTGTCCAGTACAGTAACCACTAGCCACATGGAACTATTGAGAACGTGAAATGTGACTAGCACTACACAGCGAGGATATACTATTTTGGATATGGTGGGTTAAGAGAAAATAAATTGTAAAATTAATTTCACCTCCTTTTAATTTTTTCATGGCAACTAGAAATTTAAAATTACATATGTGGCTGGCATAATACTTCTCTTGGTCAGTGCTGCTCAATACAAAAAATCAAGAAGTCTGAGGATTCTTTCTGCCTCAGCACTTCACATACTGTGTGATTTGAAAAAACTCTCTCAATATTGCTGATCCTCGGGGTTATCATATAGGTCCTGAAAACTTCAAAGGATTTTAGCACCGTCTAAAAAGAAATAATATAACTGAAAGGATTTTGAAGATTATCTAAAACAGGACTATGCAATGTGTTTACTCAGGAAGTTCTCTCGGTGACAATGCATGCTTCCCAATGTTAAGTCATGGTTGAGTCCAGTAAGCGATTCTTAGGACTGTGGTTAGCTCAGATTTTTAACAGTGCCTTTTTTTTTTTTCTGCTGGAAGGACTCTATAATGCAGAATTTTTATTCCCATCTACCCGTTTTCTTCTTAACCACTTGAAAGCTGGCTTCTATCTCCACAACATCACTGAAATGCTTTTGAAAGATTACCAGTTACCTCTTTTTCATAAAATTCAATGACTGACTCATCTCCACTTCTCAAAAATCTCTTCCCCTGACCTGATTCTTCTCTTTCTTCTCTTGACATACTTTCTGTTTTCCTCCTTCCACTGTCTAGCCATGGGTGTTTCAAAAGGCTCTGATCCATCTGCTGCTTTCTTCCCACTCAATCCTTACAGTGATAATACTTTTCGCTGGAATTTAGGCGAAGAGTTGCACAGCTACATTTTCAGTTCTAATCTTATCTGTTTTCTTCTTTCACAGTTCCATTTGCTACCAGACATATTCAAAGATTCTCTATTCTCACATCAAAGTCAACATATACAACTGTGCTGGTTTGAAAGGATTATGTACCCTAGAAAAGTCATGTTTTAATCCTGATCTGTTTTGGGAGGCAGCCTTACTTTTAATCCCTATTCAGTTCTGTAGGTTGGAAATTTGATTGGATGTGACTCACCCGACTGTGGGTATTAACCTTTGATTAGAGGGAGATGTGATTCCACCCATTCCAGGTGGGTCTTGATTAATTTACTGGAATCATTTAAAAGAGGATGCATTTTGGAGAAATCTTCAAAATGATGAGAGAGTCACGAGAGCCATGACAGCCCATGCAGCCAGAGACCTTTGGAGATGAAGAATGAAAATGCCCCAGGGGAGCCTCATAAAACAAGAAGCCTGGAGAGAAAGCTAGCAGACATCACTATGTTTGCCATGTGCCTTTCCAGTTGAGAGAGAAACTCTGAACTTCATCGGTTTCTTGAGTGAAGATGACTTCTTTTTGGTGCCTTTATATGGACATTTTTATAGACTTGCTTTAATTGGGACAATTTCACAGCCTTAGAACTGTAAATGTGCAACATAATAAATTCCTTTTTTAAAAAGCTGTTCCGTTTCTGGTATATCACATTCTGGCAACTAGCAAACTAGAGCAATACAACATTGAACTTCTCTTCTACTTTCCAGGTATTCTAAATGCTTTTCAAGCTTCCATGTAAAATATTTTGGAAGTTCCTTTGAATTTTCTGAGCAATTGTGGCCTTGTCTCTGATTTGCTCCAAAAATCTCTCTCAGATTTTCCCCTTCCTCTCTGTTAGTGTAGTCATTGCCTTCCTCTGGATAGCTCATCACATCACATCTGAATAATGAACTCTGCCTACTCCCCATTTTGTTCTTCTAATCAAATCACATACATCTAATGTTCAAATTCTTATGCCATTCTTTTCTTTACTCAGGGCTCCCATTTTCTATTAAAATAAATTCTAATCCTATTTTGGGAAAACATATACCTTTTTTGTCTCATATTCAAAATAGGGCTGGAAATACTTTTCCTACTTGAAGAAAAAAGATTGAACTATTTCAGAGATTTCTGAATTGTGGTCCCAGGAGCAGTAGCAGCAGAATCTCTGGGAATTTGTTAGAAATGCAAATTCTCAAGCCACACCCTAGATCTACTAAATCAACAATTCTGGGATGTGACCTAGCAATATATGTCTTAACCCATCCTTTAGGAGAGTCTGATGTATACTAAAGTTTGAGGACCAATGAACTGGATGTTTTTATAAGATTCCTTGAAATTACAAAGTTCTATCTTTGTATTTCAGTCCTATAATACTAATCTTTCATGGGAGTTGGAGGGTTCATTTTTGGGAAGGGTTAAAGGGGTCTTTCTTGGGAGTGTTTAACAGCTTATGAAATGAATTCCCTGACTCTCTGGACACCACTTGAATGGTAAATATGATTGTACAATCACTCAAACTCAAATGCAAGCATTGCATCAAGGATGGAGCAGGTATATGTGAATGGCCAAGGCTCAGAGAGAGTAGAGGCAGTTTAATCAGCTCCATAGTCTGCAGAGAAAAACATATCATCCTAGTACCTTTATTGGGGCAGGGGTTGGGGTGGGGGCATATTTCTGTCAAATCACATTGCTAAAAACAATAGAAGAATCTGTACTTCTGAAATAGTGCATTCAAGTAGGGTTTTTAGACAAAACTGAAGTGAATGATAGGCCACAGGAATGATGCAATGAGAAGATCCCAAGATCCCATTATTTCAATAATGTTAGGATAGTTGAAGCAAGGTAGGTAGGTGGAGCAACTGAGCATCTTTAATAAGCAATTGAGAAGGGGAGAACTGCAGCAGAGGGGAGATTAACATTTTTTAGCTCCAATATATTCTCCAGTCCTCATGGAAGATAATCTATGACAAGAGGAGGGTGTTTTCCCCCTCCAAAATCCTCAATTCTGGCTCTTAGCATATATCTTTGAGAATATCTATGGGGGTGGGGATTCATCTGAGGCATTGGTTTTTCAAGTCAGGCTGGCACAACCCACCTCCACTGCATGCTGTTTATGAGGCACATTTCTGAAGAGTCTGATTAAGCATCATTCATGACTGCAGGAGACCCAGCTCTAAAATAGAGGTAGGTGTGGTGTTGGGTCTAGAGGCAAGTGCCTTATAGCTGAGCCTCTCAAACATTAATGTACAGTCATATCACCTAGGGATCTTGTTAAAATGCAGATTATGCTTCAGTAGGTCTAAGGTTGGATCCAAGAGTCTGCATCTCTAAGGACCCCCCAGGAAATGCCCCCATGCTATGTTAGCAAGGGCTTACATCAGTGGCTCTCAGGGTGGCCCCAAACCAGCAGCTAACTATGCATCACGTGACACTTTCTAGAAATGCACAGTCTTGGGCCCCAACCTGGACCTACTGGATCAAAAACTCTTAGAGCAGGGCCCAGTGTTTTGACAAGCACTCCAAATAATTCTGATGCACATGGAAGTTTGAGAACTTAACTAATATCACTGTTTCTCAAAACTGGCTGCTCATTGGATTCATCTGGGAAATTGTCAAATACCAGATTCTTGCGTCCCATCAACAGACCTTCTGATTTAATTAGTCTCAGGTACTGTCTGGGTATCAGGGTTTTTAATGCCTCTGGTGATTTTAATATACAGCAGTAACAGCTACCTTACAGTGTAATGTGAAATCTCACTACTCAAATTGTGATCTCAAAACATCAAAACATGGAGGAATTTGTCAGAAATAAGGAACCCCAAACTCTACCTCACACCTACTGATTCGAAATCTTCATTTTCACAAAATCCCTAGTGATTCTCATGCATATTATAATTTGAGAAACACTGGTCTAGAGAATGTAGAGCAGTGCTGCCTAATAGAGCTTTCTGAGGTGGTAGAGATATTCTTTATCAGTGCTGTCCAATAAGGTAAACAATAGTCACATGTGACAATTGAGCACTTTAAATGAGGCTAGTGTAACTGGGGGACTAAATTTTTAATTTTTAGTCAACTTAAATTTAGGTTTCAATAGCTGCAAGGAGCGAGTGACTACCATTCAGGACAGTGTAGCTGTGCAAAAAGAGCAGGGATTTCAAGGAATAACTAGGTTTGCCAATGATACAGCAATTGGCATCATTCTGTTTATGCAGTAAAAGGCCAGGACTAGACAATAGGCAATATTGTAAAGCAGGAGAATTTTGTGTCTGGCATTTTCTTTTCTGGGTGCTTAGTCCTTTTAGTCAGTGCTTGAGTGTTCTAAAATCCTTCGCATTCTGATAATTCTCTTTCTCCATCCTCTCCACCACTTACCTATCTGCATAGTATTTGAGAGGGCTATTGTTTCTTTTTTTAAAGAGAAAGGACTAAATCCAGGATTTAGAACAAACTGAGTGGAGATAATTGGAAGCAAGAGTGAAAGGAGGCCAGTTCTAACAAACCAGTGGAGAGAGAGAGATTGGGAATAAATAAGACCTTGGGAGATGCCTCATTTCTTGTCTACATTTAGGTTTAACTGGGGCCAAAGTTTAATCACATGGATTAAGAGCTCAGAGATACTGGGAACAAATTGCCCCTAAGATCCTACGGTTTCAGGGATCATTCTACAGTCAAAGAAGAAGTCAAGTCTTAGTAACAATGTTGTCCTTGCTTTGTCTTATAATGATAGATGGTTTTTAATACTTACCTTAAATGTCTGGTTGTTTAATACAAAAGAATCAGCTAGGGACTTTTAGCGTGTGCTCAGTAAATAGTGTTAAATTGCTGATCTTTAGCATATTTTTGAACTTCAAAATTCTATGAATTTGCAACATTTCTTTTGAGGTAACAGTAATTTGGTAAGTATAGCAACCACTTTTATGACCCATACTAAGTAAGTAGAGACAACTTAAACAACAACTTGTGAAGGGGTCTTTCTGCCAGTCTCTGGCTACTTTAATGTCTGGCCATTTTTGTTGTATTTGCAGGCATTTTTAAGTAGAGAAAAAGAACGCATTATAAATAGGAGAGTTAATTCCATTCTCATGGGCACGTTCTTCTTGGGGATAACCCCAGGAAGGCAGGGCTCTATGACCTAAACAGGTCCCCAGATGAGGACTAGATGAGATGGTCCTAAACACATTTAGTAAGTGCCCCATAAAGGCTAGATATTATTATTTTCCAGGAGGCAGGCAGTGGTTTGAAGTACATAGAAGGTCTGTAAATTGCAGGACAGCATAAATGTGAAGGGCTATGAAAGTGAAGGTATAAGAAAATGCAGCAAGTACAGGAAAGTCATAAAAAGAAAGTATCTGGACATTGAATAAATTGCAGAGAATTTTTAAACAAGACGGTAGATGAAAATGTTGAGAACACAAGAATAACTGGTTATGAGGGTCTTGGGAACTCTTGAAATTGTACGGAGAATTTGAATTTGTTATAAGCATTTGATAGCTATAGCTTTCAGCAGATTCTCAAACTGATCATGAATTAATTTAAAACATTAAATCCCATATCTAAGAGCATTGCAACCTACCCTGGAATGTTAACTAGCACCAAGTCTAGATCCTGTTCTCCTGACCTTTTTCTTCTTCATGCTAGGCCAGGTCAATCAGTAACCGAACTGGAAGCCCATAGATTATTCAGATGTTTTATTGTTTTCACATATAAACACAGGAGGGTGCAATTACAGGACTCTTACCTACATCGTTATTGGTAGGTGGCTAACTAGGACTTTTTCAATTGTAAGTGGAGAAACCCATTAAAATTGGATTAATCCAAAGAGGAACTAATTGGCTCACAAAAGGAAAATCCAGGTGTTAAACTCACTTTGGCTATCAAAGGGCACAAACAATGACTTTAGATATTCTAATTTTGGGCATCCAGGCCTCAATCTCACTCTCTCCTGTCTCAGTTGTGCTTCCCTCTCTTTGGGCTCCTTTCTTAGGTTCCAGCAACTCTAGATTTACTTGGTCACAGCTTCAAGACCAGCAAAATGAAAGAATGCTTCTTTCCCTATCACTACAGAAAAAATCCCCACTTGAGTAAGTTCCATGAGGGCAGGGACTTTTACTGTGTTGTTTTGTTTTGTTCCTCTCTTCTATATTCCAAGGACCTATGTGTCTGTCACAGGATAGTTGCTCAATGTTGTTCAACGGGTCAATGAAGCCAGGAGAATGGAAAATATATATGAGGTCAACTCCATCCAAATCTCAGGGACTGAGAGAAGGCATTGCATATTCTTCTAGGACCGCTGACTTTTAACAGAATAAGAGCTGCAGATTCTGTAAGCACTCAGATGCCCATTTGCATGTCTATTTCAGCACACAAATGCCAACATAAGACTAAAAAGTTCATGCAGATTTGGTTTGACAGTGGCCTCTTTTTCTAGAAAGTGAAAACACCGTTTACTATAAATAACAAATATGAAGTATTTTTATACAACAAAGCATTACAGGCTAAATATAAACAGAGTCCTACCACTCGGAAGCTCAATAAGTGTGTCAATGTATTCCAAAGGCCAGTGAATGTGAAATGAGGTCCATAATAATTTTTACATAAAATCACCATCTGTGGTAAGATAAAATGATTTAGATGTCATTCACACTGCTAAGAATTCTTGGATTTAAATAGCAAGACTCTCTCTATGCATTTCTGTAATGCCTTCCATTCCTAAACATCACACAGGAAGTTCCGAACTGTACCTTGGGATCATTTTCTGACTGATAATGCAATCAATCCCAAGATAAAATGAAAGAACATTAAGAAATAGAAAATTAAGAAGACTTTATTCTCTTGAAATTATGAAGTGATTTAGATAGAAAAAAAATGTAATTACCTGGGTAGGAATTTGGCAGGAAGCCTGATTTTCAGAGATCTTATCATGAGGATGCTGAGTCATTGCTGACTTAAATAAAGGGAGCTCATCTGTTGGATTAGTAGTGCCATTTATACAGTGCCCTTTCATTGATTGGATTTGAAATAGCTAAAAGGAAGGTATCACCAGACTTGTCTTCACACATGTTACTATGATAATGATCTTCATTAAAATCAATCTGAATCCTAGAAAGGGTCTGAGGCTTTTCTTAATTATCAAAAGCAAAATTAAACTATAATCTAATTATCTTACAACTGGTTTGGTAAAAGAATGCTCTAAAATTGTAAATTAATCAAAAGCCTTTTCATCAATACTTTTTTTTCTGCTGTGAGTGGTTTTATTTAGCACCACATTTTAATGACACATTTTATTATATATACATAAATTTATATTCAAAATATATATGTCATCTGTATGTTTTAGAAATAAACTGCCATATAATAATTTTAAAGTTATATGATGTAATATTTGTATATATCATATTTTGTCATTGTAGGATATCGTCTGTTACTCTAAATAGATAATTTTAAACAATTTGAAATCTGGGACAAATAAATAAATTGTGTTTCCATAGCACTTAAATGTAATTCAAAGAATGCATGAAAAACATACTATGTCTATTCTGAATTGAACAGATAAAATGAGATCCTCACATTTTTATCACTAAAATCCCTTTTAATATTTTTATCATGGACAAATGTTTGAATAATGTAGGTATAAACCAAATAAGCTATATTTATTAAAATAATTTTCCCATTTTTAATTAGTCAAAGACATTCATATCGTGTAAAAGCTTTGTTGCAATGCACTGTTCACCAACTTCCCCTCCCCAACATTATGCTGGACTTTTGAAATTTTGAAAAGAGTTCACCCTCTTGATCACCATTGAGACCTGGGGTTGAAACTGCTGATAGAATAGGAGCTTCTCTTCTGGAAGGAAGTTAAATTTCCTGAGTCAACATAGTATCTGGCTTAGTGTTCTCCAATTAAATGTGTGTTTCGGTGCTGATCCCAGCTAGAAGTTGAAGATGCATTTGATTATTCAACAAGTATTTATTGATTGCTTATTGTGTGCCTAGCTTTGCTTTGGGCCCCAAAGACAAAAAAATGAACCAAGCACACAAAACATACTTGATCTCACGGAGCCCACATTAAAATGGGAGAGACAAAAAGGAATCCATGAACAATCAATGAAAATACACGCTAGATAGTCATAAGTGATATTAAGAACAAAAAAAAAAGTAGGAGAAAGCCACAAAGTGCTGAAGGGCAGGTATAATTTTAAACAAACTGAGATTATGACATTATGGTAAAGACAGAAAAAAGATAAAGGAATGTAAAAAATGTGACCATGTGGCAGCAAAGTGTTCCAAGGAGGAAGAGCCACAAGTGCAAAGAGCAGTAAATGCTGAGGCAAGACCATGACAGGAATTTTCAAGGAATAGCAAGGAAGACATCTCAAGAAGTTTAGGATGGCTCTTCTTGAAATGACATGTTGTGATTTTTTTCTTTCCCATGAGTTATCATTAGTTATTAAATGGTCATGGGGGCAAACTATGAGAGCAGTGGCAAAACACCATAAAAATATTTACAGAGCCTCTGGGTTATTTAGACAATAATTTAGAGAACAATCTTGAAACCTCAACACTAGCATGATGTAAAGAACAAAATAGGTGCTTCATCAAATCTTTCTGAGAAAGGGGTAACCAAACATGATCAGCACTGATGCTTATGTAGTATATCAAGCAGTATCATTTACTTTAAAGAGCCCATGAAATAAATATTGCAAAAAGAACTGGTTAAATGATGTTGGTAAATGTATCTCTATAAGGTTGTTGATTCCAGCATTTTAGTAAGAAGGAAAAGAATTTTTTTAGGAGAGGGAAATAACCAAAAAGAGACATGTTGTCCAAAAGGGTATGTAAAATGAAAAGGAATATATTTTGTGTGCATATATGTATATTTTAAACATATATTAATATATTTTATTTATATTTATTTATTTATATGGGTGTTCCTCCTGCATGTGAAATGAGGAAAACAACCCTCTTTTCTTAGTGTATTAATATGGTTTGCTTACCAGTTAGTTTTTCTTATTTTTAGGGGTTTGCAGAATGGAAAGGGATGGCATTATAAGCTGCATACACAGCATTTCACATAAAAGACAGCCTGTTTAAGCAAGAGAACATTTACTGATTTTCGCAGAAACAAGGCTAAGGAAGAATTATCTAGTTGCCACCACTGAAGGTCCAGAGCCAGAGAATTTGACTGTGAGGACAGAAAAAACAGAAGCAATAAATGATAGTGTGTATTGGAGTGGAATCATAAAGCAGAGATAAACTCCTGGAGATATGGAAGCCCAAGGGCTCTCTGTCTAACAAAACAGGCTTGGGGTGATTGGGTCTCAAATATAGTCGGTCCTTGAAGGAAGGTATAAATGAAAGGGAGGGTTCAAGTGAGGGGGATTTTAGAACTGGAAAGTTTCAAGGGTGATTTCAGCCAGTATCATCATTTTACCAAGACTGTACTGGTCAAATACCATAGTGTATTTTTATAGATTTTTTAAAAACCATTGGAAGTCGCTATTCATGAGAAAAAAATCACAAATTTTACTATCTTAATGTCAATGCCTTTATTGTGAAGTGGCCCCACCCCCTAACAAAGAACCTTTTATTACAAGTGCATTATTCATTCAAGGAACAAGCAAGACCCTCACTGACATGCCCTTCGGGTTTGGAAAGAGAAGAAACCCACAGATAGAGGAACACAATGAAGAGACAATATCGTTTTGTCAGAAGGCAAAGCCCAAAGGGAATTTAAATATTTAAACAAATATGCAGGCATTCCCCGCGAGCAGCAGCCAAGTATATTTTGGGGGAAGGGAATTTCCATATTGTTTCAACCTCATTACAGTTCATTCTCTTTTAATTAGGATCTCTAATAGGCAATTTTTTTTCATTCTTCTTTTCCCTTCTTCCATGGCATTATCCCTGCTCAAGTAAGAAGAACCCTTTCATGGGTAAATGCTTTTATTTTAACAAATTTTTTTGTAATTTTGATTTACTTTAATTCATTTTAAAAATTCTTGAGTTATGATAAAACTTCATAAAGCAAAACTAGATGAAATGCAAACTTTCAAAATTGAAGTGCCTCTATTTTCACGTGTTGTTGTGACTCAGAGTCACATTTTTAATCCAAGGATTGAAAGGAATACTGATTAATGCAGCTATCTGAATATCCCAAAAAAAGAAACTGAGGGAAAATACAGGTGTTACTTTGTTAATGCATGTGTGGCAAAGAAAAGATTTGTGTTGTAATGGAAAACTATGTAATGTCTATGAAAGTTATTTTACAATTCACTAGGCTGTTGAAAATTGACAGCAATGCAAGACTACTTCTTATCTGTAGACATATAAATCAATTCTGTCCAGTGGAGAAATAAGCTTTCCACTATAGGAAAATCATTATTACCTCAATTTGCACACATGTCAATATTCTTGATCTATAAAATATGCCTCTCTTTGGATTTTCTTTTGAACTTTTTTGTAATACCTCACCAGTTTCCTTTTCAATGAGTTATAGAAAATCTTCAGCAGGTGTTCATTTTCATATCTGTATAAGAATCATGATTTTATCTTTTTCTTGGAATTTTTTAATAGCATCACACATTGTACCAAATCCCAGTTGCTCACAGGCCTAAGCATATTCAGATTAGTGGGCAAATTTTAATTTCAACATTGATGAAATTTTCATATGTGTTTATTTAATGCTGCTAGTTATGTTATCAGGATAATAATTCACTCTTTCTTCCTGGGCACCCCAAACCCCAAAGAACCTAGCTGAACATGGGATTCTGCTGGGGAGAAACCTACACGGGCAGTTGTCCTAAACCCAGGGATAATGTAACGCAGATTGAAAGAAACAGTGATCCAGTTTCTCAAATGAGCTAATAAATTCTATCAGTCTAAGAAAATATATTTTCTATCAAAATCATTTTTGCTTGGAAAAAGTTGGATAATGTGGATGGGAGCTATACATTTAGTTCTGCAAGTTCTTTAATACATCTTATCATTAAAACCAATATACAAAATACCACATTTATGCATACATAAATTCAAGTAGCAAAGTATTTGATAAATGTACCATTCATCTTACATGTTAGTGTATTATTTTTAGATCACCTGAAAGCTATTTTTTAAAACTATTTGCCAGTTAACCTGAATGCCTGGGAAACAGCTTTCCAGAGGAGACCTTGGGTCCCTTACTAAAAATATGAATATAATGGCTGATTACTAACAGTTATACTAAATGCTCATTAAGGATAAAGACCATTTTGAAGTGCGCCCAGGCTTGTCTGAGTATAGCATCTCATTTGGAGTGCAAAATATTACAATATGAAGGGAAATATAATGGCCTATAGAAAGTATGACTGAGAACAGGGTTTTTCATTAATTCATTAAGAACATGGATGGAATCAGAACGTATTGAGTCTTAGAAAATTCGGGTGACAAAATCAAAGCATATGAAAACATGGGAGCAATACATGTATTGTACTGTACATAGGTAAGCCGAAACATGGAATTCTTAGCAACTAAAAACTAATTATGAATCAGACCTACCTTAGTGTCATGCCACTAATAATTTAATTTACTTTTACAAGGATTGCAAATGTTGCCATCACTATATTAGGAGTTATGAGTGATTGTAGATTAAAATTTTTTAATTAATTTATTTTTTATTATGATCATTCTGTTCTACATATATAATCAGTAATTCACAATATCATCACATAGTTACATATTCATCATCATGATCATTTCTTAGAACATTTGCATCAGTTCAGTAAAAGAAATAAAAAGAAAACAGAAAAAAATTCATACATACCATACCCTTTACCCCTCCTTTTCATTGATCACTAGCCTTTCAATCTAAATTTATTTTAACATTTGTTCCCCCTATTATCTATTTTTTTTTTTGGATTCTAACTTTTTTTTTAATTTTTAAATTTTTTTTCTTAAAATACCAAAAAACACAAAAAAACACACAAACATTCGTAACTTTTGATCGTTCTGTTCTGATTGTAGATTAAAAATTTGTTATAAAAATTTGTCCATGGATTTCTTATAAGGAGTATAGTGCATAAAACCTAGAAACCAATATTTTATATGTGCTCAGTAAGTTTTCATATAATGTGATTTATAAAGCAGAGATTACAAACTCATGCCCAAAGAGGCCAGGCAGGAGAAGTAGATTAGTAAAGCAAACTGAGTATAAAGGTCTGGTGGAGTCCATGGTTAACTGGAAGCTACAAAACCCACCTTAAGGCAATCAGCAACTATGGCTTCCAGCTGGTTGTTACCATGCATGGCTGCAGGACCAATATTGTTTGATCTGATTTTTCAAGAGAAGTTAACAATCTAAGTTTAATGTAAAGTTTTCCAATTTTGGCACCTCATTTAAAGAACAATGTTGAACATGTGTAGGCCAAATCAAACAAATCTACTGTCCAAAATCTGATCATGAGGCTAACTAGTTTATGACCACTGATTAAAGAAACCAGAGGGAACCAAAAAAAAGCACAAAAATATATGGCACTGTGGGGAGATGGAGAATTGTGACTTGGGAAGCCCAAGGCCAGGAGGATTGAGGAAATAAGTAACCATATTGGAGAAACCACCTTTCTCACTGTCAGAAAAGTGGTTTATAAATATGGAAAGGGGGCAGATTAAAACGGACCCTGACATTCTGGTTTGGAATTAGAGGTATCTATGGAAATTCATGATTTTTTTTCTAACATAAATTCCATAGATACAGAAATAAATATGAATGCATGTGCAGATATATATGTATATGTATACACACACATAAATGCAAATATATTTCCTTGTTTTATTTGCTGAGAAGGTTAAAAGCAAGGACATATCAGTAGCAATACATACATAATGTTGACATTATGTTCCTCCTGATGTGATCTACTAAAATGAGCAGAAATACTTTCTCAAGTATTCCTGCCAACAAAGGACAGCTCAGGTCTACTGAAAATGAAAACCTTAACCGGATCATTCTGAATACATCCCAAAGAATGAGAAAGCCTTGCTCTTTAAAACTGTCAGGATTATGAAAAACAGGGAAAGAGAGAGAAATTGTTGCAGTTGGAAGGGCATTAAGGTGACAACAAAGTGCAGTGTGTGTTCCTGGACTAACTCCTGTACCAAAAAAAGAAAAGCAATATTGTTGGGTCAGTTGACAAAATTTGAGTGAAGTCTGTGGATTGAACAAGTGGTGGTTTATCACTGTTTCTTTCCTCACTTGGATGGTTGTATTGTTTTATATCGGAGAGTGTCCTTGATTTGGTGAAATGCACACCAAAGGTTTTAGGTGTGCTGGGGTATCAGATCTGCAACTTGCTATAAAAATTCTCATAACTTTGAGCATATATGAAATTATTCAAAATTAGATAAAAGTTAAAAAACTAGAAGGCACCTGAAGGGATTATTTTGTTGCAATCTGCTGTTTTCCAAGATTTTGTAAAGCACGGTCTAAAAAAGTTAATATTATCACTATCCACTCAGTTGTTCACATCAGAAACTTAAAGTTCACTCCTCTCTTTTTAAAGAAAACTAAAATCTTTATTGAAAAACAAAATAAAGCCTAAATAACAGCAGTTAATTCTGTAACTTGTTTCTAATAGTGATGATTGACATTAGAGTTTTTTGTGCTATTAGCTTTATTGAAGTATCTGATAGAGATTAGCTACTCATATATAAAGTATGCAATTCACTAAGTTTTGATATATATATATATACAGGAATGTATTGTAAGGCCTAACATTTCATGTGCTACTTTAACCATGAGTTCCCCTGCTCTTGTCAGATGTGCACCCCACCCAGAGAAAAAATTACTCACTTGGATAATTCCTTCCCCTATTAGGAGGCCCAACTCGGCTCCACCTGCTCCTCAATCTAACAGGTTTTACTTCCCTGTTATCCCTCGGTATTATTCAAGCAAACCAATCACACCCTCCCACAGCAACCAGAGAGCACCTTACTCTGTTGTTATTAAAAAGCCTGCCTCCCACAGCCTCTGTGGGTCCACTCTGTCCCCAGAGCAATCCTCGTGTGCCCCCAATGGCATGTTTTATCCATCTCCCCCAGCTTTGAGAATATGCAGTTAATAAACTACTGTCAATCTTTCTTTGATGAGAATTCGCATCCGCATAGTATATCTATTTCGATTATGTGATTTTTAACCTGTGTCTTTATAGTTAAAGTGTGTTTCTTATAGGCCATATATAATTAGGGCTTACTTTTTTATCCAATCTTATACATTCTGCCTTTTAATTGAGATGTATAGCCATTATGATTAGTATATGTGTGGCATAATTTTATTCTTGGCCTGGTAGCTTAGTCTCTTTCTCTCCCTCCCTCGCCATTTTGGCACGTCCGGTTCTTCTAGATACAGGCCTCACTGGCGACTAGTGATGATGCAGCCTTGTCTCTCTAACCCTCTCCTTAGTCCTCCACTTACCCAACATCCTCTGCTAGGGTACACTCAGGAACAGCATCTCTATGGTCACAGTCACTCATCCGTCCTCCCTGTGTGATTGGCTACCCTCCCCTGGAGGCCACGCCCTAACTCCGCCTCTCCTCAAACTATATAATCCAGGGCTCGTCAAGCCTCGTGGTCTTTAGCTTCTGGTGGCCCTGGCATAAGCGTCTACCAACAATAAAGCTACCTCGCTTCATGCCTTAATTGACTCGGCCTCCAGTCCTTTAGACCCACAGCGAGGTCTCCTGCGCGCGCCCCTTGGACCCAGACCCCCGGCTCAAGCCCCTTTTCTGCGTGCGGCAGTGTTGTCTAGCAAGCAGTGAGAAGCTGAGGAGTAGAGGGTCCCCGATAGTTTAGCGGTTGGGCCAAACCGCATATATGTGTGTTTAAATCTAACATCTTCCTATTTCTCTTCCATTTGTTCCACTGTAATCTCCTTTTCTGTTTTCTTTTGGTTTGAATATTTTTATTCCATTTGTTGTTCTTTGTTAATTTATTAGCCATAACTTTTTGCTTCATTATTTTAGTTATGACTTTAGGGCTTATAGTATACATATTTAATTTATCACATACTATCTTTGAATGTTAATATACTTCACCAATAGTATAAGAATCTTACCACAATATATTTACATTTCTTGGTTCCTACCTTTGTAATACTGTTGTCAAAGATTTGGTTATATTTGTTATAAATCCCACACTACATTGTTAATATTTTTATATAACAAGAAAAAAGTTGTTACATTTACCCATGTAATTACTATTTCTGATATTCATCATTCCTTTCTACAGGTCTAGATTCCCTTTTGATGTCATTTTTCTTCTGTTTGAAGGAATTTCTTTAGCATTTCTTATAATGCCAGTCTGCTGGTAATGAATTCTTTCAGAGTTCTTAGGCCAGAAAAAAGTCTTTAATTTACCTTCATTTTTGAAAGATATTCCTACTGGATAAGTAATTCTGAGTTAACTTTTTCTTGTTTATCTTTCAGTACTTTGAAGATGTTGATTTCTTGTCTTCTAACTTGCATTGTCTCTGAACAGAAATCTGCTGTATTCTCTTGCCTTTATTTCCCTCTGTATGTAACATGTCATTTTTATCCTCTGAATACTTTTAAGAATTTGTCTTTGCCCCTGCTTAAGCAACCTGACTGTGATGTGCCTTGGTGTAGTTTTCTTCCCGATTCTTGTGCTTGGGGTTTTATTGAAATTCTTAGATATATGGATAAATAGTTTTCCTCAAATTTGAAAAATTTTCAGCCATTATTTTGTCTATCTTTTTTGATCACCCCTTCTTCAGGAACTGCAATTGTGTTTATAATAGATTCCTTGAAATTATCCCATGGCTCATTAATGCTCTATTTAATTTTCTTTATTTTTTTCTTATTGTGTTTAATTTTGGATAATTTCTAACTATGAAAACATTATGGTTTTCATCCCTACAAATTCAGTTTATGTCTTTCTTGATATCTTCAGTGTTTCTATTTAACATACTCAGTTGTTACTCTAGCTTCTTGAACATATGGAGTCAAGTTATAATTATATTTGAATGTCCCTTTCTACTAATTCTATCATATATGTCTTTTGCAAATAGATTTGAATGGATTGCATTTTCTCCTCATTTTGATATATTCCTGCTTGTTTGTATGTGTGGTAATTATGAATTTTACTTGGCTATGTATTGGACATTTTTATATTCCTTTAATAAATATTCTTGAGCTTTGGGGGGAATTGGAGTGGGTGAGGGAGGGTAGGCAGTTAACTTACTTGGAAGCAATTTCTTTTAAGAATAGTTAGGTGGAACCAGAGCAGTATATTATTTTTTTTCCCACTTTGAAAGGCATAACCTTACTGAATACTTTAATTAATCCTTCATAAATTATAAGATTTTCCAGTCTGACCGGTAGAAACACAGTCACTGTTTTAGGCCCTGCGTGCTTTGTGGTGAATTATCTCTCTAATTTTTTAATTGGTATTTTCTCCAGCTTTAAGTTGATTCCTCTTGCATGTGCTCCGATTTGTATTTAACTAAATACTGGAGGAGTAACCTTTGCAGATCTTTAGAGTTTTTCTCTCTCTGGGAAATTCTTTCTTCCAGGGTATTCTTCCTTGTGAACTTTAGCCACCCTGGCCCGTTAGGACAACTTGTTCTAATTGCTCACCTTAGCAACACCACTGGGCTCCAGCTAGGTTTTCCCTCTCTGTGCTTCAGCTTGTCCCTTTCTCCATGCAGTACTCTGGAGCAATCATTGGGATTCATTTTCCCCAATCTCCTAGGGCCCTCTGTCCTTCGTTGCTTAATGACTAATATATTGAGAATAGTTGTTTCATATATTTTGTCTGGTTGTTTGTTTGTTTCAGGCTGGAGGGTAAATCAGAACCCTGTTGTAACATCTTGGCTGGAAGTAGAAATGTCTAGGTCCACTCTTAATTCTTCTCTTTGGCCCAGTCTCCATCATCAAATCCAACCAACCTTGCCTCCAAAACGTAGAACGAATAAAACCACATCACCTCTCCATTGCTATTACCCTAATCTAATACACCTCCATCCCTGGTCCAGACTCCTGAAAGAGCCTCCATATTTGTATTCCACTTCCTCCCCCACTAAAGGAATTACCATTAAGCATGTAAATGTGACACATACTGTTCAGTTTTATTTGCTTTAGTATCAAAACAAATAAATTCCTTGCCATGCACAAAAGTTGAAATGATCTGTCTACATCTCTGGCTAGCATTTTTTCCTCTTCTAATTCCAGCAACTTAGGCTTTTTTTCTGATTTTCAAACACAATCTGAAGTCCAGCTAAGAGTCTTGAGTTTACTATTTCCTCTTTCTGTTAACTTTTATTTTCTTTCATCTTCTCCTGTTAAGCTTCTCAGTATAAAGATCTCCATTAAAACATCACTAAATCAGAGAGAGCTTATGGGACCACATTTGGAAATGCTCCCCTCCTTAGTGCCCAAAGCCCATCTTCATCTCATAACCTTGTCTTATTTTCCTCATAACGCTTGTATCATTGGAAATTATATTTTATTAAAATTCCCTTTTTCCCTGCACCCCCACACCAGAATGTAAGTTTTCTGAGGGCAAAATTATCCACAGCAACAGAAACAGTGCTTGCAATAGTGGGCACTTTATAACTCTGTGTGAATGGGTGAAGTGTAATGAATATCATAACTCCTCAATGTTTTTCCTGCCAACTCTCCACACAGAGAGCTTTTTGAATATTTTAAATCTTATCAACAACCATTTCTTCATCATCCAACTGTTAAAGCCAAATGAATCTCCAAGGCCTCTCTAAAAGGCCTTGTTGCCAACTATGTGATGACAATGTGAGTTATTGGTTATATACCAAGAATGGAATGATCATATGGTAAGAATGTTCGTGTTTATAGGTTGTGTTTAAAAAAATTAATAAAAAATAAAATAAAAATACTATGCGAATTGAAAAAAGCTAGACATGCTGAAAAAGCACATGTTGTATGATTCCATTTACACGAAATATCCAGAAAAGGTAAGTGTAAAAAAAGGCATAAAATAGATTACTGGTTGCCCAAGGCTGAGGGTGGAAATGA
The DNA here is from genome assembly GCF_023851605.1 of Tamandua tetradactyla. Taxonomy (NCBI): domain Eukaryota; kingdom Metazoa; phylum Chordata; class Mammalia; order Pilosa; family Myrmecophagidae; genus Tamandua; species Tamandua tetradactyla. The sequence continues at coordinate 44,756,387 of NC_135339.1, forward strand.
GGAGAGACCGGAAATGGGCACCAGGATCCTTTTGGAAGGGGAGGGGGTAACAGAAATGTTCTAAATTAGAAATGGTTGCATAAGTCTGTAAATAAAACTAAGAATCGTTGAATTGTACACTTACAATGGTTGGATGTTATGGTTTATAAATTATACATCAATAAAGTTGTTTTTTAAAATGAAAAAAAGGCATTGTTGCCTCTTAACAAGTTTCATGAGGTAAAAGTTAAACTTACTCATGAGAAATGAGTTTTGAAAAAAAATAATTTATAGTATCTACTAATATACATGGTTAGAGAATAACAATATGAAAATAGTCTCCATTTCTATAAATTTTCATCTTCTAAGAAAAAGAAGATAAAGTTTTATAATTTGACTTCCCCATTTGTAGTCCTAACTGTAGGTCATGTCATTTATTACAGTAGAAAATATTCTGACTATGCATTCCCAAAGCAGCTCAATTAAATACAAGACAGAAATGCCAAGATTGTGTTAACTTCAATGTTTGTGAATGTCTTTCTCAGCAAATTACAATATCCCCCAGATATGGCATGCTTGGTCAGGACCACCAAAATTCTGTTCACAAAGATTGAACTATAGGCACAGATATCCCTAAAATAAATGATGAACAGATGAATCTACCAAGGGATATTTTCATATAATGCTGTAATTTTAAATTTCTTCATGTGTTGAGAAAATATCTTTTTAAAATAACTCTGGCACTGTTTAGCATTAAAAATGAATGTGTTATATGCAGCATTCATGGAATGCTGACCACCAAAGAGAGATTTACTACAATAGTATATTTGCTTCTGAAATCATCCCCCATGGCCCAAATATATTTTAATATCTTGCCAATTAGCTTTTTTCTCTCTTAAGTAATTCTGCCTTCTTTATAACACATTACTCTTATTGTACATTTTCCCCATCAAATGCCCAGTTTAAGTTTATTTTAAAAGGCAAAGAGAAGCTACCAGTAACTTCCTTTTAACCTTTATATTTCTCTTCACCATCTATTTATGTTAAGTTTTGCCAGACTTGCTCCACACTTGATAGGTATTCAGTTCAACTGAACCAAGTGTCATCAGCTATAAAGTCAATATCATACTTGAAGCTACAAGTAGTCATAGTTTCCGGGTTATAAAGTTGCTGAAGTCATGCTATTTTCAGGAACAACTAGACAAGAAACAACAGAAAATAGTTTTCACTGTTTCAGATATCAAATGAAATTTAAAACATTTAGAATTAGGCATTAACGAAAAATAAAATATTCCACTTATGTGAATATCTAGAATAATTAAAATGCTCCCCCATTTGAGCAGAATCTTGAGACCTTCAAATAGATTCTTTTCTTCAAATACACCCATTGTTATTTATTTATTCATTTTATAACTCTGGATTGTCATTATGAACATGTGTGATAAATGCTGCAACTCTGTCCTCAAAGATTCATTCTTCTTTCTCTTAGTAAAGACTTCAGGTTTGGAGAGGGGTATGCCTCCTACCTGCAACTTCCTTAGCACTGCAGGTGGGGCATTTACCTTATATATAAGCAAATCAGCCTCGTGTTATGCTGTACCTGCATCTATTGGTTCACAGGTGGATTTCTACTCCATTGGAGGCCCTGGGACTGGAGAATGTGTTTGCTTGGGACTTCTAAGGGAAAAAAAAGCTTCCCCAGAAATTTCTAGATATGGTTGATGATGTTCCAAAGTTAATAACTTGGAGTTAGCAGCCACAGTTCAACCACGAGACTAGCCAGATTCAGTATAAAACAGGCTTAATCCAGTGCCTGTTAGAAAAGTAGAAGGCAGAACAGAACAAAGTAAACAGAGATCACTGATGACATCACCGTGTAGCTGAATGACCCTTTCTCTGTCCTCCAACTGATGTCTGGCAATGGAGAATTCAATATGTTTGAGTTGGGTTTTCTGTCACTTGTAACTGAATGTGTCCTATCAAGACAATCACTTATTCCAGGATGGATGTTGCATGTGAGGCCCCCAGGACCAATATCAACATCTGCCCCATTACACTGTGTTTTCTAGTTCATGTGTTCACATTTTATAGTTTCCGTCTCTCTGCTTTGTAGCTCTCATGCTGTAGGCTAGGAAATTAATTGCTAACAAGTGAGGATAGTGGACTGGTCTGTGACTCTAGATAGCAACTGTTCTAGTTTGCTAGTTGCCGGAATGCACTATACCAGAAACAGATGGCTTTTAAAAAGGGGAACTTAATAAGTTGCTAGTTTACAGTTCTAAGGCCGAGAAAATGTCCCGGTTAAAACAAGTCTATAGAAATGTCCAATCTAAGGCATCCAGGGAAAGATACCTTGGTTCAAGAAGGCAACAAAGTTTAGGTTTCTTTCTCAAGTGGAAGGGCACATGGCGAAGACAGTCAAAGTTTCTCTCTCAACTGGAAAGACACATGGTGAACACAGTCAGGGTTCCTCTCTCATCTGGAAGGGCACATGGTGAACACGGCGTCAACTGCTAGCTTCTTCTCCTGGCTTCCTGTTTCATGAAGCTCCCTGGGAGGCATTTTCCTTCTTCATCTCCAAAGGCCACTGGCTGGTGGACTCTGCTTCTCATGACTATGTTGTTCTGCTCTGCTCTCTATGAATCTCCCATTCTCCAAAATGTTTCCTGTTTTATAGGACTTCAGAAACTAATCAAGACCCACCCACATGGGTGGAGACACGCCTCTACCTAATCCAGGTTAACAACCACTCTTGATTAAATCACATCTCCAGGGAGAAGATACTGTTTCAAACATACAATACTGAATAGGGATTAGAAGAAATGGCTGCCTTTACAAAATGGGATTAGGATTGAGACATGGCTTTTCTAGGGGACATACATCCTTTCAGACCAGCACAGGGAATTTGCCTCAGACCTCAGCTTCTTCCTTACTTCCATAGGAAAGGCTTCCAGACATCCATCAAGGTAAAATTCCTTTGTATGTTTCCATCCAGAGGCTTTTTCTGCACCAATCTCTCTTCTAAATTTTTTTTTTTTTTAGTTTTTTTTTTATTAATTAAAAAAGAATTAACAAAACAATTAGAAATCATTCCAATCTACATGTACAATCAGTAATTCTTAATAACATCACATAGTTGCATATTCATCATTTCTTAGTACATTTGCATCAATTTAGAAAAAGAAATAAAAAGACAACAGAATAAGAATTAAAACAATAATAGAAAGAAAAAAAAAACAAAAAAAACAAAAACAAAAAACCTATACCTCACATGCAGCTTCATTCAGTGTTTTAACATAATTGCATTACAATTGGGTAGTATTGTGCTGTCCATTTCTGAGTTTTTATATCCAGTCCCGTTGTACAGTCTGTATCCCTTCATCTCCAATTATCCCTTCTCTTTTTTTTTTTTTAATTAACGGAAAAAAAGAAATTAACCCAACATTTAGAGATCATACCATTCTACACATGCAATCATTAATTCTTAACATCATCACATAGATGCATGATCATCATTTCTTAGTACATTTGCATTGGTTTAGAAGAACTAGCAACATAACCGAAAAAGATATAGAATGTTAATATAGAGAAAAAAATAAAAGTAATAATAGTAAAATCAAAACAAAACAAAACAAAAACCTATAGCTCAGATGCAGCTTCATTCAGTGTTTTAACATGATTACTTTACAATTAGGTATTATTGTGCTGTCCATTTTTGAGTTTTTGTATCTAGTCCTGTTGCACAGTCTGTATCCCTTCAGCTTCAATTACCCATTGTCTTACCCTGTTTCTAACTCCTGCTGAACTCTGTTACCAATGACATATTCCAAATTTATTCTCGAATGTCCGTTCACATCAGTGGGACCATACAGTATTTGTCCTTTAGTTTTTGGCTGGATTCACTCAGCATAATATTCTCTAGGTCCATCCATGTTATTACATGGTTCATAAGTTTATCTTGTCTTAAAGCTGCATAATATTCCATCGTATGTATATACCACAGTTTGTTTAGCCACTCTTCTGTTGATGGAGATTTTGGCTGTTTCCATCTCTTTGCAATTGTAAATAATGCTGCTATAAACATTGGTGTGCAAATGTCCGTTTGTGTCTTTGCCCTTAAGTCCTTTGAGTAGATACCTAGCAATGGTATTGCTGGGTCGTATGGCAATTCTATATTCAGCTTTTTGAGGAACCGCCAAACTGCCTTCCACAGTGGTTGCACCCTTTGACATTCCCACCAACAGTGGATAAGTGTGCCTCTTTCTCCGCATCCTCTCCAGCACTTGTCATTTTCTGTTTTGTTGATAATGGCCATTCTGGTGGGTGTGAGATGATATCTCATTGTGGTTTTGATTTGCATTTCTCTAATGGCCAGGGACATTGAGCATCTCTTCATGTGCCTCTTGGCCATCCGTATTTCCTCTTCTGAGAGGTGTCTGTTCAAGTCTTTTTCCCATTTTGTAATTGGGTTGGCTGTCTTTTTGTTGTTGAGATGAACAATCTCTTTATAAATTCTGGATACTAGACCTTTATCTGATATATCATTTCCAAATATTGTCTCCCATTGTGAAGGCTGTCTTTCTACTTTCTTGATGAAGTCCTTTGATGCAAAAAAGTGTTTAATTTTGAGGAGTTCCCATTTATTTATTTCCTTCTTCAGTGCTCTTGCTTTAGGTTTAAGGTCCATAAAACCGCCTCCAGTTGTAAGATCCATAAGATATCTCCCAACATTTTCCTCTAACTGTTTTATGGTCTTAGACCTAATGTTTAGATCTTTGATCCATTTTGAGTTAACTTTTGTATAGGGTGTGAGAGATGGGTCTTCTTTCATTCTTTTGCATATGGATATCCAGTTCTCTAGGCACCATTTATTGAAGAGACTGCTCTGTCCCAGGTGAGTTGGCTTGACTGCCTTATCAAAGATCAAATGTCCATATATGAGAGGGTCTATATCTGAGCACTCTATTCGATTCCATTGGTCGATATATCTATCTTTATGCCAATACCATGCTGTTTTGACCACTGTGGCTTCATAATATGCCTTAAAGTCAGGCAGCGCGTTTTTTTTCCTCAAGATGTTTTTAGCAATTCGGGGCACCCTGCCCTTCCAGATAAATTTGCTTATTGGTTTTTCTATTTCTGAAAAATAAGTTGTTGGGATTTTGATTGGTATTGCATTGAATCTGTAAATCAATTTAGGTAGGATTGACATCTTAACTATATTTAGTCTTCCAATCCATGAACACGGTATGCCCTTCCATCTATTTAGGTCTTCTGTGATTTCTTTTAGCAGTTTTTTGTAGTTTTCTTTATATAGGTTTTTTGTCTCTTTAGTTAAATTTATTCCTAGGTATTTTATTCTTTTAGTTGCAATTGTAAATGGGATTCGTTTCTTGATTTCCCCCTCAGCTTGTTCATTACTAGTGTATAGAAATGCTACAGATTTTTGAATGTTGATCTTGTAACCTGCTACTTTGTTGTACTCATTTATTAGCTCTAGTAGTTTTGTTGTGGATTTTTCCGGGTTTTCGACGTATAGTATCATATCGTCTGCAAACAGTGATAGTTTTACTTCTTCCTTTCCAATTTTGATGCCTTGTATTTCTTTTTCTTGTCTAATTGCTCTGGCTAGAACCTCCAACACAATGTTGAATAATAGTGGTGATAGTGGACATCCTTGTCTTGTTCCTGATCTTAGGGGGAAAGTTTTCAATTTTTCCCCATTGAGGATGATATTAGCTGTGGGTTTTTCATATATTCCCTCTATCATTTTAAGGAAGTTCCCTTGTATTCCTATCTTTTGAAGTGTTTTCAACAGGAAAGGATGTTGAATCTTGTCGAATGCCTTCTCTGCATCAATTGAGATGATCATGTGATTTTTCTGCTTTGATTTGTTGATATGGTGTATTACATTAATTGATTTTCTTATGTTGAACCATCCTTGCATACCTGGGATGAATCCTACTTGGTCATGATGTATAATTCTTTTAATGTGTTGTTGGATACGATTTGCTAGAATTTTATTGAGGATTTTTGCATCTGTATTCATTAGAGAGATTGGTCTGTAGTTTTCTTTTTTTGTAATATCTTTGCCTGGTTTTGGTATGAGGGTGATGTTGGCTTCATAGAATGAATTAGGTAGTTTTCCCTCCACTTCGATTTTTTTGAAGAGTTTGAAGAGAATTGGTACTAATTCTTTCTGGAACGTTTGGTAGAATTCACATGTGAAGCCATCTGGTCCTGGACTTTTCTTTTTAGGAAGCTTTTGAATGACTAATTCAATTTCTTTACTTGTGATTGGTTTGTTGAGGTCATCTATGTCTTCTTGAGTCAAAGTTGGTTGTTCATGTCTTTCCAGGAACCCGTCCATTTCCTCTAAATTGTTGTATTTATTAGCGTAAAGTTGTTCATAGTATCCTGTTATTACCTCCTTTATTTCTGTGAGGTCAGTAGTTATGTCTCCTCTTCCATTTCTGATCTTATTTATTTGCATCCTCTCTCTTCTTCTTTTTGTCAATCTTGCTAAGGGCCCATCAATCTTATTGATTTTCTCATAGAACCAACTTCTGGCCTTATTGATTTTCTCTATTGTTTTCATGTTTTCAATTTCATTTATTTGTGCTCTAATCTTTGTTATTTCTTTCCTTTTGCTTGCTTTGGGGTTAGCTTGCTGTTCTTTCTCCAGTTCTTCCAAATGGATAGTTAATTCCTGAATTTTTGCCTTTTCTTCTTTTCTGATATAGGCATTTAGAGCAATAAATTTCCCTCTTAGCACTGCCTTTGCTGCGTCCCATAAGTTTTGATATGTTGTGTTTTCATTTTCATTCGCCTCGAGGTATTTGCTAATTTCTCTTGCAATTTCTTCTTTGACCCAGTCGTTGTTTAGGAGTGTGTTGTTGAGCCTCCACGTATTTGTGAATTTTCTGGCACTCTGCCTATTATTGATTTCCAACATCATTCCTTTATGGTCCGAGAAAGTGTTGTGTAAGATTTCAATCTTTTTAAATTTGTTAAGACTTGCTTTGTGACCCAGCATATGGTCTATCTTTGAGAATGATCCATGAGCACTTGAGAAAAAGGTGTATCCTGCTGTTGTGGGATGTAATGTCCTATAAATGTCTATTAAGTCTAGTTCATTTATAGTAATATTCAGATTCTCTATTTCTTTGTTGATCCTCTGTCTAGATGTTCTGTCCCTTGATGAGAGTGGTGAGTTGAAGTCTCCAACTATTATGGTATATGAGTCTATTTCCCTTTTCAGTGTTTGCAGTATATTCCTCACGTATTTTGGGGCATTCTGATTCGGTGCGTAAATATTTATGATTGTTATGTCTTCTTGTTTAATTGTTCCTTTTATTAGTATATAGTGTCCTTCTTTGTCTCTTTTAACTGTTTTACATTTGAAGTCTAATTTGTTGGATATTAGTATAGCCACTCCTGCTCTTTTCTGGTTGTTATTTGCATGAAATATCTTTTCCCAACCTTTCACTTTCAACCTATGTTTATCTTTGGGTCTAAGATGTGTTTCCTGTAGACAGCATATAGAAGGATCCTGTTTTTTAATCCATTCTGCCAATCTATGTCTTTTGATTGGGGAATTCAGTCCATTGACATTTAGTGTTATTACTGTTTGGATAATATTTTCCTCTAACATTTTGCCTTTTGTATTATATATATCATATCTGATTTTCCTTCTTTCTACACTCTTTTCCATATCTCTCTCTTCTGTCTTTTTGTATCTGACTCTAGTGCTCCCTTTAGTATTTCTTGCAGAGCTGGTCTCTTGGTCACAAATTCTTTCAGTGACTTTTTGTCTGAGAATGTTTTAATTTCTCCCTCATTTTTGAAGGATAATTTTCCTGGATATAGGAGTCTTGGTTGGCAGTTTTTCTCTTTTAGTATTTTAAATATATCATTCCACTGTCTTCTAGCTTCCATGGTTTCTGCTGAGAAATCTACACAAAGTCTTATTGGGTTTCCCTTGTATGTAATGGATTGTTTTTCTCTTGCTGCTTTCAAGATCTTCTCTTTCTCTTTGACCTCTGACATTCTAACTAGTAAGTGTCTTGGAGAACGCCTATTTGGGTCTAATCTCTTTGGGGTGCGCTGCATTTCTTGGATCTGTAATTTTAGGTCTTTCATAAGAGTTGGGAAATTTTCAGTGATAATTTCTTCCATTAGTTTTTCTCCTCCTTTTCCCTTCTCTTCTCCTTCTGGGACACCCACAACACGTATATTTGTGCGGTTCATATTGTCCTTGAGTTCCCTGATACCCTGTTCAAATTTTTCCATTCTTTTCCCTATAGTTTCTGTTTCTTTTTGGAATTCAGATGTTCCATCCTCCAAATCACTAATTCTATCTTCTGTCTCTTTAAATCTATCATTGTAGCTATCCATTATTTTTTCTATGTTTGCTACTTTATCCTTCACTTCCATAAGTTCTGCGATTTGTTTTTTCAGTTTTTCTATTTCTTCTTTATGTTCAGCCCATGTCCTCTTCATGTCCTCCCTCAATTTATCGATTTCATTTTTGAAGAGGTTTTCCATTTCTGTTCGTATATTCAGCATTAGTTGTCTCAGCTCTTGTGTCTCATTTGAGCTATTGGTTTGTTCCTTTGACTGAGCCATATTCTCAATCTTTTGAGCGTGGACAGTTATCTTCTGCTGCTGGCGTCTGGGCATTTATTCAGATTTCTCTTGGTGTTGGACCCAGCAAGGTTGTAATATTTTTCTGTGAAATCTCTGGGTTCTGTTTTTCTTATCCTGCCCAGTAGGTGGCGCTCGTGGCACACGTTTGTCTGCGGGTCCCACCAGTAAAAGGTGCTGTGGGACCTTAAACTTTGGAAAACTCTCGCCGTCCTGGGGGTTCGCTAGCCGAAGCGGCTTGAGCCGGCCCGGGGTCTGAACGCAGGGAGGGTTGCTGGTCGCCGCAGCCAGGGAAAGAGCCCGTCCGAATTTCCTAGTCGGCCCTGGGCAACAAGCGTGGCGGGAGGGCGCCAGCGGCAGCGGCCCGCCCGAGAGAGTGCACGTTCCCCGCGAGTCACGGGGTCACCGTTCTCCGCGACCTGGGGGTTTCCGATCCAATTCTCTCAGTTGGTCCGGGGGCTGCGCGTGGTGTGGGCGCCAGTCGCCTTGGTTTCAGGGGACCACCTCTCCAATTCTCCCAGCCGGCCCGGGAAGGGGGAAGGGAGTAACTCCGGCCGCTTGCCACCCCGCCCGGTAAGGCCCGCGCGCCTCGGCGATCTCACCTGAGCTGCTTCTCTCAGCCAGCCAGCCGTTCCAGGATGGGGTACGCTGTCTTTTTTATCTCTGTTGTGGCTTTGGGCGCTTTCTGTATCGTTTCTACTCCCCTAGTAGGTGTCCTGGAGAAGAAACTAAGATCCGCGCGTCTTACTAAGCCGCCATCTTCCAGGAAGTCTCCCTATGTTTTCTCTTCTAAATTTTTATCTGAGTTAAGGAATTTAATCCTCATATCAACCCTGCTTTACAGACCCTATCTATCCGCATTTTAAAAAGAAGAAACTGAGGCACAGAGGAGTGGGTGTACAAACTAGGACAGGTTGGAAGTGGCATTCAAATCAAGGTAAATTTGTATTGGGAACACTTATCTCACTGCGTTATTAAACCTTTCCTAACGCAGTGATTAGATTAGCAATCAGTTTCCCCCTAGAGGTGAGCAGAGGTAATGTCTCATCATTCTCTTATTAACCGTTGGTGCATGCAGTGCCTGCGTTGTAATAGAAGTTCAATAAGTGTTTGTTAGGTGAGGGAGGAAAGAAAAGAAGGAGGAAAAGCAGAGAGGTAGAGAAGGTGAAAAGGAAGAAGGATAAGATCTGAGTACGGTCAGAAGAGTAGCTTTAGGTAAAATATGTTTGTAGATTGTTTTGGTTGAATAAGGGAATTTTCTATCGACTTTCAAGTAGCTGCATTTACCAGATAAATGAGCTTGTTGTATTTCATCTTCAATAGCATTGTCTCTATCAACAATTAATTCAAAATATGCCCAACACTTGAGGTGATGAGGAAAACTAAAAAATATATGAAGAATGTAAATATGTATTTTAAATTTAAAGGTTTCAAATTATAATGATGACTTTATAAGGATGATCTTAAAACTGGTAACATGAAACTATTTATAATAGAAAACAAAAACAAGATAAAACTCCCAGGAGGCCAGAAAGAAGTTCTGAGTAAGACAGTGGATGAGGATATAGTCTGTATTAGTTATCTAATCCTTACACTTCACAGTTTAGAGCAACACACATTCATTATCTCTCAGTTTCTGTGATTTGGAACATTTTAGCTGAGTCTCCCAGCTCAGTATTTTCCACAGGACAACAATCAAGGTTTCAGTGTAGCTTCACAGCTATCTCAGTGTACGATTGGGCAGGATCTGCTTCCAAGCTCATTTGTAGCTGGCAGGATTAGGTTCTTTGTGGACCATTTGACAGAGAATGCCTTCAGTTCCTTGCCACATGGGACTCTTCACCATCACACTTTTCTGCATCAAAGCTAGCAAGAAAGAAAGTCTGCTAGCAAGACAGAAGTCACAATCTATTATAACCTAAGTATGGAAGTGCCATCTCATCTCTTTGCCACATTCTCTTCCTTAGAAGCAAATCACTAGGTCCAGCCCACATTCAATAGGAGAGTATGAACACAAGGTATGGGGATCATTTTAGAAGTCTGCTCACTACATAGTCCTTTCTATAACTGAAGAAAGTTATATAAATGCTTGTGTCTTTTTATGTTTAAAGAAAGCTGCCCAAATCACAAACTAAACTTTCAAAAGTTAGATTCAAAAATAAAATATATCTAGTGTAACACCTTTAATTTTTTTAAACTGTGGGATCTGAAATGAAATTAAATGCTCCCTTCACACAATTGTACCTTCTAAAGGCTATTTTAATAATAAACATGAAACCCCAGGAATATAAATCAGACATGAGACAATAAATAAATAATTCAATGAAATCAAAAATTAAAGTTTTAACTAAATGGTGAATATAATAAGCCTAATTTCTAGACCTAAAAGTCTAAGAGCAAATAAAACTGGAGGGGTTCTTCTCCAAATTTCTGCAAGGAGAGATGTTCTATGAGTACTCCTCAGAACATTTCTGAGCCATTATGCATAAATCTTGAATTGAATATTCAAAATGTCTTTTTTTTTTTCCAGAAGACCTGAATCCCTTTTATAAATACCAGGTGTATGTTTGTTTATTTGTGGTTTTAGTTGGCCTGAGGCTTGACACATTTCTACTTTGTCAGTAAGGATTACTTTAGTTTTAAAACAAAGAATGAAACAATTGAATGTCGAATTAAAAGGCTTGGAAAGCTAGCAGTGATCTAACCTGCAGCACAGCTCTCAGTCTGGGTTAAAATACATTTTACTCCAGTAGCCTTTTGCTCCAGGTCACTGGACTGGGAGTTGGGAGGGGTGTCAGGAAGGTGTGTGGCAGTTACCCAGAAGTCATGTTAAGGCTGCCAGAATGCATTACAGAAATGGTTTGGCTTTTATAAAGGGGGTTGATTAAGTTACAAGCTTACAGTTCTCAGGCCATAAAAATGTCCAAACTAAGGCATCCAGTTAAAACTACCTTGACTCAAGAAAGACCAGTGGGTCTAGAATACCCCTGTCAGTTGGGAAGGCTCATGGCTGGCATCTGTTGGTCCTTTGGCTTCTGGTTTCAAATGGTTTCCCTGGGGATATTTTCTCTCTGCATCTCCAAACATCTCAGTATGTGTTGGCTCTGAGTTTTTTCCAAAATGGTTCTCTCTTAAAGGACTCCAGTAAGTGGATTACTTGAATGGGTGGTGATACATCACCGAAAGCACCTAATCAAAGGCCCCTCCCACAATTGGGTGGGTCACATCTCCATGGAAACAACTTAATCAAAATGATCACACCCTATAATATCAAATCAGGATTAAAGAGATTGGCTTTTCTGGGGTACATGACAGTTTCAAACTGGCACATCACCCAATAATGCACATATTGTCTTTCCTTCCCTCTAGTGTTATAGACAGATGCAAATAACTAGGAGGGTTTGAATGTCCACTTTAAACATGTAAGTAACAGAATAGGAAAGAGGCATAGAAAAGGTCTAAGTCTTGAGCAGAGAAAGAAACCTGGACCTCTGTGGTTTAACAAAAACAAAAACATGAAACAACCCTCAATCATGTCTGAGTCTAGTACGCTAAATGCCTCACTACAAATGTGTGAACACTGCAGGACAGAGAGTTCCCAACCAGTATATATCATGACATCCAGTCACTTGTCTTTTTTTATAAACTGAAATTATGCAAGTGGCAAGGATACCTATTAGAATATCACCTCTGTAATAGGACTTAAGTATTAATATATTAATATTAATATGGTCTTGTGTGAAAATGACCTCAAGCTCATGGGAAAAGATGGAAAGAATATTCTTAAAATCAGTCCTACAGAGTTGTAGTAAAGAACGGAGCAGTGTGATAATTATTATTCTAGATCATCAGGATATTTTCATAAGGATGTTTTATACTTGTACAGTTATTTGTTAAAAAAAATCTCATTGTCATTGAATGATTGGATGATTGGAACCACCAATGGGCAAAGCTTAGCTATTTAGACATACCAGGTTAGCAGAGTGGAGGCAGAACAAATGATGCAGTATGTGTGGGGTTGGGGGGAGGATCTGGCAGACAGCCTAGGTGTCATGCAGTCCAGCCATAGATTTAATACAAGATTCACTTCTACACTCTATCTGGTCCAGGAATATTTATATACACTTCAGGATCTCCAGAGGAGGAAACTCACTACTTCAGGAGTCAGCCCATTTCATTTTCAGAAAAGATAGACAAAAGTTATTTCCATATTACTAAGTTGAAATTTGCACTCTATAATGTCCACCTTTAATGTCCCAGCACTAACTAAATTATGGCTTATGGTCACACACATACAAACATATGGTGATAATGAGGGAACTATTATGGCCTTTCCTAAATATCCTCTCCAGGATTCTGTGTCTCAAATGTCCAATCAGAATCATTTGTTATTTTTATCATTGTATCTTGGAAATAGTACAATTGAATCCTTACACTATTCCACCCAGAATAACAGTATGATCCTAAGCCATGATTGATTGGTTCAGAAGAGAGCACAGCTCTTCCCTAAATTTCTTTTGGTCTCTCTACTTTTCCTAATGGAATAGGGGACATGTTAAGGTGAGTTCAGATGGGCACTAAGTAGGCTCATCTGGTTGATGGGACTGTGTGCTGAAGTAGAAGTGAGAAATAATAAAGACAAAATCAGACTGAAATTGTGTATAAAATACAACTGGGAGCTACTCAGCCTGAGAAAGGGAAATACAAAACAGTCTGCAATTTCTCCAGGAAAAGAAAGCTACTTTCTTTCTGATACATCATTTTGACTCTGCTAAAATGTCATGTTTAACCAGGTGAGTTAGTATGGGAAAATGATTGGTAAACCCTAACTGTTTTTAGTATCACACCCCCTTCAGGCCCACTTGTGGGGTGGATAGGCCACTGTTAGGTTTCCAGAGGCCCCAAAAGGAAAGAGTATGAGAGGGTAGTCAGTAAGGGAGACAAGAAGGGGAAAGAAAGACCTGTTGATGAAAAAGCACCAGGATCTGACCTGTAGTTCAGAAGAAGAAATCACCCAAGGACAACAAGGATAAAGGTCTGTGAGTTCCCTGAGCAGTGGGAACCTGTCCACAACCTTTCTGATAGCTATATCCAGAATTAATAATAACATCCCAGTGTGGTCTCTTTACTGCAGACAAGCCAGGCCACTTTTACTTATTAACTACTGTAGGCACCATGATCCCAAAGGAGCTGGCAGGGCTCAGAGGGGTGGGGGGCAACTGAACCTGAAGTTCCAGGGCTTCACATGAGGGCAAAGACTCCCATGCCCCAATTGAACCCCAAAGCAACAGAACTGCTACCTTTGAGGGATCAGCAAGCTTGGTCAAAGAGCAATTTGTCACTGACCATTGTGAGCAAAATCAGAGAAACCTCCCTGAATGCTCTATTACCTACAAATTCCAAACTTTTGCACATCCGTGAAGGGTTGTGTTTCAGTTTGCTAAAGCTGCTGGAATGCATTATACCAGAAATGGGCTGACTTTTATAATGGGGATTTATTAGTTTGCAAGTTTGCAATCCTAAAACCATGAAAATATCCAAATTAAGGCATCAAGAGGAAGATACCTTCTCTGAGGAAAGGCCACTGATATCCAGAGTTCCTCTGTCACATGGGAAGGCACATGGCCAGCATCTGCTGGTCTTTCATTTCCAGAGTCCATTGCTTTCAACTTCTGATTCCAGTGGTTCTCTCTTTCAGCTCTCTTTCTTATCTTCATAAAGGACCCCAGGGAAGGGATCAAGACCCACCTTTAATGGGTTGGGTCACCTCTCAATTGAACCAAAAGTTCCCACCCACAGTATTTCTGTACCCACAGGGATGGATTAAAAAAACATGACCTTTTCTGGCATACATAATAACTCCCAACTACTGCAGATGGGGAGGTGTGCAATCCCCAATATAATAGTGGTGTCTTTATTTTCTACCTATCTAGTGGGAAGGGGTTTGGAATAAATTAAATTTTATTTAGAGAAATAAAAGATGTCTTTAATTACACCCCATATTGTAGAGTAAAATTCAAGCTTAAAGAAACTGCTGTTTAGGAAGTTCAGTTTCTTAGCTAAGGTCATTTGGTTAGAGAAGCTAGGACTATATCCCTGCAACTTGTTCCTGATCCAGTGTTGTCCACCCTCTCTCATTATATTTGTCCCTAATTTTGACATTAGATATTTGAAATAACTTCTAAGTATTAGCATCTAAATGATTCAGTATTCTCAGATTAAATGTCATGTCTGCTTCCTAGAAAATTACATTTTGAGAAAGAAGATAGATATATTGATAAAGACATCAAATAGATAATATTAATTTCTAAAACTAAAATTTATGCACAGGAACTTTTACTAGGTACTTTTACTGGGCATTGCTTGGAACAAAAAGATGAATGAGATAAATTTCTATTCTTAACATGTTCTAAATATGAAGTGCCTGAGGGCAAGAAAAAAGGGAGGGGAAATTATCAAAATGTGCATTTTTTATAGAACCCACTTCTGAGATCAATATGCTAGGTTAACCAAGAATATTTCCGAAATAGAGGTGCATATATTTCCAAACTTATTTGACCATGACTTATTTGACCACATGACTCCTTTCCACAAAATATCCGATAGGGTTAAGGTAGATGTATAACCAGTTGTCACAATTCTTGTACATCAATCATGCAAGATAGTTCAGGATTACTCTTTAGCCCCAAATAAGTAAAATAATATGGTCCTAAAATAAGATAATTATCAAAGAAATGTCTTTGAAAACAGTGTCAGAGGTGGATTTGCTTAGTGTTTGCTTCAAGACAACATATAACAATTTGACTGGTGAACTTAAATAGAATGTCTCTTTAATATCAGTGTCCATATTGATGTTAATAAAGCAGTAAAGAAAAAAGACCAATTATCCCTACAATTAAAATCCTATTACTTCAGTTATTGCCAATAAGAGTCATTGTCTGACTTAACTGAGCTGCCTACCTTCATTAGTCACCAGTGCCTATTGGCAATTCTGTTGCATTTGAATTTCCAAAATTATGTTTGAATTTAGTGTATTTTCACTTTCTAATGTAGGCAAAATCTCTCAGCAATATTACATTTTGAATGCTGATTCAAACATTCAAGAAATGTTTATTTAGTTCTTACTCAACACAAGAGTTTCTGTAAGGTGAATCTTAGTTCAATTTAAACACAGGACAATGTTTCTAGAAAAAGAGTTTCCCAACTAAAATTTAAGATTGACGACAAAACAGGTGAAGAATTAGCTATTTTCATTGAACTCTCTGTTTTGGATGCTAGGGTCACCTGACATCATCTACCTAGAGCCTAGAATTAAGCTCCCTTCTTTTTATGAGCTGATGTTTTTAAGTCATGAACCTAGTAATGAACCAGTGCAGATTTTCCTTGCAGCAGAGGCCAGAGGGTGAGCTTTTTTTGTTTTTTTCAATCTGGTAGTTGTTCTGAGGAGCTAGAAGTTTGGTGGCAATTAGTGTCATTTGCTGGCAGTTGCCAGCATTTGTACTGGTAGTTGTGCATTGTCTTGTGGAGGGAAACAGTTCAGGACAGTAGGAGAAAGGAATGGCTTTTATATAAAGCAAACTCGTATACCCTCTCCCCCACCCCACCTGAAGATCAAAGCCTGTACCAAATAGGCGAGAATTGTTCACTTAGCGGGTCATTTAAGGGAGAGCTGTCAATGGGAGTTACAAAGCTTGCTAATTCCATTTGAGATTCAACACTAACCAAGAAAAATATAGAAAACAAGGGGCCTATTTCCAAATAGTTGAAAGGAATGTGCTACATTTGTCTTCCTTCTGCAGCAAGTACCAGGTGTGTGTCCACATCACTTGAGACAGGCCTTTCTATATTCTGGTCCATCAGAAAGGATGACTTCCTAAGTAGAATGGAGGTGTAATAATTCAGAAAAGGTCTGGAGCACGTGAATCTGATTAAGCAGTCAAGCCTCAAAACCATTACCAGAGGACACAGTTTTAAAAAACAAAATGATATATAATAAGATGAGAAAGATAAACCCTGTTTTCTTGAAGCATATCTGTAGGTCTGAGTCTTTCCCCCCTCCACAAGGAACACCAGAAGCAACAGCTGCTTCAAGAGCTGGAAGCAAAAGTGAATCAAGTCCAGGAGAAAAATGTGGCAGGGAAGAGGAAGAGAAAACAAGGAAATGGTCCACTGGCAAGTCACTGCCATATAAAGCATATCCATAAATAATAAATCTGACGTCTAAGAGAAGGGCTTCCTCCTACAGAATCGGACATAAAGAGAAGTCACTCAAAAAATATTTCTTGAATGAATAAATGTTGAGGGTTAATAAGAGGAGCTACTCTTAAATTCTAGGAAACCTGGTACACATCTGGGAAGAATAAATATTCAGAGGTTATTGATATTGTCAATGGATGGCAGACAAGGAGTTGTGCCATCTTTCTGAAGCACACAGCCAGGAGTTAATAGCCCATAAAGGCCACTGTCCACTCCTCCTGATTCACCTGAGGATGAACAGTGCCACCAGAAGTGGTTAGGGAGAATCTAAGGAATATTTTAAAGTATCCAGTAATACACATATGAAATAATAAATTTGGAAGTGCTCAGGAGGGATACAAATACTTAGCAATCTCATCTCTTCATATATTAGTGCACAGAGCATTAAAAATACAGTGAATTTGAGATTTATAATGCAGAATAATAAATGTGGACTCAGAATATTGTAGAATAAAACCTAAAATTGATATAATATAGAAAGGCATGCCTTATTGAAAAGAAGAATATGAAAAAGGGGTAGAGTGGTGCTAAATGTCTTCAAAAGAGAATTAAAAATAAATGCAAAAAAAGCCAACTGGAGAAAAAATAGACCAAGATGAATTCAAAATTTGAGATGTAAATTTAAAAAGTACAAAATAAGCAAGAAGAAATTGACAAAAAGTTGAGAGGCAATGTCAATTTTGCCTGCTAATTGGATATTAAAGAGAAAACAGGAGTATTAAGAGATTGAAGATTCAGATAGGGCAGGCCATGGTGGCTCCCCAGGCAGAGTTCTCCCCTGCCATGGCGAAGACCCGGGGTCGCTTCCCAATGCCTACCCATGTTATTAAAAAAAAAAAAAAAGATTCAGATGTACTCATGCATCCAATAGAAACTAAGTTTTAAAATATAAGATCATTGGAGTTAAGAATTAAAGAAAGATAAAAACAGTTAGCTACAGACAAACCAACTGGATTCACAGGGAATTTCTAGGGACAGCTGGTGGCATTCTTTCAGGACTGGGATCAAAGGGGAAGATCCATGTGTTTTCTTTATGGTCTTCACCTTTATATTTGAGCATGGAGTCTCACATCCCATCCACCATATCTCTGGTGACTTTATCATTCGGCAGGAACCACCGCAGAGGGGCATTCGTAATTTCTACACTGGCACAGGCCAACGACAGGAGAGCTGTGTCTCAGCCACTGCCATCATTGCCGCCACCACCATCAGCATTCCGGTGACATCCCCACCTCAGAAAACTCTGCTGGTCACTCAGATCCCTAAGAAAACTAATACACCATAGGTAGAAATTCATGATTAGAGAAGCTGAAGCATACAGAGCTCATCTGAATAAAAGAGCGCAAACAATGGGAACGGTACAGACTCTGTACTGTGACAGTCCTAATGTAATCCTAAATTGGCATGGAAGAGAGATCCAGCAGCAATAGAGGGTCCCAACTATAGACTTTAAGCTAAAACCAGTTGTGTTTCACTTCCTCCCCTAGGAAGGCACAAAAGGAGCATTATGCCGCCACGCAAGAGAGAATTCATTTTAAAGCTGAATAAGAGAAAGTGATCACAGTAGCAGAGGGGAGTGGGGTTGGGGAGAACAGATATAGACAAGTGATCTCAAAAGCTTTGGAAAAAGGATAAGCATCACTCTATACCTTGAGATTCTGAAATGGAAGACAACTCAGGTGGAGCGTAGAATCATTTTAAAGGCAATACTAAATGATCAGCATTTTCTAAGAGAAAGAAATCAGGGAGGTACCTAAAGAAAACAGTATCTTAAAAAGGATATGTTGGGGCGGGCCGCGGTGGCTCAGCGGGCAAGAGTGCTTGCCTGCCGTGCCGGAGGACCCCGGTTCGATTCCCGGCCCCAGCCCATGTAAGAAACAAACAAAATATAATAAAACAAGAAAATGTTTAAAAATGTTTCCCTTTCTTCCTCCCTTCCTTCCTTCCATCCTTCCTTCCTTCTCTGTCTTTAAAAAAAAAAAAAAAAAAAAGGATATGTTCAGGGTGGGCCATGGTGGCTCAGCAGGCAGAGTTCTCGCCTGCCATGCTGGAGACCTGGGTGCGATTCCCAGTGCCTGCCCATGCAAAAAAAAAAAGAGGATAAGTTCAGAAGAAAAAGAAAAAAAAATCCAGAAACAAGACATGGTTTAGAAAAGATTTAGGACTTTAAGAACTGAGTCATGAAAACCATGATGATGGGGTAATGGTAAGATGTCCCTCAAACTTGAAAGCATGGATAAAATTAAGGGAAAAGTGGAATCATGAATGAGCTAAACTATTTTCAAAAACAAGTCGCTCTGACAATCTGTAATGGAATTGCTGGCAGAAGGGAGGCATGCCTCCAAAGTGATTCTAACCAACAAAAGCTTAGACCTAAGCCACCATATGCACTCTGGAGAAAAGAATGTGCTAACAGAAGGAAGGTGATGGCTGCTTGGCATATTGCCTGAAAAGTCATGGACTTCGATTCCAGGTGATTGTCAACAGAATCCTGCCATTACTCTGCTGGAATGACCCCTTCAGATCCAAGCATTCTACTGTCTTCATTGATTTTTCCTTTCCCAGGTCCTAACTGTTCATGCTCAAAATTAATTTTTCCTAAGATGTTGTATTTTATGATCTGTCATATGATAGAAGTATCACCAAACTCAGCAGACCAGGATTGAAGTCCTCTACTAATTACCAACTGTGTGACCTGATGGCAAGTTACTTAACTGTGGGGGTGGGGGATGGTGGTGGAGCTGAGCAAATGGAAGGCTATGTGTGAAAATATTTTGAAAGCAATAAAGAATTTTATCCAAATGTCAAGCATTGTTACTTAAATCTTTGTAACTTTCTGAGTTGGGCGTTGTGGGATTTTTTACACCGTCCCACCACCCCCACTCCTCCCACTCCCCCCCCACCACACACACACACACACACACACACACACACACACACACACACACACACACCGTCTCCTTTCACAGGTAAAATACCTGAGAAACTTGTTCCTGAGGTGTAAGCAAGCCCTGCAATACATGATGATGAGTTTTGCAGACCTGAGTCAAACCAGGTGTGGTTGTGTGGCAACATGCTTTTGTGTCTATGTCTAAAAGGCCCTTACCAAAACACAGTTTCTGGCCTTTCCAAAAATACCTCTCTACTGAAAGCTGCCAAAGCTGCTGCAATGGCTCTGTCATGAAAGGCACAAGAGCATAAGCTTATCTAATTAACAATTTTCAGAGTTGATTTCCTTTTCCTCTTTTCAGCTGCTGAATGGAGCGGTTCTGATTAAGCCATGCCATATGGTGAGAAACGTGGCTTTGCGATGGTGCTATATTCTGTATTTTCCCCACTTTGATCCCTGCTCATTGACCCCTTTGATCTCTGAACAGGATGAACAAGGTTCACTAATCAATGCTTTCCCTCATTTTTGGTTCTTTGTTAAGTATTTATTTTTATTTTAAATCATTGACTAGAATAGGTGAATTTTCCGTTTAGTGTTTATGTTTTCAAAAACAGAGGAAAGAGAAAGGGCTTCCAATTTTCAATCAAGTTTTCATTCAAGCATAGTTAAGCTGAAAGTATCTCTTCACACTGTAGATTTGGTGTTCCTTTCTCCCTCTTTGAAAATTTGGATCACTTTCTAGGGAGTGTGACAGTATTGATGAATGAAAAAATCAGGCCTGCTGTTTAACCATCCCAAACCCATGCAAACTGGAATATAAATCACCTTAAGCTCAGATGCAAATATAGAGATGTACCTGCATGGGCCATGTTTTCTAAGAATTCAAGAATCTCCTTCTCTCAAGAGACTCTCGATGTGCTTGGGCAGGTAAGACACCTACCACTGAGGAAATAGCCAAGGAGACAAAACACTAAACACCAAGTGACCACTGATGACTATCAATGATAAGTATTTTGGGTACTTAGAAAAGGAAAAGAGCTCTTGAGAGCTGGATTACCAGGAGAGACTTCTCAGAGGAAATAGGCTTTGTTGGGTCAAGTGCATTCTAAGGACTGGGAATTATGTGCAAAATTTCAGAGATGGGAATGCCTAAGGGAGGGCAGGCCCCAGGCCTAGTTAAACAGAATAACTAAGGAATTGGGACTGTCAAGCAGATGTGTCTAGAAAGTGAATAATCCATATAGTCAGGAAAGACTAGTTTTTAGTTCTGAGCTTTTATTTTTTAGTTATAGAAACACAAACGAATTACTTTAACCACAGGGAGCTGCAATTTTATCTCTAATAAAGTATGTGTAAATAAAAGAACACAGGCCCTTACTTTCTTCCTTTCTCCCACTCTCCTTTCCTTGTTTCTTATGAACTTGATGATTTCAGTAGTAAGGATCTGTACAATTGTTGAAGCAGGATCTCCACTATATGTGGATAGTTTTGGTACTATTCTTGGTCTATCTGAACCTCCAAAGATTTAATGCCTGTTCGAAGGTGATATTTCTGTTGCTATCCATCGTTATCCCCATCCTCCAATTTTTATTGTAAGAGAGAAAATAAAGGCAAATGTCAGCAATTCTGATACTCCATGGGATATCCTATTTTCTATACTCTCCCATACAAGTAGCTTATCAGATCAGACATAACAGTTGTCTGATTATTGATTGGACCACTTCCCCTCTGCTGATAGCCCTTAGTCTTTAATCCTTGGCTGAAGGAAAAAGAACAAAAACATTTCCAAATTAAGCACCCGTAATGAAAAACTACTTAAATTTTCTATTTTCGTAAAATCACAAATGCATAGTTTATTGGATGTTGGATTATGAGATATAAATGATACTTGGAACTTGTCTTGGTCATTTACATAAATTTTCAAATGAGGGCACTGCGGCTCAGAATGGTTGCATGGTATGCCCAGAACTTCATGGCTAATTAAATTCCATGCTTTCCTTCACAGTTTTTTTCCTCCTTCGCCTGTATCAAGGTTCTTTATTTATTAAACAAGACAGTTAGATCTCTGAGGGTCTATCCAGCTTTAAACTCTCTGATTCCTTCTTTGTAAATCTTAGAAAAATCAAAGCCTGAAAGGCAGATGACAGTACTCTAATTTTGGTTCATGAAGGACCACACTAGGCTGGGCCACTGTGGTTCAGATGTTAAGTGCTAAATGGCAGAGCAAGTTAATGCTCTGGTTGTTTGCCTTTGGGAGGTAAAAATATATCTGAGGGTCTCAGCCAAGTTCCTGTGGAGATTTGTCCACATCCCCAAAATACCACACACACTTGGCGAGAAAGACAGATTAGGTCTAAGGGAGGCCCAGATCTTGAATGGCAAGAGTATTTTGCATAAAGAACAAGGTGCAATAGCAAAGCTCTCATTCTCAGGTATGCCATTTATCTCTCCAAACTTCTGTAACATTCTCTTCCCCTTTCCTTTTTCTGCCTCTCCCCATCCTGCATTCTGAACTGTACAAAATTGTGAGAATGACTTTTATCTTAGGTTATACTTGAGATTGGGTAATAATCACAATTAAATAATTCATCCACTCATTGTTTTACTTCTTTCTCCTTTTCCTTATTTTATGATTGTTCTCCAAAATGACAATATGTATTAGTTGTATAATAAAAGATAAACTTTATTAAAAATAATTTATTCTAAGTAACGATGGGATTTGTAGCCAGAATTTCAAATTTTTTTCTCAAAAGTCATGCCCACTTTGTTTTCTCCCTTGTGTTTTATAGCCATTACATTTCTATTTGTTTTCCTTACAAGTCGTCTTGAATGAGATGTATGGCTTTGTTGTTAGTAAGATTCTTTTGTGGGGGGAGGTTGTATTTTTGGAAGCAGTGAATACAGCTTTGGCGTATTGGTGGAAACTAGGAGACTGGATATCTTGGTTTTCACCAAAAAATGAGAACCATATTCTTCTAATATATTTAAATAAACCCTCTCAAAATTGAACAGATAAGGGCTACCAGATCTGACTTGAATCAATGCTACCGATTCAGGATAAAAATTGGGTTGGAACATAAATCTGTTATTAAATTTAGATAGAATTCTAAGTTTAGATAGAATTTATGACCAAGTCCATTAAGAATTTCAGTTTCTTAAAAGGCATGCTTTCAAACTTGTCAATGCTAGTAAGGCTTTAATTGATAAATTATTTTACATATTTTACTTTATGACACTATGACTCTATATTATTAAGCTTGCTTGCTGGTTTTAAATATGAGCTGAAGCTAGACCCTCAATTACCATTTAACATATAACATTTACCCTAATTCCAGACTCATTGGAGGTACATTGGAACAGTCATTATTTGATTCATTTGTCCTTGAAGAATAATAAATGGAAGTTTTAAAGAATTCTCCAAATTCAAAATTAGAGTGAAATTTAGTGGGTTAAAATCTGGAGTCATTTTCCCACTGTCCCATAAAAATCCCCACCACCTCCTAGGAAGGAACAGATCGCAAGTCAAAGAAGACATGCACATCACTGTCATTCCTTTGTATTCTGCTTCCTATCAGGAGCAGGGCTTGTTTCTTATACAGTCCTCTTCTACTCCCAAGATGTAACTCAAATGAAAATAGCATTAACATTAAGGACAAGCATTTATTAAGCACAGTATATTGTGCTGAATGCTGGGCCTTGTGTTTGCAGACCCAATCTTGCTAAATCCTCATAAGTAATTGACCATCCCCAATTTATAGATAGTTAAAAGATTGTTGGAGGGGTTATATGCTAGGTTTGTGTGAGGTGCACGTGACTATGGAACCACAGAATTGTAAAGGGAATTTTCTACCCCTGAGCTGCAGCCAGCGTCCAGCCAATGCCGATGTTCTGGTCTTGAGAGCTATTGCATAGACTGGTTCTCATCCTTCCCGGGCTGCAGAGAAAAGTCTGATCAAAAGTCTCCTTGTGAAAAATTCCTTTCTTTATTCCCTCAGTCGTATTTTGCCTTTCTAGTAGGACAGGGAGTGCTTGGGAATTTCACTTACAGAAGAGATTGACTGTTCATTGGGTTTACAGATGTCCATGAAGCCTTATTGTTAGCCGGAAACAAAGGGTAAAAAGAGATTGTAATTTCTTCCCTCCCTCCCTCCCTTCCATCCTTCCTTCCTTTATTTCTATCTCATCCTTTATTTCTATCTCTTCTTTTTCTCCCCACAAAATCCTCTGGAGGGGTGTATGTGTGTGAACATGTGTGTGTGATTGGATTTATGGGATTCTCTATAAGTATTTTTGTCTAACTTATCCAGAGTGGCAAATTGTAAAGAAGGAGAAATGTGTATCTGTTGCCATTTTACCTCCTCTTGTAGTGCCTGTCCTCTCTTGGTGATACGTGCCTATCCTGATGAGCAGACCTTCGCGGTGCCTCCGTGGCAGGCCTTGCCTCACACTCCCCTCTCATTGCTCATTGGAGAATTTGTTCTGTAGTCCATTCTCTGTGCCAATCTTGTGCTAGGACTGTCTCTTCAAAAACCCCATTCCATGCCCTACAGTCATGATTCCCCAGGTGTATTCAGTCACTCATGCCTGAGATACATTTTGAAGGAGGGGATATTTGGGAGTCAGATAAATTTTGTATGAAATGTTGTAGGTGAACACAGACTGCTTCCTAGTTCAAAACAAAACAAATAAGCAGAAACAGCTTTTGAAGACATTCTTGCAACAACTGGGAAGTTTTCAATATGGACTGGATATGAGATCATATTAAGAATTACTGTTATGTTCCATTGTAATGTAGTTATTTAGAAGAATTTCTTTTTTCTTAGGAGATTCGTGTCATATTTGAAAGTGAGGTATTTAAAGTGCCACAATGCCTGATACTTTCTTTCAATTAGTTTAATGATAATGAATATATATATATTATGTAAAATTAATGTATTTATATAAAAACATATGGTTCAGCAAAAATAATGCTATATTATATATTTGATACTATATACACATACATGATGCATAATACACATGTTCATATATGAGCATGAAATATCTGTTTGCTGTATGTATATTATATGTAAGTATATATTTTCATATAATACATGTTTATACTATGTGCATCATATTTATTAAATGTATATATATCCAAATATATAACATGGTAGTTTTTGCTGAACCATATATTGCTTACAGAGCTATAATAGTAAATGAATAATACAAACACCCACACACAGCATTGTTGTGAGGTACTGTAAATGCACTTTTATTTTCTAAAATAAATTTATTTAGTTTTTGCTAAACCATTTGAAAGTAGCTTACGTTCTTGATTCTGACCAGCTCCAGACACATGGCATTTTCAGTTACTGGGAAACCAGTTTGGATTGAACGAGGAAGAGAATGGGGCTAATTCACAGAGGAGAGAACTTTTTCGTGGATAATTAAGAGGTGACTTTCAAGGAAAGAAAATGCCCTTACCTGTTAGGTTTTTTGGTGTAGGAAGGAAGACCAGTTTGTGAGAGGAGGGGGAGGGTCACGCTGTTTGTACACCAATTTGGGGACTTGAGGACTTCCACAGGAAGCGACTCGCTCCTCACCGCACCCCTCAAAATACTGCTTACAGGGAACTCACTACTAATTGCAGAGTGGCAAGGGTTGGGATGTATGATGAAAAGGTCTGTTTTTGGAAAGAAACTTCCCTATTTCACTTAGGTTCTTGTGAAAGATGTCTCTGATGCCTGCAAATAAGCATGGAAAGGCCCCAAACATCTGGTTTATAAAGAAGAATTCAAACATTAAATGGTCACCCTAAACAGATAAGCACCGAAAAAAGTGACCTTGAACTATGACCGTGATCAGTCGAGGTCTTCTATTTTATTTTACCTCACTTTTGTTTTTCCTTAGGAGAAAGAGAACATATCTCCTTCTGGAAAAGGGAGGAAGTTCCTTTTCAAATCCTAAAGCCAATTATGCAACTTTAGTTAACTATTAGTGATTTTAGTCACTATTTTGTTTCCTTCTCTGCAAAATGGAAGTAACCTACCAGTTTGGCTCAGAGTCTGTGTGAATTATAAGTTACTTATAAAAGTAATTATAAACTATTTGTAAATACAAAGTGCAATCTAAATGCTTAATAGTATTGATCCACATATGGCAACGCCTAGTGAGAGCTTATTAAGAACTTTCTGTTTAGATTGGATTAATTCTTTAAAAAAGTTTTCTCCCCTTCAATGAAGCAAGGTACAATGACTGGGAAAACAGCAAGCACAGTCAGAATAGTTTCATAATTCAGGAAACATGAATCCAGGAATTGTGCCCCATCCTTCCTTGCGATATCTGCTTTTTTTCAAACCAAATTCAACTGAATTTCAAGGGTGTTCTGCTGTCTGAGAAGAGAAAATGAGGTGATCAGAACTTGAGCACAGGATTTCCTTAAAATCACATACAACTAGAAAAAGGAGGGTGATTTAATGGGGCAGAACAGAAGTGGGAAAAGATGCCTAAACATTGATAGGCCCTATTCACGAAGTAGGCCTCAGGCTTTATATGAGGCTGTCTTTGTAAATTAACCCCTCACGGGTACCTTTTGACAGAAAACACCGTGTTTCCCAAATTATAGGAGAGAAAACTGAGGCTCCAAGTAGCCCGGCTGGTATATGTCAGAGCTGAGATTTGATGAAAGGTATTTTCCCTTCACAGAATTTCCTTGGATGAGAACATAAATTAAAAACTAAGCCACAGACTATCCAAACTGAATACTTTTCCTTTGGACATTGTTCATAATGAAATCATTTATATGCTCACTTTTCCACATAAGTTTCTTGTGGATGCAACTAGCTAGTTCTATTGAATATGATAGTATGACTAAATACATTTACCAACTTAGTTGAAAATTCCTTTTTTTTTTGGCATGGGCAGACTTTGGGAATCGAACCCAGGTCTCTGGCATGGCAGGCCAGAATTCTGCCACTGAGCCACCATTGCACCACCCCGAAAATTCATTTTGATAGTCATCTTATTGCGTGCATTTCTTCCTTTACAGTAAAAGTTCTATACGATTATTAGACATTAACAGTGCTCTATATCAACCATATTGTGCATTATACAATAAATGGCCAATTTATGAGAGAAATTACAAGCAGAAAGAAGAGATAGTATTTGCTCTTGAGAGATATCCGCAATCTGAAAGATGTGTCAGGCAAGCTTAAAATTGTCAGGCTCCTACTTAATATTACGCCTACGAGTCACCCCCAGAGAACCTCTTTTGTTGCTCAGATGTGGCCTGTCTCTCTCTCTCAGCCAACACAGCTAGCAAACTCACTGCTCTCTACCTCTCTATGTGGGACATGACTCCCAGGGGTGCAAACCTCCCTGGCAACATGGGACAGAAATCCTAGAATGAGCTGGAATTCAGCATCAAGGATTGAGAAAGCCTTCTCGACTGAATGGGGGAAGAGAGAAATGAGACAAAATTAAGTGTCAGTGGCTAAGAGATTTCAAACAGAGTTGAGAGCTTATCCTGGAGGTTCTTCTTATTACATATAGAATATATATTATATAGATACACCCCTTTTGAGATTAAGGTGTATTAGGCTAGAAAGAAGTGCCTGAAATGGTAGAGCTGTGTTCCAGTAGCCATGTTTCTTAAAGATGATTGTATAATGATATAGTTTTCACAATGTGACTGTGTGATTGTGAAGACCTTGTGTCTGATGCTCCTTTTAACTATGGTATGGACAGATGAGTAAAACATATGGATTAAAAATAAATTAAAAATGGTGGAACAAATATTAAAATTTAAAAATATATGTATTGGATAGATGAAAATACTAGTGGTCAGTGAGAGGGAGGGGTAAGGGGTATGGTATGTATGACATCTTTCTTTTTTCTTTTTGTTCTTTTTTCTGGAGTGATGCAAATGTTCTAAAAAATGATCATGGTGATAAATATACAACTATGTGATGATATTGTGAGCCATTGATTTTACACCATGTATTGAATGTTTGTATGTTAAGAATATATGTGTTTGTACGTTGTTGTAGCAATAAAATTTTTAAAAAAAAATGTCAGGCTCTGGGTTTCAAAGACAATATCCGTTAAGTACACTAGCAAACAAATCTTATACAGGCTCTAACTAAAACCCAATTCAAAAAAATGCTCCATTTTCTCTTCCCTTCTCCATAAAGATAGCTTGTCAAACTGGAAAGAGAAGGAAGGGAATTGAAATCTGAGATGAAAAGAAAAAATTGAGCCCTATAAAGTGAGTTTTATTTTATTGATCCAGATGAATCACACCCAAGATATGGAGAAGTTTTAGAAAGGAGCGAAAATTGGAGTACTGCAGTACACTGATGATGGGCACATGACATTATTAAAAAATAGTGCATATGTGTAATTGCAAAATAATAGATTTATACAATTCCCAGAAAAATTCTGAAACAACTAATTAAATCATTGGCTTATAAGCGCTCACTAGGAGTAAGAATGGATTCACTAAAAACATCATGCAAAACAGTGTTTTACTATTATTATTATTATTATTGTTATTATTAAGAGGTCATTAGATCAGTAAATTAAGGAAATAGTGTATATACGGTGAAACCTGATTTCAATAAGACAATGGTCAAAGTCTAATATTTTTCTCTGCAATGTTGAAGATATATCATAACTGAGGAACCAGACTATGTGGTCATATATGTGACTATGTGATCTTACAGTCACAAATGCTGGGCAAGTACACAGGTGTGAGAAGGTACATCATTTAACAACTTGTGTGTCCTGGAACATTTAGGTTATTTAAATTCCTGAAACTTCACTTTCCTCTATCTGTAAAATGAGGAATGCCAATAATGCAAAACCATCCCATGGGGTTGTTATGAGGACTAAACTTGATAGTGAATATAAGGCATTCTGGCACCCTCACGTTCATCAGAGTTTCCACTACTTGTCTGATAATTAGAATTGTCTGGGGCACTTATTAAAAACACAGATTATTCCAAGGTCTGTTTTAAGAGAGATTGTAATTCAGAATGTGAAAATAGGGCCCGAAAATCTGTTTTTTAAACCCATAGTACCCATCAGTTCTTATTGTAACTGAAGTTTGGCAATGTTTGCTTCAGCACGCATCCTTTCAGAGGCCCACCTGCAGCTCCCTGGGCAGAGAATCTTGTCACTTTTATGACATTGGCATTTTTTGAAGAATACAGGCTAGTCATTTAATAAGGTATTTTCTTCCCTTGAGTTTGTCTATTTTCTCATGATAAGATTGAGATTATGCGTCCCCTCCAATACACTACATTGGTGACCTATCCGTGTTCTTTCCAGGGTACCCCATTTAGAGACATACCACACCCATCAGCTCCTCATTGCTGCTATCAGTTCTGATCACCTCATCAGGGGGCTGTTTGCTTCTCCACTGAGTAGTTACTCTTTTTCCTTTTGCAGGTAATAGTTAATCTGTGGTTAATCTGTGGTTAATCTGTGGAGCCATCGCTATAAATCCATACAGATATCCTGCTTCTTATCAATCTTTCCTCTATGGATTTAGTATCCACTGATGATTCACGCAGGAGCAAATCTCTACTGTGAAGATGATGGAAATGTTGCTTTTCCAACTCCACATTGCCTTCTGCAATGAAAAGTTAACAGTCTGCAAAATAGAGATGCTTCTCTTCTTCCCCATTTTTCTATTTGTATAGCTTACTAGCTATTTATTATCAGTATGAACTCATGAATTTCCACTGTTTTCCAAAAGGTTCC
This sequence comes from Tamandua tetradactyla, assembly GCF_023851605.1. Taxonomy (NCBI): domain Eukaryota; kingdom Metazoa; phylum Chordata; class Mammalia; order Pilosa; family Myrmecophagidae; genus Tamandua; species Tamandua tetradactyla. The sequence goes on from NC_135339.1 coordinate 44,785,905, forward strand.
TTATTATCCTTAATTAAAATTTTTTTTTCATGGGCAGGCACCGGGAATCAAACCTGGGTCTCCGGCATGGCAGGCAAGAATTCTGCCACTGAGCCACCATCGCATCACCCATTAATTAGATTTTTAATGGCAAATATTTCTTGTATTTTTCTTCAGCCTTAAATGAATTAGGATAATCACACCTAACATTTATGGGTCATTCCATGTTTTTGAAGCATATTTCCATATAATTATCTAATTTCATCCTACATCCTACATCCTAACCATATCCTTTACCTTAAAATTTTTGTGTAATTCACCTTTACAATTATATGCTGAATAATGAAAGTTGGAAATTTTGTTGTTTTGAAAAAATATTTAGTTGGGAAAAAAATCCAAATATCTCCCATTCAAATATGTAGGGGTCTTTCTGGAGTCTTCTCAAAATTTGAAGATATTAGATTTAAATGTTACCAATTCAGGCCTTTAGATAAATAATTTGTAGGCAACTGAGAGTGAATTCTGAAAATTGCCATACGACTGTGAAAGTTGCATAATAAATGCAAATATGTCAACATCATAAAAATATAGACATAAATATATGGAATAGACAACAAATGATCAGTGTCTACATGTCTACAAAGCAGGCAAAATTTCCGTGGTGGCCAACCCCAAGGGTCCTGCACTTTCAGTCAGAATTAATGCAATTGGTATGATTTAGAGCTAAGAAGTGGGTAAAGAAATGTGAAAACTGCATTGGTAAACATTACACAATATTGTATAGTGTTGTTGCATGTTCTTTCTAATCAGCTTCAAATCTCTCTATTCCATTTGAAAGACCAGTCTTGAGTAGACTAAGAAAAGAATCCACCTGAGTTCGTTCATTGCCCCAGAGAAACCTGCTTTATTTCATGAGCTATACTTTATACCAGTTCACAAAGATTCTTACAGCAATTGTCACTCTTCAAGCACTCCCCGTGTCACAGACTACAATGCTGCAAACAAAAGGATTATGACCTCTTTCAGCATGCTTCCTGCCAGACTGAAGCAGGAAGGGGAGATGGATTATATGGAGAGAAGGCGGTGTTCGAAAACATCAATCTTCAGTAATTTGTGATTGAGGAGGGAAATGTAACCAATACAGGAAAGTTAAATCAACTTCTGCAAAAACAACCTATTCCTAAAGCTGATTGGGTCTTAGAATTTATCTTCTGTAATAAAACAAGTAAAAATGAAATCCTAACAGTTGTTCTGTCAAACTCATATGAAACTATCCGTATGAGAAGTTTGAGAGGGACTCTGCAGAAAACAAAGTTATTATTGTGTATGTGAGTATATTTTTCAGGCCAAAAAAAAAAAACCACATTAAAATTAATATTTCTTCAAATGCAAAAAACAAAATATGAAGACAGCTCGACCCATGTTATTGCTTATTTTAAATGTTTTGGATATTAACCTTCCTTCCTTGTTCTCAGTGCTTTTTTCAAAATATATCTCCATACGTCACAAATGTTCCATATTTGTTCCTTTCAGCTTTTATTTCAGACTGTTCTGTAAATCATATACTGTGTATGAGAGAAGCGGTCCAATTGAAGCTGTAAAAACTAACATTACATATTTTTTTAAAAGTACTTAACAGACTCATTAAAAAATAGTCTCTTTGAAATTTGAAAACGTGGTTGCCCAGAAAGATAAAACCACAAGCTGCTAAATTTGCAATTTAAAATGGCAAATTCAAGATGTGTCAGATTTAACAAAGCTACTGCTGGGGGCCCAATTTCGGAGATAAAAGATAAAAGGCCAGCAATCCACTTTACCCCCAGCAGCTCAATGAAAGTTGTGTGATTCCTATTGCTTCATCAGGTAACTACAAAGTAGTTTCCTCCCAGTGAATTCTGTTTTTTTTGTGGATTCTAAAATATCTGACTGTGGAATGAGAAAGGTCTGTTTGAGTATGATAAAGGATATCTAAAAACGCTTACCCTTGGTTCTGACACATAGCCACCAACAAACTAGGCTAACTAAGGACATCTTAACTCAAACACTTTCATACAGAGAGTGCAAGGAAAAGCACTTGGGGCTTTGCAGTACTCACACGAATTTGCCACATTTTCTGTTTCTCCTATTCTTTGTCAAATTCTCCTTGCTCACTGTTTCTATTTTTTCAATGTTTAATTTTTCCTGGATAGGTTTAAGAATCTGAGCCACATTAAAGATATGCAAAACTAAATGATGAAGAAAAAAAAGCAACTAAATGATGTTTCTAATGAATTTTCTGGCAAGCAAGTATTATCTTTGCAGATCGCTTTGAGTATCCAACCCTCAAAGCCAGACATGTCCATAAGTTGCTTAGTTAACTTTCATCTTCTAGGGCAAACTCTGAAGTCCTTACTAAGGTGTTCATTAAAATTGGAGGCCAGCTCTGCAGCCTTCTTGCTCTTAACAAAATGATGTCCATGTTCAAACAACGACAGATGTGATGTCCAAAGTTTGTATCTTTGGAGACAGTCTAGGAGACAGATGGAAATGTTATAAACAGGCCTGTGCAATGCTTTGGTGGACACAGAATTACTTTGAAGATTTTACTGACTCTTTTGGACTTGTAAGCCACTCAGAGCACACATGCAAACCCTCACCAGATACTAGCTAAAGTGGAGAATCTTGACAAATTTAGATGTGTGGTTCAGAGAATTCCCTTGAAAGTTCATATAATTGCTTAAAGCTTATTTAAATCTATGGAAAGACTTTACCCTCTTCTTCACCCCAATCTCATCTTTTCTTCTTTCCTCTATAATCCTCCCAACCCACTCTGATCTTTTTCTGTCATTCTCCAGATCACCCTACTTTAAACCTCCCTGTTTTATCCTGAATTTCCCTGTGTACTGGCAAATTCCTGAAGTCACAGTGTAATGGGTTTAGCTGTCATTTTGTACCTTTTTTGCATCCAGTGTTTCCCAGAGTCAAAAAAAACCTTCCTTTTTTCTTGGCCCTTTGGAAACTTTATTAGGGGTTTGCTATAAGAAAAAAAAAAAAACTTTATAAATAGATTTTAGTGAAAAGTGTGAGTCAGAGTGCCTACCTTCCAAATGTTGCTACGAAAAGAAAAATATATTGACTGGTCAATGGAGACATTCGCAACTACTTGTAAATCTAAGACATTTGTCTTGCCAGGTCTCAAAATGTCAAATGAGTAACTGAATAATGTTCAGGATTCACATTCAAATACAATATTCCTCACATTTGACTTTCCGAAATATCTTACAATTTGTTGTGGCTGAGAGAGAGAGTAAGACCCTTTGATCTTTATGTTCAAAACCAGCCACCACACCCTTGGAAAACAGGAGATAAGAGTCTTTCCCTTCTGATAAAAAGAAACATTTTAATCAGACTCATTAACTCTCTCTTGATAAAAGATGATTGAAGTGTCCTCCTGAAGAGTTAGTGAATCTTTGTGTCACTTAAACAAGGAAAGATCCTAAGATTTGGGTTCAGATAGTGCAGTCTTTTAAACTCTCAGCAAATTTCTCACTGGTAAGCCTATAAGTGCAGCTGTATAAAATATCCATCCATCTGTCCATCCATTCATTAATTCATTCAAAAAAATAGTGATTGAGGACAAATTAAATACAAAGTGTACCCTTTCTTTAAAGAACTTTCAACCCAAATAATGAAAAGAGGGCATTTTCAGAAGCAATTATGCAATGTAGAAAATGACACATATCCTAAGAGAGGGACAGATTGAGATCCATGAACATAGAACAGAGAAAAGATCACATCCAGGAGAGAGGAAGTTTTCTCAGGACAGGTGTATTAAGGTAGGATTTTGAATGCATGGGTAGGATTTTAACATCTAGGAAAGAGGGAGAACTATGTTGTAAAGTAAATAACTAGCTTGAACTAGAGAGCATAACTCATGCTAGAAATCAAGTGATTTTAAGCTAGCTGTAACACAAAGTAATGGAAAGAAAGTAGTGAAAGATAAAACTGCACGTGAATAAGTCATGATGGCTCCTTAAGGGTGTGGGGGAGCACCTTAATGTCAGGCTGGAGAATTTAAACTTATTCAACAGGAAAGATGGAACATCAAAAATTTATAAATGTCAATTGATTTTCAACAAAGGTGCCATGGCAGTTCAGTAAGGAAAGGATAGTCTTTTTAAGAAATGGTGCTGGGGGACTATCCACATGCAAAAAGATGGATTTAGACTTTTACCTCACTCCATGCACACAAATATTTCAAAATGGATCAAAGGCATGTATGTAAGAGCTAAAACTGTAAAGCTTCTTGAAGAAAGCATAGGAGAAAATTTTCATGACTTTGGGTCAGGCAGACTTCTTAGAACACAAAGAGTATGATACCTAAAAGAAAAAAAATGAATAAATTGATCAAAATTAAAAACTTAAAAAAGTTGAAAAAACATTAAGAAAATGGGGTGGTGCAACTGTGGCTCAGTGGCAGAATTCTCACCTGCCATGCTGGAGACCCGGGTTTGATTCCTGGAGCCTGCCTATGCCAAAAAAAAAAAAAAAAATGAAAAGATAAGACACAGAATAGGAGAAAATATTTACAAGCATTAATCTGAAAAGGATTTGTATCCAGAATAAATAACGTGTTCTGACCACTCAATAATAAGAATATACATAGTCTGCTTTTTAAAAAAGGACAAAACAATTGAAAATAAATTTCCCCAAAGAAGATATACGAATGGCTAATAAGTATAGGAAAAAATGCCTGACCTCAGTAGTCAATATGGAAAAGCAAACTTAAACCACAAGGAGACAGCACTTCACATTCATTAGAATGGCTGTAATAAAAAAAGACAAAAACAAGCATTGTGAAAAATGTGGAGAAACTCGAACTCTCACATGCTGCTGGAGAGAATCTAAACTGGTACAACCACTTTGGAGAACTTTCTGTATTTAAACATAGTGTTACCATATGATCCAGCAGTTCCACTCCTAGGTATACACTCAACAGAAATGAACACATATCCACACAAAAACCTGGAAATGTAGTTTTTCATCAACATTTTTCATAATAACCCCAAACTGGAAAAATCCAAGTAGCTTTCGCATGGATGAACAAACTGTGGTACATGCACACAATAGAAAACTACTCAGCTATAAAAAGGAATGAACTATTTTACATTCTGCAACGTAACGAAATCTCAAAAATATTCTGCTAAATGAAAGAAGCCAGGCAGAAATGACCATATAGTCCATGATTTCATTTGTATGAAATATCCAGAAAAGGACAGATGCAGGTCAAGGTTTGCCAGAGCAGCAACGATGAAGGACCATTTAGGAATTATGGGAGTGTTTCAAAATTGGGCTTGGTGATGGGTGCACGACTCTGTAAATGACCGAAAATTATTGATGTGTACACTTAAAACAGGTGAGTTTTATGGTGAATTATACCTAAAAAATGTAAAAAAGAGTTAATGAGAAAAAGAAATAACAGGAGAACTGTTTTCTAGGAAAATTAATCTGGCAACAATAGGTAGCATTTAGGGTATAGAGACCTGTAAGAAAGCTCTCATAGCTGTCGGAACAAGAGGAATAGAGGCCCGAGCAACAGTACCAGCTATGAGAACAAAAAGGAAAATTGTCCAAGGAGATAGAATTGGTGAGACATCACAAGCAATTGGATATATAAAGTCCAAGCAGAAGGGTGGTTAAGGATGGGTCTACAGTTTTGAATCTAGATAATTTGGAATAATCCATTCTTTAGGGAGGTAGGAGGGAAAATAACATGTATTTATTCAGTGTTATTACTGTCTTATAAGCACCTTTTGCACCGCAACAGAGCTGGTAGCTTAATAATAGCTCGATTCTGATTTTGGCTTGCTTCATACTTCTCTTACAAGGCCTATTCTTCCTTCCAAGTAAAATTTTCTTGAGCCAGACGTACACCAAATTTTTGCACTCTGGGATATAGAAGAGGCTGTGGTAGGAGGACGGGAAGGAGTCCAGTGTTTATCATCTTTTTTATAATTTATTTTCAACAAATATAGATTACATTTGTAGTTAAATTTTTTAAACAATCATTTAGTATCTGCCTACTCTCATGTAGCAAGGAAAGGACATAGTTAGATATGCTAAGGAAACTCTTAAGTACTTTTACACTCTTTAATGAGTAGTACTTACCTTTTCCTCTTCATCAGAGCAGAGATATTTCCTTCCATGGAAGAGTTCAATTAAAATTGCTTGTTCATGGAATTCTACTTGCCTTGTGGGGAAGGCTTTGTCACCGTTACTGAAAAGACATGGGTCAGAATTCAGTGTCCTACTCTAGACATTTCCCTAGGCTTGGAATATTCTAGTTCTTGGATTATTCATAGTGCAATGGTGTGTCTCTAATTCCCAAGTGAACCGATGACTACAAAATTGCTCTTATTGTTGAAAATTCACATTTGGAGGCCCTGTATGGGATATGTACCCAAATGATGGTTCCTGGGAGATGACATTAAGTCAGAAGAAATCACATTTAGATAATACATATCCATCCATGAGTGACTACACAAAGTTAAAATTGGCCCTATACAAAGGTACAGTTGGTTTCTTGTTTTAAGTTTATATTCCAATTTACATTTCTATGTCTCACTTTTGTGGCTAAAAAGAATGTAATAAAAGAAAGTCTGCCTTTCTTTAATACCCACATGGTAAAATCAGACAAGTTTTGGAAGAAAACGCTCCTGAAAAGTTGCTTTGTTTAGAATATCAACCCAACAAACAACCTCAATTTTAGCTACATTATTGTGGACTTGGCATAGGAGTAAACTGGAGAAAGAAAAACAAACAACCCCAAAATGCAGGCCAGGGGATTAACAGATACCAGAATCTGTTTATTAGGACGAATGTTTGGAATGCTCACATTATAGACAGAGGCAAAAGGAAATGGGGGAAAACATCACCAAAGTCTTAACTATATAGTTATTCTTAGGGAAATAGAAGAGGAGAAAGCCTAGAAAATACATGAACAACCTCGACTTTTCCATTATTAATAAATTGCAGACACGCAGAATCTTCTGGGTCTTGGAAGACATACCATCTAACATAGCTTCTTAACCTCTTTCCAGTGTAATACAGGTAAAGAAACAATGCAACAAATAAAATTAAGCAATTGTGTTTCCAATATAGAGATTGCCCTTCCCCCCTCACTAAAACCAGCTAACTGAGAAATGTCTTGCTTTTCCATGAGACCACCTTGCCACAGTCAGTCAATTTAGGTAAATTAGGTAAATTTGTTTCCAGCTTATTTCCCAGGTTGCTATTGGGAAATGCTTTCGCTCAGCGTGCCTTAGACATTGCCCCTTCTTTGTTCTATTTGCTGTTATTACAAAGGAGATCACTATTGTCATACTGGGCTTCAAATTAAATCACAAGCTGTTGAACTCAGGATTTGGCATTTAGCATCCAAGTGGAGAGAAAAGCCCAAGTTCTCCCCTCCCGCCCCCCACAGTCCTTTTCGGCCACTCCTCCTCCTATTAACACTACCTTTCCTACTTGTCCAACCCTCACCCATTTGTTCATTCAGACTTTCCCTCCATTTGTCTTCTGTACTCTGCCTGGTCTGGTGGAGCAGGCCTCATTCATTTCTTCAGTTATGAGTGCCAGGCGCTGTTGTAATGACTAAGATAGTGGCATTGAATAAAATAGAAAATTCCCCTGCCTCTGGGGAGCTTACAAGCAGGCATGAAACCAAATAATCACTCAAATAGTAGATTACAAGTGCTATGAATTGTGACCTTCATTCTTGTCTGCTTCTAACAGCTACGGATAGTTACAGAGTTATCTTCTCTGGCAGATATTTGTATGGTGTGTCTTGTAGGAAAAGGGTTTCATTAGAGATGAGCAGGTCTACAGTTTCAAAATTGAGAACTCAGCTTTGCAATTGAATAGAAAAAGTCACTTCACGTTTTAAGTGTGCATCTTGTTTTGGGGGATCATTCTGAGCACAGCTTGATAATGGCTTAATTAATGGAAACAATGATATAAAAATAACAACTCAAGGGTGGGCCACGGGTTCAGTTCCCGGTGCCTGCCCATGCAAAAAGTAATAATAATAATAATAATTAAAAAAAAATAAAACCTCCAAAGCTATTAGCATAAAATTAAGATTTGTGAAGGGAAAAAATGCGTTCAGAGCTGATGACAAGCTTCTAAGTGTGAGAAATGATTTGAGAACATAAACTTTTGTTGTTGTTCTGATTAAATCTGAATTGGAGCACTTTTCAATGCTACTGTGTCCTAAATTGAATTTTCACACTCTCTAACATTTTAGTACCACTGTTACTGACATCTGGGTATAAAGGTCCACAAGAATCTGTCAGCCATTTCAACGTACATCTTTTCTAAAGGACACATAAACGCACACATGCACAGACACACACACACACAAACACACACAGACTTCAGTTCCCCTGAAGTATTGATTAGAAAGGGTGAACTTTAAAAAAAGGAAAAGTTCATTCTCACTTTTTTTACTAAACCATAATTTTACAAATCAGATGCAGTAGGGCTTATTTCTCTTTTTAAAATAATTTCCATCTATTAATTCTAATGTTTTTCAGATTATAAAGAGAACTCAGGCCTGGTGTAGCAAGGGAAATAGTACCATGCGGAGGGTGCAGCCTCACACTCATCTTCACCACTACCTCCATCACCCATCCTAGCTCCGTGTGATCAGTGGTGTACTTTCTCTCCTTCCTCATCTGTGCCTAAATATGCACACGGATAACAGAGAGAGGTTTTATTTTCTTATTTTTCTGGAAAAAGAAATGTTCCGAAACACTACTGATTTTTTAAGCTTAATTATTATGAATTTCTTTACAATCCTTATTTGACAATCCTTGATAAGATGAATTCCCCCTCTCTTCACTTCCCTCCCAGAATTGACTCTGATTTTTATCTTCTGCTCATTTTGTTGTATATGTGAATTATTCTCTTATTCAGAGAAAAAGCTTTGACTCATACGCTTTTGGGAAATGAGGCTGGAGAACAGGGTACAGGTCCAGACAAAGGTCTTTTGCAATCACCCAATAGAGTTAGAACCCTGGATTCATTTATCTGCAATGACTTCCTACTACATAATTATTCTTTCTCGTCTTCTCCCATTCATAGTTTATACGTTTCCCAAGGTTAGGTATAACCTCTAATTCATCCTCTTGTCCTCGGTGACACTAGTAGGCATACAGAAACATTTGGAAAAATCCTTTTAAGGTAACAGTTGAGAACCCTAACTTTAGAGATCAGAGAGATTTGAAATCAAATTCTCCCTCTTCTACCTTTACTTTCAAGTAATTTTAGGCAAATCACTTAACCTCCCTAAGATTTAACTATTACATATGCTAAAAAGGGGAATATCAAATTCAGGTAATTATTATAAAGATTAAATTAAAAATGAATGTGTTACTCAGAAAATGGTCAAATTCACAAATGAGGATGAAAAAGAGAAAAGAGAAGAATTGTAGATATGGGATCTTGGGATATGATATGGAGACCCTTTGGCTCTCTCCTGGCTTTTAATAGTCAAGGCTTTGCGAGTCTCAGACTTTGCCAGTCTTAGGCTTGTTCCGTTTCTCAGTGCCCTGTCGATTCCCTTCTGGTCCCAGCTGCTCTCTGGCCCTGTCCTTTCAATCTCTTCAAATTCTCCTCTGTCTTCTTTCAGAAATGCCTTTGACTTAAAATCATGTTTCCTGCCTCTTAATTTAAGGGGACAATTAATCTGTACTAATGGAAAAGGGAACAGTTCATCTGTACTAATGGAGAATAGACAAAACCCCACCTTTCATGGCTGGCTGAGAAGGAAGATGGAGGTAATTTCCCCATAGGTGAAGGCCAGAGCTTTGCTGGAGGGGCCAAAAAGATCACTCTTGAACTAGGAACCCCATTTCACGTCAACTCAGTTCCTTTAGTTGGGGAGAGACGAATCAGTACAGAGAGATTTATCCCATTACTAACATGAGGAAGAAGGAAACAAAGTGGAAGTGGAAAAAAAAAAAGAGAGAGAGAGAGAGAGAGGCTGTTAATGGTAGACTTGGTCTGATGTGGAACAAGGAGCAAGAAAATTAAATTTTCTGCTCTCAGTTCCTCCAGTGGAAATAGGAATAATGTTTAGTATCTTAACTGTTGATAGGGTTAAATATAATGACTTTTATAAGTGGCTTGTGTATAGTAGAAATCAGTAGATTTAAGTACTATTAATATTATGTATTTTTAGATTCTAATGTGTATTTTTAAATATACACTACTAGCCTTCCTAGGAAATTAATAAGAAGATAAATATGAAGTAGGCCAAACATACATTTCTATTTCTGTCTCCTGGGAATAGCAGGGTACTTGTTAGAGAGGAAATTTTCAGTTCATTTTGGAGGGAAATTTTTTTTTTAATGCTTTAATAGAAAATCTGGACACTAAAAGATGACTCTAGCAGTGAGGTAGCAAGCAGGGAGAGGAGAATGGAGAAGTTGACAACAAACAAAAGAAAACATTAAGAGAAGACCTAATCAGCAAATGGGCTTCAGCAAAAGAAACTCAAGAAGAGATAGGATTGAGAGGCTGTTGGGCAAGAAGTAAAAGGATTTGGTGACAGCTGGATAAGGGGGAAGAAAGGGATGTTGTGTGTTTAAAAGATATAGGTGATTAAGACCCCAGACAACACAGAGAAGCAGAGCAAGTGATGTCTTCTACGGAATGATAAATTCAATGCATCTTGGCTCAACAATGGCAGAGCACAAATTTTAGGGGATGTTGAAGGACAGGAGGTAAATTTTATTATTTGCATGTTATTGGTGGAAAACAAGTTACAATTAGCAAAGTATTCAGATTTGGCAGATTGTTATTATCAAGTTTTATCCAAATAACAGATTAGCTTAATCTCCATACTAAACTAACTGAAACTTTTTCATTGTTATCATAGATATTCCTTTCGCTCTTCAGTAATTGTTAATACTATCTGGAAGAAGCCAGGGATATGGGAGGAATTTGTGGCAAATGAAGGCAAGGATTGATTTCTGGGGTTCCATGTTTAGTCTTTAATCTGTATTGTCCTATGTTTTAAAATTCTGCCTAATCTCTTGTCAACCAAGTATTAAGTCCATCTTCAATAGTGAAAAGAAGTAAGAAAAAAATGATCAATGTAGACTTACACTTGCTCTAGGTCATCAAGAAAAACCTTAAACTTTTTTTTGATTCACTTCCATAAAATAATAGTGAATTTACAAATGGTGAAGATACCATAACAAATATATTTACTGAATGTTTTTCCTATTCAAATAGAAAGAGCACTTTATCTGACTAAAGAGCAGCAGAAGATCCAATCTTGGATCTTAACACATGCCATATTTCTGCAGTCTTTATCCTATAAGAAACAAAAAAACATGAGACCAATTATGTCTCACTGTGTACCACTCCACAAACATTTACAATTTGGTTAACTGTTTTCTTTACACATTTGCAAGTATTTGATTTTGTTAACCCTCCCCTCCCCCACTTCATTATTTATTGTTCTGAATTCCATTGACCTGCTGGCAGTCAGAGCTTTGATGTGCAATTCCAAAGGACTTAGTACTATCCCTCTTGATTGGTACGTTATTTGATTTACCTTTATTTGTATTTTCTCATCTTGATTAAAGCTGCCCTTACTTCCCAACAGGGCTGATAAAAAAAAAGAAAAGTGATTAGACAGAATGTGTAAATGACTGAAGAATTGTTTGAATGTGCAGTTTGATGATATTATTCCTAACCTTGATGGGATAAAAATGTCACCTTAACCTAGGGCAGTGTGATGGTGGCTCGGTGGCAGGATTCTCACCTGCCATGCCGGAGACCTGGGTTCAATTCCCAGAGCCTGCCCATGTCAAAAAAAAAAAAATCACCTTAATTTACTAACAAGTAATTATTGGGAAATAAATGTTGAATCTATTGGTTGACTCCTTTGCTAAGTAAAAGGGTACAAAAGACATGAGAGGACATCAGAAAGACAAAGGTCAAAAGCCAGAAATGTAGGTACTAGATATATTATCTAATATATTTAGATGATATATTGTAATGTTTACCAAGATTAAAAGCAAAGAATTTAACTCCCTAATCAAGCATAGTGCAATCTATTGGAAAATAGAATTGAATAGAGAGAAGCAATAGGTAGTGTGTCACCAACCACTACCTGTAAAAGCCCAAGATAAACCCTGCTCCTATAGGGAATTTACTGTTGTCCTTTTCCTGTTTGGACCAAACTGTCTCCCTTATCTTTATCTCACCGTTTCTCTTGGTATGAACTGGGGCTAGAATTCCTCTTTGGCTTTCTCCTGCGGTCACAACCCCCCCTCAGAGGATTAACTGGCCCTGTTCCCCACATTCTGCAAGCAATCCCATTTATTTTTCTTAGGAGGGAGGCTTGGAGATAGGAATGATGCATATGAAGAGGATGCCCACACTTGATGTAGGGAAAAATGCCCTGAAAGTCTGAGCCAGTTTCTATCCCATATGAGACAGGAAATGAATTGCCTCTCCATTATCTCTCTACTCCATCTAAAAGATTTTCTACCCTGGCTATTATAAAGAGCTGAGTGTGCATATGTGTGTATAGAAATGAGTGGAAGAAAATTCTGGGACTTAGAGATATTCTGATAGTGCCCTAGAGCAGAAAGGTAGTGACCACTCTGTTCTCTACCTGAAGAATTCAAGCTGCCCCTCCCCATTCGATAAAGGCCCAAATCCGTACTATTCTGATCTGGTCTTATCTCTGAAAACTAAGTAGGTTGCTGGCCTTGGACAAATTCTAGACCTCTCTAAGGGATAGTCTCTGCTTAGTCAAAATGAGAATGCTACTACTAGCCTCCTCAGCACTTGCCTTCCATGGTGTAAAGATCTGTGGTGAGGCATTTAAACTGTCCAGTAATGTGACTGGCACAAAGAAAGCAGAAAATACAGTGTAGCCATTTTCCTGATTATTTTTGCTTGCTATTATTTGTCTTCACCTAAACTACCTGAGTAGCTCTTCAAGACATTCACACTATTTTGCAGCTTGTCACTGAAGAGAGAACAAAAGTATGAAATTCTAAATGGAAGAACAAATTCTAGCAATCCATTACCTTATTGAACAAAATTAACTAATTTCCTAAAGACAGAAAAAAATGGAGAGCATATGGGTGAGTGAAAACTGAACTTCCATAAAATATTCAATCTGATGTCAGTGATTTGTAAATAAATAACTTTATTTCATTCTAAATCAACTGAAAGATTTGTTCTCCCTTAAAATTAAATTTACTTTTAGCTATATTCTACAATGTGATTCTTGAATAGAGCCTCTGGAATAATTCACTGTTTAGTTTTCTAGAATAAAAAAATGAACAAGATAATTCTAAGTTATTGTATTTCAAAGAAATTATATGAATTATAGTCAAATCAAGATTCTATGTAACTTTGACACTCTTTAACTGTATCGTTTAAAGCAACCCAGAAACATCTTCCCCACTTTGCCGCAAACCACCATCATACTTTAAAGCCAATAATATTTATCCTTTAAAATTTCTTAGCATCATATGAAATAGTCAAGAATATTAAGGTTTCAATTTTAAAAAATGTATTTCCTGGGTTTATTTATATATCTTTATCACATATTAATTTTTATTATAAACATAATTGCAACAAAAAAATTCTATCTGAGCCTTTCTTTTTTATTCTTTCTGCCTAGCTTGCCTCTTTTGCCTGGGCTTTTGCAATGGTTCCCTAACTGGTCTCTGTTCTTTTGTATAATCCCCTCTAATCCAGTCTGGTTGCTGCCAGTAATCTTTTTGAAATGTGAGTCTAATCCTGTCATTCCCCACCACCACCAACCACTGATCCTCCCTTAAAATTTTCTGTTCCTCCCAGTTTCCTTCAAGATAAAATCCAAACTCCTAATCCAAACGTAGAGACTCTTGATGAGCAGGAACTGGCCTCATTTCTTGGTAGCTTTATTTCTCAGCAACCTCATCTCTCAGCAGCTTCATTTCTTTGCAGCCTCATTTCTCTCCGTAACCGCCCAGAAATTTTAAGTAATTTTGCAGAGCCCTCCCGAATCCCTGAGACACACAAGTCTTTCTCTGACTTTTGGGCCTTTTCAGTTTTCCTTCTACCTTTTTAAATGACCAATCTTTTATTTAGGAAATCCTTCAAAATTCCCCTGATGAGTCACTTTCTTTGCACAGCCTTCCCTTCTTCCTGGGTCCCAGTATGAGTTAGATGATTCCTTTCAAAACTCTCATGGCATCTGACAGGTTTTGTCTTGTTTTGTAAATTTCTCCTTCTAATATGAGAGCATATTGAGGGCAGGGGTTATTACAGTCCCTTCATCCCTGGGCCTCATGCAAAGTAGAATTTCAGTAAGTATTTATGGAATGACATAATCACAGAGCCAATGTCTTTAAAATGATAACTAGAATTCACAGAGTGATGATTAGGTATCAGGAACTGTGCATTAGATATTTTATTTAACTCCTTCCAAAATTCTCTAACAAGTTTACTATTATCAGTCCCTTACTATTATCATTCCATTTTAATAGATGAGGACATTTTGAAAATAGCAAAGAAGTTTAGTGTAAAAATCTACCATACATGGCATGGTTTCTGGCACATAGTGGACATTTAGTAATATCAGTTAAATAATTAAATATGGATCATTTAAGTCTATCATATTTTTATCAATTATGGATATTCAAAATCTTCTAAACCACTATAGTTCCACAATTAGTAGATCAGCTTCTACTGGAGTGAGTCCTTAGTGGTATGCCATAAGGTTTGCCCAGTCTTGTTAGTTTATCCATGAAGGATATATACCAAAGGCACATTTTTCAGATTTCAAAGACCACAGGGTTTGAAACAAATACATTGGATGACATAATTAAAATGAAGAAAATATTTTATTGACTTGAATAAAAATATAACATTTTAAAAGGATAATGAGTAAATTGTACATTTTGATACCAAAAATTAATTTAAAAGTTTAGATTGAAGGACCACACTTGACCTCAAGTGGTTTGAAAATGATGTGCACTAATCCCAAGTTTATTTGGAAACAGCAGTATAAGTAAGTCCAGTAAGAAACACAATAGTACCATTTTTGGCTTACATAGATGGTGTATAGTATCATCATCTTGGGGCCTAACAGCATGGTGAGAACATGTTCCAAAATTTTTCTACATTTCTAGATGCTCCATCTAAATTGATAAATTAGAAAGTATCCCAAGGAAAGTACCCAAGATGGTAAAACAATTTGGAAAATGAGGAAAAATTGAAAGAACTATAGATGCTTATTCTACAGTAAAGAAAACTTAGAAAAACGTGACATTGACCTTCAAAACCTGAAGAGGTATATATCATATGGGAGAAAGAACAAGCAGTCTGTGATGTTTTAGAGACTTCCTAGAATGAAAGATAGAAAGTGATAGAGGCAGATTTTTGCTCAAGAAAAGGCCAACAATTAGACAGCAGTTAAATGGAACATCTAATAAATTATAGTTCTCTTCAGTGAAAGTGTTAGAAGCAGGCATGGTTTGACCTTCTCTCAAGGATGTTTCAAAAATGATTTTTTAATCTGGAATGAATTTGATCTAGTGTCATTTAAGGTCCCTACCAGATTCAGTGTTACGTCTGGAGCTGTGTATGTAGGGGCCAAGGGACAGGTTTGGGGAGGGAGGGCTGTTGGGAATACTAGGAGAGACTCATTATTTTCTATTGTATATGAACTTGTTAGGATAATAATATTACAGAAACAAACTAAGTGGAAAAACAAACAAACAAAAAGGAAAAGGATGATTAAGAATTCTATTCCATTGTGCTTGACTGTATTTCTCAGAAATGATTAGTAATTAAATCATAAAACATGCTATCATGATTTATCTACTGAGCTACATGCACTCAAAGCCTGCCTCAGCTATCAAGACCAATGCTGTATCCTGGTCATAAAAAAAAGTTTAGTCTTCACCCTGAATTAATGATTTGGGGGGAGGGTGGGTAGGAGTAGGGGAGGGAAGAGCCTGGGTAGAATAGAAGTTACAGAGGAAACAATTAAACTCAGAAATTGAAGATGAAAGTGTTAGGACAATGCAGGCAGGGAGAGGTACACCATGAGGAAAGAGCTACTCGGTAAATCCTAGTTGCTAGGGTCAATTCCACTGTGAAACCAAAAGGATTCTTCTTCCTATCTGTTCATCCCCATTTTTTTTTTCTATTTGTTGATTGTCTTGGGTTTGGAATGTTGACTATAAGCCCCAGGGAAATATAATGATCTTAGAATTAGTTTTGCTGGTAATGTATTCAAGTCAGGGAACATGGTTTCTCCTGAGCTCCATTTCATTTGTCACATTACCATCAAATTCTGAGCCATCCACAATGCACCAGCCTATTCCATACTTGCATAATACATGATGTGTCAGTGATCAAATAGCCATGGACATCACTGTCTGTTTCCCCAAGTTCCATCAACTAAAGGAGGACGGATTGCACAACCAAAACATTTGCACTGTTATTTGTGTCTTGCTATGTTTAGTTTTGGATCACAAATTTTGGTACCTCAGCCCTCATGTTTTTAAAACAGAAACCAGGAAGATTATTCAAGAGGGTTAGCATTTTTACTGACAGTTGGCAAGCTTTGGGTTGTTATTTCCTGCTCCAATTTTTCAGCTGCTTTTAAATTTGTTTGTACTGTGTTGTAGTAACAGACATCTCCTTGGTTATTTGTGCAGAAAAACCTCTGAGTCTGTACAATGTAATCATTCTTAAGACAGTAGTAGGTGGTCTACCTATTGATAGCAGAAAAAAATGTACGTGTGATGATATTTCTAGTCTTTACATCCAAGTCAGCAATTATTGAGCCTCTATCATTTTTAAGGCATTATATCATGCATTTCTTTCACTTAAAATTCATGGATGAATAATAATAATTTATTCTTGAGCCAGTTCTGAACTGGTCTCTTTATAAGCTTTATTGCATTTTAGCCTCATAATAATTCCACACAGTAAGTACGATTCTTACTTTCCTCCTCATTTCACAGGTGAGCCTATGATTCAGTGAAGTTAGGTTACCTGCCTAACATCACCTAGTACATGGATCAAGGTTCATTTAACTCTAAAGTCTATGTTCTTCACATTAAAGAAAAAAATAAAGGAGGATCAACAAAGTGTTATGGTGACCACCCATTCCAGGTGGGTGTTTAGTTTCAGAGCCATGAGAGCACACACAGCCAGAGACCTTTGGAGATGAAGAAGGAAAATGCCTCCAGGGGAGCTTCATGAAACAAAAAGCCTGGAGAGAAAGCTAGCAGAAGTCGCCATGTTAGCCATGTGCCTTTCCAGTTGGGAACCCTGCCTGTCATTGGTCTTCATGGACCAAGGTATCATTCCATGGATGCCTTAGATTGGACATTTCTATATCCTTGCTTTAATTTGGACATTTTCACGGCTTTAGAACTGTAAACTTGCAACTTAATAAATTCCCCTTTTTAAAAGCTGTCCCGTTTCTGGTATCTCACATTCTGGCAGCTAGCAAACTAGAACAGCAATGATTTTGCTTTCTAGAAGAAAATGACTTCCAATTAGTGATCACTGATGTAATGGGAAAAGTGAAATGAGTATCTACCCTTTTTACTTTTCAAGAAGTATTCTATTTCAGAGTATATGAAGTTGCTTTTTATGGGATATACAAGGGAATTAAAAACTACTGCAGTTAACCCTTTTATTAAAATAGATCAATACTATTGCAACTAGATATGCACGGAAAGAGCTAATTAATAAGCAAATTCTTCTGTATAGTTTAAAAGCATGCACAGCTTGAAAAATACAATTAATTGGATTAGATCCACTTAATCCTCTTCTAAATGCAAGACCAACCCCATAGCTATTCTCCACTGTGACCACTGTTCTCCCAGAGATTCTTAATATTCCTAAACATGTGCTGAATCTGAACTGTAGAGAATTGGGACCTAAGCATTAAGGGTAGCAATAATTAGTATGGAGCAATTAAGTAGGTACAAGGTATCTCTTTTAGTTTCCTGGGGCGGCCATAATAAAGTACCGCTTAAGAGAACAGAAATGTATTGTCTCACAGTTCTGGAAGATAGAAGTCTGAAATCTGTAGGGGAAAACCATTCCTGGTCTCTTTCTAGCTTCTGGTGGTATTTCGGTTTGCTAAAGTTGCTGAATGCTGTATAGGAGAAATGGGTTTGCTTTTTCAAAAGGAATTCATTAGGGTACAAATTTATAGTTCTAAGGCCATACAAATGTCTGAATGAAGTCATCAAGAGGGAGATACCTTCTCTGAGGATAGGCCGATGGCATCTGGGGTTCCTCTGTCACATGGGAAGGTACAGGGCGACGTCTCCTTGTCCTTCCCTCCTGGACACTCGTTTCAAAATGGTTTTCTCAGTTTCTGTGAGTCCTGTTTGCTTCTCCTGGGGTGTTTTCTTTCTCTGATCTCTCTCCAAAATGTCTCTGCCTTGTATCCTCTCATAAAGGACTCCAGCGAGAGGATTAAGACCCACCTTGAATGGGGTGGGTCACATCTCCATGAAACAATCTAAGCAAAAGGTCCCACCTGCAATAGGTCTGTCCCCACAGGGATGGGCTAAAAGAACATAGGCTCTTCTGGGGTGTATAACAGATTCTAATCAATTCAGGTGGTTTGTCGGCAGTCCTTGTGCTTCAGTCTCTTCCAGGCAAAACTGAATCTGCAATCAGTGTGGAAAGAGAAGTTTTTAAGAACAAGTGAGCAAAGTGGCTTGCTTTAAAAGAAAACAAATTTCATAACTGAAATAATGTTTGTTTTGGAAGAAACATTAGCCATTCTTACCTTTGTCTCTGTACATACTCTTCCCTTCTAAGGACACCAGTTGTATTGGATTAGGGCCTCATGTTCACTAATAACATCTTTAAAAATCCTATTTCCAATAAGGTCATATTCACGGGACCAGGGTTTAGGACTTAAACATGTCTTTGGGGGGGGGCACAATTCAACTATAACAGCATCTTATATACAATATAGTAGGGTTTGGTGGATTAATGATGATTTTTCCTTTGTAGATGAATCTATTTATAAAAGCTCAATAAAAATGTTTAAAAATAGGACCTGAATTTCATATGTAAAATGAGAGTCAGAGATGGCTATATCATCTCCAAGACCCCCTTTAACTCTTTTCTATGTGTTGTTGAAATGCATTTAATTAATTCTTCAACTCAGCCTGAATTTCCTTGTGAGGAAAATTTTAATGACAATTCTTAATAACATACCTTAGTAATTCTTTCTTAGATTAATTTGTGCATTAAGGATTTTTGAGTTTCCCATTGCCTGGTTATAAGATTTACCCCGAGTGCAATTCTTAAGCCACTCCCTCTGGATATTTACCTGTGAATTTATATTTTTAACATTGCTCTAGGTAAAGCTTATGATCAATCAAATTTGAGAAATGTTAAATCAGCCCTGGTAGGAAACTGAAAAGAATATGCCCTAATTTTCAGAACTGAAAGGTATTTTTTGCTACAAAGAAAAGTTGGTGGGGTGAGGGTGGGGCGCGAGGGGAGGAGGGAGGGAGGGAGGGCAGTGCCCATTTAATCTACAATCCAAATTCTATTTGAATAAAATTTCCTGACTATTTTTGAAATATATTTTATGATCTGAGAGTGTTCTTTTACTAGTTTACAGAAATATAAAGACTGAAGTCACGTCTTAGAAAATAATATATTCAACCTCCTCATTGTATGGATAGGGAGGTGGGAAGGTAAAGGATTTGAGCTGGCTTAGATTTAAATATATGAAGTAAAGGACCGTCCATCAAACCTGCACTAATTTCATTCCTGAGTGATGAATTACCCATCAGCCAATGCTTCTTCCAAAATACACATTATTTCAGCTATGAAGTTTGTTTTCTTTTAAAGTAAGCTACTCACTCACTTGTTCTTAAAAACCTCTCTTTCCCTGCTGATTCCAGACTCAGTTTTGCCTGTCAGTAGCAGAAGCTGGAGAATCCCTAATGTCTGATCTTGTCGTTTCAACATCTTCCCCTGGAGTCATTCAGAAGAAGGTGAGAAGAAATTTATTACTTGTTATGGTCAATAACAGAAACACTTAGAGGGAAAGAAACCCACAGAAGAGGAATGAAAGAGTTCTCCCTGTTGTACAGAACAGGAGAAAACTGGCCCAGTTTTTTTTTTTTAACTTTTTTTTTATTGTACAATACAACATATATACAAAGCGAAGAAAGAAAAAAGCAATAGTTTTCAAAGCACTCTTCAACAAGTAGTTAAGGGACAGATCCCAGAGTCTGTCATGGGCTACTACACCATCATCCCAGATTTTTCCTTTTAGCTGTTCTAGAACACTGGTAAGGCTAGAAGGAATAAATATTTATCTATCATTACCATCTGCTTTTTTTCTTTTTTGTGAAAAATAACAAATACAAAAAGGCAATAAATTTCAAGGCGCAACACATCAATTAGTTGTAGAACAGATTTCAGAATTTGGTATGGGTTACAATTCCACAATTTTAGGTTTTTATTTCTAGCTGCTCTAAGAGACTGGAGACTAAAAGAAATATCAATTTAATGTTTCAGCCATCATATTCATTTGTTAAACTCTCTCTTCTCTGTCTAACCCCACTATCACCTTTGATCTTTCTATTCCTCTCTTTAGGGGTATTTATGGCCCAGTTGTTTTACAAATACTACCCAGTCCTTTTACTGGAGGTTCCTAATGTAGCCATAGCTTCCAACAGTGCTAAAGATAGCCACAGGGTTAATACACCAATACTAGATATGGTGCTAGACGCTGGAGATACAAAGATGAGCAAGGAATGGCTCTGGTCTTTCACTAATTTCCCCTCCCCTTACATCTGGGCTAGCGGGGGACTGCTTTGACCCATAGAGTACAAAGGAAGTTTTCTTATACTCTTCTGGGCTTAGTCTTTAAGAGAACAGGCAGCTTCTGCCTTGGTTTCTTAAAGCCCTATGTAGCTGAGTAAGAGTCTTATTACTCTGTTGTAAAGACCATGTAGAGAACCCTTGTGACAACATGGAGAAAAACAGGGTCAAGCTGAGCCCAGCCTTTCAGCCCTCCCCAGCAGGTGCTAAGCTTGTGAGTGAAACCATTTTGGACCCTTGGAACCTGCCCAGCTGCCAGCTGAATATCACTAAGTAACCATGTAGAGAGGGAGAATCAACCTGCTGAACCCTGCCCAAATTCCTGACCCACAAAATCATGAGATATAATAAAATGTTTGCCGTTTTAAGCACTAAAATTTGGGGTAGTTTGCCACATGGTGATAGATAATCAGAATAGAGAGTGATTGTTTTTGTCTGAGAGGATCATAAAGATTCCTCAAATGGTATGAGACCTGACTATGGTTTTGGAAGGTGAAATGGTTACATTACTTAGGCAGCTAAGGGGAGAGCAGCACTCAAGGCTGATGGAACAATAGGAGAGAGGGCAGAGGCATTTGAAAGAGTGTTGTGTATTGGATTATCTCAGTATTTTGGAGAATAAAATTAAATAGGGGAGTGTGCATGTGGAGGGAATGGGTTAGATTGGAGAGAGGTGGGATCGAACATAATAAAATAAGATCCTATATGTTAATCTTTTTTTACTCTAAATGTATTTCTGTTTTTCTTTATTTCCTTACATCTAACATAGGTATCCATGTTAGATATAAGGAAATCAATTTTAAAAATAAACAGAAAACTTTTGCTGAAAATGATCCTGAATCCAAAAAAAGGTAAAACTGGGATAGGGACCTCTGGTTAGGAGGTTATTTCAATAATCCAAAGAAAAATCAGCAAAGGTCTGAAATAGAACGGTAGAAATAAAGAGACATTTTAAAATTCTGCATCATGTAAGAAATGTATTGGATGGATGTAGAAGGAAGGAAAAAGAAAGAGTTGATTAAAACTCAATTTTGGATTTTGACTGAATGGATGCCACTCATTGAAAAATGGGATAATAGGAAAAAGAGCTTTGGATAGTCATATTTCAAGTTCAGTTTTGGATGTATTGACTTTGAGATATCTGTAGGTACAAGTCCATGCTCTCTCCTCCCTCACCCTCTTTGTTTCTCTCTGTGTGTGTTGTATATATACATATTGACATCATAGATACTGGATTTGTAGGTGTGTAGGTAGCGGTTAACATAAAGTGCAGTCGTGAGATTGCCTAAAGAAAGCACACGGAGAAGTTATGAGATTGCCTAAAGAAAGCAGGTGAAGAAGTAAGAATTGAGCATAGAGAAAACAGACATGAATGGAACCTAGAGCAATACTAATGTATAAGGGGTGGGCAAAGAGGTTGAAAAGGCACATCTGTGAAATATGCCATGGAGGCCACGCTGAGAACCAGATTGACCACTTGGCCAATTAAAATTCACCTTACACTACCCAATGATCTAGAATTTGTTTTAGTGTACTCAAGATTGGGCTGCTAATAATATCTAAATGTTATATAAATCTAAATAATTGTGGGTTTAAGTCTGGATATAGGAAGGCTATAAATATACATTATTGCATTTTTCTGATATCTATATTTATTTTATTCTGTTCATAAATATGGTTTTAAAATTGCCTTTTTACCATGTTGCAAAAAATGATCTAGGGCAGGGAATGGTGGCTCAGTGGCAGAATTCTCACCTGCAGAATTCTCACCCGCCATGCTGGAGACACGGGTTCAATTCCCAGAACATGGAAAATGTTCTGCCCATGCCAAAAAAAAAAGCTCTACAACTAGCTTTCATGCTGAATTACCAAATGATTTCTTACTTATTTTTCAATTCAATATCACAAGCCGAAAGAAGCACAAATGATCAAAATTTATTTTACTTTATAAAATACTGGCATGCTTCTAAAGCTGTCAGAAGAAGTTAAAAATGTATCAGGTTAGTAGTGCATATGGCATTAAGAATTATTTGTGAATGGAATGAAAACAGAGAAAGGAACTTAAATTGAATTTTATTTCATTATTAACAACTATTTGCTTTTTTCATCCTTATAAAGAAGTGAATATTTAAGTTGAAACACCCTTAATAATAAGCAACTTATTTCTTTTAATCTCTATGACTGGGCAAATACCAAGCCAGTTTGAAAAGAGAACATTCTAAGACCAACTTAAGATGTCACATTTTTATTTTATAGTACAGATATGATTATTTTGGGTTCATTTTTTCTAGAGATCAGGATTTGGGAACAAAAGTTCCACTTCATTTCTAATTTTTTTCTGAGACCTTCAATCTCCTTTAAACAGAATATGGTCAATTCCCAGTTGTGGAATAACCACAAGACAATTAGAAGTTAAATTGTTGAGCAGCCCGCATCTAATTGAAGTCTCTCCATTTTAACTATTTTATTTTTAGCATCTGAAGCAGCCTGTAGCTTTTCTAGGCTATAATCATGTTTATTTAAGAGCAGTGCAGTTCTCAGTGAGAAAATAAAAACCTACCAGAACTGCTATACTGAATAAAAGAAAAAAGGAAGATGGGTGGTAGTTTGGTACGTTTTTCAGTTTTAGGGTTTCCTTCAATCTACTGTACAGATGTTTCGTCTTGAGTTCTAGGACTCCATGAAAGAATGGGCTTCCTTCGTATATTGTGATATAGTTGATTTAAGAAGTTTTCCAAGCCGTTTACTTTTTTTGTTTTTGAGTTTTATTCACGCACTGTGCAATCCACTCAAAGTGTACAGTCGGTGGCTTTCGGTATAATCACTCCACCAAGCCTTTTACTGCTCAGAAGTTAGAGCCCACATTGTTCTTAAGATGCTGAGTAAGTTTTACTCTGCAAGTCATTTTAGGTGGTCAACAAGTCTACAACTTTCAGTTTTCCAAAAACTACAGATAAAGCCGATATGAAATGAGGACGCCTCATCATGATGCTGCCCAGAAAATATGCACCACAACGTGGGAGTTTTCTGCAATTCAGACGTTTCCACTACCCAGATCCCTGCAGAATGTCATCGTTGTGGTCGCCAACACCATCACTGTCAATGTCATGATTGTTTTAGCAAACATTCCTTCATTTCCTACCGCGCGCCAGTCTCCGACCTACACTCTTCACGCGGCCTTTCCCCTTTAGCTGTCAGAACAACTTTATGTCTTAAAATATATTACAATCTTTTTTCAGCTAATAAATGAACTAGGCATTCATTGCCTAATATATATTAGGTATTAAGTAATAGAGTGGTAGTTTTGAACCTAGCAGACTCTACAATTTTATACACTAAACCACTCCTCATATTATTTTTAAGGAAAAAAGAAAAAAATAACTATTCAGTTTTTAAGGGAATGATTTGAAGAAAATAAAGATTTTTTTAATCAGAGACAGGGTGGAGAAATGGTTAATTTCTTGGTCTCTGAGACAACTCCTTGCCAGTAAGCACTGCTACTTTTGATGAGTGCCATCCTTCTTTGTTTCATCATCTGCCAAGTGGGGATGCTATAGGTTCTTTCTTCCTGGGTTGTTTTGAGAATTAATGAAAATGTGAGGTGCAATATGTACTCAACATACTTCCTAGGACATAGAAGTTCATAAGAACTTTCAAATACTCTTATTTTTGTGAGCCTTATTATTGCCATTATTATATGTTTCAAAATGTAAGCTCATGCCACGATTCGGGTTGGATCACCAAATACTGTGTGATCAATACAATTCTAGTTCCAGTGGGAGACTTCAAAGAATATTAATATATTTTTCCTGCTGAAAATTGGAAATGACAAACAGATGGATATTTAAAGAAATAAAGAGCATTTGAAAAACAGTATTTGTATAACTGCGGAAGTGAACATAATCTAAATATAGTAAAGGTAGCGAGTGGTCAGAAATGAGACAGTATTCATTAAAGGCGTAATTGAACTGATCAAGTTTGAGATGAGATAGAAAAGGCTGCTAATTTTTGAAGTGATAGACAGGTGTTAAACTTAACTTGCTTTTGTTTTATCATTTTAAAAATTTAATTTTTTATCACATCAAGGAATTGATGAGTAATAACTGCAGATGAAATTGAAATTGATGGCAGGGAGTCAGGCCACAGGGGAAGGCGAAAGCCTGGATGGAAAAACATCAGCTTATGGGGGAAATGTTGAAAGTCCAACATTATCTGATGAAAGCTTGGAACTGTGATGGTGATAGAAGGATGGATCAGATTTCTGTCTAACCTAGAGAATAGTCCAATGACTGAATTGCCAGATGGAAGAAGGCAAGGGAAGGTGAATTGTGGAACTAATTTGGTATGTCCTGTATTGTTTCCTCAAGTTTTACTGGCTAAATGGCTACTCTACCCAGTTCCAGGGATTACATACAGATATTTTTGTATCATTTTGTTTTTGTTTTTCTGCTATCAACCCTCTCTCATCCTTGTGAGCATTTGCAGGCAAGAATATTTCTCCCTGAATAAAATCTATGACAAAGTGAAGCTTTCACCAGCCTGGAATGACCTGTATCAGAATCATTTAGGGTATGTTTTAATTTGCCAGAGCAGCTAGAACAAATACCACCAGCAGGTTGGTTTAACGAAAGGAATTATTGGCTCATGGTTGGGAAGACTAGGAGTCCAACAAGGTCATGCTTTCTCCTCAGTGTGCAGCATTTGGTGCTGGCTTGCAGCAATCCTTGGGCTTCCTTGACTTGCATCCTTGCCTCTGGTCACAAGACCAGCTCTCTCTCCGTCTGTCTGCTCTTCCAGTTTTCGCTGACTTCAGCCTCCTGCTTCTCCCTGTGGCTTTCTCTAACTCACTGTGTTCAAATTTGTTCTGCTTCTGAAGGACTCCAGTAATGCATATGAAGGTCCATACTGATTCAGTTGGGCCACGACTTGACTAAAAATAACATTTTCAAAAGGCCCTATTTACAAATGGGTTCACACCCACAGGAATACAGATTAAGAATGTGTCTCTCGTTGGAGGACATAATTCAACCTACCACAGGGTGCTTGTAAAGAACAAAGATTTCTGGGCTCTACCCCAGACCTAGTACATCAGAATCTCTGGGAATAGTCCTTGAGAATCCAAAATTCTCATGTGCTCCCCAGGTTATTGTTATGCATGCTCAAGTTTGAGAACCACTACTCTTTTTTATATATATATATATCATTTTTGTTGTTGTTTTTACACTTAAATATAAAAGTACTACTCTGCTTTGTGTTATGAATGGAGGACCAAGCAATAGGAACTTTTTCTTCTGAAGGTAGATATATCCATCAGTTAATACTCTGAGGTTTGTCTTCAGGCTGGGGCATTTAGCCTCAAACGAGGGAAGCATAAGAGCAAGAGATCAAGGGCATTTTCCTCCTAATCTCCCTAACCCTTTCCCTTCTCTACTAATTCTCACTTCCAAAGGGAAGTTGGTTATCTTTTTTGAAAAAGATGGAACTTCCCCACCCAAAGGTAGGGAGGGTGTATTCTCAGCTAACTACAGAGTAAGTCAGACCCCCGTCACCTTCAGCTACCCTCATGGAAAATGTCCCACTCTCCCTTCACAAACGCAGATACTCTCTGCCCAGGGCGTGCCTACTGGACGAGCACACCTGATTCAAATGGAAGCAGCGGTTCTGTTTTCCCTCCCTCCCCTTCCCACTAATGCACTACTTCCTCAGTCCTCCAAAGCTCCTGTGACAAGATTGAAAGGTGTGAAGAGATTAAGAACTTGACTCCCTCTACCCTGGCCCAAAAAAGCAAGAGTTATTAACTGGGCATGAGGAATAAAAAAGACCTTGATATTCCGCCCTTTGAGTTACAGTTAGTAGGACACTTGGGAGAGAGGAAAAACTTGAGTGGGGTGAAGAACTGGGAGGGGTTTTATGGCTGGAGGTCTAGTCCATTTAGTTTTTGTGCTGGAAGGGCTCATCGCTGGTCTCGTTGAGCAGACACATGCATATGAGGGCTTCTGTCACTGTGAAGGGGTCACAGTTGGCAGAGGGGCGGCGGTCTTCAAAGTAACCCTTCTTATCCTGGCTGATGGGCCCAGGAATGTGGATGCTGGTGCCACGGTTGGCTACGTTGGCAGAGGAATCGTTGATGTTGGAGGTTTTGTGGAACCCAGTTAGGCGCCGGGCATTGTCCAGGCCCCCCGTGGGGTCGTAGGCGTGGATGTGGTACTGGCGCCACTTGCTTAGTTTCTCAATGGACTCCTCAAGGTACTTCAGTCCATTCTCTTCTCGCATGGCCTTGGTGCTGAAGTTGGTATGGCAGCCTGCCCCATTCCAGCTCCAAGGAATGGGCTTAGGATAGAAGGTTGCTATCACACCAAAGTCTTCACATACCCGATGCAAGATGAAACGAGCCACCCAGAATGACCTCCCATGTCAATTCCTTCACAGGGTCCTACCTGGAGTTCCCACTGGGCAGGCATGACCTTGGCATTTGTTCCCGAGATCTTGACACAGGCGAACAAGCAGGCCCGGTAGTGGGCCTCCACGATGTCTCTGCTATAGGCTTTGTCTACTCCCTCACCACAGTAATATGGGCCTTGGGGCCCAGGGAAGCCATTGGAAGGCCAGCCAAAGGGGTGTGCATCTGTCCCCATCAGGGTATATTCCTGCTCCATTCCAAACCAAGGGTGCTGGTTGCTCACCATGTCCATTAACCATTTACAGGAGTGCCGTAAATTGGTCTATGCAGGCTTTCAGTTGTACTTGAAAACCTCAGAGAACACCAGCTTATTGGGGTCCTTGCGGGAAGGGTCTCGAAACATGGCAACAGGCTTGCGATGCATGTCACTGTTGGAGACTTCAGACCAAAAAGCACTAGAGCCATCAAGATTCCACCCAGGCAGCTCTTCTGTACACTTAAGTTTGCTGTCCAAGGGGTGGGTCTTACAACGCAGTCCTTCTCCAGTGCCATCGATCCAGATACACATGGCTTGGACCTTCTCGCCCTGGGGCAGAGCCATGTAGAACTGCCTGATGCCTTTGTTCACGTGGGGACTTGCTGAGGTGGCCATGGTGGAAGGTGCTCCTTCCCTGTGGGGAAGAGAACAGCTTCGGTCAGGCCCTATCAGAGGAAAACCACTGATTTTGGAAGCTGAGTTCTGGAAGAGATTAGAATCCTGCTGATGCACCTTCATCAGCCTGTATGCCTCTCTCACAGACAGTTTCCTCTATCCACAATATGGCTTAAATAACAACTCATTTATTTTTATCTTCACGGGCCTGTGGGTGGTTGGGGTTTGGCAAATCTTGGCTGTATTGGGCTGTACTGTTTAGCCATGTTCTAGTAGCCTTGATTCTTGAAGAGGAATGTATAACTATGTAGCTTTTACAGTGTGACTGTGTGATTGTGAAAACCTAGTGTCTGATGCTTCCTTTATCTAGGGTATGGACAGATGAGTAAAAAAATATGGATTGAAAAATAAAAATGGGGGAACAAAGGTTAAAATATATTGGGTAAATGGAAATACTAAGTGGTCAATGAGAGGGAGGCATAAGGGGTATGGTACATATGAGTTTTTTCTTTTTTCTTTTTCTGGAGCGATGCAAATGTTCTAAAAAATGATCATGGTAATGAATGTACAACTATGTGATGATATTGTGAGCCACTGATTATACATCATGTATATTCATGTTGGCCTCCCGAAGCCAGGAGTCTGTCCCAGGTCTGTCTCATTCTTTTTCATTTTTTTCAATATTTTTATTGAAAAAACAACATACAATCGCAAACATTCTATACATGATGTATAATCAGTATTGATTATATTATATGACTGAATCCTAGTTCTGAAACTTTAACTGCTGTGGAACTTGAGAAAGTTGGTTGATATCTCTGAACTTTGATGTCTTCATCTGTAACGCTGGAGTTAGTAAGAGTACCTGCTTTGTAGGACAGCTGCGAGGTTCTGTTTTGAAAATGTCCTCTCAGCAATGTAGGCCCATAGAAGTTTATTCAGAGGAAGCACTGGATGATTAGGGACCATCATTGCTATCAGCATGTCCTAGCTTTATCATAATAACTAGGTTTATATTCCAAGCACTCTTATACTTGACCCTTAAAATCCAGTCAAAAGCAACTACTTTGATGTTCCTACAATAGAACCAACACTTTTCTGCTTTAGATATTTTGTTTTGTTTTGATGCCTCTGTCAGGATGCCTCTCCCTAGCCCATCTCAGTTTGTCCAAAATCCTACCAAATTTTCAAGAAGGCCACTTCTTCTAAGACAGCATTCTAGGTCTTTCCAACTGGATGTAATTTCTCCTCTTTCACAGTATTTTCATTTTGGATTTTCTTTTTGAGAGGTAATTTGTAAAAGTTAACAATGTATAAATTTATTTATACACTTTTTCCTGCTATTCCTTGTTTGGGCGCTGCAAATTAACAGGCAGGGGATTGAAGGTGGTACCAATTAGAATTTTTTTTTCTAATGCCATAATAGAGGCACAGAAGAAATATGTTGTCTTACTCTTTGTAAGTATTTTGTTTGCAAGCAAAAGAATCCAAATTAAATTTAAATAAGGGAAGAAAGATTTTTATCATAGAGTTTAAGAGTTTTTCATAGAACCCAGCTCTCAAAAAGGTACCAGGACTCTTGTTCTAGTCTACCAAAGCTGCCAGAATGCAACTTACCAGATATGGATTGGCTTTTAATAAAAGGGGATCTATTCAGTTAAAAATGTACAGTTCTTCAGAGAAAACGCAGCTAACTTTTAACTGAGGTTCTTTCTTACATGGAAAGGCACAGGGTGATCTCTGCTGGCCTTCTCTCCAGGCCTCTGGGTTCCAACAACTTTACCTGGGGTGATTCCTCTCTGCATCTCCAAAGGCCTGGGCTGAATGGCAAGTGCTGACATGAGGTATGCTGAGCTGCTTGGGCTGTGCTACATTGAGGTCTCTCATTTAAGCATCAGCCAATTAACTCAAACATCATTCATTGCAGCAAGCACACCTCCTAGCTGACTGCAGATGTAATCAGCAACAGATGAGATTCACATGTCATTGGCTCATGTCTAGAGGGATAGACACCTTCACCTGGCCAAGCTGACACCTGAACCTAACTACCACAACTTTCTTAGCTCTTTTTTCTTTCTTTTTTTTTTTTTTTGCATGGGCAGTCACCAGGAATCAAACCTGGGTCTCAGCCATGGCAGGTGAGAACTCTGCCACTGAGCCACCGTGGCCCACCCAAGATCTCTTATCTCTCTCTCTCTCTGCCAATCCATATTAACTTTCTCTGATCTAGCACACATGACTGAATTAAATAGCCCCAGCTGATATGATACACAGTTTTCTGAAACACAGAGACTCACTTGTTCCTGCTGGAATCCTATTTCAAACTTTTGGGAATAGAATCCAATTAGCCAGCTTTGAATTCAATGCCCATCCCTGATCCCATTTGTTGTGACTGGCGTGGTGGGGTTAACCCCTACAGATAAGTGGACAGCTGACTGAGAAAGAAGCTGTCGTTATGAACCAGGTAGACGCTAAAAGGTACCTATTAAACTTTTAAACTATTTTTGAATGTAGAAGACATTGCTAATGAAATCTACCATCTTTCATAATATTGTTATAGCAATTTCTTAATGCTTCTCACATTTTGGAGAGGGGCAATAAACTATATCCTAACTACAAGTTGAATATTCAATTAAAATAGAGCCTCTGCTATCAATTTAGGATGGAAAGAACTGAAAGGACCTAGAGATACCTAATGAAATGACTTTCAGGAGATGCTAAGTTAATGGCAGGATAGCGCTCAAAAGAAGATACAGGTTTTTCATTGGTCCTTCCTATGAGAAGGAGGCTGGATCTATGTAAGTGGGGCCGAATGCAGGTAGGCTAACGCAAAATCAAGTTTAAAACTTTGGGCACCAGAAGCACTGATTCATTACCCCCTACTGCAGTATAACAATACATTCTCCCAAATTGCATCCTAGAATGCCCAAGGCTTTGTGGGGAACTTATTAATAGTTCTGGTATCCAACTGAGAAAAATAGAAAAAGTATAGTGCCCTGTGGAAGACTGCAGCAGGAGCTGCAGAAGGCAATGGTGCTTGGTCAGCAGATGCAAAGGTTCTCAGAAGGAGGGGAGGCCACAATTAGCAGAGGCTTCTGGACCCAAAGGAAGTTGAGGTGCTAAGAAAATGTAGCAACATAGCCCAGGTGTGTATCATATGATAGTTGGCTCATTTGTAATAATACAAAAGACTATGACCCTTGGATCCCCATAATTACTTGCAGGAGAAATTGAGGTTAAAGTCAGCTGAATTTGGGTTATTACTCTGCATATTATTCTATGTACCCACAAAGTAAAACCTGGAGGAACTACTATTATTATTTCATGATTTTATTCTAAGAAATGAAATGAAAATATCTGTACTTTATAGAAGTTAAGGCTACAGTGGAAACCCCAGATACCCACCTTCATAGGTGTAGGAATTTAGGAACTAAACAAGCAATTTTAACAATTTAATACAAATCATAAGGTCCTCTACAACTGACCTGAACGTCTAAGTCAGAAGACTCCAAGATATGACAACTAATTACAATGCATGATTCCTGAGTAGATCTAGAATTGAAACAGTGGAGACATTTTTTTTAACTTTTTTTATTAATTAAAAAAAAATTAACATTAAGATATCATTCCATTCTACATATACAATCAGTAATTCTTAATATCATCACATATTGCATATTCATCATTTCTTAGAACATTTGCATCGATTTAGAAAAAGAAATAAAAAGACAACAGAAAAAGAAATAAAACTATAACAGGGAAAAAAAAAAGATTATACATACCATACCCCTTACCCCTCGCTTTCATTTACCACTAGCATTTCAAACTAAATTTATTTTAACATTTGTTCCCCCTATTATTTATTTTTCTTCCATATGTTCTAGTCTTCTGAAACAGTGGAGACATTTTGAAGATTTATTGAATATATGCTGTGTTCTAGAACAATAATAAGTGCTTCATAAGCAGAGATAGGGTATGGTTACCTAACCTTTGCAGCATTCCTAGATGATAGGCACTGTTATCTCTGACATAAGGGCGAGTAAAATGAAGGTTAGAGGGTTTAAGCAATTTGCCTAAACTCTAAAGCTAAAGCTAGTCCACAGTGAAGCTAGATTCAGATTCTGGTCTCAGGCCCAGAGTGCTTATCCATTTGACAGTGCAGAGCCTGGATTCTAGAGTCTAGCTCTTTCTGTCTGAATATTGACTCTCCCACTGGTTAGCTGTCTGATCTTGGGAAAGTTACTCAAAGTGGGTGTAAGAATCATACCTACACCAAAGAGTAGTTGGGAGAGCTCAATCCGCATAAAATCTCAGCAGAGTCCCTAGTATGTAATAAAGGCTTGATAAACATTGACCATTAGGAAGAACCAGACTCCCTGTTTTCACATATATTATCTCATTCTCATGTATTCCGTGATTAATCATGCAAGGTGGGTTCTAACCGCCAAACCCCCTCTTTTCATATAGCTACTAAAACAAGGCAAAATTTACCGTAAAGAGAACCAAAATTTGAACTATGTCTCTGAACATCAAAGGATTGTTCAAGTACATTCTCACCCTAGCATGTTCCTCTAAGTTCTGAGTTTTATTCATTTTTTACAATTAGTGAAATAAGGGAAGAACAAAGATAGTTATAGTTATACTTTTATTTTTCCTTTATTGTAAAACAAAAGGGTTATCCATAAACCCTATTTATTTTAGTTATAGAGAATTATTTTTCAAATTGTCTGGAATTCATATGAAATTTTATAAGGTAAAAGTTATAGTGAGGATTAACAATTTTTAGAATAGCTAGTTCTGGTTTAGACTTTAAATCCAGGAATATGCAGCAGCCATTAAAATGCTTTTAACTTTGAAACATTTGAAGGTAATTTAGCAGCATTTATTTTCTAAACTTAATAATGAAGGCCAAATAGCAATCAAGATTAGAGCCTATAACTAGAAGTTCAAGGTTATCACTAAACATATATAAAAGAAATTCAAAATATGGCAACAGAACCAATAAATGTTTGGAGACATTCTTTAAGCTGTTAAGTGATAAACGTACAAAATTAGAATTGGCAAACTTGCTCGCATTTGTATGCACATATGTGGCATGACCCCTAAGACTCTTCACTGAAAATACAGTGTTTCATTTTGATTTCCCTAAACAAACACAAGAAATTATAAGCTCTCCCCCTCCTCCTTTCTTTTTCATGACATTCTTCTATTTACTTCTGACATTCTATGTCCTATCTAGGTGCCCTAGCTTCCTTTTGTAGAAAAAAGATGAGGAAGGCTTCAAAATGAGCTGGGTTTAAAACAATCAGTAACCGGATACTCAAATGGAAAAGAATGAAATGTGATTGTGCTATACAGTATACAAAAAAACAAAAATGCCCGTAAAATTGCTGTATCACTGATAAGAATGCACTAATCAGAAACTTTTCTTGTTTCCAAAGTTTCCTCCAACTTTTTGCACTTTTCAGAGTTTAATTTCTAGGATAATTGATCAAAGGAAAGTATCTATAATAATAAAAATACCAACTGGGTGAAAATTTGTAAAAAATATCACCCCCCAAAATGGAACAGATGTGAATGAATGCCAGCTCATACCAAAATGTTGCTTAAAAATCATAGAACTCAGTCACAATGAAGGACTCAATCTTAAAGTTTTAGCTTGGAATTAAATAGTTACCATAAATTAAAGGGAATGTTCTACAAATGTCTTTTTTTCTTCACTGTTTGTGTTGTATAATCCTATCAGGTTTTTTTTTTTTTTCTTGTTGTTGGTCTACTTTTCTTTTTATATTAACAAGAAGTTTCACGAAATTGTATTTAATTTCAAGGGTACAGCCAAGAAGCAAATTTCACAGTTAAACACGGAAGTAATGCAGCCATGTAATTATTGGCTTGGATGGCCGTACTTGAGGTTGTTCAGTGCAAAACGTATCTGAATTACCAGCCATTCAACAGTTTGCCATGAAAGGATCCATTACTCCTATCTAAAATGGAAATCGGTGAATTTACAGAAAAAAAAATACTTTATTCTTAAAACCCCAGAGAATATATAATATCTTGCCGAACAGAGGCTTCAGTCTATAAATGACCCTTTATTTCCTAAATAGGGTTACCTAGGTTAATTTTTAAGTACAGCCTTTAGGATTTCAGCTTAAAGAATGAAAAACTGTTTGTTTTTTTTTTTTGCCATTAACATATTAGCTTGAAGAAGCTCCTAGCTTGCTTTGCTTACATATTTCAAAATGGTTGCACTGACTGGAAATCCCTTGAAACAGAACAGCCCGGTTATATTTGATAACCTCGTAGCACCCAAATTCATTATACTCATTTAATGCACGAATTCCAGAACCTGCACTTGTATAACCATAAACATTTAATCCTGTCATAGTTTTTAATATGATACTGATCCCTCTAGATAGAATCTTACTGTGTTAGTTAGATTAAGTTGTCAACTTGGCCAGGTGAGCATACCTAGTTCTGTTGCTGCAGTCACAAGCCAATGGTACGTGAACCTCATCTGTTGCTAATTACATCTGCAGTTGGCTAGGAGGCGTGTCTGCTGCAATGAGTGATGTTTGACTTAATTGGCTGGTGCTTAAATGAGAGAGCACAAGGTGACACAGCCTAGCAGCTCGGCATTCCTCATCTCAGAACTAGCAGTTCAGCCCAGGCCTTTGGCGATGCAGAAAGAAGTCACCCTAGGGAAAGTTGTTGGAACCCAGGGGACTGGAGAGAAGACCAGCAGAGACCATCCTGTGCCTTCCATGTAAGAAAGAACCTCAGTGGAAAGTTAGCTGCCTTTCCTCTGAAGAACCAACAAAATAAATCCCCTTTTATTAAAAGCCAATCCGTCTTTAGTGTGTTACATTTCGGCAGCTAGCAAACTAGAACACTTACCAAGTAAGGGATTCAAATTTTTACCAGTGTCTACACTAGACCAGTGTAAATACACTGGAAAACGAGAATGATTGGATTTGGCATGGCTGCTAGTTGCCCATAGTTGAATAGAAAAAAGAAAAAAGAGAAGTGGGGCAGGAAAGTAGTAGGAAAGACTTGCTGATCCACACCAAGCTTCTTACAATTAAACATGAGATATGTTTCGGCACACATCCACTACAATTCAAGTTCTTGGAAGCCAATTATAAATTCATTACTTAGAGGTCAAAAGCACTTATTACAAGGTGGTGTAACCTGGCTCAGTGGCAGAGTTCTCGCCTGCCATGCCGGAGACCCGGGTTCAGATTCCTGGTGCCTGCTCATGTGGGAAAAAAAAAAAAGTCCATTTTATATCCTCCAGACTGAACTTAAATTAATCCTACTGATTTTGCTTCTTTGAAAATTATGCTTTACACCTTTAGGCCTTAGTAGTCTGGTGACTAGAAATTCTTAAACCAGAATTCTCATGGAAATGTGCATCAGAGGAAAATCTTTGCAAACGTAGGGCAAAAGTTAGTTTTGCTAAAAATCATGGAATTAAGTACTCTAGATAGTACTTTACACTAAAACTTTGGCATCTATATTACATTTAGAGACAATAAAAGTTCTAATCGTCAGTTCCTGCAAGTAGCCTCCTTGAGTATTGTATTAGTTAGGGTTCTCTAGAGAAACAGAATCAACAGGGAACACTTGCAAATATAAAATTTATGAAAGTGTCTCACATGAGCGTAGGAACGCAGAGTCCAAAATCCACAGGGCAGGCTGCAAAGCCGATGATTCCAATGGATGGCCTGGATGAACTCCACAGGAGAGGCTCACCAGCCAAAGCAGGAATGGAACCTGTCTCCTCTGAGTCCTCCTTAAAAGGCTTCCCATGATTGCATTTAGCATCACTCATTGCAGAAGACACTCCCCTTTGGCTGATTACAAATGGAATCAGCTGTGGATGTAGCTGACGTGATCATGACCTAATCCTATGAAATGTCCTCATTGCAACAGATAGGCCAGCACTTGCCCAATCAGATGAACAGGTACCACAACTTGGCCAAGTTGACACCTGTCCCTAACCATGACAGTCCATCCCTTGTCAACTTGGCACCTATATATATATATATATATCACCTTAGACCATACTTAATTTCCAAATGAAAACAAATAAGCACACATTTTTTCTTTTACCTGACAATACTCAACTGTCCTGCATATAACTGGAAACACATTAAATCTCTCCAGAATAGCGTGCAAATCCTTGGGCAACATTCATTCTTAAACTTGATATCTTACAACTTAAATAGTATAACACAAACAAAACAGCATTACAGTCCTCGTTTCTGTAACTGATCACGGGGTCGAAGTTCATATTTATCACTACCTTCTTCCACTACCCATTCCATGTTCCCTTTCCCCTCAGCAAGCACTTCAGCTGGCCGTGGTTCTTTGCCTGGTGGGGTGACCCAAACCTTCATTCCTGAAGTCTCAGAGCCATTAGTGGTCCTGCCTGGATTGTGTTGTTGCAGTTTTCCATTGATTTTAATCACAGGGCATGGTAGTACTAATTGACGCCCCAGGGGATCTCCTATATTCCAAGAGAACTCTTCTTTACCTCCATTATACAATCATCTTCAAGAAACATGGCCACTGGACCAATACACCTTAACTAATAAGGTGATATCTATATAATGCATAAGAATAACCTCCAAGATAACCTCTGTTTGGAATCTCTCTGCCATTGACACTTTATTTTGTCTCATTTCTCTCTTCCCCCTTTTGGTCTAGAAGGTTTTCTCAATCCCATGATGCTGAGTCCCAGCTCACTTTGGGATTTCTGCCCCATGTTGCCAGGAAAGTTTACACCACTGGGAGTCATGTCCCACGTAGAGAGGGGGAGGGCAGTGAGCTTGTTTGTTGTGTTGGCTGAGAGAGAGAGGTCACATCTGAGCAACAAAAGACGTTTTCTGGGGGTGACTCTTAGGCCTAATTTTAAGTAGGCTTAGCCTATCCTTTGCAGGAATAAGTTTCATATGAACAAAGCCCCCAAGACTGAGGTCTCAGCCTATCACTTTGGTTATTCTCACTGCTTGTAAGAATATCAGGAATTCTCCACACGGGGAAGTTGAATTTTCCCCCTTTCTCACCATTCCCCCAAGGGGATTTTGCAAATACTTTTTTATTCACTGTTCAAATCACTCTGGAATTTATGGGGGCATCACTCTGGGCAAACCTACAAAATCTCATGTCCTACTCAAGCTTCCACGTACTTATGGTTTTCAATTAAACTGTCCACATAAGTCATATTAGGAAATACACTAGTAAAATTATAAATTTTGTATCAAATAAACATTGTTTGCTTTAGTCTTACACATAAGTTAAAGTTTAAAATGTGAATTACCATCTATTTTCAACACCCTGCAGCATTGACATTCCTTTGTTCTTCCTCACTCAAAAATATTTTTTAATTTGTACATTTAGTTACTATCATTGTCCATTCTAGGCATTCCTAGATTATACCATCTCAGTCTTTATCATCTGTCCCTCTGATTTCATTTGTGTCCCCAGCCCTCCTCCCTCTATCATTCTCACATTCAGCTTCATTCAGCATACTAACATTATTGCATTACAGTTAGGTAGAATTGTTCTATCCATTTCTGAATTTTCGTAATCAGTCCTTGTATTAGTTAGGGTTCTCTAGAGGAACAGAATCAACAGGGAACACTTGCAAACATAAAATTTATGAAAGTGTCTCACGTGACCATAGGAATGCAGAGTCCAAAATCCACAGGGCAGTCTGCGAAGCCGACGACTCCAATGGATGGCCTGGATGAACTCCACAGGAGAGGCTCACCAGCCAAAGCAGGAATGGAACCTGTCTCCTCTGAGTCCTCCTTAAAAGGCTTCCCATGATTGCATTTAGCATCACTCATTGCAGAAGACACTCCCCTTTGGCTGATTACAAATGGAATCAGCTGTGGATGTAGCTGACGTGATCATGACCTAATCCTATGAAATGTCCTCATTGCAACAGATAGGCCAGCGCTTGCCCAATCAGATGAACAGGTACCACAACTTGGCCAAGTTGACACCTGTCCCTAACCATGACAAGTATGATGATCATCGGTGAAATCTCAGTATCATTTACCAAAGCCTATTGTGTCTAACAACTTTAATTAAAATAAATATTCACCTAGAGGATTTTTATAGTACAGAATGAACCCGAATCATCCTACTTACGACATTACAATCAGGAATCTGTCAGGATCTCAAGAGCTAGTGGAAAATGACTTGCCTGATTATGGCCTAAGGTGGGATAGAATACAAAGTGCAGCTGTTAAAAGATAGACATTGGCAGAAAATGAATTTTCTAGTAAACCAGTGGAAGAAATACTGCTTCAGGATATGAATAAGCATAAAAATTGATGCATAAAAGTGGACATTAGACCTCTCTCTTCTTCAAAAAAGATAAAGTAGGGCATGCATTCTCAATGAGTGGTAAAAAAAAATCTTACTTTTTAATGTATACCAAGATATACATATAATGTACATTACAACATATCTTTGGTGTTAAAATTTCATAGGGAGGACGTTGGGAAAAAATGTCTAAGAAGGCTTTTTCGAGGGGAATTGTTAAGAAAAAAGGTTGAGATCAGTGAGTTAGAGTAAATCTCTCAGCTGCATGCATTTCCCTTAACCACCATCATTTTGCTATGTCAAAATATTGCATAGCATTCTTGGGATCTGGAGTTTTCTTATATATGATCAGAATAAGTATCCAGGACAATACACTTAAGTAATTAATATTAAGGAACTGATGGCCAGCTCTAAACACTTATTTAGTCATGGTATATAATGCCTAGTTAGGAAAATCAAGAAACACTTACCCAATCAAAATTAAAAGTACAAATTTTATATCTACATTAAGAATTACATATTTGAGGCCATAGTTCCAAAATTACCACTTAAAATTGGCAGCTGAATTCCACAGTCACTTACTTACAATTCAAAATGAAAATCTGCAAAGTCTTTTGAAAAGCACTCCCTTTCTTTACACTATATTGTCACAGGTAACATCTATTTACTATAATATTGTACTGAGTGAGCACTACTGTGTTATGAGAAAAGAAACTCTGATCAAAGATTTTAATATAGTGCTGAAAGACCACACACTCTTACTATGCACAGTGTATAATAGAACAGGTACAATTTGTATGGCAGTAACATGCAATTTTTTGGTTGCAGAAATATGTCAATGTAGTTTTAGCTGCATAAGAATAGTGTAGGTGTTCATAGATTTGGATTCAGAAACTGCATGAAAAGAGGAATTATTTAATACATAATAAAGACAACTGAATGTATAACATATCGTACCTAATGGTATTAACATGGGATTTACAAAAATAAAAATTTTTTTAAAGACCTCTAAAACCTAAGTGTAAACACGGACTTAATTTTTTAAAACACCTTTTGAGGACTATAAATCACAAAGTAAAAGCAGATCACTACACAGAAGAAGAACGTTTTGCCTGTGCAAGAAAACATTATAAAATCATTCTTTAACAAATTCACGCCATTCACAATGTTATCCGTTATAATAATGCTCTTCTTCATTGGTTACTTTATCTTTATTTCAAATTATATTGGACCGTATTCCCTCAAGATGAGCTTTTAATTTCAAAGACTAAATTCTTAGCTGAAAAATGGCACCTTAGAAAGGGGTAATTTCCACTCATTCTCTGGCAGCATTATTCCAGCCTAGGTTTTTGACCAGTCAGAAAACCTTCAAAACGTTGAAGTCTTTCCACCAAAAATGTGGCCACAGTTATTTTCTAATGACTACATACATAGATGGGTGACAGTAAGAAAAAAAGATGAAAATTAAAGACAGACATTAAAATCAATGGATCAGTCATACAGAAGTAATGTTGGGCTCATGGCAATTAAGAAATAGCAACTCGGGAAAAGTAATAGCCCAATGTTCGAGTCATTATTGAATATGTTAAGCCCAGTATGACTAAGTGGGAACATATCATTATCACTCCACTTCATTCTTCACAACAAATACTGTAAGTCAATAAGAAATGTGAGTTATATTTTGTCCCACTTAGAACAGTTTTTACTGGGTTTAGTACTTTAATCATTTCCTCAACTTATACTCCTTTCTGAATCCTTTCTTATCAATCCTATTAAATCTACTGTGAGCATAAATCCTTTGAGTGATAAGACATTTCTGTAAGGTATGCTCAAGAATGGTTATCTGAAAAACATACCCATTTGTTTTGAATGGAACTATATTAACTGAAAGCAGGTCTCAATGGGAAAAAAAGTTCAACTCTCTTCTTCCCATCATCTCTGCTGTGCATGACTTCCCAAAGACCTCACTTTCAAGTTTGTTCTCCATGGGTTCACTAAGGAAGGAAAACCAGAGAACTAACCATTGAGCTTAAGGTCATCTGAGGTCAAAAAGGCAAAATATATAGATATACATGCAGCAATGGTCCAAATACTCAAGATTCATGCTAATGAATTCAAATTCAATGATTAAAAATGAGATTTTTAATGACGAATCTGGCTCTGGGCATAAAATATGCTACTTCTTCATTTCATATCAAATTATCACACAAATCATTGCTTTTTAAGAACTATGAATACTTTTACAGTTTAATTTGCAAACTAAACCCAGTATTTTCAGTAACCACAGAAACTGTTAAAATAAAATTTGCCATAAAAGCCCTATTATCATGCTTGATATAGGGAGATAGGAAGATATAAGAATCAGGACATGTGAGACGCTACAACTACTGCTTGCTTCACTGAGGGTGAAGTTTCAAAACTCAGTCACTGTCTGAGACCAAAGGAAGAGAGGTTTGTTTTGTCCAAAACCTAAATTTTTGTAGTACATGATCTAACTCAACCTGTTGGAGAGGTCATTTTTAAAAAAAAAACCAAACACATGGAGCCCAGAATGGGAACGAGAGTTTGTAATTCTGTATAGTTTAAGATAATACCTGGATACATCATAGGCTATGTTGGGCAGATAATTTTGAAAGTATCAGCAAAGTCCTTTGATGGGAGAGAAAATATGGAATGTTAAGCTTTACCACCAGGGAAACCCCTAATACTGTCTCAAATATTAGGGACTCCCAAGCCAATAGGCCCAGCTCTTGATCTTGAGGCTTGCTCTTTTTTTTTTTTCTTTTTTGAGATATGAACCTGTATTATCGGGACTCACTTACAGGAGTGAAGAAAGGGATTAATCTAGGAGTCAAGTTGCTCTGACAGCCGCAGATACAGAGCTCAGTGTGAAAGCGTTCTGCATTGATGGGGTTGGGGGGAGCAGGGTTTATAGTGGGCATAGACAAAGAAGGCACAGAGCCAAGAAGGTGCATGCACACGTTGCTCACAAAGTTAACTGTTTCTTAATGTTTGTCTTTCTGGGCCCAAGTTCTTATGGAGTTAACCTTGGAGAAAGATAACGAATGCACAGAGTTAAGAGTACTTGCAGGAATGTGCATAATTGCTGACAAAGTTTGGAAGAGCTGGGGGATATTGAAAAATGCAAAAGACACTGTTATGTTACAACATAGCACCCATGTCAGATATTAAGAGAGCATTGCATATGGATAAGCCCAGTTTTCAAAAACACATCCATCTACCTTATTGAGACCACTAATGCTTTCCTTCATTTCTCCAGTGGACATGCAAGACCTTAGATGGGGGAAGGGGTGTGCCTACTGCTGTGTCCCTGAGTTCTCCTGCAGGTGTGGTGCCTCAGCAGTGGCTAGGGACTCTTTCTTAGCTCCGATTCAGCACAGGAGTCTTGTTCTTATGAAGTTTATTTCTGCAGCAGAGAAGCTAAGCCTACCTAAAGTTATGCCTAAGAGTTATCTCCAGAAAACCTCTTTTGTTGCTCAGATGTGGCCTCTCTCTCTCTCTCTAAGCCCAACTCTGCAAATGAAATCATTACACTCCCCACTATGTGGGAAATGAAATCCAGGCTTGAAAATCTTCCTGGCAACATGGGATATGACTCCTAGGGATGAGCCTGGCTTTGGTACTATGGGATTGACAATGCCTTCCGTGACCAAAATGGGGAAAAGAAATGTAACAAAATATGATATCAGTGGCTAAGATAGTTAAAATAGAGTCAAGAGGCTAGTCTGGAGGCTAGCTACTTTTAGGTGAACTTCAGCTAGATACTGCTAATTACCACAATTTGCCAACCCCCAACCAAAAACCCTAAAGAACACCTTGGGCTCAATCTGAGATTCTACAAAAGCTTCACATACTAAGATTACTTTCCAGAAACCTACCACTTCCAGATGGGTTCCTAGGCTGGATAAGTCCTGAAACCCAGAGGGGCCAGCCTCTCCAAGAACATCAACTAGTTCCATCCCCCATCCCTTATTATCAACACCCTTTTCCAACATGAAAAAGTTAGAAGGGGAAGAGCCCAAATACCCCTAAGGATTGGGAGAAGAATCAAAGGCGAAGGAGGAGTCATAACAGAGGAGAAAAGATTTAACAAATAAATATGACTGCTGAATCATTATATTGGTATTTCTTTTAGTCTCCAGTGTCTTAGAGCAGTTAGAAGGAAAAATCTAAAATTGCGAAACAATAACCTATACCAAACTCTGAAATTTATTCTATAATTATTTGTTACAGTGTACTTTGAGATTTATTACTTTTTCGTATAGGTTATATGTCACCAAATAAAAAAAAAAACTTTTTAAAATACGATAACAACAACAGAATAAAAAAACTCAGTCCCCTCTTAAGCTTCACACTCAGATTATTCTTCAGCATTTTTGAGCCACTTTACAAAAAATTTTGTTGCCTTAAGGAAGACACTTTTCCCCTTTGCAACATGTGTGTCTTTATACCACTTCAGAATGGGCTCTTTACTCAGGACTTTAGCTTTATATAAAAGTACTACTGTTTTCTAGAAGGCTTTTTATAAAATGAGTGTTGTCACAACAGTCTTCCTGAATCTTCAGTAACAGAGTCAGCTCAGACTGACCTTGGGTGAGCAGCAAAGACAGCAAGTAGAGGGCTGTATTGCTTCAGGGGCCTGATGGCTTGCTCTGCTATAACTGCCTCTTTTTTTTTTTTTTTTTCCATTCCACAGTGCTTGTTACACTTGACCAGACTATTCCAATGACAACTAGTTCCAGGATTTTGTTTTGTTTGTTTTTCATCTCTTTGGCATCTAGAATGATATCCTTAAATGGATTACCATGTGACATCTGTTCTTGAAGTACTTTCTGGAGCTTTTTAAGATCTCCGGTTTTCTGATTCTGAGCATACTCTGAAAGCTCTTTCAAGCCTGCCTCAGCAAAACACTCTGTGAAGTGTTCAACGCTTTGCTTATTGGCAGGAAAAAGGTCCATCAATCTGTTATCCACGCTGACTTTCCAAAGACACGCAGCTAAGTATTGATATTTTTTTCATTTATCGTTATTTTAGTTACAGAGTTTTACAGCGAAAGCTTCTGAAACCAAATTTCTTAACGCAAAATTCTCATTATAAAGGCCATTAAGAATGGATGTATTATGTCCCATTAGCCAGAACACCAGTCAGCATAGCCAGCTTGTTCCTTTCCGACTCTGAAAAATCCTTTCAGAACAGCAGCTTTTGAACTTCATCTTCAAAACCTTTCTCTAGGTATTTATAGCACCTGATTAACTTGTGAAAAACCTGAGCAAATGCTTTCATGGTCTCTAGGTCTTCTGGTGCTGCAAACATACAGACATCTGTATCCATCATACCATCTGCCAGTGTACCATCTGGGACCAGCATTTCACCAGCCGCCAGAATGTCAGAGCATTCCGGCATGTTGGCTGTAATCAAATTTCATTCCAGAAGCATCAAGAAACTTTGCTACTGCTTCCAAATCAGTACCAGTTTCAGCTAAGCCTTGACTAATACAGTCCTGAAATTGAGTAGAGTCAAACCTCTCTTTTTTCATCTCCTTTCCTAGTTTTAAAACACTGGCCTGGTAGCACTGGCTTTTGCTGCTTTTGATTATTCATAATAAGACACCCAAATTAAAGACGAAAAGGAAAGAACCAGAAACCTCCAATGTGGTGGCAACTGTGGCAGTCTCCTCTCTCTATATGTTTTTAAATTTATCATTTGTTTATTTATTCATTTTGGGGCGCATGGCAGGAGAGCATTCTACCACTGAACCACCCATGCATTCTGCTACATGTTTTTAAGGTGTTTTCCTTACTACTTCTTCCCCAGCTCCCTTTTTTTTTTTTTTTTTAATTGTGTTTTCTTAGTCTCTCCTGCTTCACCATCTCTCCCTTGTCCTTTCCTGCCTGGCTGTTGTTCCTGTTGACATCTCTGCTCGGCAGATGCTCTCCAGCCCTCCTTTCTTGTCTGCTGGTTGGAGCATGTCATCCC
Source organism: Tamandua tetradactyla (assembly GCF_023851605.1). NCBI lineage: Eukaryota > Metazoa > Chordata > Mammalia > Pilosa > Myrmecophagidae > Tamandua > Tamandua tetradactyla. Next base: position 44,830,166 of record NC_135339.1, read on the forward strand.
GTCACAGGCTTGGAATCAGAACGCAGTCCCCTTCCTCCATTCCCACGTCCTCTTTTTCATAAATGGAAATCCTGCTAGCAATTAACATGCCACACAAAAATTGTCTGTGCGATTAGAATGTTTCTATTAATTATAGAAACAAATAGTTACTTAAGCAGCTTTTACAGGAAGCTAGCTATCATTAGATTTTAAAATGTATATTTTTAAGTGGCTAACTTGTTTGCCACTTGGAGAGATCTTAAAAATGCCATTAAATGTAACCTCTGTATCAGGGTTCTTTTTTGTTTTTTTGTTTTTAATTCCATGGTAATTTAAGGACTTGAGTTTTCTTTAATCCAAAATTCTCTCCACTTGCTTGTTAAAAAAAAGAACTAAGCATATCTAACATTTAATTCCCTATGTACTTTGTGTTCATAAGAATTTTATGGGCATTTTTTTTTTTAAACCCAGTTTTTGTGTGTTCATGCAAAGATACTGTGATTCACCCTGAGACTATGGAATTTACATTTTAGGTAAGCATGTGTGTGATTCTGATGCAGATGGCCCACTTTGAGAAATACTCCCACCATTAATAGGACTGTGAGATCCAGATAAACATCATGAGACAACTTGATGCTGTAGTAAACAACTGTGCATTATTTCCTGGTAGAAATTTGAAAATCCTGCCTAGGAGATTGGTTTTAATTAGAACGATGGTGTGGAAACCATTGCCATAATAGGGACTAGAGAGTTTAATCTCCTAATAAAAGACAGAACAGGAATAGGAATGGGCGATAAACATTTTAAATGATGTCAACTTCATTGATAAGCATTGAAAAGCAAATTAAAACTACGCATGAGCAATTTTCACCCATTAATTAGTTAAAAATTAAAGATCAGTAGTCTCTTCCAGTAGGAAAGTTGCAAGGAATTGTGTCCCCTCTCCAACACTGATGGTAGGAAAGCAATATGGCTGAGCTTATTGGAAAGCAATTAGCAATATCTCTCAAATATTAAAGAAAAAGACACTAAGTATGTATTTTTAGTGAAACTTATACATATGCACAAAGGAATATACAAGAAGTATTCACTGCCACATTGCTTGCAAGAATGAAAAATTGGAAGTGTATTGCCAATCAAAATGGAATTGAACAGGCACTCAGGCACATTATATGAAAACTTTATAAAAGAATGTGGCAAGCTTCTACATATTGTTTTGAAAACTCTCCAAAACATATTCAATGCATAAAAAGGAGTTAAAGGCTGATTAATATAGGACTGCACATAGGACGTGAACATCAGTAGTTTTTAGAGTCCCACAGATGACCCAACAAGAAGCTGTGATTGAGAACAAGGGTCCTAGAGAATATTAAAGCTTTCAAAGCAGCAACAGCAGCAAATCAGAACCGTCAGAGGAGTTAATATAAGTGAGAGTGCATAGTAAAAAGCGCCACGGACATCATTTTAGATTAACGGGGCAGTTGGTGTTTTGTTGGAAACAGAAAAAAACAAGATTTAATGCATTAAATGAAGGACCAGAATCCTTAAGACTTTGACACCTGTGCCTTTCACTGGGCATGAAATAATTAGAAGTTAAGCCACCTGTGTGTATTTTCCCCACCTCAAATGAGATCAAGATTCAATTATTTAGAGACTCAAGTCCAAAGAATTAGAAGACACTAGAGATCAGTTTAAGCAGGTGGTTTACTGTTTTTCTTAACAATACTTAAACAACATGCTGCATACTCTCTGGCTCTTCAACAACAGACCTGCGTCACCAGGAAGCCGCTGCACAAGCTGTCATGGCGATGGAATATGTGTCTGCCCCTTCCGTTGAAGAGAAAAAAACATGAAAGGCTTGTCAAGTGTTTTACGGCCACAGTAGATGTTTAAATATGTGCCATTGGAACACTGATTTCAGTATTTTTAAGACCACAAACTTTTCAGAAGTTCAGTGGCCCTTTCAATGTCCATTTAGGCACAGAAGTCACTGGTTTTGAATTGCATTCTATGCTCTGGGAATTTTGTGAAGTTAGAACACGGTAATAATGGTGTAAATGAGTCTATTCCCTCTAGGATCATTTCTCTGTTACAAAATCATTTAGCTGGTACTTTGCTAGAGCCAATAACCATGGATATTGTCAGCTAATAACTCATTTTGGAAATTCACTTTAAACTCCACCTTTTAACAAATACAGAGTTATAATTCATCCTACAACCCAGCTATGTTTTTGGAGGTTGGTATTTGTAATAATATATATATTATTCTTAGTCCTTTGCATTTTCCCACTCAGTGGTAAGCCTTCTATCAAAACTTAAAACTTGTATTGAAATTGGTCTCAGTCCTGGACCTTGGCACAAAGGTTATGAAAGATTCCCAAGTATAGAATTGCCCTGAGCATCCCCACTCCAAGCTGCTATCCTTTGTGGCAAGTCTAAGAAAGTCAAGGCATAAATTCCAGTTTCAAAGTTAACATGGCATTCCACAGATCCATTCCAAAATCAAGGTAGATACAGCACTTCTGCTACTGTGTCTGATGAAGAGAAACTAATGGCAGTGATTTCCAAACCTGTTCATGCATTAGAATCACATGTTAATCTTTAAACACTTTCAAAGCTCAGGGCATATCCCTGACGAATCAATCATAGTCTCTGGGGGGTTTTTTGTTGTTGTTTGCTTGCTTTTGTTTTTGTCTGTTTTTTGACATGGGCAGGCTCTGGGAAGCGAACCTGGGTCTCTGGCATGGCAGGCGAGAATTCTGCCACTGAGCCACCGTCGCACCGCTCACCAATAGTTTCTTGAAGCTCCCCAGGTGAATCCAATGTGCAGACAGATAAGTTGGGGAACGCCTGATTTGCTTCAATTTAGCCGGGGCTAGTACCTGAGTTTCAAACCAGGTGTTGACTATATCATTCTAATCTCTATTAAAAAGGGAAATTCTCTACGAATGAGAGTATCTGTGCATGCTCAATCTCCGGGAACAACAAGGGGGACTGCGAGGTTCCATTATCTCGGTGAATGTGGCTTGCAATTGAAAATAAAGTTTCTTTCTGTGAAAGTCTAAATAAGGTAAGCCAATTATCACGTTCCTCTTAAAGCCATCTAGCCATTATATAAAACAAGCAAATACATGAAATTATTTTATAATGAGACATTATTTTAGTATATATTTTAATACTTTGTTATGAATTCCTACTTTTCATTTATGTCATATTTGGATAATATAATTATCAAAGCCAGCAATAATGACAAACAATACAAATCAGGAAGCAATTTTGGTATAAAATTCTATTTAATTATGAGTATATTGTCTTATATATACAAGGAATTGGATAAGTAATAAGTATTTTGCTTAATACAATTAAATAGTCCTGTAACAGAAAAAAAGAGTTGCTGCAGTTAATGAGCCTTTTGCTACATGTACATATATCATGACTTCTATAGAAGCAAATCCATTCAGGGTAAACATCAGGCGAGTTTGATTTATTCTACAAATCTTCATGGAGCAACATTCGGGGAGGCCCTGCACTAGGAACTGGGAAGAGAGGAATGGATAAGATCCTTGCACTCATGAAGTTTATAGTTTAGTGGGGAAGACATATTTAATAAATTCTAAAATAACTTGGTGATGGTGGAATAAGAACTATGGAAAAGGATGTATGAGAGCACATAAAACACCTGAGCGATGTACGGTGCATGGTTGGTCAGGGGAGATGTCCCTGCGCAAGATAAGCTGAGATTTGATGGGCTCAGAGGAGAACTGCTCCTAACCGGAGGTGTCATGGACAAGGCCTCTGAAGCAGAAAGGGGCATGGTATATTCTGGGAACTGAGTAAAGGTCAGTGTGTCCAAAGTAGAGAGAGTTGGCACTAAGTTGAAGTGGACGAGATTTAAATGGTGCAAAATTGTGATGGTCACGTTGAGATACATCTGAGGGCCATTGGCAAGGAGGGTTTCAGGTAGACATGGTGACCTGACCAGGCTGGAATCTAAGTCTGTTTGCTGGGTGGAGAATGGCTTAGAGTGGGGAGTATTGGTTAATACTGGGAATGAGAGACGCTGATATCCTGGAACATGGCAGTGATCATGGAGGTGGAGGGAAATAGACATATTTAGGAGAGAAAATCTAAGCCCTTGGGGATAGGGTAATGAGAGTCTCTGGCTTGAACAACTGGAGTGTAGTTCATTGTTTATAAAGATGGTTCTTGTTACTGGTTTGCCACTGATACAGATGGGGACTTCAAGCAAGCCCTTTATTTTCTCTGTTTCCCACTTCCTGATTACAAATTTGACCCTCAGTAAAATGGCTTTTCTCAAAGTGTCTGCAAGCACGTGAAAGAAACTCCAGTGCCTTTTAAAAGTTAAAACTACTAATTTTATTAGCACTGATAAAAAGTGGGCTTTGGAAACACGAGCATCTAGATCTGTTACTGCTCTGCTACTTTCCGGGTGAGTGAGGTTGAGGATAGCTGGTTTCCTCTCAGCACCCTATCTTAGTGCCTTGATGATACAGTGAAAATTAATATATACTTGCAAGGGTTGCTGCAAAAATCATGTGAAATGATATTTTTAACCAAACTGAAATTCTGGCACATAAGTGCTCAGCCAGTAGTTTCCTTCCCTCCCCGGATGAATGTTTTCTTGGAAGTATAGCATTTTGATGAAAGGCTGTCTATATAGCACTGCTTTCAAAATTAGATGTAAAATAGTCGATGGAGAGGCTTCTAAAAATGCAGATGTCTAGGCACAATTCTGATTCAGTAGGTCTTGGAAAGGGCCAAGGAATCTGTAGTTTGAATTTTCCAGGTGACTCGGATGATGAGCTGCGTTTGGGAACTACATGTTTGGAGGAAGCTATAAAACAATTACTACTTTTGAAATGTAATCAGGAGTACAGCTGGGGGTAAAATGAAAATGATACCTTGCCTTCTTCCTGATCCTAACCTGGTATGCAAAACTTCTTCCTTATGGCACAAGACACATCACTACTCCACTCTAATTATAGCATCCTGAATTAACAAGTGGACTAAAATAGTTTCACACAAGAGCCCATTGAAAGCTCATGCCATCAATGCATGGTCATAGCAAAACTACCACTTCTTAAGCCCTCACTTTGTGCCAGGCACCATCCTAAGACCTACAACTATGCAAAACGAAAAACCCAACTCCAAGCTCTACCTCAAAGCTGTGAGTTCTTCATCAAGTTTGTGCTCTAAGAAAAACAATCACAAGAGAGGTAACTTTCAGGCATGTCTCTCTCAGCTATTTTTAGTTCCGTAGGGTGAACCCATGATATAATTATACAATTGTTTTTCTTCCTCCAGAGGTTGAAACTACTCAGCCCTCATCTGTTAATAAATAGTAAATAGTAACCTTAAAAGTAGCTGTCACCACACAAGGTATAATTTGAAGGATGAACTTAAAGCAAAGGCAACTAGAATCAGAATGTGAAAATATTTGTGAAACACAGTACACATTATGTAAAGGAGACTTGTTAAATAGCCTTAAATGCAAGGGTATTATGATAATAGAACTTGTTAATGTTACTGAGCAGAAAGCATACTTTTGGATGAAAGAAATAGCATAAGAATCTAATAGGTTATTCCATAAACTTTCCTGGTAATTCATTAGATTCATTCTCTCAAATCAAGAAAGAGACTATACTATTTTTAATGTTAAAACAACTGACTTTCACAGTTGTATTAATCTGATCATTTACCCTTTTCCTCCTCAACATACAAGTAAGAACAGAGGACATTACGTTTTCAAGTAAGTTTAGGGAACTTCATGAAAAAGTTTCCCAATTCAAGAGCTTGAGATTCTGGGCTTTTCCAAGTCAGCTGAAAAACTTTAGCCTATTTTTAATGTACCTATTAAATAACTTAAGGGGTCTAGGAATATTTAGATGGATGAAGAGCCAGCCCTCTTCGGTACTGGCTAAGAGCCTGGGCTTTGGAGCAGGCCATCTGTGTTCAAATTCTGCTTCTGCTATTTAATAGCTGCATGATTTCAGATAAACTCCTTCAACTTTATCTTGGTTTCCTCATCTATAAAACAGTAATAAACAAATAAACGCACCCACCTCAGAGGTCCTGTGAGCATAAAAGCAATAACTATATATGAAACACTTAAAATCATATCTGGTACCAGAAAGTTGTTCCAAAAAACTGCTGTTGTTACAATTTCTTGCCAATTGTAATGCTTCACAGGAGAAAGTTTTGTTTGCAAAAGTGCTCAGTTATGAAAATTAAACTAAAAATATTCACGGAGTTTCTACTGTGTGTCAAGCCCAGTGGTGGTTGCTGTCTGCCTTCGTTTTCCTATAAATGTGAACAAGGTAACAACATAATTGTGAATTTGTTTGTATCCCACAATTTCATGCCCTGTTGTTTATCAGATACCTAGTTTTCCCAGCAATAGGCCTCTGAGGTAGATACCAACCGGCTAGAATTTAGAGGGAGAAAGAAGGGAATGGAGGAGAAAGGTAAATCTTGAAGTGTGGATTATTTAAAGTAAATGACCACCACCAGCCCAAATCTCAATGGCTCTTCACAATTAAAGTTCATTTCTTGCTCACCTAGTGGAGAGGAAGGGCGGAGGGAATCTGCTGGTGCTGTCACTTAGGTACACAGGCTGGGAGGGTTCCTGTTGCTGCCTCTTCATTGCAGGCTGTCTTGGCCTCCCTGAGCATCTGCAGAGGGTGGAGCTGGGACCCTGAAGGCAGGTCTCCAAAGCTCAGCCTCGTGGCCACACCTCACTGCAAGGGAGGCTGGGAAAGGAGCTTGGGACGAAAGGGGAAACTGGTTTTGTAACTAGCCAACAAATTCTGTCACAAGGTGTTTGATTAAAAGGACAGGTTGGAGGCTGCTGCTGCTGCAAAGGTCTAGGTAGCCAGAATTAACAAAATTCAGAACACTTATGAAGGAGAAAAGAAAGTATGGTTAGAACCTTTGAAAATGGGAGTAGGACCCCTTAAAGGGAGAGAGAGGGTAAGAGCAGAGAGGAGAAAGTTTTGAATGAAGTCAATGAAGAGAAAAAAGTTACCACTTTCTCAATTTTGTCTAAAACAGTTCCTAGTCTTAGAGGCAGAGGTTGTGGCCTTCTTTGATTAGTTTTTGTATTTTCTGCAATATGCCACCTTAGTGTCAGATATGTAATAGCACAGGCGCTGCTTGACCAAGGAGGCATTTGAGACTGGTCATAATTCCGTGAAATGGACAGTTGCCAAAGTAAATAAATTCCATCCTCTTCCTTGTCTCTGGCTTTCTGTTTAAATTAGCTATGAAATGCAATCTCCCAGCCTGCAACATTGTATAAGCTAAGCTGTCTGAGAACATTTAAGTATATTGTCAGGAAGAGTGAGGTAAGATTTTCCTTGCCCAGAAAGATGCGTAAACTGATGGCCACATCCTGCTATGGTAGTTCATGTATTTGTATAATTTATGTACCATGTCAGACAGCTCATCACAATATGTAGTATGGACAAAGTAAATACACAGATTGAAGATCATAGGAAAAAATAGTTACCTGTTAATACAGAATTTGGATTTTTCTTTTACCTATGTCCTATTCTTTGTAATGTTTTAAAGTAATTCCTTTAGTGTGTTCTGTCCTGTTTTAATTTTTCTGAAATTGACACAACTGTCTCTATTTCTCATTCATTCATTTCTTCCTTCACTCGGCAAATACTTGTGGGTTTTCTGTGTACCAGACACAGTCCTCCTAGTCTGTGCTCCTTGAATGGAAAAGGAATTTTGGTCAGTAAGTGAATGATATCTTTCTTTCCTGTAGTTTTGGGAAATTCAAGGAGGCGTTACAGCACTTGCAGCATCTTCCCTATCCAGAATGAGACATAAAATTTGTTTATAGAGTAGGAACGTTTATGGGGAAAACCCAAGTTCTAATCTTATCTTTAGATTTAATAATTTAACATCTTCTCTGATTATTAAAGAAAAATGGAAAATAATGGAAGGAAAGATTAAATAGTTCCTACAATCCTATCTTCCAGATATGGCCATCTAGATTTAGATCAGATATTTGATGTTACTATGAATAATTCAAGTATTCTGTGGATGTTCTCTAATTCAATTTTGTTTCTTATCCGTGTATTAAAATCATTTTTCCAAATCATTTTAATGAGTGTGGGATGTGTTAAGAACATATCACAAATTATGTAAACCGTTAGATATTAGGTATTTCCGTTATCTAAAATTCTTGCCACTGTGATACAATTGCAGATAGGCTTTTATACACATCCAAGATTCTGTTTTTAAAATTCTACAAGTGAAATTGCTGCAGTCTTTACATTTTTAAAACATCTGCTAAATTTCGTTTCAGAGAAATTTTGACAAATTCAGTTCCTACTAGCCATATATGAAAATGTCCTAGCAATATGAGAATGTCCATTTTTACAGGTTGAATTTTGTCCCTGCAAAAAGTATGCTCAAGCCTGAACCATGCTCCCAGCCTTGTTCTGTGAATGTGATGTATTTGTCCTTGCAGATACGTGACTTAAGCTAAAATGAGGTCATACTGGAGTAGGGTGGGCCCTTAATCCCATATGACTGGTGTCCTTATAAACAGGGGAGAAGAGACACAGACAGACTTGGAGAGAAGACAGCCATGTGAGGAAGGAGACAGATGTGCCTGTTTGCAAGGATTATGTACCGTAGAAAAGCCATGTTTTAACCCTGGTCTAATCTTGTGGGAACAACAGTTTTTCTTAATCTTGATTCAACCCTGTAGGTTGGAATATTTTGATTAGATTATCTCCTATTATGGAGACATGACACACCCAATTGGGGGTATTAACTTTTGATTGGATGGAGATGTGATTCCACCCATTCCAGGTGGCTCTTGATTGGATTTTTGGAATCCTTTTAAAGAGGAAACTTTTTGGAGAAAGTCAGAAATGACAGAAGCCTCAGAGCCTCAGAAACCTCACAGCAGAGCTGACACAGATGTGGACACGTGGGGAACGGAGACACAGATGTTTGGAGATGCCTGGAGCCCAGAAGACGTAGCCATGAGATGTTAAGCAAGTCAGAACCTGGAGAGGCAGCTGCCAGCCAAGTGGCTACCCAGCTGACAAAGGTATTACTAATCCATGGACCTTCCTTGAATTAACGTAACCTCTTGATGGTGCCTTAATTTTGACACTTTCACTTCCTTAGAACTGTAAACTTGTAATTTATTAACCTCCCTTTTTGTAAATGCCATTCTGATTCTGGTAAATAGCATTCTGGCAGCTAGTAAAGTAACACAACAGAGGTTGAGGTTCTATAGCTGTGACCCAAGGAAACCAAGGACTGCCAGCAATTCTCAGAGGCTAGCAAGACACAAGCAAGGATTCCCCTCTACAGATTTCAGAGGGAGCATGACCCTATTAACGTTTTGATTTTTGAACTTCTAGCCACCAGAACTATGAGACAATAAATTTCTGTTTAGAGCCATCCATTTGTGGTACTTTGTTACAGCAGTCCTAGGGGAAAAAAAATAGCTAATTTTCTGTACTTCCCCTTAGACTGGGTGTTAGTGTCTGCTTTTAATTTGAACTTCAGAGTCACACAGATAATGTGAAGGTTTCAACAAAGGATTCTTTTTTAAAAAGTAAGTTCTGTTCTTCAGAAGAAAGTTAGTATGAAAGATTGTGCAATGTACTATGGCTTTACTGTGCTTGGCCAGGTTTTATGCCTTTTGCCAATTTTGCTTTTTTAGTACATAATTCTTAAAAATAGTTAATATCTGGGGGCAGGTTACTGCTGCCCTTCACGTATGACTTTACATTTACTGATATTTAGAGACTGTTACATATCCTAATATGTATTTATAACTCTTTAGGCAGTAAATATCGTCTATGACTAGTGAAAAACTGATTTGTGAAAACTGTCGTCTTGATTAATGAATTATGTCAATCAGAAACAAAATGATCAAATATGACTTTTTCAACTCTGATTCTACCTACTGTGATAACTACCCCTGGAAATGAAGTAGTATTTTCTTTATGTCATATATATATATTTTTTTTTCTTGTAAAACATTCACCAGGGTTGGTGAAAACTGTTGAGTAATCTTTTGAGATAAAATATATCTCAAACACATATTCTTCAACTCTATTGCCACTTAATATAATCGTTACTTGCAGAGTTTTTAGCAGGCTTTATTTTCTTTATTTTCTACATTACCAAGTCAGAAAAGCCTTCCTCCCAGGTGCTCTACACTTTAGGCACAATGCATTGTCTCTCTTCTGAATATATATTTAAATTTTCACAGTTTCACACTTTTGCTCACACTGTTTCCTCTGTCTCCAAAGCCCTTTCCTTTCTTGTCTGCCTTGAAAAAACACTCTCATCTTTCAAACTAATTAGTAGTTGACATGATTTAGGTTCCTACCTCTGTATGCTCCTTTTAGAATTACGGTAGTTCCTGTCATGTGTGGTGGTGGGTGTAGTTAGCTGAATTTAACTAGGACCTGGTAGCCAAACCAGGCAATTGGGTCAGAGATGAGCCCCTGATTAAAAATGAGCCAATCAGAACCTTTGCCCAGGGATTTGGAAAAAGTCCCTAGGAGGCTAAGCAGTTTGCTGAGCAGAGCTGACCTGGTAAGTCATTTCTATGGAGCCATGTGCCATGACAAGCCCAGAACCACATGCACATTACAGTGGAAAAGAAATTATAACCAAGCCAACGAAGCCAGGCCCTCAAAAGGTTTCCAATGCTGATTCTCATGAGGGGTTATCATTCTCCTTTTGAGTTAAGTTTAAATGGGTTCCTCTTCCTTGAAATAAAAGATCCTGAAGAATAGCATCTTTACCTTGAAGCTTGTTTTTGAGCATCTCAACACTGACTTTATTACTTTAAAATCTATATAATAATATAGATTTTTTTATCCAATAGTAAAGTCCTAAACTTTAATGCTTATTAGATGCTAGATTTAATGCTAAGTGTATATATGCATTATTTTCACACCTACACTCTAAAGTCAGTGTTTTCTCAATATTGTCAGTGAGGTTTTATGCTTTGCTCAATATCATGCGGTTAGAAACTGTGAGGGAGATGTGACTGTACCCCAGGTCTATCTGATTCCAGAAAATGTCTCTCTCTACCATACTTAAACAGCTCCCAGCACTAATAGTTGTTTGTCTCCCATGCTAAATGGTGAGTTCCTTGAAGTTAGAGACCTTACAATTTTTCCAATGCCAGTCTAGTGCTTACTGAGCCCATCGGTTGCTAAAATGGGTATTGAATTAAAATTATCACTTAGGTTGTGCCCCCAGATTCTTAATGTGATTGAGGATTTCTGAAGAGTTTCCACTGGATAAGCATATAAAGGCCCACACGTACTTACGCTTGTACAAACATCAGATCCCTAAATCGTTTAGGTTATTCTGTGATATTTATTTTTTTAGTGTAGAGATAATGTATTTTATATTTTGTACTATTCTCAACAGTATTTTAGAAGTTATGGAATTATAATCGTGATATTCAATGTTATATATTTTATAAGCCCAACAGTAGCATTGTCCCATTTTCCTTAAGACTATAAAAGAAAGTTACCTATATGCTAGCATGATAAAATTAGATAATATATCCAATTTGATCATTAAGAAAAAAAATTTCACCTGCAGTTGATAAGTGGCAGGAGTATTGACTTGACTTATGCAATTAGAAATACCAAAACTGAAATTTATAACTGTATATTTATGTTTCTAATTCCTTGATTAGTGCAATTTGATGTACCATGGAAAAAATTCATAAAGTGTTTTGATCTGTTGGAACATGAATAATCATAAATAGGTCATTTTTATGTAGAAAAACACAAAATCAGTGTTTTTCTTATAAGTAATATAGCTTCATCTCCATTCTAATAAATAGATTTCAGATTAAGCTACATTTGAAATAGTCAACTTCCCTAGAAAAGGGGGTAGGGGAAAAACCTGTGATTTCATTTAATATTTTTAAAAATCAGAGTTATTAGAGCAAGTCTGCTTTAACTGAATGCCAGAGATTACTGTTTACTGTGAAATTTTTAGGATAAACCTGTATTTCCCTCTTTCTCCTGATACAGTTTAGCAAGAACTTAATCGTCACTCAAGCATTGATAAACAGGGCTCTTGACATTTTGCCTGTGCCAGACCTTATGAATATCTACAGAAAGTGTGCTTTTGCTCTTGTAACTTGTTTAAAAAAAAAAATCAGTCGTTATCTTTTCCAACAACTGTACCAGTACATGAACACAAATCTATATCCATTGCACATTATTTGTTATAGCAAAAATATTAGAAACATTTTAAATGTCTATCAGTGGTAGGTTGGTTAATTAAATTATGGTACAATCATTCCAAGTTACAACGCATGTAATGCAACTATTAATGGAGTGAGGTACCTCTCTATGTATTATATAGGATGATCTGCAAGACACTCAAGGTAAAAAGAGCAAGGTATATAGGTATATTAACGTTTGATGAAATACCTTGGAAACTTTTTCCTTGTGTATGTTAGAGATTCTTTAAGTGATCCTCTTGGAATTCAGATTGTATCTGACTTCTGCCTTCCAGATCCATTACTACCTAACAAAATATCTACAGATTTCTCAATATTGTTTTTCTGACTTTATAAGTGTGCAGAATCTCTTTTTGATGGAAATCCCTTCCAAAATTCTCAGATAGGTAAGAGGAGAGGTGCCATCCTACACTGGCTTCTCATTCTCCCACCCTCAATCCAGGATGGAAAGCAAGATGAGCTAGAACTAAGATGTACAGACTGGGAGAGTCAGGTCACAGTCTATTCCTCTAGAAAAGAAGGGATCTTATAACCAGGGCCTTTGGCCACATTTCCCTCTTAAACAGAAAGCACTCCTTTTGAAGAAAGGCTTTCTTGTTTCCTCTCCCCCATTATGCTTTATTGGAGATGGCAGGCCTTAGAATTGGCCTTCCTGGCACTTGAGAAAAAAGCACATGTAGGAAGAAAGAAAAAAAAAAAAAAACTCCTGGGTAAGGAAGTTGAAGTTTCCAGACAAAAGGAATGTAACAGACCTCCTGCCAGTTTCTCTCGGCCAACTAAGGCTTGTGTCTTGTTGGCTGAAGCCCCTTGAAACTGAACCACTTCCGGGAACACAGGACAACAGACATTGTAGGATATCTGCATTATTTAAGGTAAATCTTTAGACAGTTGACCAGTCACTGTCGTTTGACTGCCTTCAACCTAATGTTGTGGTTTTGATGCAGAGTTTAAGAATGCAATAGAATAAGTATAACTTGGGAAAGTGGTTTTCCTCTTTCCCCAGTATAAATGACATCAAATGTGGCCAGTAGTAAAAAGGCAAAGCCAGTTTAAGTAGCTTTTCCATGGGTCTTCTCTTAAACAATATATCACCATCCTCATTCCTATCGATAAATTTCAGGTTAAACAAAAATTGAAATCTTCAATTTCCTGAATAAGAGAAAAAAGTGAAGGAAGGGAGAATGTGATTTCATTTATTATTTTTAAGTCAAACTAATTAATAGTAATATTTAAGCTATTTCAAATGAGCTCATTTGGTGCGAAACCTGCATGTAATTTGTTATCTGTATTTCCACACTCACCCTCTTCCTTTCAACCAACAATACTCTGGTATTATTTTCTTGGCAAATTTCCTTCTCTGCTCAGTAGTTACTGGTTATTTGGGTAAATATTATTTATTGGAAACTTTTTTAAAGTGATATAAAATTCAATCCCTTACTATCATCATTTGAGTTTACCAATGGGGAATACTTTTTTCTTTAAAGTTACTCTAGAATACATTAATATTGAAAATCTAAGACAATAGAGTAAGTCTTAGATTTAGACAGTAACTTTTCTCTGATCATCTTTAAACACGCCACATTTTTGTCCCTGTAGAACACACACACACACCTACACACACCTTTCTCAGATCACAAGGCTACAATTCATCTCTATTTCTTATATTTCATGATATTAAATGTTAAATTTTATTTCAAAGATTGTCCATAGCCTAGAGATAAAAGTAATCCAAGCACTGTGGGCTAGTACATTTTACAAAATAAGATAGTATTTTCATGATAAATTTTAGATATCATTTGTCATCACAAGAGCTCCTTGCATTCTAGACTCTAGAATTAAAAGGGGAGAGAACTATGCATTTAGGAGGTATAAGCTGAAATTATTTATTTCAATTAATATAGAATATTAGAGTCAAGATAACAATCAATGTGTACAGAACGTTACATAACAAGAACAACTGACAATGCAGCACCTTTAGAAAAATAAGTTTTGTTGCATTTACAGGTTAAGTGCCACACTGAGAATTTACAACACAGTAATTTACTGCAATCAATCTCAGAGGAGTTCCATAAAGAAACAAAGTTCTTACACTCCAGATTTTAGGAAGGTATTATTGGAATGCTTAACTGTAATCACAGAATTTGTACATCCTTAGGATTGAGGCTGACAAAAGTCATAAATGATTTTCATAGCATATATTATATAGGAGTAGTCCACTGTGTTCAGAGAGCTGCTTTAGTGTCTCTGACAGGTGTGAAGCCTGGAAGAATTGCTGGCTTGATGGTGATCTCTCTCCATCTGGCAAGACAGACCTTCTCCACAGTAACAACGCTGGAATATCTCTAGCCCATGGGAGCCTTTTCTCCTGTGCTTGGTGCACACTTGACCCTCTTTGAGGACAGGTTTACAGATCTTGGACCAGAAGTGTCTAGCACAACACAATCCTGTGGCGCAGTCTGATGATCGGAGACAGACAGAACCCTCTTGTCCTAGCAAGGACAAGGAGACAAGCAGAAAGGTACAGGGTTACTGCGAAGCGTGCTTTGTTCCCATCAGTTAATTTGAAAGACACGTGTTAACAAAGAGGCATGCTGAGGCCCTTTGACTTACCTTTGGTTTGGTACATTTTTGAAGACAGCGTGGTTCTTCTGGAGTACCCATCCAAGGTGCTGTGATCATTACCAAAGCTCTCAATAATGGTCTCCTCAATTTCCTCTCGATGGAAATGATTGTGATCAGAAGGCATACAAATTCCTAATGAAGCGAGAGATGGTAATGAACTCCCAGGCTGTCATGCCTTACCGCTCCCAGCGTTAACAGTGGCAGTCTGTCAACTTGAGATCTTAGTACAGTGATATCATTTTAAATACAAGTCAACTTCTTCCCTAACCTTAATGCAAAACTCTCTGGATGGATAGAAGTACCAGTGCATACAGTATGCAGCTGCATGCAACATCTCCAGGATAGCCTTTTAAATACTCTGCCACCAGCTTTAGTCATGACAGCTTGATTTCTGCCCACTTTATTATTTTCTGCCCATTTTAAATATCATATCACCTTGGCGTAAGAAATAGGAAATATCAGTTGCCTCAGCTTTTTAACACAACTTCTCTGCCTCTGGTGCTACCAGACTAAATTAAGCAAATGCAATTCCAGCTGCCTTGCAGAGTTACAATCTCACCATCAGTTGCTTTACTGTATAATTTCCACAGTACAGGAATTTAGTTCATTCATCCTAAGAGGGTCGCTGCCCTGTAAGTTTATTTCTGGAGGCATTCAATGTTGGTGGTCTGTGATGGTGGTAGGGGTGGGGAAGGGTTAGGAGAGAGGCAGTGAGAAGAGGATCCAGGGGTAAGGATGGGAGGGTATCAGGATCTGTTTAGAACGACCAGCGCAGATACATCGCTCTGTCCTTTGGCCAATAATGGGCTCAACAGGTACGGGAAGGAAGTCTGGCAGAGCCACGTATGTTACTGCAAGAAAAACAGAGGGCAGTGACACGCCGGTGGCGGCTTAATTGGCCTCTCTGCGGTCTCGCCTACCTCCCCATCCCGCCTCTCAATTACCTCGAAGCTCTCCACAAACACACACGGTAAAGTCGGCTCGGGTTGTAGTGATAAATTACTGGGATACAGAGGAAGATAAAGAGCTCCGCGAGACGAGCACGCCGCCTCTCTCGCTCAAATTCAACACTCTCGCTGAAGGACTTTCACTGAGAACGCCCCAAGCGGCCTCTGGTCTCACTGCCAGGTTGTCGGGGCTGCCTGCGTCTTCTCTCGGACCTAGGCGCGCCACGGGGGACGGTGTGCGACGAGACGGGGGCCAGGAGACTCACCGTTTTTGCAGTAGTTCCCGGCGCAGCACATGGAGTGACGCAGGCAGCGTTTGCGGCGCTTCCTGCAGGCGAGGCAGAGTCGCGCGCCGGCGCCCCCTCCGCGGGCGGGGCTGGAGCAGTACTCCTCGGCGCCGCACTCCTCGTCGTCTGCGCACGGAAACGGCTGCTGGGAGGGGCGGGAGGGGGTGAGGCGCCCGGGGACGCAGGGACCCGCAGTCCTTGCTCCGGACGCTCGTCAAGGTCCGGTGCTGTCCTCCTCTCCAAAAGCTGTCGCCGCCCACCGCTCCCAAACGCGGCGTCTCCAAAGAGCCCGGAACCGCACACACCCGGCACTTCTTTGCGCCGTCCTCTCCAAGTGGGGCCCTTTCAGGGTCACGCGTCCCCGCGCCCCCTCTTACCTGGTACTTGCCGACGGTCTGGTACTTGTTCCCGGCCGCGTACAGGACTCCGGGCGCAGGGCTGACTGCGGCGCCCCCCAGCGGCGGGGGCATGTTCTTGATGGCGTTGGAATTGATGAGCACCGTGTTCAAGGTGGCGCCCACCCTGAGCGGAGGGTGGCTGCAAAGAGCCGCCGCCACCAGAGCGACCAAGATCCCGGTAACTACTCCTGGGCCCACCGCCCTCATCTCAGAAGGAGTCAAGAGAGAGAAAGAGAAGGAGGAACGTCACTTTGAAAGCCTGGCGTGGGCTGGCGCGGCTGTAGGGTCAGGGGGCTTCCAGCGGCCCCAGAGTGCTGACTGCGAGGCGCACCGAGCTCTGCGCCGCCACCGCAGCTGCCTTTATACTGCGGGCTGGGAGCGCGCCCGCCCCTCGGGGGGCAGACAACAAAGCCCGGGTGAGATTTCAAAGCGTTGGGAGGGGCTGCGAGGGGGTGTGTTTGTGTACACGAAGGGACGCCTTTGACACTTTTCACCCTGCTCCCCCGCCCGGCTCACCTTCGGGGTGACGGGTGTCAGTGTTAGAGCAGATGACTCTAATAACGGGAAGATGAAGGAACTCCGCTACCCACGCCCTGATATAGGGTCTGGGTTATTCGGATCTGAAATACTTTTTACCTCTCTCCCTTATGCCACTGCTTGATTTTTGTGCACACAAATGCTATTCGGTATGAAACGCAACCCAATCAGTCATACAAAGTCTCTACGGAAACTTGCCTCTGCCAGAGAGCCAGGTGGCCGGTGCAAGTTGCCGATTAATCCTTTAGAGTCGCGGTTTGCAGGATTTGGAGGCGTCCTTGCCATTAGGTCTGTTTTTTGCCCCCTCCCCTCCCCACCACCTCGACAAAAATTGTGCAAAGAGAAAGAAATTTGCACATCAAACGAGGGTTAGAAAGGAAGAAGAGCTCATTTTCTTTTGATGGTAAGTTTAGAGAGAAGGAGGCGAGAGACTGGTGTTTGGAAATTAGATCAGGGGCAAAGGGAAGAGGGAAATGACCATCCGATAATCAAGCTATTTAATGCTGTTCTTTGAATTTGAGCAGTCGCAGCTAGTAGATGAACTTGATTAGGCAGTCGGGTGAGATCAAAGTGACCTGAGCCACAGCGGACAGGGTCCAGCGTGTTTCCCTGGTTCCCTCTTCTCAGGGGTCAGTTAAGCTTGTGAGATAAGAACCCTCAAGGCTTAAAGCCTGACTTCCTCTTTAGTATTTCATATCTCAAAGCTTGAGAATGCACA
Source organism: Tamandua tetradactyla (assembly GCF_023851605.1). NCBI lineage: Eukaryota > Metazoa > Chordata > Mammalia > Pilosa > Myrmecophagidae > Tamandua > Tamandua tetradactyla. The sequence goes on from NC_135339.1 coordinate 44,847,937, forward strand.
CATTGGATCCCAGGTCAGACGATTTGTAGGGTGAGGAATAGCTCCTCTAAGGAGAAAGATGGTAGCTTCAAGAAAAGGAGGGCTGAAAACGAACCAGAGGGTGAATGTGAGGTTCATTAAAACCAGTATATAAAAATAATAAAGTAGGGCTGGTCAGAATGTTGTAGTGCCAATACATTGTAAATTATCTCTTCATTCAACAAAAGCATTGCAAGCCTAGTGCAGTGGCTTTGGGCTACCCTCTAGGTTATGGTCTTTTCCTTTGGGGGCGGGGAGGGGCAGTAAATACACATTTATGACCAGAGGGATCATTCTCCATGATATTTTATTCTAACAATAATAAAAGATAAGAGACTTATACAATTCTTTTTAAAACAAGATTGAATATTGTGTCAAAAGGTGGACATCTGTAACGTGCATTTGGGAAAAAATGATTGAATAATCCCTGACGAAGAAAAAAGTCTGGTGTATTCATTGTGTGCTCTGTTAATCTCTGGAATACCCCACACAGTGACTTACTACAATAATGACTAGGACAAACATGACATCTGGCCAGTTACAGTACTGAAGTAATGAAATCCTAAAATTAGGGGTGGAGTGAGGGTGATAATTTAAAATAAATTTGCAATGATCGGCATCCTTGGGTTTCAGAGGGATAACTCCTACTGGAAATTGTAACATGGATTAAAGCTCACATGCTTCTTTGGGTTTTACTTTGAGTTTCTACAACGATCTACACTTGCCTACTTCTCTAGAAATTTTTGGAATTAATTGAGAATGAGAAGCAATGGAAAGGTGGTTTATATTGACTTTTAAAAAATGAGTGTAAGAAACAAATCAATACTCCTTTTATTAAGAATCAGCAATGAACCAGATCACCCTGGGCAGATACAATCCTGTCTGTAAGCAGAACTGAAGTTTTACACAGACCCAGAGGCCTCAATCGATGCCTTGAGCACTTTTGGTGAGCTAGAAAATCTACAGACTGTCTTAAACTCTTAAAATGTTGAAATGTGGAATAGAATTCCCTGCCTATTGAAAGAAAGGATGAAAATCTTTCTTCCTAGTCCAATTAGCCCATTTAAATATTCCTAGAAATAAACCTGTGTCACTTGAAGTTTAATCTCTTCCCCCTTTTCAGGAAGGGATGGTACATAATTAATAAATTTAATGAATTAAATTCATTAAGAGCTTGGGTTCGCAAACATACCATTGACCACGAGGGGGGACAAAAGAAAAAAGTAGAACAATAATCAGCAAAAGGAAAACTTTTAATAATAAAGAGGCATGCTGCATGCATTCAGTCTTGATCCCATAACATTTGTTGTTTGTCTGTGATATTCACTGAGCTCGAACAGAATCTTTGTGTGGAGTTAGAGGAGCTAAACCAAGAGTGGGGTTTCAAGAGTGGCCTGGTCCTACCTCTCCTTACCTCCCATGTTGCTCATGAAGTTGTCATGATTTTAAAGCTAATTATAATGTTATCTGATATTTGAGTTTCTACTATGTGCTGAGCACTATACTTGGGGTTGTGTGACAGGAGTCAAGTTATGCATATTATCTACCTTTAAATGATTTGAGGGGGGGATGGGGAGATATTCCCATAAATTATGTAGGGGCAAAATTATGCGGGAGGTCTTCAAAGAGGACTGAATATGTAGTAAGTCAATCCTTTGTTTCAATTGGGAAATATATTTTCAGAGGAGTCTCCATATAAAAATTCTTTCCACAACTGAGTTAGCCAATGGCAACAAGAAGGCAAGGTAGGTAAAGGGGTAAAGTGAGGTTCATTGTTTAATCAGTTAATATTCAGTGATGCCCAGTATATGAAAATGCTACTCTCGTCCTCTTGGCTCCCTCTCAAGTTATTAAAGACAAGCTCCTTGACTGCAGAAAGCTTTCAGTCTGTGAGTAGTGGGCGAAATGTAATGTCATTATGTGGGAATGTGGGCAGAACTTTTCCCAAAGCTAATGACATTTTGGCATATATCAGGTTGTGGAGAAGGGGAAGAAGTTTGCAGGAACTGTGCTCAACAAGCCTCAAGGAAAAATAAAGTTCTTGTGACATGAGTCTCTCCCACAACTGGGTGTCAGAGGTGGCAGGAGACAGGGCAGACATCAACTTAACTTACTTAGTCCTGTGGGAAACCCTGCCTTCTATCTGATCCTGTTTAAATATGACCAGAATGAATGCAATGAATTTAATATTTGCATTGATTTTAAGGTAGGTGAAATCTGTGGACTAAAACCTGATAATTTAGGACTAGCATGCTTCTGTGTGCCTTCCTCATATTTTAAGTGCCAGGTTCCAGACATAGAATACTCATCAGCTTCTTCATGAGTGGGGAGATACAGACAAATACACTTCACAAAGAACCGTGCTCTTTGAGTACTATTTTCCCACCATTGTCATTTGAGGTTCTTGTATGACTACAGTATTTTTAAATCCTTTCCTCCCTCCCTTCTTTCCTTCTCTACCTTAAATCAAAGGAAGCACATCTGTTGCCATTTAACTAGGAAAACATCGAATAAATGTCATTCCTTAAAGTGGGTGTTGCCAACATTTTTGTTGGTGCCAATCTAGAATTTATAGCAGGGATTCCTCATTCATGATGTTTAGTAAAAATGTTATGACTTTCTCATTGGCCTTTAAAAGGTTTGGGTCTTAATGCTCTTCATTATATTAAAATAGCTTTTAGACCAGGCCATGTTACGGCTCCCCTGAGAGGCTTGGATTAGGCTTTTCTGTGCTCCTCAGTACAAAGAGAAGGTGAGATTTGACAATGATTAAGTTTATTTGGTCAGTGGAGATGGCCAGCTCAGATAAATCAGGCTCCACAGTAGCTTTTTGACCTAGCTCAGATGATGTGTTTTACAGGAGCAGGACATTAAAAACTAATCTGAGAACAGAACCCAGAAACATTTGATTAAAAACCAGGAGGGATGGTGCTTAAACCAGACAACTGCCTGCATTTCTTCCGATGCCCTGACACTCAGAAAGGTTGCTGCTGGGCAGTTACAGAGAGTACAACAGCCCCCTTCATATCCCTCAAAGGAGCTGACATTTCCAACCATGAGGATAGTCTAGTGACAGCAGGAAGCAGTAGACAAGAACCTGGTGAAAGTCTCCAGATCTAGAGAGAAATCATTTTCCTTGATCACTGGGTTCTGGCTATTACCTGCTTTATAATGCAGGCCCTCTTCGAGGGTCATGGCTGAGACAGGCAGTGTGGCGTTGGGGCTCTGCACCAGGGATTTCCACGGTGACAGGCACCAGTTGGCTGTGTAAATATGGGACCTTGATCAAACCATTCAATTCTCGTGTGGAAACGGACTTTTCATTCATAAAATGGGATATGGGAAATGGAGAGCTCCCTACTGAGCACAGGTCACTCTTGCTTTTCATCACTGCGAGAGCAAGATTGTTGGTGATCTGGTTAAATAAGAACATCCTACCAGAGTTCTCTTCCTTCAGGTAGCTCAAAATAATAATTACTGATATCAACACTGGGGGTTCTTTGGTTTTGATGAGTCTGGCATTTTAACTCCTTGGAAATAAGGGGAATTACTTGAACCAAGAGATTATTTATAAGATGGAGATACATATTTCTAATTACAAAGGTTTTCTAAAATTATGTCATATACATTCTTGGAGAAAATTCAACAAATACAGAGAAGTTCAAAAATAGAAACGTCATATGCAGTCCTCCACTCAAAGAAAACAATGGTTAACTTTGTTAACTTTTACTTTCTTTTCATATATAATATAGAGACGGATCTTTTCCTTCACAAAATTGATTGTAATGTTTTAGAACTGATTTTTTTTTTCCTACCAACTATCATTATTTTCAAATTATTGAATTGTAATTGGACCTTGGGATTTAAAAAAAACAAAACAAACAGAAGCCTGAAAAACTCTTAGTGTCCAGATATCTTTTCTTAGAAATGCCAGAAGATGGGGGTGGGAGGTAGGGAAAATATATAATTACTTCAAGAAGACTTCATCAGCTTTAAGTCACAAAAACAAAATAATTTTCAGATGATTGCAGGAGACGGGTGAAGGGAGAAAGTGGGAGAACTACCCATAGGGCAGACCGGAGCTCTGCCCTAAATGCCCGGCCTCCAGGGCCAGAGATTTTCGTGGAGGGCGGGACTTGGGTGCCCAGCGCTTAACCAGCCCTGAATTCCATTGTTCACGGGCTCCCCGGAGGCAGCTCACGGTGACTGCGCTTTGGTGTCACAACCCGTCTCCATACAGTAGTGTAAAATGAAGCTTGTTTAAAGACTTTCTTTGATGAAGCAAGATCAAACGGCCCGGGGACCCCCAGTCTTAATCAGACTTGAGCCAGGATGGCATTTTCACAAATAGTCCGTTTGCTCGGCTTTGAGCGGACTTTGTGCTCAGCACATTCATCCGGCTGCGGGGCGGGTAATCCCACTTGAAGCCCCTTCCCTGGTCGCAGATCCATTCACACTACAATGGCTGCTGTTGGTTTGCTGTGTCAGTTCGTGGGCAAATAAATGTAGGCTCTTCTGACTTAATTAAAGGGGGTGGGAAGGGGAGGTGATGGCGGGGGAAGATGAAAGCTCCGCGGGACCCCGGGCTCCGCTGTTTACTGTGGTTCCAGTCTGGCTGGAAAGAGGAGAAACCCACTCTTCTGCTGCCCCCTGGAGGAATTTTCATAGAAGTTTTTTGGAGGTTTAGCTTGCTTGTCTGACACAAATGATTTATTAATCCTGCGGTTTACACTTCAAAGAAGATTTATTTTCCGGTCCCATTTGCTTGTATATTGCATACCTCATCCACCTGACTATGCTGTAGTGAAAACTGAGATGATAGATATTTGTTCATTAAAACAGATGGAAAAATACCCTCATATTTTTATCCACCCCGAAAAGTTACATGTGCAGGATCTTTTCTGAGATTTGATTTGGCTCCTGTAGTATGATGTTTATAAAAACATGGAGATTCTGAAATTTTCTATCTTGGGATGCAATATAGCACCTTTCAACCTCAGTCAAATTAACATTTATTGAGAACATACGTTTCAGATCCCAGTTCCTTTTTCTTTAGACTATGGTGATGACACTACTAGATGGTAGCATTCTAATTCTAACATGTGGTCATTTCAGTTATTCTATGAGCAAGGCATTGTAGAATATTAAGAAAGAAGCAAGATGTTAGATAGCATACCATTGAGTACAAGTGCTGGGTTGTAGAATATGAAACTTTCAATTTATTAATGTTGTAGAATTGTTCTTCAAAGTGGTTGTAATAATTCACTTTCTCACCAGAAGTGTATGAGAATTTTACATTGCTCTACATTTCGGTCAGTGTTTGGTATTTTCTAATACCATATTTTTGGTAATTTAAAAATTTACTGTTCCCTGGTTATTAGAGAATATTACCATACATTTCTGTTTTCTGGAAGTAAAGACACAACATTTTATGAGGCTAGTACAACCTTGACACACAAACCAAATAAGAATAGTTCAAGAAAGGGAAATTACAGGCTATTCTCTCATGGCGGAAGATAAACAAATCTAGGTCATAACATCGGCAAACTAGACCCATCAATGTATTAAAAATGCATGTCATAAAAAGTTAAATTCATGCCTAGGACTCAATATTAGAATTTCTGATATTAGAAATCCATTAATTTAGTCTGTCAAGTCTGCCATAATGACAGATAAAGAAGAAAGCTATTTGACTATCTTTATCCATGCCAAAAAAATTGATGTAATTCAATAATATCCAGTCGTGATTTTGAAAAAGATTGTCAGTCTAAGAACTTTCTTAATCTGATAATGTGTATTTGTATTAAACGCACACCAAATATCTAATGATGAAAGTTTAGAAGCGCTGATTTTAAGATCAGGAAAAAGACACAGATGCTAGCTGTCATTTCATTTTATTTACTTGGATTCTTAACCAGCCCATTAGTTCAGGAAAAAGAAACTAGTCCTTGGGTCTAAAGAGGATGAAAAAAAAACATTTTATTATTCAGAGGTGATAACATAGTCTTTAGAGATAGCCTGGGAGATAGACAAACGAATTAATAAAATTTCATCAAAAATGCTGGACATAGAACAAGATACAAAAATTAACTGAATTTCTTGATTGCATTGGAAGAGTTCAAAAGTATAATTAAAAAAAAATGTCCTTTAAAGAGGAACAAAAGATTTGCATGAACACCACTATAAAATGTTTTAGAACACAGTTTAGAAAATGTGAATAATAGAGAAATATATATGTTCATGGATGGAAAAGTTGATATCATAAGGTTTTTAAATTTCTCCTGAAAATTGGTCTATAAGTTCAAAGTAATTCTGATCAAAATTCTAAAAGGGTTTTTTATGAAATTTGACCATCTGGCTCTAATATTCATATGGGAAAAAAAGGGCTATAACCATCCAAGACAGTTTTACTGATGACAATAACAAAAGGAAATGGTTTGCCCTATAAGATATAAAAATCTTTATAAAGCTCTATTAAGACTATACTACTACTGCAGGTATGGGAAATACACCAATGTAACAGAATTGAGTCTAGAAATATATAAATGGGAATTTGATGTAATCAATAGAATTTTGTAAATTAGTGGAGAAAAGATAATCTAACAAATATATTAGAAAAATCCAGCAGATAAATGCAAAAATAAAAATAACACCAGTGCCCCCTCCCCATTTAAATCCACTCCACAGAGATTAAAGACCTACTGTAAATAGGAAAATTTAGAATTTTCAGAAGTAAGTGATAGTCATAGGGAAGGATTTATTATGCAAGACACAAATCCCAAATTATGTAGGAAGAGAAAAATAAGCTAACCACCATATGATGAAAACTTCTCTTAAAGAAGATGAAGATATTTGAAACATACAGAATTGATCAGAACAATAATGAGGTTATTTTTAAAATCATATTAAGTTCTTAGGAGATGTGGAAGCTTATAATGTTTCTCTTCTTGAATTGTTTGTGAATTATACAATTTAAAAGATGTTATACTATTTTTGTATTCCTGAGATAAACCGAAGTTGGCCAGTTTAAAAATATATTCCTTGATTAGCTTTGCTAATATTTCGATTAGGGTTTTTGCATTTATGTTCATGAGGGAGTTTGAACTCTGATTTTCCTTTCCTTTATGCTTCATGTCTGGTTTTAGGATCAAAGTTATCCAAATATCATAATGTAAGATAGAGTGTATTCCTTTCGTCTCGATTCTCTGGATTCTCTGGATGAGAGTGAATTGACCTTTTTCCTTTAATTTGGGAATACATATGAATCTGGGGCTCATATGGGTCTGTACAACTGGCTCCCCAAACCTGGCCATGGTACCCATGGATTAGCACCGTCCAATAGAACTTTCTGTGGTGATAGAAATGCTCTCTTTCTGCAGTGTCCAATATGGTAGCAACATAACATGTGGTTAGTGTGACTGAGGAACTAACTTTTCGTTTTACTCAATTTTGATTCCTTTAACTTTAAGTAGACCCACTTGGCTAGAGGCTACCACATTGAATAACAGGACCCTATATAAACTCCTGTTGATTGCCTGAGCCCTCTTCTTACTTTTGTCTTCTACTACTTCCAAGGGTTATATATAACCCATGGTATTTCTCTCTCCTTTTTACACTGCACTTTCCCTTGTGAGTCCTGAGTTGCAGTTGTGTTTCTGTGACTGAGATTACCATCTCTTGCTTCTTGCTTAGCTTGTCTTTTTTCAGGAATTTTCCATAGTTTCTTAATTTAGCAAGAATTTCTCTTCTGGCTTGGATGTGCTGCTGCTTACTCATATATTTATTTATTTTATTTTGATTTTTTGGCATGGGCAGGCACCGGAAATCAAACCTGGGTCTCTGGCATGGTGGGTGAGAAGTTTGCCTGCTGAGCCACCATGGCCCACCCTTATTTATTTTTAAACATATTTTTCTTCCTTTGGATTTGTTGCAACAGGTGAAGGAAGGATGAAGATACTTTAGGTTTGGCCTCATATAATTTTTCAGATGGGGAAATTAAAATTCAGAGAAGTAAACTTACTCAGAATCATAGATTTGGGAGCCTTCTCCAAACTTCATGGTCTCCTTACCAGCCTAGTGTCTCTCCAACAACATATTTGCTTCCAAAAGAAAACTCATTATATTTTAGATACCTTTGCTATGTATTAGTTTTAAGTCTTGTGGGGAATCGTCTTTTATATATATATATGATATATGATATATGTATATATATCACTCCTTAAATTCTGTTTTGTAATCATGTTCTTGAAATGAGTGCTGCCCAAATGTGTTTGGTACTATCTGGTGAGAACCCTCCCTCCAAGGTGTTCTGCTCTAACCTCCATAATCTGACTACTTTTCTAACTAATCCTCTCTTCTCTCAAATTGACACAATCCCCATCATGTCTCCCAACAAAAATAATGAACTCAGGCTTTAAGGAGTCCTTTTCTACTATTTTATTTCAGTCATTCAAATATTATATTTATTTTGTTATCCTGACTTTGGACTGCTACTTATGATCCAAGAGCATATTTATAAGTTAGGAAGGACTTGGTGAAAGTAGTTTTGTTTCAACTGAATTGATTACAATTGGAGTTTGTTGTTGAGAAGCAGGAAAACAGAAGACAAGGTTGGCATTTAATGGAGCTGGGAATTCCAAGGCAGGCTGGGCAGTTGTTGAAAGATATTTGGGGTCTCAAGAACAGATCAGAGGGAGATATGGGCTGGAGGCATGACTATTTTTAAAATATGTGAAGTGGAAGTTATTTTTGCATGAGAAAATTAATTTTACGCATAAGAAAATAAAACACAGTATTGCTCCCTTGGGCTTTTAGACACACAGACTAAGAAACAGTAAAGGTTACAACTTTTTATATCATATATTTCATTTCATATATGTCTCAACTCTTTTAATTTTTTAGCTCAATTTAAGTATAATAAACGAGCCTAGCACTTGATGAATTTTCACAATGGGAACACACTTGTGTAACTAGTCAGAGCAAGAAATTAAACAACCAGCAGCTGCGTAGAATCTTTTTTGTTCCCTCCTAGTTCCTATTCTCTCCAGGTTTAACCACTGTCTTAACTTCTACCCCCATGGATTTTTCCTCTAAGAAATGAATAGCTATAAATTTACACCTAATAAGAACTTTAAAGACAATCTAGTTGAGTTTTATAAACTTATTAAAAATTAATAGCAGAATAATTCCTTCAAATGTTACATATAGCCCCAGGATATGGGACAGAGTATAGTGGAGATTTTCATATGAATCTGAATTAAAAATCTGGGGCCTGTAGAACCTCCTCACCGCTTCTCCTCTTTCTGTCCTACATGTGCTACTCTCTCTATATTCCATCTCAGTGAACTCTAAGACTGCTCTTCAGCATCCTGAGGCTGTTTGGAAAACGTAACCTGAAAATCATTGGTCCATTGCAAGCAATTCCTTTTGAATCAGAGCTGGCAAACATTGTCTGTCTCACTACTCAGCTCAAGTGCCATGGACACTGTGTACTGGCTGCATTCAAATAAAGTTGTTTTTGCTTGTTTTTATTTTTTACAAAAACAGATTATGGGTTGGATTTAATACACAGGCTTTTGTTTTGCCAACCTCTGCTTTTGAAGATAAGAGGTTTACAAAAGCGAGGTAACTTAGAATCACAGAATTTTATTGCTACTAAATTCTGAACTAAAGTTCCTAAAAGCAACTTTCATAATCTTCTTATGTATAAGGAAACCGTGGCTCTAAGCAATTCACTGTCTTACAATGTAATTTGTAGTATTTTACCCAGCAAAGGTTTACGTGTATGACAGAGAGAATTATATTGAAGGTGGTATTTTGTTCTTCCAACTTGTTTTGTTTGCTTTCATATTAAAACTCTCAGCCCCTCTTGTCTTACCAGTCATCTGGGGTGAATCATGCTCTCCTTAGGAACCATCCCATGATGACATAACTTCTATTGGGCCCTTTGTTTATTGCAGCCAAACCTGGTGCTTCTGAGGTCTGAAAAAGTCTGCACAAGTAGCCCAAGTAACTCTTTGCACCGATTTCAGATGGTCTGAATTCTGAGGCTGTTTCCTGCCATCACCCTTTTAAACTCTACCTTTGCTATGTCTGGTTTGAGGTCATTTCTGTCAAAGGACTAGGCGTTTGAGTGAATTCACCAAGTCTTCACTGCATTTTTTTTAACTGCCCATCATTCAGTCTTGAAAGATATGTTGTATTATCTTCTACCTCAAATTGCTGAATTACCTTGCTTAGGCAGACTGAGGCAGTTTTTATCTTTCTTCTGTGTTGAGTGGTTGTATCAGGACAAGCTTATGCTGCTGAAACAGTCAAACTTTAGTAGTTCAAAATAGTATATCCTGTTATAATCATTAGTGGTTTGGCTAGGGGCTCTGCTCCTCCTTATTGCCACCCCAGTTCTGCATCTGAAGCTGACAGGGAGCTGTCGTCGGAGAATTGCCTGCCAGTCACGGCAGTAGAGGGGAAAGTGAGTGTGATGGAAAAAGAACTGGTTCTTAAAGTTTCTGTTTGAAGTGACAGGCTCGTATTTCAATGGCCAAAGCAAGTCAAAAGTCCAACCCTGCTGTCCTTGGGGCAGGGAATTCCCCAGGGAAGGAAATTAGTAAACTTCAGTCATACCCGGTAGAGGCAGAGGCCCATCCATTCCCAAATTCCCATTATTGGTTTTCCTTAGAAGTCTGAGGTCTTCATGCAAATTAAGTTCCTAGTATCCTGACTTGATGTTTCAGGAATTACTGAAGTAGGCTTAAATATATCTTTCTGGCTTTGTAGATCAAGATGTGGATTTACATCTTTATTTATTAATTTTTATATATATATATATATAATTTACTAGTATTTTATTTTAATATGGAAATTGGGAAGATACTTATTAATTAAATATAATGGCATTTAACATTTTAAAGGGTGTTAAATAACCTTTGGATGTCCACGTCTTTACATAGGCATTTTTTCTGTTTACCGCTTCCACCTTACCCTTCCTGTAGTACTTTCTCGTGGACCCTCTTTTCCTGCTTGTCTTCCATGAACATATACAAATATTTCCATCTGGTAAACCAAGGTGATTCTTAAAAATTCAGATTCCTGGACTATATCTCAAAATAACTGTGGGTGACCCCAGGAATCTCTGATTTTACTGTATTTCCCAGATATATATTATGCCATTAATGTTTGAAAAACACTGACCTTGAACATATGCTTTGAGTCTGTCTATTAATTAATGGTTATGAAAATAGCCCTTTGAGTCACTGGAGATTTTTTTTTTTTTCAATGAAGTTGAGGCTCAGTTCATCTTGTTTAGCTAAAAACAAGACTTTTTTAATTTATTAAAAAATAATGGATATGTGAATGGATTTAACTTTTGTTCCATAGACCCACCTAGGGTGGAAAACACAGCTGAGAAAGCTAAACGTTGATGTTTTATCAATTTTTAAGATTTCTGAGTTGGAAAGGAGAAATATAGAACACAAGGAAAAACTCGAAAGAGGACTCTCAGGAGAGAACGTGAGTGTGGTCAGTATGCTATATTATGTATGTGACACATTTAAGGCTATAACTGAGAATCTGAGGGCAGGTCTGAAACCATAACATGTGACCAATTTGGAACCCATAGCCAATCCATTCATCTCAGAAAAATTTACAATCTATTCCTATTGTCATAGTCAAGTGTCGTGCACTGATTTGTTCCAATTGCAATAAACATGCACAGAATGTAAGGGGGGCCTGGATGCGACATCATCACCACCCCCATCCCCCACCTCCCCCCAATTTTGAATGTTGTTCAGGTGCCTCTCCTAAAACTGCATGCTTAATGCAAAAAATAGCCTTTCATGATTGAAGACGACCATTCTTAGGTCAAGGTTATGAAAGTCATAGAACTTGAATGATGGATCTTAAAAGCTTGTGTTAAGGTTTGGAAAAGAAACCAATAGATTGTGTATAGTGCCGTGGTACTTTTGAAAATTCTTTTATTGGCTCTATCTGCAAAGTTTACTGGACTGAATTTCTAGTTTTTGTTAAATGGGGGTTTTAAACACATGATTGCTGGAATTGCTTTATCGGCAAGATACAAGCAATCAGATTGAAGGAATCTGTGCTGCAGCCAGTTTTCATTTGTGCATCATTCACTGCAGTGAGGAACAAAGAGATGTAGGAAGAATATGTTTACTATGGTTTTGGAGATTTGAGTGTGTTGTAGTCATATTGTTCATATTTTATATGAAGCTTAACGGGGGGCGAGGTTAAAGTGAATGTATCTTAGAAAATATTCATGAAGTTGTTTTTCATATTAAAGAATTCTCTCCAAGCACATAATAATAGAACAGAAACATCCCTTTGTCTAGGTCAATGGCTGACTGATGATAGCAGGAAAAAAGGTGTGTGTGGTGGTGGTAGAAGTGGTGTACAGAAAACTGTTAATTTCTGGGTTTGTGTGTCTGCATATACTTTGCTATTCATATTGGATGGCCCAGCATTATTCCCAATTGAAGTCTTTAAACTGATGTGTTGGATTAGTTTTATATTAGATCATAATACATTATTTCCTAAAGGATGCTTGGGTTGTAACTACTTTCTACCTTGTTGTGGTGACAGTTTATGATAGCGCTACATGATACTTCAATTCTAGTGTGATATACCAATTCTTCTGCTTTTGGAGCTTGTCTGGAATCAAACATCAACTAGGTTCAAAAGTAATTATTTTTTTATTTCAATTCTATAAAGTATACAACAGGCACTCAGCAATTACAGCTGCAGAAAAAATACAGAGCAAATCAAAGCAGGTTAAGTTTATGAAAAAGTTTTTCATCTACATCAAAAGAGTGCAAGTGGTCGGCGACCATTTGATGACAGTTGTTGCATTCTGACTAACAAAGGACTCTTTCATGTAGAACAAGTTGTAAGAGAACAATTAAACAACCATAGCTGTAAGAATACAAAAGAACTGACCAGTTGTAGAAACATCATACAGTGAAAGAAATGTAATAGATGATGCTAAAAGAAATGTCCCTTTACTTGGGAAGCCCAAACCTCTGAGTCATCAAGGGCTCAGAGCTCTGTCTGTTGCTGCAGGGGTACATAGAGAGGAGGGCTAACGACACACTTTCCATGTTTAGCTTTCTAGGTCCATTGAAAACTTGCCTCATAAATGATTTGCATATACAATAACTCAGAGAAAGCATCCTGTTTTGTTGAGTGGTGCACCAAAGGTCCTTTTTCATCATTGGTTTCATAATGCGGTGTGGCTAGCAGTCACTTTCCAATTTTTCTTCTGTGTTGGACCATTGTTAATGGAGTCTATAAAATGAGTATGTTAGAACTTGACTGCACTAATTGTTTAAAACTGGTTCAGCACAGCTTAGCAAAACAGGAATACCTGTATACAGACTGATAGTATGTCATATATTAATTTGACCTGCACATACATTTATACATTTCACAGAAATGACGCTGTATCTCATTAACAGATACACAGCTCTGGTACATTTAACAGAAATAAGAGAACAACTTCATCATTTCTGTAATTCATCAATATTATATAATAAAGGCTTATAAATTGTTAGCAGAAAGAACTGTAAAACGCAGCAAGCTAAGAAAGGACAACATTTTGAGGTGTGTTTGTCTTTGTCATGCAGCATAACACCAAATTTGTTTTTTTTTTAATAGGATGCCATGAATTTAAGGCACTTGCAACAATGCCAGATAGCCAGGTCATGTTCTAAACTATGGGACAGATGAATAACAGTACAGTTGACATAATTTTCAATAATACTGACAATTATGACATTAATTCAAGTCTACTTGGACCTAAAAACATTATTCATTACAAATAAAATGAAATAATAATGCTGTGAAACACTAAAAAAAAGTTATATGTACCACAAAATATCACACAAAAATATCTATTTACATAAATATTTTGTCTGTGGTCCTATTGTGAAATAAAACATTATGGATAATGCACAGATCACCTCTATTCTATGAAATCATCTCTAATGTCCTTGTTTTCAATATGGTAGCTGACTTCCTTAATTTAAGTTCACCATCAGTTTATTCATATACAAATGAAACTAGAAAAATTCAGTAGTTGTGTTTATATGTTTTTATACATGTGTAATTCACATGCGTATTCCATAATTCTAAGTAAAAATTATCACTGGTAAAGAATCTAATCAAAATAAATTTGTTTTAAATGCCACATGGATCCTGATTTATACCTTAGGAATAAAGAAGGTACGAACATAAAAATCACTTATAGTAATTTTCCAGAAATTATTTTCTCTAATGTACTCAATCCATCTCAAATATTATGCTGTTCCTTTCCTTAGCCGTTTTCTATTATCCTGTGAGTCAAAACACACAGAAAGCCCTTATTTCCCATACTCGAAGCATTAACAAGAAAGTCAGTTAACAAATCAAACAAGTTGGCACTCTTGTAACTTATCCAGATGTTCTTTTGTGTAAGAAAACAGAGGGGGCATGAAAAATTCAGAAATAAAGTAAGATGCACTTTATGACACTGACCATGAATTTTAGCCCTAGTGTCTTCATTAAGACAAGATTTAAATCCTTAAAATTTCATGTTGAAAATTAGATGAATGCTTTTCTGTTACTATTTCTTGGAAGATGTAGCTCACCTTTATTTTTTGGTGATTGCTTTAGATAATGCAATGCCAGGTGCGAAATGAACAAAGATGTAGTAACAAGTGGGAGAAACAACTTATGGTTCCATTGTGCTGAATGCTACTTCTTCCTTCTCAATAGAACTTGTATATATCGGTTGTCTTAGACATGAACCATAGTTCCAAATGCTCAGTAAGTGTTAATCTCTGGGGCTATTGGGATATTTGAAAAGTTGCAGGGGAAGAGTCTCTTACCTAATGACTATATAAGTTTACTATTCTAGTAAACCTTTAATAGGCTTAAACCACACTATCTTTTAACAAAAATGACTGAAACCTGACTATAATGTTTAGAATTACATATTCTTAAAAGTCCAATTAAAAGGGATATAAAGCTTCTTAAATAGCATTTAACTCTGGATTTGTATTGATATATTTAGTTTTATATTCTGAAATCTGTAGAGGTGGTTATCTTGAGGAGTAGATTGTTCCTTGGATTGTTGTATTTTGAGAAGATACTATATTTTAAAATGGTCTTGAGTATGAGAAATTAAAACAAAATTAAAAACATATGCCTTCCTGGCTGTAGCACAATGATCTAATTGGACATATTTTTGCAGTGTCTGCATTTGATTGATTTTTTTAAATGCCATACTGGAAAAAAAAAAGCAAACTTCTATTTAATATACCAAATTCACACAGAGTTCCAATTCAGGATGACAGCTTGTAAATTCATCTACGTAGGCTACAATAACTACATAGATATGATGCTGTTTGTGCAGGGAAAGTCTCCAAACTGTTCACTCCTTATGACAGCTAATAGTCAACTAGCCTGCCAACAAAGAACTCAGTGTAAATTGATTTTTTTCTCCAAGTGAAAGAGCAAATTGGTGTGAGTTTCCAATACGGTATTTTCTAGCTAGTATAAAATTCCAGAATTGTAACATTTCTCTTCTTATGGAGCTAAAATTTATTTTTAAGAAATCAGTTCCCTATTTTCCTCTGTACTCCCTTCCTACTTTCACATGCACATAGATTCTTATTGCCTTATGCACGAATTGTAATCAATACCTGGCCAGGTTCTTGTCTTGTTCCCTGACCTCAGTTATATATTAATTAACATATAAAGTAGGGTTCCTTATCTGGTGAAATTTAATAATGATGACTTCTTCTGCCCCCCATCCCTTTGTGTTTTTTTTTTTTTTTTTTGGTTCAGGCCTAAGACAAGAAGCCAGTTCAAATGGGTTTTAATCACCTTTCTCCCTCAACCCTAGACTACACTGTATAAGTGAAATCTGACAGGAATTTGGCTTGATAAATTTAGTAGAAATGGTTCTCTGGCTACACATGTAATGATTAAAATTTGTGTTGTCTGTTCAGACACTGACATTTACAGATGAAAGATATACATAGCACCTATATAGTTTTTATTTTTTATTTTTTTGGATGGGTTTTAATCCTGCCCCACCCTACCCCAAGGTTTATTTTTATAAAAGGGAATATTTTAAGCCTCAGTTTGAGGGTACGTTAGGTAAGAAATAAAACCAATTGGCTGCTAGTCATCTATTTCCAGGACCATCTTTAAGCACGATGTTTTAAACAGTATGAAATGGTTTTGTGAATTGCCTTTTCCGCCCTATTGTGCCAATTTTTCAAAAAGAAAGAAATATCATGCATGTTGTTTTTTTTTCCAATCCTCTGTGAAAACAGCATATGTACCTGCTATGAGAGTTCTCAGCAGAAGCCATAGCAGTTGTGCTTTTATCGTATCAATTTTTAAAATCTGTCAGAAAGAAAAGGTAACATTCAGTCTCGTCATCAGCACTGCTGGGAAATAAAATCATGAAACTTCTAGCACTGGTTTGACATGAACTCTGTGACCAACGGATGTGTGGCCCTCTTTTGTACGGTATTCACACTGGCTTACGGTAGTAGATCCCACAACACTCATTTGAAGAAAGGAAATAGCCCAGACTGCACCACAGTAATTGATCATACCCGATATATCATCCTTTGATCTTACTGATAATTCTAGCAAGGTACAGACTCTTTTACTAGATTGAAGTGTTTTTTACAGTCTTTCAGATTATAGTCAGAGCAAAGCAAGATCATTGCAAGAATAGAAAACATCTCTTTACTGGCGAAAGGCTTTGCTTCAGGACCACCATGTCAACTGCTATTTTAGGTTCAAACAGAAAACATGTAAAGAGCACTATTGTCATCTAAGCAATGAGTCCTAATGCCACTGTAGTTACTGGAGCAGCATCAATCAAAGGCATTATGGTGACCCCGAGCACGAATCTTCTCTCTTTCCCTCAGGTTTGCTGGCAGCTGTCTCAGAAAAAGCTGTCTTCAGCAAGGCAGACGCAGGTAAGAGAAACACATTAGAAGTCTATGTCCCATCCTGAGTTGTCATCAGGCGGTGGTTCATCATTGTCCTCAGGGAAACTGTCGAAATTGCTTGTGTCTGTGGGTGATGCGACCTGTAAACAGAGAGAATGAAGGGCAGAGGGTTTTCTTGTATCCATTGTTGGTGGGTTTTTTTTTTTATAGTAGAATTCCAAGCTAGGGTTTTAGAAAACGATCTTGATTCATTCCTCATCAGTGGCTCTTTTAATGTGTCTACCGTGTAGCAGGTATTATGCTTTGTACTGGAGTTAACACCAGTGAGTAAAAACAGAAACAGTGCTTGCTCTCTTGAAGTTTATACTCTAGGAAGTTATAAATTATATGGTTAAAACAGTCCCATAAATCTGTATATTAATTATAAAGTTTGTTTACTATTATAAAAAATAAGTACCATACATGGATTGAGAATGATCAGGGGAAGCTTATTGGAGGAAAGTATTATCTGAAGCCCAAGAACTGATGAGTTCAATAAAGAGGGTCTGGTCTGTGTAAAGGTCCTAAGTGGGAAGAACTTGATGATCGCAAGTAACCAAAAGAGGTGAATGTGGCTGCTGTACAAGAGGGAGGGAGAGTGGGATGAGGTGAGGGTGCAGAAATTGGCAGGAGCCAGGTGATGTAATGGCCTTACAGACCATGGTAAGGGCTCGGTGCTTATTCTACGTATAATGAAACAAGTAAAGCTCCTGAAAATTTAGTGGGCACAGTCCAATCTTCTGCAGAGCGTCAGTAAAAGTAATAAAGAAACACCCTTTAATTGCCTCATATCCTATACTATTTAGAACCATTTACTGTGATAGATGTGTTTGTGTGTTTCCCATTAAATATTAGTATTACAGAAAGGAAGACCCCAGAAAAATTTAAAGCTTGGGAGAATCATTCTTCTTAGGTAGCACTTATGCCTCCCTGTTTCTTATCCTATTCTTGTAACAACAAAACTTCCTGAATGCAGTAAACATTTGTAATGTGAGGTATGGTAATGGTTTTTGTTTTGTTTGTATAAATACGCATATTAGCATAGAAATAAAGTTTAGAAATAAGGAAGTGTTTCTGTATATTTCTGCATAAGGAGCAGTATTGGGTTAGTCCTAGAAAAAGGAAGCATTAAAATGAATGAATCAATCAATGAAAAGCCCAGGACAAAATACAGCCCTCTTCCCTTTAATTAGGCTGCAGCATAGTTTATTAAATAAATGTAGTACTGGATGAAAATAAAAGTACAATCAATTGAAATCCATTTCAAGAAATACAATGTGAAAACTTAGTCCACTTAGTGGACTGGCTATTTAACTCAGTCTGATATAGTAAGAAAAAAAAATAAAGTTAAGAGAAGAGAATTATTTTCTTTTAGAAACTGATGAAAGCGTGAGAAGATGAAACCATCCCTGGGAGTGCTTTAAAAACTAATAGGGCTGGTGGGTGTGTGGGAAGTGGGACTCTGTGGGTGCATACACGAAAAGAGAACTGTTGAAACTAGGGCTAGAGATTCATTATATTCTTCTGTGTACACTTGTATATGTTTAAACTTTTCCATAATAAACGTCACCTTTTATTCATGAGTAAGATAAACTTGTGTTAAATAGTTAATAAAGGTACAGATAAAATGCATATACAGTAACTGTCCTTAATGTATCTATTTTAAGCTTGGATTTTAATATATATTATTATCTTATGGTGGTACTTCCATAGTTTATATAACCTGATGATTGGATAAAATTTTAAAAATAACACATCTTCGGTGACTGACATAAACACCACCAAGGAAGCTGCACAATTATGAACGGGAACGTCTACTTACACTTGGTATTATAGGAGGTGTCAAGGTGCCTTTTCTTAAGCCTTCCCAATTAAAGCCCTCAAACCATCTAGGAAAGGACAAACACACACAGTTAAAGGCATTTTATCTCAGCTAAAACCTTTTTATTGCAACACATACCATGTATATGACTGATGGAAAATAATGAGGCCAGCATTTTCAATACAACAAAAATATTTTCTGTGTAATTGCAGGTTTTCCCCAATGATCTTATTTTATGAGATGCATATTTTGGAAAGTCTAATTGTCAAGATTTTAAATGCTGACTAGAAAGCAACTCTTTTTATGCTAGTCATTTCAGGCATAATGCTTATATATGAACTTGTTCCTACATCATTATTATAATTTAATAAATGTCATAGTATGCTTGGCCCCGTGCCTTAAAGGATATTTTAAGGAAGTGGAATCAGAGCATAGAAGGTCAGGAACAACAATTATCTTTCCATCTTTGCAACCAATTCAGTGGGCAGCCTTGGCTAATTAACTTCTTCACATAATTGTATTATTCTCTGTATGTCCTACCTACTTCTCCTTTTTTTTTTTCTTAAAAGACTGAAGGTATTTCAATTACAGCTTTTCTGTGAAAATGACAACCAAATAAACAAAACTAACTTGTTTCTCTTTGAAAGGGTTTCACCATTAATAAAAGCTTCCACCACATTCTTAGCAGCCCTTTCCATTTTTAGATAATCTTATTTAATCTTAGGTATTTCTGTAAAGAAGTTCCCTTGATAGGGGCACAATTCTGTGACTGTTACATAAATGGGAAAATGAATGGGCTTGTTTTAATTCTAGACCATCAAGTCAACATAGGAAAGGACAGTCTGATATTTAAGAAGCTGCTGTTTTTTTTTTTAACTGCCCTTTGTCCCTCACCCCTATGATATGTTAGGAAATGTTTTGAAAATTTCATTTTTTATTTAGCCTAGAAAATGAGGCTAATTTTAAATAATAGAAACCCATAATTTAAAAAAAAGACACATTTATTCTTTATGTCAGGGAGGTATGCGTTGGGAGAAGTTGACATCAGTGAATTTATCTGGAATGCCACAGAGTGAAATGTTTCTAAATCAAGTCCCAGACACACAACTAGAAAGGCATTTTAAAAACTAACTAGCTTTCACTCTCTCTCTGGATATTCATATAGGTAACTATATCAGTTATAGACTCACTAACTTGCACTTTAAAAAAAATAACACCTCGGGGAAGCGCTTGCCAGGTGTTTTGAACTCTCTCTCAAAACTAAAGTTATAAAGAAAATAATACTTACTTGTGCTTTTGAATGTCTTTCACTCCGTTTTTCAAATTCCCTAATCTTTCTGATGGATTGTCCCTATAAATAAAATAAAAATTGATAAGGAATCTAATTTTTTACGTGGTGACCCTTTCAAAAATATGATGGTTGACATAGTTACCTGCATAGTTTTTTAATTAAATTAGCAGCATTTTTGGCAATCTTCTTTGGAAATTCAATCATGTCAATCCCCCTCAATATGATGTTATAGGTTTTCATAGGATCTGGGCCTGAGAAAGGTGGGCTGTAAGAATGAGACATGAAAAGAGATTATGCTTTTATTTTCTAAGTAATAAAATGTAAATTGTTATAAAATCTTCCAATGACATCAATTCCCACTTTGGGCCTTGTATTAATAGTGATAAACGGAATGAACTGGATAAATATAATAGCAACTCAGTGAGGAAGACCTTACTCACTTAGCAAAACCATCAAGATTGAGTTCGTCTGTTGTGCCCCTCCTTTCTCTTTGGTACAGGTGTCCTGCCCATTTTGCCTTCTTGCTGTCACTGATCATTCCAGATGTGAATTCTACTCTCTGGCACTTTGGATCTTTCTTCCCTTTATTGCCTCACTGATGACACGTGGAATGAAGTCCAGCATTCTTAGGATGGGCTATGAGAGCATTGATGATGGAGCCCCAGCCATGTCGTCACTGCTCTCGCTCACTGAGGTCCAGTCCCATTCTGTCTGCTCCTCTAAAACCTCAAGTACTTTCCCTACCCAAGGGTGCTTATTTTACCTGGAATGTCCTCCTTCCCATGCTTTATCTGGCTCTTGCCTCATTTATCAAGGCCCAGCTTGAATCTTATGTTGCTTCCACAGAAAGGCTCATTCTGATCAACCTAATATAACCAGTCATTTAACCCATATGAACTAATCACAATCGAACATTCTTATCTAACACTCTAAACTTTAATCTAAATCAGAATTCCCTGCTACAGCCTCATAGCACCCTGTATGCCGTTTATTATACCATGTAATTACCTCTTCATTTGTGTGGTTGTTTTATGTCTGTCTCCCTTTTCAGACTAAGTTTTTAAGAATAGCTGGTGTTGCTAAA
Organism: Tamandua tetradactyla; assembly: GCF_023851605.1. Lineage (NCBI taxonomy): Eukaryota > Metazoa > Chordata > Mammalia > Pilosa > Myrmecophagidae > Tamandua > Tamandua tetradactyla. The sequence goes on from NC_135339.1 coordinate 44,869,158, forward strand.
ATCTAGTAAAGTACCTAGCACATCATAGATGGTCCATACTAATTTGTTGAATTAATGATTTTAAAGAATGGTGCTACTCCTATCCTTTTCTCCCTGTTCCTCAGTCCTCACTAGATAACCCAATGCACGCCATCCTCTTTGCTAACAAAAATGTAATCCCTGAGCCTTCTTGAGTCAGATTTGTGGACCTTTTTACATATCTGCCCTCACAGCATGTTTTATGCCATGCCCAGAGAATACAGAGAAGACTGAAGTCGATCTTTCCATCAAAATTTTCACAGTTAACAGAGGAGATTACGATATACCTTGACAAATGATTTCTTTGGAAAATAGTTTATTCTCCTAATACAGGGTTCGTGTCTCTTTGGGGAAGAAATTATATGGACCATTTTTTTTTCCTATCATGTTCATTAATAGCAGTTCAGATGGTTTCTTTTCATCCAGCAGGAGAAAAACACTGAGTTACTTAAAACGTAGAGTGGTAGATTTACTTGTGCTAAAGGCTACAACGGTATCTGATGTGAATTTTTCCCCATTTCCTGTGACAAATTCTTTCTATTTACTTTAACATGTCATTAGCTAGTAATTGCTAGCCAATTTTCTATCACTTTAGAAAATGTATAACAGGAAAGTCTATTTAGTATTTGCTCAGATTTTTAAAATGTTTTTATGCAATTATGTTATAATTGAATATTTTCTTTACTCTCTAAGTTGATTTGTCAGTTTTGACTTTTACATTAAAAATGAGGAAGAACCACATCTTGAATGTGTAGCTTTCTTTTTTGCAATGATTTGCTTCAATTGTAAAGAATATTTAATGTTTTTCTAATTTACACTTTTGATTTTATATTTACTTATCTTAGAACAAAAATAACTTATTAATGAGTTACTTTTGTGGTTTTTACAAGTGATACAAGCTCAATATAAGAAATTCATGAAGTATGTACAACATATAAAAGTACCTAGAAATCATCCAATATCCCAAAGTAGTAATAATAATAATAATCACGTGATGAACATAATTTCACACATTTTCTTCTGTAGATTGGGAGACACAGTATTATACTATAGTTGCTTTTTAAAATAAAAATTATTCAATTAATTTTACTCGAAGTTAACCAGAGGAATGCAACTGAAAGAACTGTTGAATTTTGAATACATGCTTTTGCATCAATAGTAGATAAAAATTTTTCTAGGTTACTGTGTTAGATTAGATTCAGTTGTCAACTTGGCCAGGTGAAGGTACCTAGTTCTGCTGCTGTGGACATGAGCCACTGATACTTGAACCCCATCTGTTCCTCATTACATCTGCAGTCAGCTAAGAGGTGTGCCTGCTGCAATGAATGATGTTTGATTTAATTGGCTGGTGCTTAAATGAGAGAGTTCAATGCCACACAGCCCAAGCAGCTCAGCATACCTCATCTCAGCACTCGCAGCTCAGCCCAGGCCTTTGGAGATGCAAAAAGGAATCACCCTGGGGAAAGTTGCTGGAACCCAGAGGTCTGGAGAGAAGGCCAGCAGAGATCACCCTGTGCCTTCCCGCATAAAAAAGAACCTCAGTTGAAAGTTGGCTGCCTTTCCTGTGAAGAATTATACATCAACTAAATGTATAGTTCTTTTATTGAAAGCCAATCCGTCTCTGGTGCATTGCATTCCACCAGTTAGCAAACTAGAATAGTCACCGATAATTTATTTGAAGTTAACATAGACGTTTCAAGAGGTGTAATAACACAACTATCTCTGGCAATGGTAGTAGTAATAGTAACCTCTAATGTATGAAATGCTTGCTATATGCCGGATATTCTTCTAAGTGCTTCATGTATTCCCTCAATCCTCACAAATAACTGTGAGGCTAAGGGTCCCAAGTTACCCTCTTGTTTTCACTTTAGCTGCTAGTCCTCTTATGAAATTCTTTTGTACCCCACTCATACCCCACTCCCCTTCTTACACTGTCCCTACCCTCTTACAGGTTCCTCTCAGCTTCTTAGACATGAACTACTGCCATGAACTTCAAAATAACCTCCCCATCTGTTCTAGTTTGCTAGCTGCTGGAATGCAACACACCAGAGACGGATTGGCTTTTAATAAAAGGGGATTTATTTTGTTGGTTCTTCAGAGGAAAGGCAGCTAACTTTCCACTGAGGTTCTTTCTTACGTGGAAGGCACAAGATGGTCTCTGCTGGTCTTCTCTCCAGGCCCCTGGGTTCCAACAACTTTCCCCGGGGTGACTTCTTTCTGCATCTCCAAAGGCCTGGGCTGAGCTGCTAGTGCTGAGATGAGAAATGCCGAGCTGCTTAGCTGTGCTACATTAGATCTCTCATTTAAGCACCAGCCAATTAAGTCAAATGTCACTCATTGCAGCAGACACGCCTCCTAGCCGACTGCAGATGTAATTGGCAACAGATGAGGTTCACGTACCGTTGGCTTATGTCCGCATCAACGAGATTAGGTATGCTCCCCTGGCCAAGTTGACAACTGAATCTAACTAACACACCCTCCATCTTCCAGTTCACCCAGTACACACACATTACTGCTAACTTGCTTTCCCTAAATAACAAGACACATTTCACTTCCTCTCTGGGTGGCGTCCAAACACTCAGGTGCAGCACTCATGATCGTTGAAGGATGGCTCTTCTTAGTCTCCCATTATTTTCTTACATGTTTACATGTCTATGCCCACTCCTGACCCTCTGTTTTAAGTCATGCAACCCTGCATGGGATGCCCTTACCCTTGTTCTCTACTTTTAAGCCCTATTCTTCCTGTGCGTCTCAACTGCAGTCTTATCTTCTCAAAACCTCCCTGGACAACCGGTCCTCCTCTTTGCTCTGCATGTCTTAATGACCACATTACTCATTGACCTGAGCCCACATCATGGTGGTTCATTTGTTTTCTTTTAGTATTGGTCCTTGAGTAGCTTATAGTCTGCCTTATACCTGCTAGTATCCAGGGTGCCCTATTTTGTTATTGTTGATTTTGATGGTATTACGCAAAAGAGTTATAAAGCATTCACAATTCAATTTTATATTATAATTGCTAACAGGTCTCCTATAAAGAGGTAACCATGGATATGTTTATATGACTATCATCTCCTTTGACTCATTGTTGGCCAAATGACTAGTCCAAAGATCTCACAGACCTATACTGGATCATTTCACAACTCACATATGTACAATGGATTGGCAATAATGAGGCCACAAACTGATACTGAGTTGGTTGCCCTCATTTGACCCGTTCTAGACCTTACTTTAGGCATTCCTGGTCATTTGCATAATAAACTAAAATGACACTGAGACGTGATGAAATAAGATGGTCTAATCAGAGTGACAAAGGCAGAAATGTGTAGTTGTTTATTAGTCTATTTTTATTAGCAGTTCCCTATCAATGTCCATACCTGCCAGTCAGAAGTTCATACATTAGGATTCCCAGTGACCAATAGTCGGCGGAAATGTCATGACCTTTGTTCAGGATGATCTCTGGGGCTACATACTCTGGAGTCCCACAAAAAGTCCATGTTTTCTTTCCAAATCCTATTTTCTTTGCAAAGCCAAAATCAACCTTGCAAAAGACAAAAACATGATATTTCAAGCCCTATATGATTAAGCTTAAAAGCAATAAGGTACTTTGTTGAAGTACTCTCATAAGAAAAATAATAATAAAATAGATGCACATTATTATAGTCCTCTTCTAAAAGGGATGATCTATATTGCAGTCAAAGTCTTTTATTACCAAACTCAGTTTTAATGCAAAATGTCACAACCTCTATATAGGATGAAATTCAAATAATTAAAAATAAATATGTTTGCCTTTCTTTCTGGAAACGCTTTGTGGTTTTCCTTCTTTTATGTCAATGGAACCTAAGGTATAAACAAAGAATCTCTCCATTACTAAGAAAATTTAAAGACCAGAAAAGTGCCTACTTAACATCATTCCCAGAATATGTAAGATTTCTTGTGGATTTAAGGAAACTGGCAATGCATTTAATATTTATTATTTAAGAAGCCACTTCATTGTTAAAGATGGTGAATAACAAAGCTATGGGACCAAAAGCTCCGCCATGGTAAACATAAACAGAGATAAAATGAAAATGTATCCTTCATTTTCTAGAAACCTTTTGAGGGAGGAGCCTCAAATGCAGAAAGTCTTTTTTTTCTAAAACAGTTTGGTTCAGAATATAAATAACTGCAATAGAATTGATCTCTAAAAATAGTAATTTCCATAGTAAATTTTTTCGAGTTCTTACCAACTGTATAATGATTAATTATTATTATTGTTATTATTAACACAGTTTGGAAAGACTGAAAAATATTTTTTCCATTGCAATTATTCTTAAATTTAAAAGAATAGAATGATTCATTATTTTCCATAATATAAATTCCATTCCCTTTGGAAGGTAGAAGGCTGACTAGAAAGGGAATTTCTATGAGGCTTTTCTAGGTCGATGAACACATGCCAGCAAGTATGAGCCATTCAAGCATGTTTTGGCAGGGTATTATTAATTCAGTCCAGCCAGTTTAATTTCTCATAACTTTTGCACAATTTGAAAGAATAATTGACTGAAAATGTAACATCAAAACCTGTCTAAAGAAAGTTATAGCATTGAAATGGAAAGCTGAGATTTTAATGTTAACAAAATGAACATAGCTTTATAAATCAATATTTTAAAACCGCTGGGCAAAAACCATTTTTAGAAAGCACTGACCAGTTTGGCATAACCTCGATGATCTAGGATGAGATTTTCTGGTTTGAGGTCCCTGTAAATAATTCCTTTGGAATGCAGATAGGCAAATGCTTCTACTACACATGCTGTGTAAAATCTGGTTGTAGAATCTTCAAACGAACCTCTGCAATACAGAAAACAGAAGGAAAGTGTGTAAGAAACCAGTTTCCCTAGTTGGGTTATACTTTTTTTCCCCTTCATTTCGCTATACTCCTGTAGCAAAATTTAACCCCAAGGCAATGCCCTCCTGGCCATATGTCACATGATTGCCATTGCAGTGGGATTTCAAAAACAGTTGAGCATCAAGTCAGGGATTTCTCTAGCCTTTTGAACAGGATAGTTAAAGCTAACTTCCTGAACAGTTTGAAGAGTCCAAAAATGCACAGCATTTCCTGTACTTCATGGCTTCCTTTCATCAGCCCACCAGCAATCTAAAAAGGCAGAGTTAGAGGGGTGGGCAGGAGAGAGAGAGAGAGATCAAGTCTTATTTTAGAGCTTGTCTACCAATGATTTATAAAAGAAAAGTGTATAAGTTTAGTTGTAGTTATTCTTTGGATGCTTGATTTTTCAATCTTTCTAAATGTACATGTTTCTTGAGGATGTGAATATAAATTAAAGTTTTCAAAGAACCACTTTGGAAGACAGTTGTGATACTACAGATGCTATCATTTTGCAAGCTAAGTATTCTTCTGTCTTTGAAACTTTTTGGGTAGCAAGATGAACAGTATTTCCTACATTACTGCTTTCTTATTAGTAGGAAAAGATGAAACTAACAGGCAATTGGAAGAGAATGCCTGAACTAGATTATGATGTTTAGCAAGGAAGCTCTCTCTTTCTCATCTATGAAATAATAAAGGAAAAATATGGTACCTAATGTAAACTTTTGGGGTTCTAAGTCAGAATCTTTATATTTTAACAGCTTTTTCATGGAATTCGCAAAAAGATAAACTACATTCTTTTCTTCTTTCCCAAATAGTAAATATTTCATAATAATTTAGTAACAGTAATATGAATACCAACACTTGAAGTGGCCAAGATATGAGATACTAGCTGTGTGAACTAGTGTGCAGTGGAATACGCTCCAGACCCCAGAACTGGCTTTTGTGAAAGCCCCTGATTCCACGTAGCATTTTAGTGACACTAGCTTTTTTCAAAATTAAGGAGTAAAGCCTTACAAATTGGGCAATGGAATAGAGCTGCCTTTTTTTTTTTTTAAATTTACAAAATTCATCAGTTAATCTAAGGCTAACGCAGTCACTGTGCAGGTTATGTTTCAGAAACACGTAGTCTCTTCCAGAAAGGCACAGCCTTCATTTCAGCTACTAATGTCCCCTGGCTTGTCACTGAAATAATTAGCTCTCCCAAAATAAATGAAATATAATTCTGTATGGGATGATGATATCTGCTCCCCTAGGTACTAGATCTTTAACTGTAACTACTAAAATTCTAGTAACTCTCTTCAGCAAAACCTGAATGGAACAATTGTGAATTTATAAGGATAAGATAAATGCTTTTTTGAGAAGAATTGCATCCATATAAGGAATGAATTATAAACTTTATGCTGCAATTTTCCTCTGGCTTGGAGCAATCCTTGGCAGAGCTAAAACTATTTAACTTTGTGTATTGGGAAAAGGGATTAGAGAAGTACCTTAAAGATCTCTTCTTCTTTGCTCTTAATTAAACCAGGAAAAATTTGTTTTGTCTACCAAGAGCAACATATATATTTTTTTAATTGGAGAGACTATTTACCTAAGGTAGTAAGCCTCCTTGTATATATAATTTACATGCAGCTTTAACTACATTGAGTGCTGTATATGATTTCAGTCCCTTCTCAATGGAGAGCTGATGAAGCGCAAAGCAAACCCAAACAAAACAAAACAATAACTGGAAAACAGCCTTGCCTTGTTTTGTACTTCATGTCTTGATTTAATCAGTAAATTGATTACTTCCTTGTATCAGGACTGTCTATGATTAGGGTGGGCCTTTTTGTTAGAGGTTATTTCTGCAGTCGTGTTCTGGGCAACAGTTCTTTCTTTTCCTTAATAATCTATTATAAATGGAGCCAAATGGGTAAATGCATTGTTAATCTTGTAATGAGAATAATCACTCATTTGAAGGATAAATTTTGCATGCTGAATGATATATTTATATTCTCAATAACCTGGTCACTAGCAGGGAGATGTGAAAAATCCAATACAAACTCAAATTAATCAGAGGGGCCTATAGGTTAGAAATATGGACACTGGAGCAAGAATCCTTGGTTAAAATGCAGGTGCCACTTACTGTTTGACCTTGAGCAATTTGCAATACCTGTCTGAGCCTCAGTGTTCTCATGTGCAAAATGGAGGATTCAAAGAATTGATACGTGTACCTAGAAGAAGAGTCTGGAACATAGCTGGTATGCAATAAATAATAGCCATTATATGCAAGCACCAAAAAAACACTTCTCTATCCAGTTTGCTTAATCTAGGAGAATTGACTTATATAATATAGACAGGTCTGAAGCCTTGTAGCAGTGGGGAGCTTGCAATATTAATTAATTACCGTTACTGAAGTGTTGGCTGCTCTTCATTGTCAAGGTTAATTGCCCTGAGTCAGCTCTGGAGAATCCTGTTTTTCTCTGTTCCTTTCACTTTCCCCTGGAACCTCACAAATGTAACTCTCCTTTCCTTTATCAAGTACTAAACTAAGTAAGAATCATACATCTTTGAGTGTTCTTGACAGCTCTGGTTATTTGTTTTGAGATTTCTCTTACTCTGAGCCATGTTGGAATTTGGAGGTTTCTAGAAAACTGGTTTCCACTCCTTCAGCAGATCTATATTGAGTATCTGCCACACTTAAATGTATTTGTAGCAGATTTTAAAAATTAAATGAAAATATTTTCTCAAATCTGCTTCTGTGTTTTTGTGATAAATCAATACAATAACTGTACATAAAATGTTTACCAACAATGTACTGTTTCATCACTAAGCATTTGATGTAGGTAATTTGTGGATTTTATGCTCCACTATCCTGAAAGCATTCACAAAGCATAGCATTAGGGTGACTCAAAAATGAAAAATTACTATTAGAATTGGAAATGACAGTCTAAATTTGATCTAAAACAGAAATGAAACCTTATTTTATGAACAGCTTAGAGAGTTGCTTAAAAAATAAATCACTTGCCCTATATAGCACTTTGAAATAATAAATTATGCCTTGATAGCTGTGTCATTTCAGTTAAAACAAGTAAAAGATGGGCTTTTAAACCCTCTTTGGAAATGAATAGTTGTTTAAGCTAGATGGCAGTAGATAACAATTTGATAGAAAGAATTAGCGGGTTACATATATTTATCAGTACACTCAAATTAAAATTTAATCACAATAGCTAATCAACTTATCATAAACTGAGTCCTTAAATAGAGAATGTAACAAAGAAAAAACATCTTTCACCAAAAAACAAGATCACTTATTTTATGGACTAACAACCACAATGCTTACTGAATCTATGAGCCTGAAGTATGTTGCAACCTGCAGATTTATTTCCAATTGTAAAGTTAGGGAGACTAAATGAATTTGCAAATAGAATCATTTCCTTTGAATTACCTTGAATGTGTATCACCTATTAGGTTATCTAAGGTAGAATTTAAATAATCACCCTCCACAAAATAGCTGAAATCAAGGCTGGCTTACAAACATACCCAGGAAGAAAGTGACAAGGAAGAGAGATAGGTGATTTGAAAATTACAGTTTCTGAAATAATTATTTAAGATATTTAGTAGGAAGAATTAACGTACATATCAAAGAATACTAATTATGTAAGTAGTTGAGATGTTAAATTTTATCAGATTAGAATATTCATTAAATAAGAATACATATACAAGTGCTAATGTATTGTATAACTGATACTAACATAAATATTAATATATAATTTATATTTATCATATTCCATTTTAAAGGAAGTAAGTGTTATGGAGGAAATGTGAATAAAATATAATTTGTACTAACCGATTCCAAATAGTGGAATAGAACTTGTGGAGACAAAAAGTCACACACTAGAAAATCGCACATGACAGCTAGTAAATGATAAACCAGGGAAATAATAGCAAGAACTAAACATTTCAGTGCTACAGTTCATGCCTCAAAGATAAGAAAATATTTACTCGTCCTCAAATCCTGTTTGTATATAGATGGTATCATTTTAATTCTTACTTTTTCACAACAAAGGATGAGCTGCTCTGGGTCCCTTTCCTATGCTGATGAGAGGACAGAGAGTGAGAGGCAGGAAATGGCCAGCTCCACTAGGAGGTGCGAGCAGAAGGATGTCTGGGTTGCTATCAGACAGACTTCCTGGTTAAATCCCTGAGGCTCAGAGGTGTAACCCTGTTCCTATAGAATAAGGCTTTCTTCAAATCAACCCATAAAGGTTTCTTTTATGTTTTCAGAATAGCTTTCCCCTTACTGCTTCTTTCCTCAGAGTTGAACAAAGTGTGTGTTTTTTTTTTTTTGGATGATGTAGGGTGGGGGTCATATTTCATTTTTTTTCCATGTGCGAATCCCTTTATTGCAGCACCTTTTGTTGAAGTTCTGTTGGTTTGGAGTTTTTTGTTGGTTTGGGGTTTTTTGTTGGTTTGTTTGTTTTGGAAAGTGCATGGGCCGGAAATCGAACCCAGGTCTCCCAAACGGTAGGCGAGAATTCTACCACTGAACTACCCTTGCACCCCCAAAGTGGTTTGTTTTTTACTACTATGGATATTATAATAGTTTCTGTGATTAATAGCATAATTATTCTCCTCTTTCCCTTAGCATTTATTTCTTTCTCCCTAACAATCTTTTAGAGCCTCATGCTCAATTTAAAAAGCTAATCAATGGCAATGTTAGGTAATCTCCTAACGTTTTTCTCCCCACAACTTCTTGAAAGGGAAAACAAAAACAAAATAAACAGTAAGTTAGAGTAAAAGCAAAAGGCTACCTGAACATACGGAAAGAAAACTGCAGAGGACAATGATTCCGAGTTAATTTTATATATAATAGTTCCTCTGCTTTTAGTGTTGAGACTTCAGTAACTGTGTTCTTTAGGAAGAATCAGATAGCATAAAGCTCCAAATCATGCTTCTTGATGGAATATTGAGTACATTGGAGGGTCTGAGCAAATGTACACCCCAAACTCCAGGATGACAGGAGGGAGGAAAAAGTGTCGATACTTTCCCTCCATCTACTTCTCAACAGCAGTCCTTTCACTGCCTTGGAAACATCTCACTCAGAAGCCTTGCCTGGCATTTATGTACAGAAAAATATATAATTCCAATTAAATGGAGAAAATATGAAATAAAAATATTTTCTTTCAAAAACTAAGTTGAAAATGCCTGTTTACATCTGACGCCTTGTAGACTTTAGTTTGTTATCACGACATACTACTACTGTTGTACGGGTTAGAGAAGTCAATGGGAGTTGAGAAAAGCTACAGGGGTAGTGCTGGTCCTGTGTGTGTATGTGTGTGTGTGTGTGCGCGTGTGTGTGTGTGTCTGGGTACTTTAATTGCTTTGATGTTTATTTCCATCTATAAGTCGCCTCCTGTTCTAATCAGAGAAAAAACAAGAGATTTTTAAAATAACTCAGTGGAATGAATTGTCAGGTTCAAAAATAATACAGTAGAACCACATTAGGATAGTGCAGATAACTCAGAAATCATGATATATCTTAGTTAACAGCCTTTTAGTTCTGAGAAATGGGACTACATCTGCTTTATCACTGTATCCCCAGCCTCGATCATCAACATCTGGCTATACAACCTGTTCTCAAATACTAACTAACAGGAATTCAATATACTAGTTTACCATGATACAATAGCTTATTACAGATATTATGTAGCCTGTCTCCTAATGCTAACATGAGGTATTCCCTTATATGCCTAATTATCTTAAATTTTAGAAATGAAACCATAAATGTAATAGGATAAAATATGCCAACAAGAAATCCATTTGACATATATAAGTAAGGCAATGAGAATAAAGCATGAAAGGGCATACTGTACAAAGATATGAAGGTAAAAGAAGAACATTAGGGATGAGAATTTAAAGCAATAGCATTCTGAGTTATCTGCAAAGTAACAAATTGTCAGAAATAACATGGCTCTCTGGGAGCATCAGGGCTACCTAGAACTAAATTTCAGAAAGATGTTACCCAATGAAAGAAAGACCCAGGTGGGACTGAAACAAATAAGAAACATAGAGATGTCTAAGAATGAAGGTTTAGAGGAACAAAGATGACTTTTGAATGATCGGTGGATATAGGGCAATAAAATCATGGTCTGTTGTTTTAAAAAACATGAGCACTTAAGGTTGGTTATAGTCTCCCGGGACATTTTATAAAATTATTTTGTTAAAAAGGATTGTTTACTAGTTATGTAAATATGAAAGAAAATTAAGACAAAACAAATTTTGTAAAATTAAAAGAAACACTATTTAGGCCAAAGTTACTTGCCCTGAAAGGGGGAAAAGAGGTAAATCTAAATGAGATTATTTACATGAACTATTGCTTATGAGTGGATTCATTTCTATCTAAGACCAGCTAAGTAAGGGCTGAAAGGGATGGCTGGAAACTTTTGTTATTTTTGAAATGGAAGAGCAATGTAAAGGTAGAGGTAAAAGTAAAGGTTAAATTGAGTGGAACGATTAGACTGATAGTTGATCCAGACTGTAGCTATCAAATAATTATAATTCTCTTCATGTTAAAGCAATGAATTGTAGGTATATGGCTGTCTGAATCTGACATTCATGCTTGACTAGGGTTTGGATATATACCTTGCCAGGAATCATTTTTAGAGCAGACTAAACTGTGTCATTAGCAGCAGGTTCAGTCTCACATACACAGTTAAATCCTATGTGAACAGTGGATTTTGACCCATTTACTGTACACTTTGGTATATACATATACGTAAAATAAAAATATGAATTTCTTTATACTTTATGATAGTCTGTAAGAAGAGTCGATTTTAATCAGCTGTGTGTTTAGAAACATGAAATAAATTTCTTAGATCTCCTACCTATCCCTGAGTATGGTCCAGAGTTCTCCACCTAAGCAAGCTTCCATCAACATGTACAAATACTTGCTGTCCTTGAATGTTCTGTATAGTCTGTGAATTGCAAACAAGAAAATAAATGTTATAAACATTATCTTTTAAAAGCATGTAAGGGTTTTGAGTGCCCAGATTACAGTTTTGTTTTTTTGTCTCACCAAGCTTGAAGTTTTATTTGAGGATTGAGAGATACAAGTCCACAAATAGGAAAAGGAGTACATGGCTCATGAGTAAGATTTGCCCACCTTTTCTCTTCCTTGAATGAATTAACCCAAATGATTACAGACAAAGAGGGCTTCTTAGAATTCTTTCAATTCCAATTTGGCTACTGTTTGGCACATGGACTCGTGTGCGACACTTAGTGATCATAAACATGGAAATGTACATGAATGCAAAGTAGATTATACTTTACAAATATTGACACGTAGGAAATTTGTGTGTTCACTTAATTCATGTTGTATATAGCCTGTTTTCAGCAAGTACCACTGTCAAGTTAGTTAGAAAAGTTTCTTTAGCATATGAAAATTCCCTGTTAACTTACCAGTGCTCTCAAAATATTCAGATGGAATCATCAGCTGCTATTTTTTTAAAAAATTTTCAAAAAATAATCAAATGATTAAAGGGTAAATTGCTTGATTTGTGATCTTTTGGTTTTTAAGCCTCAGAGGTTACATAGTGATTTGGGATAATAGAGAAAATAAAAATGGAATGTTAGAAAATATGATGTATCCTTTGGTGGGGGGAAACCATTCTTTTCAAGAGAATCTGATTCTCTTGGGGGGAAAAATAGATGAAATTAAAACTTTGGTTTTCTTTTTTCAATCAAACAAAACTTTTGAAAGATCAGATTTTAAAAATAAGTTTCTCTGTGTATACGTAATGATGAGCATGCTGCAGAGGGTTTTGCGGTTAACCTGCCACTTATCGAGTGGTGGCCGTCAGTCCCAGGGCAGGGCTTCTACCTCACTATGAAGTCGGAATGAGCACCCTGCATGATCTGCTTCTCCGAGCGGATGTGCTCCTGCTGTCTGGTGTCCACGATGTGGCGTTTCTTGAGAATCTTCATTGCAAATGTTTTAGATTCTTCACTTTTCAACTGGACCTTAATGAAAATTAGAGGAGAGTAAATGAGAAAAATCCCATAGAGCTAACATAACAGAGGGTGTTCTCCCCAAAGGAACAGGTGCATGGAGCACTTAGATGACACCCCAACCACCACCCTTGCTATACTGGTTTAAAATCCAGTGAAGTCCAATCTCTTGCTACTGGATCAGATGAATTTTACTGGATTCCAAATGAATGTTGTGCCCACTTGGATTAGAAGAGGGAAAATGTACTGGAGTCTCCTTGTATTATTTCATTTCATATTACGCATTTGAGCATATTTCACAGGTTTTCTCTTTCAATCAAAGAGTAAAACTAAAAGCTGAATTTTCTCTAGTTGTTCTTCAGGTGACCGTGGCAAAGACAGGATCAGATGGGTCTTTCTGGTGCATCTCTTCACTCCTAGCCCATGAACATTACTAGAGTTAATTTCATATTAAATTTAGTGACAGACCCTTGTCTCTGCTGAGAGTGCAGATGTATATGCCAATATCTCTGCTCTTTTATCTCCTAATCTTTCCTCTCTCCTTTTTTTTTTTAAGTAACAAGGTTTTTCAAGAGATTTTGAAAACTATTTTTTTCTCAAACCTGCATGGTGCCTTAAATCTCCACTGATCTGAAACCTTACTCCTTACTTATATTAACTGGGGAGACCTAAGCTGAACTTAACTCCCCAATGTACCCAGGCCTCTGCTGCAGAGCTTCATGGCTCCCACTGGCTCTATAGGATCCACAGATGCTAATCTTCAGAGACTGTGCAGTTTTGTTTTACAGGAACTTCCCACAAAGTGACTTGTAAGATGAAGGAGGGATACTAGAGCTAATCGCTTAATAGCAAGATCAAGGAGTTATCTTCTAGTGCTCTTTAGCAGCAGGATCCTCAAGACAATTTCAAACAGCCTGTGTTATTTGGAATTAATGAAAGCCTGAGGAAGCATTATGGCAAGGATTCTTGCTTTTCAGGCGAAGTCTAGCCTTCCCCTCTCAGTTGTGAATTATTTACTGCTTCATGTGCTGGGATACTGAAGTCCTTAAGTCTCTTGTTCATGCACACCCATACAACAGATTAAATTTTATCTGAGAGGACATTAGTGTGGGAAGTTCCTTAGGAGGGAACATGAGGACACTTCAAATAAATGGGCCTTGGTTTGCTGCCAGTATTTATGAATCTGTATGACAGGTTAGAGGGGAAATGAAATATTGGAGAAAGCCTTTAACAGCCAAAGGCCCTCTATGCTGTACATGAAACTCTTCAAGATGACAGATTAGTGTGATACAAATGACTTCAGTTGTATTCCATAATAAAACACAAAATGTGAAAAGCCTATTTCTTAAAGAAATCTGGACAGATAGGAAAGATGTCATGAAAAATGAACTGTCAGTGTACTAAAATTCAGACAAGAAATAAGATCTTATTTCCTCTTCAGAATCCTTCCCAATTAAACCACTGCAGATTCTTATGTAGTTCACACAACTAATGTTAAAAACTGTCTTTGGTGCCAACATCCATATCTCACTTGACCACAGGGCAGGAGTTAAAAACCTGGTCGTTAGGCTCACAGGGCTCGGGTCTGGAGCCTGACTCACTTAGTCACTCTAGCGGGCTGGTCACTTGGCTGCTCTGCTTGTCGAAGATGGCACCAGCCACTGCATGGAGCCATTGTGATCTTCAGTGAGAATGTGGCACAGAGTGGGCATTCAGTGATGGTACCACTTCTTGTATTCTACCCACCCAGCAGTCTCTGCAGATCAAATACTGCTTTTAAAACAAAGTCACATAATTTTACTCAACTACTCAGAACCTTCTGGTGGTTTCCCATATCATTCATTACTCGCAGTGATGACAAAGCCCTCACAAAGGCCTACGTGGTCCTAAGCTACCTGGGCTCTTGCTGTACCTTGGCCTCATCCCCCCCTTCCACCCCCTGCTCAGGTCACACTGGCTGTCGTGTTGCTCCTTGAGCACACCATACAAACTCCTGCCTCAGGCCACTGGCATTTATTCTTCTCTGCCAGAACATTCTCCGACAGTAGGCTCTGGGCTTACCCCCTCAATTCCTTAAGGTCTCTTGTTTGTTCATTGGCGAGCCTTCAAGAGAAACCACTCCATTTCTCCCTTCTCTTATCACCAGCTAAACCCACTAAATATTTTTCTTGTTTATTATCCGTCTCTTGTTTAGTATCTGTCTCCTCTCACTAGTCTGTGACCTTCCTGAGATCAGGGATTTTTTGTTCACTGTGCCTGGTATAGAGTAAGTGCTCATTAAACATTTAACCAAATGAATCAAATAATGGATGAAATAAACCATGAGATTTGTCAATGGCAAAACCACAATATAGTTGGCATCTCGCATACTCTACTGTCCATGATATACCACTGAGCCCACCTTAACAGGAGAAAAACAAGGGAAGCTTCAATGGGAAACATGTAATGAATGCTTTTTTTCTTCTTTCCAAAAGTATCATTAATTATGGGTGAAAGGGAAGAAAGCAGGTGCCAACCCTGCAGTTATATAGATGGTCAAATATCCATGTGATTGAGTCCTTAATTTTCAGTTTTAATTTTAACAACTTTGCCTGTTCCTTGAATGACTGAGATGTGATATCCCTGACCGTACAACCTACTAGATTAACAAAATCATCTCAAAAATAATTCCTTGGCCACCAAGGAATTATTGACCCCTCATGGGGTCAATGAGCTATTGAGACCATGGCCACCTCTTAAGACCATGTTTTTGTAGCTTTCAAAAGTCTTTAGTTTCCTTCTGAAGAAATTCTGATTCTAAGTGCATTTTCCATTTTTATTTTTATAGCCAGTTCATCCCCATCATTACCTACACCTACATTTTTATTTCACTATAGCTGGGATAGAGGTAAAATCAGTTACCTACTTTATCTATTTCTTCAATAGTTTTGAACTTTAAATTATGAAGAATCTATGCAGGGAAATAAATGGAGCCATCAAGGGGAGGTAGAGAGAAATGGAATGCCACCTTTATTAAACACATATATGCACTGGGCACTTCCACATACACTATCTCATTTAGTCCAAACTCATAACATCAAGCCTCTTTTTTATTCCTTTCTACAAAGGTTCATGATCAAACAAAGAATGGCTAACATTAATAGAGTTAATATTAGGTATCAGGAGCAGTGCTACAAATGAGTTCTCTCAGTTAATCTTTGTGCCAACCTTAGAGTACTATTAGCAAGCCCATTTTTCAGAGGAGCAAAGTGAGATTTACCGGGAAAGTTCATCTCTTCCCCAAGGCCGCAGAGCTATCAAGACACAGAACTGAGTTTAGGCTCAGGTCTTTTCAACCCAAGCTATTCCCAGTAAATGCTGTTTCCTTTCATCTGTAGGTCAAACAAATTAGGAGTGCAGTGATTGATGCTTTTACATAGTGGTGCTTAATGAAATTGGCTGACTCCATAAGAAGAGCAGAACCATGTATTTATTATCTTTAAGCCTCATTCATGTGAGTCTTGTGGTTTGGGAGACCAACCGTTGCCTTGCTGCCATTTTCCTAAGCACTTGCAGAGACCTCAACACATGATCAATGATTTGGGGGGCCTAAGTGCTGAAATCCTACAAGAAGAAACTGAGGGTGGGCTGAGACTGTGGAGAGGGGGTGATGGATGGTTGGTAGGTGGTAGAAGGCTGCTGGTAATAAGGTAAAAGTGACAGGGATTTTGGGGAGTCAGCCTTATTAGTTGCCAGTTAAATAAGTATTAATTACAAAGGTGTACAGAACCACACAGCCAACCTGCTAAGGCTTTCTGCTTTGGAGACAGTCCTACGGTACAGAACCACTTTCCCTCTTAGTACTCTGTAGTCCCTTGGAGCACAGGCCTTAGTCAGAATCTCCACTTCCATTTTAAACTGGAATGTCAGATGTTTCATAAGGTCCCAGGCTTCTAATTAGAAGTCAGAGTGCCCGAGGACCAGTGGTTTCAGGTATCTCAATAAAGAGCATTCAAAGGCATTCAGCTCAAGTTTATTTATAATGGCAAAACTTGGAAACAATCTGAGTGTCCATCAGCTGGAGCCTGGAAAAAGAAATTATGGTATACCCGGGCATGCATCTGTAAAAGTGATGACTTTGAATTTAATGATATGGAAAAATAACCAAAACATATATATGAACAAAAACTACAGGTTACATGACAGCATATGTTTTATGATCTCCTATGTAGTATGTTTGTATGTGACTGTGTATCTAAAATAAATTATGAAAAGAACAGTCGAAAGGTGCTCACTGAAACGTTAACGATTTTCCCTTAATACTGAGATTTTTAGTTGATATTTACTTCTTTTAACTTTTTTGAATTGCTTAACTTTTGTACAATTAGCATGTCACTTTTATGATGATTCTCTAGTTGGGAAAAAATGTTAATGATTTTAATTGTTTTGTAGCAAATAGAGCTGTGAAAGATGTGTCGAGTGTGGAAGAGGGTAGCCAGAAAAGGAGGAAAGGAGAGACTTTCCCCATTTCAGGGATACTTTCCCAGTTCTCTTGCTGATCCCTCCCTTTGTGTTCTGGGGATACTTCTCAGCCTAGTTGGGGAGGCACGCTTGGCAGGTGTATCTTCCTTTGCAGATTATCTACCCTCACAAGGTCTATAGGCTAATGCACTAGTTGAGAATGTGAGCTCTAAAGCAATTGTCTGCCTTTCTTTACATCTCAATCATTTTGTCAGTTTGTGATCTTACATGGATTACTTGAATCCTCTCTGTCCTGGTTTCCTGATATGTAATATGGGAATAATCCTTACAAGGTACCTGTGAAGATGAAACAAACAGGTCTGTATATCAAAGTATCTAGAACAGAGTACACATTCAGCAAATATTAGCTGCATTTATCTTTATGCAATTCATAGTTTAGTGCTCTCTTCAGGCTCAAGGAATTTATTGGGGACATTGGTTAAATAGCCGGAGAAGAAAAGGAAAAGGGAGTGGGGTTGTGAGGTAGCTCAAGTAAGGCACGGCAGCTTAAGGAAATCTTGATTCTTCCCTCTGGAGACATGACCTTGTATTTACAGGTGATGATTTTATTTTCTCTGCTCTCTCAACCTCAACATCTGACGGGGACCGGTTTGTTATCTGCTGTATTCTCTGTTATTAATTTACATAGCATATGCGTTAAATAAAAATAGCCCGCGTTTTCCCAAGAGGAGCATTAAAACAGGATCCAAACAGGGAGGTAAGCAGTCTTCCAATTCGTAATGGCTGGACAGCAGCAGAGTAGGAATGGCAAATATTTCCTCTAAAGAAAACAGCACATAATTTTATTAAACAACGTGTAGTGTGTCGTACAGTATAAAGTCATTTTCTTTATTTGCGGTTCGCTGTAGGATGGGAAGAAATGGCTTTATAAGCAATCCAGAAACCATTTGGCAGTGGTTTGTGATTTAAGGTTTAAGTGACCTACCCACGTTTTATACAAGTTGAGGTAATTTAAGGAATCCTTGACAAGTTCTATAGTGAAAAGAACATTTCTATAAGGGAAAGAAAAGCCTAGATTGACAGTGTGCGGGTGTCTCCTATCAGGTAAACTGTGTCTAACTTTTAGAGCAGGCTTCTCTCCACTGGGATTGCAATCAGTTTTTAATCAGGTGCGCTAAAATAGGCAAATGACCCATAATAAAACTTGAAGCAAGTAAACCAATAAACAAACCTTTCAACTCTATAAATGCATAAGCCCTAATTTGCTCCGTTTCCATCCTTTTCAATATCCTTCTATTATTAAGTTAACTCATCATAACCCCATCACATACTGGCCTTAGATTCTATGTTTAGAAAACAACTTAAACCGTTCTGTTCTGCAGCAGGTGAACACAGGACCAAAGACAAAGCAGGATGGGGAGAAGCCACACAAATAGCCATAATATAAAAGGAAAAAAAAAAGGTATCAAGTTGTTGTACATTCACTAAGTGAACATTTAGCCCCTATTGAACTAGATTTACAATTATACATGTAGAAAATAAACTTTTTTTAGGGTAAGAAAATATGCATAAGAAATGGAAAATCTTCCGAGATTAAAAAGTAGATTAATGGTTGCCTGGGATTGAGGATGGGAACAAAGAATATCTATGAAGGGGCAGAATAGATCTTATAGGAATGATAGAAATATTCTAAGTGTATTGTGATGGTTATGCAACTCTAAAAAATATTGACTATGACATTTAAATGGGTGAAGTTTTATGATGTAAATTTTATCTCAATAACGGTATCAAAGGAGTTAGAAAATGGTAAAAAAAAGGAAAATATATTTATGTTTTTCTAGTTCTTTTCTTTACTGATCATAGCTATATGTAAAATTTACACTGAGTTAATATCAGAAGTGTTTCTGTGCTTATCTTTTCCTTTTCAATAGAAGTTCCCCTATTAGTCAAAAACTGTATTTTATTTGTGTTATATTTTCTGTGAAATAGTAATGATACATTTTAAACAATTTTATCCTTTTTATGATTTCTCTACTTGCCATCTATTAAAAGTCCAAATTTCATTAAAAAAAAAGTTAAATTGTGGGCCATTTTAAGAGAAATATACATAATTATTAAGGCCTCTAAAATTTATCCAGTAAAAATAAAAAGTAACTGCTGGCAATGCCTTTTATATTTTAACAATACACAAACTGCAATTACAGACAAGTTCATACACCTAGAGCTTCACTTCCCTCATTTACAAAATGGGAATAAAATTAACTTTATCTCATAGACATAGATGTAAGGGTCAAATCAGATAGTGTATGTGAAAATACTTTGAAAATTAAAAAATGTTATGTAAGAATTGTCATCATTCCTACTCTGACGTCTAAGACGTGGTAATTCTAGTTAAAATAGATGCTTGTAAAATGTTTTTTTACTAATATAATCAATAGTTAAATCTGCTTTTAAATTAGTTGTTCTTACAAGTTGGGTGAAAAATAAGGAATAGGAACATCTATCTGAATTTAAGGAAGTTTTACTTTTTCAGAGAGAGAAAAAGCAATTTTATTACTTTGACTCAAATAACTTTTTGAACATGGCCTTCAAAGTGCTGGCATGGTCAGGAGAAACCAACCTGCTACATTTACAAAAGAAAGTTAAATCATTTAAGTGTACAAAAAGCTTCTATTCTACCAATTAGTATTGGATTGCGCTTCACATTTTTAAACAACAAAAAGCTAATTCTGTTATTAACTTAAAGCTGAACCCCCAATAAGTTCATTTCCATTTAAAGAAGATAAATGTTGCCAGCCCTTAAGAAACTATAGCCAACTGAAATGCCACCATCCTTATATCAGAATTACTTTTCTTTGTAAATCAGTGGTAAAAATTATAGGCGATCACTAACTCAACCTTCATGGAAAAGCTCTTATTTTCTCTCTATTATTTAAAACCTCTTTTCTCATTAATTGTTCACAATTTATCCCTTATCTTTCTCTCTGTACTAGACAGTAACACCATGTGAGTTTTTTTTTTTCCTTAGTCAATATGTAAAATTTGAGAACAGAACACAGCATCTATTTTATTCCATATGATACACAAAGGAGAAGAGCAAAAGGAACCCGTCTCAGACTGGGGGTGATATCTGAATAATACAGAGAACCCACAGGATGGATTATGAGTTTGACAGAGACGACAAAGCTGAAAAACTTTTTAGTCATGAGGTGTGGTGGCATGGCACTGTTGTACAGCTCGGTCAATTTTATGGTAAAGACTTTATCTTTTTTCACAAATAACCATTAAGATGTTTTATATATATATATGGTCAGATAAACCATATATAGGAGCTTAGATAAGTACCTTAATTTACTTTTTATTTATGCCTTTTTATTTTTGTACATCTGCCATTTGCACAAGTGATAGGTAATAAAGAGAATGTCTTTATTCTTTTCATCCTTGTTTTCCTTCCCAGGTTCACCTTAGCTCCTCACCAAAAACTGCCAGTTGGCCCATTTTCTCTGTAACTTCCTTTTAGACTTAAAATTCAGTTCTACAGCTTGTCACAAGGAATATCAGGAGACAGCTGTATTACTAAATTCAAACTGACTGAAAGACAAGTAAAGCTATTTTATAGAGGAGATAGTTTTTGTTTAAAATTTTTTTTGAAAAAAGACTTACTTTGATATTGAAGGAAAGTCAGAAAATAAATACCATGCCTTTCTATTTTTAATTATACCATGAACAAAAGGTTGGACTATTTCATAGAGAGCATTTCCAAATCAAAGAACAGCTGAAATTTCCCTTAGAAAGGAATTAGCATTGATTCATTTCAATTCAAAAGGTTACCTACATTGCATTCATGAATTCAAGATTGCTGAAATGTGTCATCTGAATATAACTTACTTCTCTTTCCTATAGTACCTGTATTATATAAAATGTTTCTATTGTTTAGTGATTATTAGAATCCTGATATTTACATGATTTTATTACTTGAATACTCTTTATGTTGTTTTCCTTTATTAAATAATCAACTATATTATTTGCTGCACTCAAGACTGAGTTCTATGCATAATCTCATGGTCTATGAAGAAATACAGCATCAGTTTTGAAAATTTGCTTACAGATTAAAAAATGATAACACGGATATTTCACGATTCAGCTTATTCTGATACTTAAAGCATATTTATAATTATTTCACATAGATGGAGTTGAATAAAAGTTGACATTTCAAATTCTTGTATTTATTGTGCCCATGAAGGCTTAAAATGAGTTGAAATGAAACAGAATCCTGTATTACAGATATTATACAATTTAATTCACCAAGTTGTCAGATTAATTCATGAAAGGTTTTGCATTCTAGTTAAATTTTTTGAGATACATATTAAGGTAGAAAAAAACTTTACAGTTTATTTTAAGTATTATATACTGTAAGATTTCTACTCAACTGAATGTCTTAGTATACAGGCTTTTGTCAAATTTCATCCTAATAATGCTTTCATGAAGTTAAAAAAAGGAACAATTTCCTCCTCCTTTCTGATTTCTTACTCGAACAGCTTTATCAGATTTTGTTCTAAAAATACTTCAAGTGTAGTTCTGTCGGTTGAACAAGTATTTTTTTTTTTTTTGCTTACCTGGACCTGAATGGGAAAAAAACCCCTCACATTAACCATTTAAACTGCTTTGTTCAAGTGGGCGTGGAGTCAGAGGTCATAGCCATAACCATACAGGGGCTCTCCTGGGCTTAGCTTATTTGTTTGAACGTCTTTCAAATAGTGATGATCTCCCCCCTTGAATCTGCAAGGCTATCTAACCCATACGAGCCCCTGACCTCACTAGCTCAGTGGTCAAGCTAATAGAAGGATTTTTTTTTTTTAAGTTTCATAAATTGCTTTAATAAGGTAAATCTTTAGGTTGATTTTATGAGACTTTCAGACATTAAGTTTGAGAAAGTTACTGGGTTATCACGATTTGCATACATGATCACAATCCAAACACTAAAAATAAACCACAGAAAATGACATTTTAACACCTACCAAGAAGTAATTGCAGTATCTAGTCACTTATTCCTATGCTATATTCACTGAACTCTTTGTTTATTTTCCACTTTATATTCTTTCACATTTTTTCTGGATGTAGATTACAAATAATAATCTTTTGCGTTATCTCCCCAGTGTCAATACCACAAAGTCATCTGTTTCACCTTGGGTGTATTTTTATCCTTTAAATAGTATATGCTTATTGGGCGGACAATGGTGGCTCAGTGGCAGAGTTCTCGCCTCTGACGCCAGAGACCTGGGTTCGAGTCCCAGGGCCTACCCATGTTTAAAAAAATAAATAAATAGTATATGCTTATTAAATTATACTCCAGTAACCCTGTCAATGTAGAAACATTAAAGAACTGAGAGCAAATAGCGGAATCATTATTTCACTGATCCTGATAAGCAGCAATTCTGTCTGACAAATTCTTTCCATCCCTAAATAGCCCCCCAACAACCTGGCTGGCAGATGCCATCTTGCTGCCCATCATGACCCCCAACTAAGCAGCAGCTTCCGGGATGCAAGTGAGCCTGGCAATAACAGGCTAATAGAAGGAATTTGCATATGTCAATGGTAATGGGAGATATTAAAATAAGGTACAGAGTATGAGTTACCAAGAAATTAAATGTATACAGCTCATGAGCTAGACTGTAGTATAGAGAATTACCTGTTTCATTTTATTTTTCAGAAAGCAAGCTATTTTCATTTTATTTAAAAGGACACGGTTCTCACCATTATTTTTTTACATCACTTAGATACACAAAGGTACTGTTTTCCCTTCTCATGGAAGGGATCCCTCTTTGAAAGTGCTTACATGAAAGTTTCAGTGAAATGGACTATATCTTGGCACAAAATAAAGTACCTTATTCAGAAGAGAAATTATGTTGTTTATTTCTGGAAGCAGTGCCACCTAAAAATAGCCTGTCTTGTCACCTTATATATATTTCATGGACGGACGCTTCAGAGTTGAACCTGTATTTTTACACTTTCATCGCTTGATCTAATGCCCAATCACCTCTTTCTTATTACAAATCTAATCTTCTTTTAAGTATACAATACAGTTATAGTCTATTGATCTGCCGTAGGTATTTCTCACTGCTTCCTTACACAATTTCTACTCCACTTAAGCCAGTCTCGTTGGTGTCTGGTGAGAACACGTGGACTTCTGTAGTAACCTTTGCCTGGAATGGCCCTTCCCCATCTGTTCATTTGAATCTCAACCTATTCTTCAACCCCGACTTCAGTTCAATGTCCTTACAGGGCCTTCTGTACTCCAAATCAGGTCCAAAAGATCTCTCTCTCTCTTATTAAAATACCAAGAACCCTTCTGTATAATTTAGATTTCAATATAATGCTAAAGGATTTCATTAGCTTTTTTTTTCATATGTGTTCACCCTATCTTCTTTCTTAGAAGGCAGGAATTCCTAGAGGGTAGGAATCACCTCTGATATTTCTATATCGTACATAAAATAGGTAAATTTGGCCGAATATGATATGCCCATAAATACATGGGGTAAAAAAAAAAATCAAATTTATGTCACAGAAAACAAAAAAGCAAATGTATTAACTTTTAGATAGACAAAATTACCAACTCTCTTAAGCCCTGGGAAGAATCACCCAGCACCTTCTAGATTTTCAGGGATCTTTCTAGAATCACATGCAGATTTGAATAAATTGTTAACATCTTAATTTATTATAGCATATTATTTTCAAATACTTCTGATGAAAAATATGAATGTCATTACCTAGGTGGTAAATAACATTCCAGTAATTTCACAAAATGTTTAAGAAAGTAGCTCTTCTATTTATTGTCATTGTGACGAGTCTAAGCTGTATTACAATTCTCAATGTACAAAAGGAAATATATTCTATAGTAATGAGATGAATTAATGTTTTCCTTGCTTTATTGGCATATGCCAAAGTAGAAATATAAAGTAATTTGTGCTTAGGGACTGCTCTGGTGGTCAGACACCTTAGGAGTTGTAGTGCATTGTTACTGTACCTGCTGATGCTCAATTAGGGTTTGTTGATTGGATTTTCGTTTCTTTCATTAATGACTATCACTGTTAGCTATATGAATACCTTATTTACTTAGAAACCAGTACTCTTTATCACAGTTGATCACTTGTACCAGTTTTTATTCCTTTGAATAATATAAGAATTAAATATTTAATAACATACCAAGTAGAGTACGCCTAGAGCAGAGGTTGTGTTAAAATGAGAGAATCTTTGAGTTTTAAACCAGTGTTGAGTCCATATTCATTTTAATTACAGTAGATAGAAGGACTCAGGGCAGCAGGGTTTCCCCAGGTATCTTCTGCAGCAAACATCAGCATAAGCACAAACAGCAGCACTGCCCAGCGATCCAACAGCTATCCTATTTCACTGCTGTGTAGCTTGGCAGTAAGGATCATTGAAAGATCTTCATTTTACATGGAGTTTCCCTTTGCAGTCAGACTGTTTGCCTTTTGTAACGGTGAAATGAAACTCTGTTGACTGAGCACTGAGCTTATCACCCAATTTCTTGCATATTCATCACTTCACCTCTACTTTTTCCCCAGTTGATTTACAGAGCACTCCAGTCCAGCTTGTGTGTTTTGCACAAGAGAGGAGACAGCTGGCAAAAATGCCTTGAGAGTGGTTTGGGTGCCTGTGTGCCTCGCACAGACTCTGCTACACATTGCCCCCTGCTGGACAATCATAGGATTTATAAATTGGGTCACAGCACAGGAGGGAGAGATAACCTGTGCACTCCACTTGTCAACAGCCAAGCCCTTATTACGCCCAGCTGGGGTGCCATGATTTAAGAAGGTGGTGGAGAGACTGGGACATGATTCAGCAATCTGCACCAAAATCAATTTCCGATTGAGAGGTTAGATGGTGGGGCTATACAATTTAAACGAGAAATGGATAAATAAAAGCTGGTTACTTTAGGTGCACAAAGGTTCAGCATGAGGAAGATTGAAAACTGTTTCCCATCTCCACTCATGATCGATCAGAAAGTAAGGAGCTTTAGTGGTTATGGGGGAATTTAATTGAAGCTATCACTGAAGGTCATTTGAAGACCTTCAGCTCTTTTCTATAATGGAGAAATGCTTGTACTTTCAAGCTTGGGAGAGCCAAGCAATGGGAGAAAAAAAGACCAAAATCATCTATTCCCTTCCTTTACTATGGGTATAGCCAGATATGAGAAAGACATGTATTGGCACATTTTTAATAATAATGATAACAACATTGATAACATTTATTGACTCACTACATGTTTTGAGTGCTTTAGCTTATTTAATCCTTGCAACCTTGTAAGGTACATCCTATAATTTCCTCATTTTAGAGGTGGGGAAACTGAGGCTCAGAAAGTTCAAGTAAATGCCTAACTGTAAGATCTGAATCTAGAAAATCTAATTCCAGAGCTCAAGGCTATAGCTTCCATGTTACTGTCTGATTTTTCCTCTACAGATATTTTGCTGATAAAGAAGGACCAGCAAAAGGTTCACAGAAGGGGGGCGGTGAACAGGGCATGGCACTCCATCTACTGTAGATTTCTGTCTCATTCAGTTTCTTATTTACTTGAAAATTTTTTTAAGCAACAGGGTACATGTGATAACATAGGAACACTCATTTGATTTCATGGTGGTTGTGATGGGGTAAGGACCTAAATATTTTTAGAAGCAAGAATAGCAAAACACTTTTAGTTAAAATTCAGAAGTTCTAGGCACTAATGACAGCTCTTTCAATGACTGTATGGACCTCGGCCTCTTATAAACATTATTCTCAATTTCTTTCTTGTAAAATGTGAATCATATCCTGCATTCTCTTTTCAGGACAGTGATAAGGGCAAAAGTATATACTATATGTGGAAGCAACTAGAAGATTATAGAGCAGGTTTCAAATGAAAGATATGATCATTTCAGTTAGTCTTAATAAGATTTTATCCCTACAGGAATTTCATTTTTCCTACTATGTAAACATACTGCTTCAGTTATTTATGTTGATGTTTTACAATCCTCCCTCTGCCTTAGAAATGTCACCTCCTCTAAGAAGTCTTTCTTCTCCAGGCACAGAGCACATGTTGGCCATATTGTGATAATGGATTTATTCATTAGTTTATATGATTGTCTCAGTAAGCAGACTGTGGGTTCCTAGAGGCAGGGGTTGTTTTCTATTAAACTGTACCTCCCAGAAGAAGAGATCACTACATAGATACATAATAACTATGGTAGTAAAAATATAATCCGAGAAGAAGGCTATTTTCAGCATCTTTGTTTTTGTATTTCATCCTTGGTATAGGAGGCACTCAGATTGCTGAATAAGTAGATTAAATATCTAATATTTACCACATAGCGTATCCAGAATAAATCAAAGTTTGTCTTTGATTTGTGTTCTTGTATTCTGAATAACAAGCAAAAAACCAAACAAAACCAAGCAACTCTCTGACAAGTGCAAAAGCAGAGTAAAATTAGTATTGTGACCATAAAGCAAAGGGGCTTATTTCATTTATGAAATGTAAAGTCTCCATATTTTATGGTCCTAACCTGTAAATTAAGAGGGTTATATAGATATTGTATGGCAGTGCTTCGATCTTTAATGAGTAAACCATATATAAAAGCTGAGTACTTTTGTGGAAAGTGATATTATAAATGGAATGCGGTCTTCTGGAAACATACTGTAAATGGGTAGCACTGACTAAGTTTGAAAACACCTTCTTAAAAATAATTTTAAGAAAAAGAAGCAAAAAATATGGTAAAAGCCAAAGAACAAAGGAAAGAAATACAACAAACTCACTGCTCATAGGAAATGCTTACATATAGGCCATGTCTGACATTAAAACTGGTTAAAATCAGTCATGCTAAGATATTTTTATGAAATGGACTGGATGGCTTAAGAGCAGAATTCCCACAGAAATAACATCTTTACTCCTAGCTTCTGTACCCATCCTTCCACAAATATTTATGTTTGTACTATGTACTGAAATTATATTCACATTTAAAAGTTGGCAATAAACTACTTAGAAATTCTTCTGCCTGAAAAAATACTCCAGTATCAAGATGCATCTAATCTGACATAAACATAAAAATTAAGAAATGCTGAGAAATCTTTGAGGGGTCTATCACACTGTACGAATTCACACAAACATAATCTATATTTTGAAAAGTGGTGAAAACTAAATTCTTAGCTGTGACAGGAAATGGGGTTCAAAAATGTAAACTTCTCAATGTTTCATATCCCACTACAGAGTTTTTATAATCTTATGATCTTATGCTAGGGGAATTAGAAACACTTATATGAAAGCATAACTTCTATTTTGCTGTTATGTTACTTACTTGATCCGCATCCCTGCTAACCAAAATGTACTCAGGATTGGTAGTGTGAAGTGCAAGTACTACATATATGACGTTAACACAGTCAGCGTCCTGTAAACCTAAGTGAAATGAATCCATATGAAGGTCGTGTTGCTCAAAGATAGTATTCTCCAGCACCATAAAAGTATCCTGTGTGCAGCACTCGCATCTCAAAGAGAGTGAAAAGAAAACTTCTGTGGTCACAGCAAAGCCGGGCCCTGCCTAAACCCTCTTCCTCACTGTGAACGGCCCGAGTGCCACTTTGAAGGTAGAGTCCCCCTCCCGAGGAGGAGGTACTGTCTTCCTGGGGATTCCTGACATGCTACGACGACAATGCTAGTGATTACACAGCGTGTTGAGGAGAACTCCCAATTCTGACATCCCCAAATGCCTGTAAAAGAAGGCAGTCACAGAACGAGTCTCTCTCATACCCCGTAAGCAATGACATCAGACAGCAATGGACTCTGCGGTGACAGTGATTCATTGAAACTGTGGTCCACACTGGACAGCAAAGACAGCCTGGGGGTTCTGATTCGGACCCCAAGTTTGTGCTTGGGAAATGTGAGATGACACCAAAGGATGTGCACTTCACTTCATGACGTGCCCTTAAGGACATGAGTCAGTTCTCCCTGGCTAATGAACTGCTAGGAATTTTTCATTCACAGATTGATCTAAAGTTTTGAAAATTGGACTTCATTTCTCACCTAAATTCATTTTTGGAGCTATGGTTTTCTTAAGTCTCTAAATGTCTTGTACAAGAGTAAAACGTAATGTCCATGAAAAGAAAACGAGGCTGAACTACCTGCTCTCTCTCCTGGGATGGAAAAAATATATAAATATGTGTATCTTCAAATACACATAGACATACTTAAACACATACATACACAGATTACTTGGAGTTTTTCTTTCTTAACTATACTACCTTTTATTAATTTGCCCACATTGACCCTTCCCTAATTTGGCTGTAGTTGTTTACACCTCCTCACACATTTTTGAGATACATTTTTAGAAGTTTTCCACTGTCAGCTTGGCATTTAATTGTTCAGCTTGAAGTCCCCCAGGCCACCAGAGGTCCCCAGATGCAGTTTCAGTGTCTGTGAACTATTTTTGATGTTTCAAAAATCCCAAATAAATTAATATATTTCATAAAAGATCTCAATGGTAACTTAAGGATCCCGAATTTAAAGCTCTCAGACCTCTAGGAATCCACAAAGTTTGGAATGTTGATTTTTTTTTGGGGGGGGGGGGGTCACCTGAAACAGTACTTTTATTGTGCCTAGTCCTTAAAAATAATAATTAAGGAACCATGAGAAATAGTTCCCAAGTCAATCTCTAGGGAATTCTATCCTTTATATTGTTTCTTTCAGAGAGGGGCTTATATACATACAATGACGTAAATATTAACTGATGTCACTGAACAATAAACTCATAGCCAGGGTTCTATTCTCTGATCTGCTTACATGTCCCAACATCTCCAGGGCAAAGCTGTACATGGATAATGCTCTTAATAAATCTTCATTAGCCATAGAGACAGTTAAAACCCTCCATAAAACCAATGGTTCTTGAAAAATAAATCTAAGGCTCTATTAATTGGTGGGATTCAGAGAAACAAGAGTTTTTTCCTAGTCCATTTGATATTTACTTCTGTAACTGAAAATACTCAGATCTTTAAAGGCACATGATGAATTTTTAAATGAAATATAGCATTACTGGGATACTCCAACCACTGTTAAGGGGAACATAATGCGACATTCAATGAGACACATTGCTTTAAACTCTTCTTGGCTACTGTTCATGAAAATAATTTCTGTCTGCTAAGTCAGATACCCCCACTGCAGCACAAATGGACTAAAATAAAAAATAGCACTGGGCTAATCCACTTTTATAGTAGGGGTTTTCTCCTGTCCCCTGATGGCAGCGGTCAGTGTTTACTGCACTGTACACAAGCTCAGAGAGTTCCTAACACACTGTACTGGTGTCTGATGTCAGGGCCTCTCCCACGTTTAGCAGAAGGGCAGAAACGAATTAGCATTTTCAAACAGAGTTTATATCTACACAGTCTCGGAATGCTGCAACTCGGTCACCAGAACACATTTTTTGTTCCCTTATTTTTGTTGTAAGATGTTAGTTTTTAAATTCAGTTTTCAAAGAAACGCACAAGGGTATGCTACCGTCTTGTTCACACCACGTTCATGCAATGTGTTTGATGAGTAAGCTTGGACAAAATGTTTTCATCATCTTCATCAACACTTCCCTATATATACTAAAAGTGTGTGTGAAATATACTCTATAAAATACTTGGACCGTTAGCACTATAATCTAAATAGGTGCTTGTAACTACAGAATCGAATAATTACTGCAACATATACTTTTTTTTAAAGCAGCGGTAAGAAAGTTAAAACATACCACATATGTATATGACGACTTCCATCTCTTTTTATGTGTTGATAAATAATACCTATAAATTATAATTGCAGATAAGATGCCTAACTAAGTTAGTCAGCACTGCTCAGAACCAAGGAAGTAAATAAAAATTTAGAAAATCAGCTGGATAAAAAGTGCTTTCTGACTCATTAAGTAAATATGTTTACCTTTCATTTAAAATGAGGGGGTAATTTTATTTTCAGTTTATTGACTGCATAATGCAGCCCATTTAAACTGTTGCAAGCTGTGACATGCCAATATGAAAGTATGTGATACTGAGTGTAATAAGAGCAATTAATGATGCAAAAGAGAAAAGAGTGAAATCTTTATCTAGGAGGAAAAAAGGAAGTCAGTCTTTCAAAAGCATTTAAAGAACAATCACCTACCAGTTCCACTCGTCCGAAACCTCCAACTCCAAGGGTGTCAATGATGTTGAAATCAGACAGCTTCAGGTTGGCGAAGAAAGCAGCTTCAGCTTCGTATCTGGATTTTTTGATGCGAAAAAATGGAAATTTCTTAGAGGTGCAAACACGAGTACTGCGTTCAACTGTACCGGAATGACATGACTGTGACACAGGGTTTACCTGCTTAAATTCCATCTTGCTTTTAGAGTCTGTGTTTTCTCACACTCATGATTTTTTGGCCCCAGCTGTGCAGAATAACATATATTTGCACTTTTTTTTTTCAAAGTAGAAAAATACAATATACCCACTGCATGCCAGAATGTGACTGATAAATCCAGTTAAAGCAAAGTTATATCTTGGTATTTTTCTATGCGTCTTCTTGTGGGCACAGATCGTTTGAGTTGTTCTGTTTTGGGTTTGTTTGGGATGTTTTTGTTTTGCTTGGTTTTGTTTTTGCCGTTCAGAGTTTGGATGACAGTTTCTCATTAGTTCCCCTTATCCACAGGCTGGCAGCTCCTATAAATATTTATTAAAAGTGGCAAGATCATTGAGGTCTCTAGAGCAAAATCACAGCCAGGTTTGCTGAAAACAGATCCGAAAAGCAGAGGACGGATGTGCAAATGTCTGAAATGGATGATTTCAGAAGCATAGCCACATTCCTAAAGAGTGTCTTCCTTTCCTTTATGTTTACCCACTGACTCGGAGCCAAAACTCTCAGCTAGCAATCAACGGGTCTTTGTGTGTGCACATTTCTTATAGGAGTGGTGTGGAGAAGCATGAAGACCTGTTCCTGAAGCCCCACTCTGTACACATGCAAATCTGACACATGCAAGTGGCTCAAATAAGCTGCTTCTGATGAGACAAGTGAATATGAGCTGCTTAAAATATCTCCTTGTCAAAGGCCTTACTATTTTTAGAAAGGGCAGGAAGGCATGAAAATGAAGATGATCTTCCCACTCACTAAAGTCAGGTCAGGGAGTAATTCAGCTGTCTCAGAAATAAAGTATTTGAACAGCTATGTGTAACCCGTGACCTTCAACCAGGCAGCGTCTGATGCGGTACTATACTATAGATAGCAGTGATGAACGCATTTGAGGTAATGGTCCTAACACAACTTGCTTATGTCAGTTTCTGCATAGCAATCCACAGGCATGTTTGGCGTTAAGCTATGTAACATATGAGCTATTCCATTACGGTCAAACACTAATTTAGGTTCCCTACTTGGGAAAAATGTGGAACAACTTTCTAGGCCAGCGTTCAGTGTTCTTAATTTACAAGCACATTTCGAGTTTTTAAGAAGTCGATCTTTCACAGACTCTTCAGATGGTGAAAATAACACTGCTTTTCATTATTGGCTGATTATGTAAAATCAACTCCTCCAAATGAACTTCTGTTAATAAGGCTTCTCATCAATTCTAATGCATTTGTGGACTTTTCACGTTAACTACACAAGAAAGAAATTGACGCGGTAACTTGGGAGATGTTTTGCTAGAATGGAACACAGGCAGCAAATGTGCATTTCTAACATTCCAACTGGTTAACTACTTTTGGAAAATTAAAACTCCATCCCATTTAAAGGGCCAAGTGACTGAGCTCACTCCAACAGGTGCTTAAAAAGGACATCTGTTGGTTGCAGACCCCATGACAGTTTGCATGTGGTCAAGCATTTCCTGGCAGTCTGGATAATCAAATCCTTAGTGAGATGGTTTTTAAATAATAACCTATATACTTGCTGGACTGACTGGGACATATTGAAGTTCAGCAATCTCAGGTATGAAGAAGGCAAACTCTTCCAGTCTACTTATTTATTGAAAGTGTGATGTTATCACTTATAACCCTGAAGTCACCTCAACATTCTTTACATTTGGGCCTTGTGAAATAGGCCAGAAATCAAGTACCTTTAAACCAGCAATTCTCACTTTTCTTGCACATCAGAACTTCCCAGGAATCTATTAAAAATCCCACAGCAGACCAAGTGAGTTATGAAACCAACGCAAGTAACCCACTTTTCCACTGGAATAGCACCTCCTTTAGGGGTTTGTAGAAGTTGGCATATCCTTTGTTTAAGCTCCTGCCTCCTCATGCTTATTCAGAGGAAGCTTGCTTCATCAAGAAAAGCTACTCCTTCCTCTCCTTTTGCAGCACCTGCTAAAGCCAGTTCTGGCCAGTTCTAGCCATTAGGGCAGGCTCAGTCTGGAGAAACCCTGGCCTTATTAAATCACCCTTGTCTAATTATAATAGTAAAAATCATACTCACTGACCATGCTAAGCTGCCATTTTTGAACATGCAGCATATGAAGTAGCATGATTCGGAACTACATATGCTCCACTTTTGCCTGTCTCTTAGTCCACGTCATCTCACCCTATCCTTATCTACTCCCTTAAGACACCTTCACCAAAGGGTATAACCCCCACCCCCCGGAGCCCTTTTTTGGGGGGCGACATATCTGAGGTTTACCTCTTATCTCCTTATGGAGCTGTTCGTAATAAACTTTCTTTTCCCCAAATTCTGGCATCATATCATTGACTTCTGTGTGCACAGGGCAATGGGCCTGCTTTGGGCAGTAACAATTTGGTAACCCAGATGGGACAGTGGTCTTAGAGACCCCTGCCCTAGGCTCCATGGTCCCCGTGGGACAGAGATTTCCAGCCAGCAAGTCTGCATGTCCACCTAGACTGGTTTAGCCTAGAGGCTCGATGGCTAGGACTCTTTCCGGTTCCCACAGGTGTCGTAGACCCTACAGCTCAGTTTCATTTTGAGAGGGGAAACAGTTCCAGGTACAGATGTCTTTTGGAAGTAACTTTGCCTGTTCTTTTGCAAAACCTGCTCATTGGTTCTGGTTTTCTGGCTATCTGCTGTTGATTAAGACTGTGGCTTTGAGTCCCACCTTAGCCCGGTTTGGTTACTGCATGCAGGTCCTAGGTTTATAAGGGTTAATCACTCAAGTGCTCATGTTTTGGTTCTGAAGTTCTGAGCCTGGTTTTACTGATCCATTCTGGTATAGAATCCTTGTCTACCAAGCGTAAGGCTATCTGTGTTTGATTCTGGGTACACTTTGTTTTAGTGTGCTGAAAGATACAACTATGGGAAATATTAACAGTATTAAATGACTACAGCTTCTTAAAATATATTTTAAGAATATATTTTATTCTTAACTATAAATATATTTAAGAATATATAATTGGTCTATGTTTATCTACGAATCAATGAAAAAGGAAAAGGTGGTATTTTTCTGTAACATGGCATGGCCTCAGTATAAGTTACAGTCTGGAAAAAACTGGCTAGAAAATGGGACCCGAAATCAAAATCCTACATTACAACTGGAATTATTTTATAAGAGGGAAGAGAAATGGGATTAAATTCCACACGGTCAATCCCTCATGGCCCAATGCCAAAATAAGCATTTGTAAAAAAAATATGATTCAATAATATCATGATTCAAACAGAGAAAAACATAGTGGTCCCAGCTCGGAAAAAACTGAAATTGGGAAATCAGAGAAGTATCAGTCCTGAGTAAAACAGGTCCTGCCAGATTGTGGCCCTATTAGGGTACTCAGTTTGGTCGGGGGACTGCCCAATCCCGGGCAGGGCACTTCCCATTCAGACAATTTCCAGCTGGACTAGATGATGAAGGAAGCCCCAGAACATTTATTTATGTACATTCTCCTTCCCCCACCTCTGATCTGCATAACTGGAAAAACACCATGTGCTCCTATAGTGACAATCCTAAGAGAAAAGAGAATCTCTTTACGTCAATTTTTCTCACCTCTAATCTTTCATTGATTTGTTTTTTACAAGAAATATGCATTTTATTTTTGAAGAAAACATTAACTCAAACTACAAAGGATAGTGCATGCAGATTATATTATAGATACTTAAAATATCTGGAAGGCCAAAGCAATGTTAAAATGTACCAGTCTGGTGAAAGGATGTATGTATGCATTTGCTCCTGCTTGCTTTCCATTTATTTCTAGTTTTGCTAGAAATTATCCTACATGGGCAGATGCTAAAGCCTTTTCACCCCTGAGGTGTCTCTGAAGGATCCTTTTTGGGCTCCAGGAGCAAAAGGCTTGGGGATGTGGTCATGATCACAGTGGGCCAGAGAATGAAAAGACAGTAAAAGTTTGTGGCGGTTTGAAGAATATAAGAAGAGTACAACCTACCCTCCGTGTCTCCAGGAATGTCATAAAGGAAGTGATCAAGGAGTTGAGTCTAGACAAACCTAAGCAAGACACTTCCTTTTCTATAAAATGAAGGGTTTGATTAATCCCAGATGCTTCTACTTCAGGAAACAGAAAATACTGCTAGAAGCATTAATTTAGGAATGTCCTGCTATCAGCTACTATATGTAAAGGAGGAAGGCAGAAACTCTCATTCAGTGGCCAAGGTAGCAATTAGGGGAAACATGGCTTGGATGTCCTCGAAAGGACTTTAGGGACATTTATCCATAGACTATACTAGACTGGTGGCTCCCCATGCCTCCATCCTGGAATCACATCAGAATTATGTGCTGAGTTTAAAATCAAACTGAAACACTTGGGACTTGGGACCAGATATCAGTATTTTAAAAATAAAATTTACACTTAAGTTTGCACAGCTGTTCATTGCCAAAATTAAGGGTCATATATAAGTTTTAAAGAACAGTTAGTGTCAATTTGATATGTGACAGTCATATCACACAAGTATTATAGGGATATGTAACCAAATTCTAAACAATTGCTCTCTAACGGTCCTTGAGAACACCATTCATTCTTGGCATATGGAAACCCTGCATATCTTTGCCTTGAAAGAGAAACTATCAAGCAGAAAAGAAGAAAATTAAGCAAAATTTTTGCCATGTCCTTAATGTTTAGCAAGTAGCACATATATCAAATGAACTAAGTCACAGAAAATATCACACATTGATTAGGTCACTGCCATCCTGGATGCAAAATCTGACATTCTTCTATGTTTTGCTGCAAGCAATATAACTGCATGATAGAACAATGTGGGGTTTTTTTGTTTTTATCTGAAGTGAATACTTTAGTCACATTTCCTTAAATTTTATCTAATGTGCTTTTTTGGCTTCAGGGTCCCATCTAGGATTACACATTGTATTTAGTTGTCACTGCTTCTTAGGCTCCTCATGGCTGTGACAATTTTTCAGACATGACTTTGGTGGTTTTAAGGAGTGCTCATCAGGTGTTTTGTAGAATGTCCCTCAATTAGAGTTTGTCAGATGTTTTTCTCATGATTAGACTATATCATGGTCTTTTAGGAGTAAGACCACAGAAGTAAAGTGCCATTTTCATCACTCCATATCAAGGGTATGTAGTATCAACTTGACATTACTGATGATAAGCCTTGATCACCTTGCTGAAGTAGTCAATCTATTGTTTTTAAGATAGTACATACTTATAGGATCTACACAGGGCAGATTAGGTCTTCTCCATAACGGCTTCCCTAGGAAGCTGGCTTCCTCAAAATCAAGTAGCTTTACAAAAGCATTTCCACCTTTCCACACTGCTAAAATTCTGCTCAACAGTTCAAAAGTGTCATAATAAAATGCACTTGTCAGGAATTGAACAGATGATAACAATATTATAAATCAGTACCTTCCCAAGCATTCACAAACTAGTCACAGGAGTGGAAAGATA
Organism: Tamandua tetradactyla; assembly: GCF_023851605.1. Lineage (NCBI taxonomy): Eukaryota > Metazoa > Chordata > Mammalia > Pilosa > Myrmecophagidae > Tamandua > Tamandua tetradactyla. The sequence goes on from NC_135339.1 coordinate 44,905,310, forward strand.
GTAGTGATGGGGGATCAGTTCAACACCCTAAAATGACTGTGTGTTTTCTTTTCTGACATGTAGGAAATTATTACAAGTAATTGTAGTTTCTCAGTCAAATTTCACTTAAGCTGTACCATTAGTTCAAATGAATACTGCTATAACACTGAAGCTGAACTTTACTCTTGGATTAGCACATGTTGATAATTTTTATATTGTTTTAACAATGGTTTTGAAGAGGACTGGACACTAAAAAGACCACATAGTTCAACAATTCTGTGGTTAGGATGGTAAGGAATTTCTTCCAATACTAAGCTGCAAGCACTCTTCACTGTGCATATATAAAAAAAGAAGTGATTAATTTGCTTTAATTTACTACTTCCTAAAGCTCCTGACTCTATACTTGTATATGTCTTACTAAATTGCAGGAACTTTTTTTTCCTCCTCTTTTTTTACTAATTATAAAATTAGTAAAAGGGGGGAATGAAAGAAATAGGGAAGGGGATATGAAGTCCTATTATGATTTATTTTCTTTATACTGTTCAATGGCTAGAGAATATTTTCTCCACATTTGGCTTCCTTTCCCCTATAGATTAAAGATTCCATTTCCCAAGGATAGAGTAAGCCTTTATGACATGCACTAGACTCATTTCTCTTCTTGTGACAACCCTCTTCTCCTTCAAGTTATTAAATTTTTCTCAGGAACTAACAACCGCCAAATTCACATGGCCTCAGTGAATTAATTTGGCTTTGACAATGGTACAAGCTATATCAGTGTTAGGAGCCACGTTGCCTTGCTGCCTCTCTGTATCAGGTTGAGTGATCTGCATGCTGGATGTTCCACTTAAAGTTTTCTGAAGACAGTATCTGATGAGATTCTCAGTCTGAGCTAACCTCTTGCAACTCTGCAGTCATGGCAGAACTGCAGATATACAGAGGACAGAAAACCTTTCTTTTGCCCCATCAGAGCAGGAAACTGCTGAGCTGGAGCTGGGAGCCTTAGAAACTTGTGACTCCTGTACAGTGCTTGGAATGTGTGAGCAGGTGTCCACTGTGGTGACACACAGAGAAGGTGGGAAACTTTGTGGGTGGGTACAGAGAGTGTGGTCTCTACTTTCTGGAGGGAAGCTGAAAGAGTCACATCATTTCTGTAGCATATTTGAGCTAAGTATTTGGTCAGGCATGGGAAAAAGAGAGCATAAACCTCCAATGTGTAAATACAAAAAATATATACAATGTGAGGCAAACAATTCAAAATGGAGGAAATCTGACTTCTTAGCAGCTCTTACTCCATTTTTACTGACTAACAAAGGTTATCCTAACAGGGAAGTAAAGAAATTATACTATGATACATACTATTTGCTTAAAGATACCACTTACATTGATAAGCAATAGACTGTGAGGTATGTATTGTCTGTGGAGTTTTATCTTTAAGACATTAGATAAATTGGGCGGTACAATGGTGGCTCAGTGGCAGAGTTATCGCCTGCTGAGCTGGAGACATGGTTTGATTCCCAGAGCCTGCCCATGCCAAAAAAAAAAAAAAATTGAAGTTTTAGTGTCAACACTTCTACCTACATGTTGATAATTACATTTTCAGAAATATATTTAACATAAATAAATATATTTCAGATCCATACAGACCTTTCTTGTGAAGGTCTGGATAATCAAAACACTAACACAGGGAACAAGGTGACCCTGATGCAACTGTGTTATTCAGCCTGCACAAAATTAACTTATTTTAAATTTTGAAATTTTCTTTCAGCCTATGCTTGAAGTTGGGAAAAGGCTTGTTTTTATGTTTCACAGGAAAAGACAAGATTGGAAATAGTTCCATAAGCATGATTGTTAATTTCTAGAATGTTATTTGCTGATTATAAAGCAAAGATGTAAAAAAAAAAAAAAACACCCAGAGGAACAGCAGATATGATTAGTGCAGTTTTACATTTAAGGCTGCTACATCACAGTTGGAGGCTTTATCAAGTTTGCCTAGAAAACAGATTTAGATACAGGATGTGGAATTCTATTACTACCCATCTTTTCTTAAACACAACACTTTGGAGTACTGCTGGACACTTTCTTCAGAGATAAGACCTTCCTTAGGTGATGATAACAAATGAGATGTGTCTGCCAATGTACCAATGGATCAAGAATTTGCCAACAAACAAAAGGCTCTTCAACAACTAGGTTAGGCCTTAAGTTTTAGAGAAACTAAGTTGAGTGTCATAATTACTAAATCTGGGATCTTTGTAACTTTTAATAGTAGCACCCCAAATATCTAGCCCCATCAAGGAATGACGTGCTCCACGAAAAAGCAAATCTTCCAGATAATGTAGTTTAGCCCTTCTGAGTTTCACATACATGCACAGACATCTGTCACCCCCACCTTTAAAGAAATTTCAGGAATCAATATTTCTATAATGGATTATCTCCTTGCAAACTGCTTAAAGTTGAATGTATTTTTTTAGAGGCAGACTCCAGGTCATCATCTTGAATAATCAATTAATATGCTATCTTATACTTCTATTTAAGATAACCCAAATATAAATTCTATAACTAATATTTATTATTTGTTGGCTAAATTATAAGTATTATTTCTTGATAGGGGTGGAAGCTAATCTGTTTTACCTTCAATTTCTGACTCAGATATACTTATTTTCTATAGGCTACAAAGCCAGAGAGCCAAATGTGTAAGAATCATGCCTATGATATAGTCAGGCAATTAGAAGTGCCTAAGGAAGCAGTAATATATGATGATTAAAGTATAACCTCAGGACCCAGCCTGCTTTGGGGAAATCCCAGCTCGTTTTCAATAGCTGCATGACCTTGAGCAAGCTATGTAATCCCTCTGGGCCTCAGTTTTCCTCAACTGTTTTATGGGTGTGCTAATCAAATCAAGTCCATTGGGTTATAAATATTAAATGGGACAAAGAATGCGACACAGACAATAAACAATCAAAAAAAAAAGATCATTATCTTTCATGGTGTTTTCACTGTGCCAGGTACTGTTTTGTTAGTAGTATGACTTGTCTGATTTTTCTATCCACGGATTTTGAGCTGTTTCGTTCAGTCATTTTTATGTTAATTAAATCCAGGATCTTGGCTAGAGTCGAGGTAGTAGAGTTACTTGGCAAGCAACTAGAGATAAAGTTAATTTAGCAACATATGAACATATAAATGTCCAAACAGGCTATAATGTTGGGTTTTTTTTTCCCTTCCCTAATATTCAGTTTTCCCATTCAAACTGTTCTAACTAGTGGCTTATAATGGCCCCAGTAGACCTTGTTAACTTTTTATTCTGCTGCTGTATATTGCAATTTGTGCTGTTTTCAAAATTTAATTTCTGAACTGTATTGTGTGTGTGCGCGCATATATGTATAATCAAGTGCTGTCAAATAAATGGTTGAATCAAAGTGACAGTGATGGATTATGTAATGAATGAAACATAGGATGTCTATACTGTATTTAAGGCCCGCTATTAAAAGGACAGTAAATGAAGATCTCTTTTTGAAGTTTAAATTTAATATACTTTTCATAATTCCACTGTGTTATTCTTAGGGGACATGGAATTTATGAGCTGTCATATGGACGAAAGAAAAGCATAGTTTTCACGTTCCTTTGGCATGAGATCCTTACCTTCCACTATTCCCTGAGCTTGTGGGAGACAGACGACAGATCATCATGCTCTTAGCCACAGTCAGGCAATAGACACAAAGTCAGGCAACAACCATCGCAATCCAGAGCCTGGAAGTGCCTGAAACAGATTCTCGAGAGGCATTCATGGAAGGTCTGAGAGTGGTCCTCTCTGAGGACGAATGGTGGCCGAAATCAGAATTGTCAGGAAGCTGCTCAGCAACCCCATCCTGCAAACGGACCCCTCTCCCATTTTCTTATAGCTTACTTAGGATGAGTCACTTCTTTAAAGCCACCTTGAGGGTGGTTCAATGGGAAACAGGACAAAGATGTGGACAAATACTAGAGGCACAAAGGATGTTATTGGTTCCTTCTGCAACATACAGGTGAAGTATGCAGATGCCTTGTGCTGAGCTGTGATTTCTAAGTGTGACTTTCAGAAGGGGTTAGCTAAATTTCAGATCATCTGCTTTCTTGCATTTGGCAAATAATTAAAAAGACCCCTTTGATGAAAGGCCTGGCAAGATTTAGAATGTCTTTACCCCATTGAGTAATGTTCATTAAGGGAGCATTCCCAGAGGTGAATTTTGAAAATAAAATAATAAATTAAAAGGAAGAGAGAGGAAATTCCTTCCTTCGTAGATTTTACTGACAAATGACAACAAGAGGGAAAAAAAGGACACAAGAGATCTATTGTTTCCCTTTTTAGGCCCCATCAAAGCATATTTGCAACATTTCATCATGTCACATGAGTTTATTAGTTATTCTGAGAAAATACAATACAATTAACATCATATGGATATGTTCTATGTCCATAGAGGAAACAGTCATAAGAGGCTAATGTGTTTGAGATGAAACTGATATGATAAGGCTTTGAAATTCACCTATTGCCATTGTTTTATTGCTGTCTATTCCAGCAGATATTAACCATCTACTTCATCAGGTGATGCTGACCCTGTAGGGGCTGGTCTGTACTGCGTGGATTCTGACTAAGGTCTGTTGTCCTTCAAATGGGGACACATGTGAGCTAAGGCATGATCAAGAAGAGCATTTCCACTGGGCTCAGGATCCTATTATTTTCATTCCTTGCCCATGTGCGCCAGTAAAATTAAGCACCTACTTATGTAGTCCAGCACTGTGCAATGCCCTTTCAAGTAATCTCACTTGGTAAAGAGGAATAGAACTTTGCTCAGGAAATAATGCAGAAAAGCATTAAAAATCCCACAGAAGAACTTATAGCATCAATCTCTCACCCCCAGTCTTGATTTTATGATTTTTTTGAACAAGTTTATCGGGTTGAGAAAAATGGGGAAAATAAAAAGAGAGAGAGAGAGAGCGCGAGAGAGAGCCCTGAGTCACATGATATTCCCTAAGAGTTTAAGAACCAGAGCCCTTTTCCTTTAATTCAGGTCTCCTCCTTCCAGACCAGATGCCTTCTGAGATCAGCAATGCAGTGGCTTATATCCCTGGTTTAGCTGCTACCACTTCGTTTTCACATCTTTTACTTTCTATTGAAAATCCAAATCAGAGTCAAAACAACAAAAAAACTATTTTTGGATTTGAAACAAAAGCTAATGAAAATGAGGCTATAATGATTATGGCAATGATGCAATTGAGAGCTACAGCTGCACAGATAATTGTATTACAAAAGAAAGGTTTTTCTTTTTATTCAGGAAGATGTCACTAAGATTATGACTTCAGCTTAACCTACCCACATTTGAGCTTCAAATTTACTTGCCTTTAAAGAATCACGAGAAATTGTATACCACCTGCTTTAGATTTTCTAACAGAAAGTGAACATTTGAGTTTTGCAGCTAAAACAGACATTAAAGCCATCGCATCGCTAACTCCCTCTGGAAGGGGAAGGTGATCTGAAATTAGAAACATAAAGATAAGAAGTAACATGGAGATTATCATATTTTCATTGCTTACAAAACAATTTTTCACTCGCTACCCACAGAAAAACAATAATAAAACATTTGTAGTGCTATTTCACCCAGAAGTGGAAAACAGAATGTTTCCAACCTGTTGTTGCAGGGCTATCTATATGTTATCTGCAGACGCTTTCTCTATTACTTTTGTCTTTGGATTTTCTTTTTTTCTGCACTGCGTTTTTTTCCTGTGAGAAAAGTGCCCCCTGTTTGTGCCAACCCATACCTTCTTTCGGAACTAAATATATTTTATTCTCTGTAATAAGATAGTACATTATGATATACATTACCTCACAAAACTTATACGTTACCACTAAATGATTTTAAATATGCACCCTTTCCTTATCAGTAATAGGTGGAACTAAAACCTTTACTAACTCTGTGAGGAAAGTTTGAAAATGATTCCTGTCTTTTGCCAATGATAATTCATTATTGAAAAAAAAACAACCACCCCCACCATCATATCAGTTCCAAGAGCCAGATATTAAAATCATCTAACCATACCTTTATTCTACTAATTAACATGTATCTTTGGCAGGATAGGAGATCCTTTGCAATTTAGGATTTGGTTTTTGCCTGTTTCACTGTAACCTTCAAAAGAATCTACTGATATTGAACAACTTCTGCATACTTTCAAAGGAATTAAAAATAGACCTGAAGTTCAATCAGTGATTAGGATGGCCATTTTGACCCAGCTGTTAAGTTTTCACTCATATATTTTCCTACTAATCTTGACTTCTATCTATATGGTGGATACAAGATAACTAATAGCCCCGAAAGAAGGCAATGTTCTTTCCTTCCCTGGAGTCTCTGTAAAATGAAAATAGCTTTCCCTGGGCATCTATGATCAGGGACATAGCCATCTCTGCAAATGACTTAAATCACTGAGGTATGTTAAGGGCGAGTTTGACCCATTCCGTGTCTGGTTGTGACGTGCATTTTTCAGTTATTATTTTTCAGCATGGCAATAATATTTCAACGGACTAAAACAACAAAATTACATTTTAAATGACATCACCTTTGCCCTGGATGTTTTATAACAGAAACCAAGCGGCTAAGAGTGACAAACATTACCCCCAGGTTAATAACAGAATACCTCGGTTGGGAGGGGCAAACTATGGTTGCAGGCAGGAAAATTATGTAATCTTTTTAGCAATTAGCAATCTAAGTACCTCTTGTTCAAGAGTCATAAAGTATGCAAGTCAATTATACTGAAAGGCATTTGATAGACTACGGCAAATAACTTGAACCAATAAGACAAGAGTTAAAAAAACTTACTTATTTTAAACAGTTTAAGTAATCTGAGTATTATAATGAAAATAGAATTGAAATTTCCTAGGTTTACAGGTAGCTCTATGCTATCATGAACTGCTCTTAACAAATTACCCATAAAATAAAGCACGTGCCACGCCCTGCTGTCTATGCTGGGGAATTAGCAGTGGACAAAACAGACCCCATAAAAAAATTCTGTCTTCATGTAAACATCATTCTTGTAAAGGAGACAGACAACAAGGAAACAATTAAAATATAGTATGTTAAATTGTGGTAAATGCTGTGGAAAAAACTTAGGCAAGGGGGATAAGGGAGTACAGGGCAGGTGTGAGGAGGCTGCAATTTGAGCTAGGCTAATTAGAGAAGGTCTCATTAGGAAATGAAGCAATGAACCTCATGAGATCTGGACTTACAGCATTCTAGGAAAAGAAAATAGAAACTGCACTTGCCTTGGTACAGGAGTCTGTCTGGTGTATCAAGATTAGCAAGGAAACTACAGTGGTTGGAACAGAGTAAAGGCCAAAAGAGGAGAACAGATGAGACCAGGGACAAAATGGGGAAATGGTGCAAATTGCCTAGGGCCTTGCAGACCACTCTAAATATTCTGACTTTTACTGTGAGTGAAAGAGAAGCTGTTGGAGAGTTTTCAGCATTCTGTTTTTATAGTCTTATTTACACTTAAAAAAAATTATATTCTGGCTCCTGGGTTAAAAATAGGCCATGGGAAGGCAAAAGCAGAAACATGCAGACAAGTCAGAAGCCATTGCAAAGTGGTTGGTTTTGGATATTTTGAAGGCATAGCTAATATGATTTGCTATTAGATGGTTGTTAGGTGTGAATCAAAGGAATAAATAATGTTCTGAAGACTTGGGCCTTAAGAATAGAAAAGCTAGAATGCCATGTGTTGAAATGGGGAAAGTTGTAGGGGAAATGGATTTGTGGGAAGAGTTGGGAATACATTTTGAAACTTTAGATTTGCGAAGACAAGTATGCTGCTAGATTTATAAACCTAAATTTCATAAAGAGATCTAGGCTGGAGAAGTGATTTGGGAGATGTCAGCATATAGATGATGTTTACAACTATGAATATTGCCTGAGATCACCATGAATGAAAGTACAGATAATGAGAGGGCTGAGCCCGGAAGCATGCCAACATTGAAAGGTCAGGAAGATGAGAAGAAAACCAGCAAAGGAGAAAGGAAGAAAGAGTTAGTGAGGAAGAAGGGAAATCAGAAGAATACAGGGTCCTGGAAGCCAACTGGAGAAAGTGCATCTAGGAAGAGGTAGTGGTCAACTGTGCCAAAAGCTACAGGTCAAATAAGATCAGAATTGAGAATTGGCCATTGAATTTAAGTACTTGGAAGTCATTAGTGACCTTGGTAGAGAAGGTAGTCCTCAGGAAAGAATGGAGGTGAGGAATTAGAGAACTCTCAGGTCTCTCAAGGAATTTTCTTAAATGGGGCAAAGCAATGGGTCAGTAGGTAGAGTAAGGATGTGGGGATGACACTTTTGTTTGTTTAATCAATTTTGATTGATCGTCATGGAGTGATGATGCTGAGTAAGGGAAAGGGGCTGTGATCTGATGTACAGTGAAATGTTGGAGTAGGATATGGATTAAGACCAGTGATAAGTCAATGTGACTATCAGTAAAATTCAAGAAGTTTCAAAAGAGTGACCCACTAGAAGTTTAGACTGTAGAAGAGGTGAGAGTTTACAACATCAAGATAAGGCAAAGTTGGGATAAACTAAAGCAATACTACAAGGCAATAAGTTTTTACATCAATGATGCCATTAAACAGTAATAGCTAATATTTAAAGAATTCATACCATATGGTAGGCATTGTTCTATACCTTTTATGCTTATTACCACCACTAATCCCATGAGTAAAGTGAAACACGGCCAGTTTATTAACTTTTCAAGGTCACATAGCTTGTAAGGAGTGAAACTGAAATTTATATGCAGGTAGTACTGACTCTAGACCCATGCTATAAACCACTACCAGATCTTACCCCATCCATTTCTATATGGATCTATGTACATACCTCCCTAAAAAGTCCATATTCTCCATTCTGTTGGAGGGCTCAAATATTGAAGTGTTGTGTGGCCAAACATTTATAAGAAAATGAAGGTTGTGAAATATAAAATATGAATCTAGGTGGAGATTCATGTTCATGAGTTTGGTGTTTCAGACTGGGTTATGTATTGACTTTTGGTTATTATATGTTATTGAGAAGCTAAAAGTCATCCCTCTCTGAACCCCCATTCTTCTCAAGAGATAGCTGTGTAGCACTAAGCAGCAGCAGGGGGAGAGAAACAAGCTAAGTTTTCATGAGAAACAATACTGCTCCCATGGGTGACTGCTCCCATGGATGAACTACGCTGACTTCGTAAAAGGGGTCACTGCTGCTGATGCCCTGCCCTTGAGTCCTCAAGGCAAAGACTCTAAGGAACTATCAGGGAGTGTTTACTGGAAGGGAGTCCTTCTTACCCAGTCACAAAATTCCCATGTCTGTTGGGAGCAGGGGAAGCAGCTGGTGACTGAATACTCTAACCTCCACTGTAACCAGCTTCCAAAGTCCAACACAGACATTTATCCAACTATCCAAACCTTCTGCTTCAGTGTTATTTCTCTTTCTGAATTCTGAAAGTACGCAACCTAGTATCACAAAAATCCCCCTTAATTTTTATTAAATTTTTAGTATTTGTGATTTTTTTGCTTTCTAACAGGAATGCAGGATTCTTAAAGGAAGAAATTATGTTTTATTTTACATTTATTACAATATTTGGAAATATTAAACCTATAGGAGACAATCAGCAAATACTTGTTGATTTTAAAAGGCCTTGTTTTAGACCAATTTATCGTTTTTTGCACTAATCAAAAGAAAAAAAATATTTTATAGCTCTTCATTTATTGATTTAATTTCTTCTCTGGCTTGATGAATACTGGAAGTGAATTCTTATATTACTCAAAAATGAATACGACTTAATACCTAGGACTTACATTCAGATTTTCTTGTTAAAAATGATATTTAGTAAAGTTTCCATTCTTAGAGTTTATAAGTAGAACATTAAACACAATGAAATATGCTGCTATGCAAATGATCTTAACATTTAGTAGTAGGAAAACAAAATAAATCCAGAAAGATGTGTTGATTTGCTTTTTGAAAATACAGCTTATTGTAGCATATTTATTCAGTATGCTTTTTTATTACATTTTAATAAAGGTTACATGTTGATTATCTAATGATGCATAACAAACTACCCCAAAACTTATTGGTTTAAAACAACAATAAGTGTTATCTTATAGTCTCTGTAAGGTGGGAATTTTGGAATAGATGAACTGGGCAGTTCTGGCTTGAGGTCTCTCGTGACGATGTCCTCTAGGGATGTGGTCTCCTGAAGTTTCACTAAGGCTGAGGGTCCAGTTCAGAGGCGGCTCACTCACATCCTTGGCACATGGTGCTAGTTGTTGGCAGAAGGCGCCAGGCCCTCCCCACGTGAGCTTCTTCACAAGTCGACTGAGTGTCCTCATGACATAGTGACTGGCAGACTCAGACAGCAAGGCAAAAGCCACAGTTTCTTTATAACAGCCTCAGAAGTCACACGCTAGTCTCTTCTGAAGTATTCTCTTGGTCAGACATGATTCCATGTGAGAGAGGACTGACTGCACAAGGGCATGAGTGCTAGGAAATAAGGATCACTGGGGGCCACCTTGGAGGCTAGCTACAATAGACCAACCTCTGGTCCCCAGTGATCCATATTCTTACATACAAAATACACTCATCCCTTCTTAAATCCCGAAGTCTCATCCCTTCATAACATAAGCTTGAAATTCAGAATCTCATCATCTAACTCAGATCCAGGTAGAGATAAGGCTCATCAAATATGATTTTTATAAGTATAAGCTGTAAGTATAGCTCTTTGAGCATAGTTCCTCTCAATCGGAAGACATGAGTTAAAGAGACAACTTTTCACAATCCCCACCTCCCACCCCTACACACTGGTCTATTGCAATTCTGACATCCAACAGGGCACAGGTTGTCAGTTCCTTAATTAGCAATCAAAGCCTGGAAATAATTCTCCATGGTTTTTAGTCCTGCCTTCTGGATTTTTGCTTCTTCCCTATAAGTCATTCTTCCTCTTCCATATTTCTTCTCTCTAAGTCATTCTTTTTTCCAATCTTTCTTTGTCCATATTTGAAGTTAAGTTGCTTGAAGAAGTCTGGGATTCTAAAGTCCTCTTTTCATTTTGTGCTGCCTCTATCCCTTTCAGTCCAGCTGGGCAGTGTTTGGCCAATATGATTCTCTAAAATCTTTGTGGCTGTGTGAATTATTCTATTGGTGCTCATTCCAATAGTGTGGCCATAGATTCTGTTACTACACAACAAGGATTCCCTTTCCTCCAGTTCCAAATAACACTTTCCTCACTTTATGTTAAGCTTTCATTGGCAGCCTCCTCAGAGGCCATCAGACCTCTGTTAAAAGTTTCTTCAAAGTCCTTTCAGCTTCTGCCTACTTCTATATTCCAAATTTTCTTCCAGCATTTTAAAAGTTTTGTTATGGAGCGCCATACTTCCAGATACCAAGACATATGTTAGTTATCTATGGCTATATAACAAACTACCCCAAAACGTAATGGCTTAAACCAAAAATAAACATTTATTATTTCAGAGTTCTTATGGGCCTCACATTCAGGAGAGGCTTAGCTGGGCAGTTTGGATTGGGGTTTTTCTTGATGCTGCATCAAAATGTCAGCTGGGGCTACAGTCACCTGAAGGCTTGACTGGACCTGGAGGAACTGATTCCCAGGTAGCTCAGTCACGTGGCTGCCAAGTTGGTGCAGTAGTTGGCAGGAGGCCCCAGTTCCCCTCCAGGGCCTCTTCACAGGCTCAGTGAAGTGACTATCTTACCCCAGAGTGAGCAGTCCTAGAGAGAGCAATGTGGAAGGCACAATGCCTTACATGATCTAGCATCAGGTATCAGTGTCACTCCCACAGTATTTATTGAGCATAGGCCACAGTTACTGAACAAGGGAGAGGACAATGAAAGGTTATGAATATCAGGATGCTTGGGAGCTATCTGCAGAATTTGGCATCTACAGGTTCTTCAAATTTTTGGCTGTTTATTAATTCACTCAGAGTTCAACAGCAGTAATAGTCCATTTGCTCACAATAAACTCAGTACTTCCTAGAATGCTTATATAAGTAAACCAGCGAAACAAACAAAACATGAAAACCAAGAGGCATAACTTACTTATTTCAGCCCTGCAGGTGATCATTTCAGCACAAATTATATAATTACCTGGATTAAGCAGCCATTAGTTGCAAAATTCTGTGTTGGGTATAATGAAAGGGTACTAAATAAAAAGTATGCCATCACTACTTTTAAATTGATCACAAACTTGTAGGGGAAAGACTATATGTACAAATAATTGGAGAATATTAAAAAAAAGGGGCAGATAAGTATAAGATTGACTCAAGCTGAGTGCATAGGACCAGTTATTGAAATAAAGTCCAGATTTCATTATTTTTGCAAAAAAAAAACAAACACAACTCTGTGCAATTAGAAATAAATAAGGTTGGATGGATGAAATTTGAAAAAAAAAAAAAAGGTCAAATAAATTTGTTGCCCGATTGTATCACCCACATTTCTGTGTCCATCCTTTAGCCACCCTATTCCCATACCCTAGAATCCCCTCTGCCTCCCTACTTCATATTATCCATTCTAACTTCTAGACCTAGCTGTTATACCCAAATCCTGGTTTCTAGACTGCCTTACTATGAATTTTTATTCTTCTCATGATTTGCTGGACCATTAGCCTTGCTACATACTTTTCACATGGCTTTTCAATCTCTCTGAGTATATCATGAATTTTTGAGGACAGGAACCATGTTTTACATCCTTCTCTATTCTACCACTTGGCCCGCAATAGGCCCCTAAGGTATATGTGTGACTATTGCTGATTCCAACTAGTGATTAATTTTTAATTTTACTTCTTAATTAAGTTATTATTATTTCAACTGGATTTGGTCTGGTTCCTTAACTATTTAATAGACACAATGGAGATTTTCTTAAAAACCCTCCATGTAAATATTTTAGAATGGACTCCTTTGACACCTCCCCCTTCCCCAATCCCTTGCTGTCACTCTATAAGTCTCTCCCATGAACCAGAGTAGCAACTGAGGGCAGGCCTACAAACAGGCATGAATCAACAATGGAGAGAGACTTAAGAAATGTCCTCCTTTCTGAGAAAATGTGAGAAGTAAACAAGAATGATGGAAGACGTGTATTAACTGGGAATGTATATATTTTGGGAGGTTTGCTTTCAGAGGTGCATTTGCTTTTTTCCCCCTTACATATAACGACAACAATTGCTTTCAAATGTTTTCTTAAAGGCTAATAGGATCTCCTTATCAAATTCCTCTTATGATTCATTCACTCATTTTACTAGTCTCTACTAGTGTCAGGGACTGCAATTAACAGGAAACCTCAGTTAAAGGGTGAAGGTGGCTGAGCGGAATGCTTTCGCAGTGTGAGGAGGAAGGAAGTATTCAAATATCTAAAGTGGCCTATAATTTACAGCAGTTAATACGTTTATAACTTATTATAGGTTAAACTGTATCCTTGAAAAAGATGCTGAAATCCTAACCCTGAGTATATTGGACTATGTCCTTATTTGGAAATAGGGTCATTGCAGATATAATTAATTAAGAGAAGGTCATACTGGAGGGGTGTGGGCCCTTCCTCCAATATGACTGGTGTCCTTACGTAAAGAAGAGAAGAGACACACAGAGACACAGGGAAGAGACAGCCATGTGAGTACTAAGGCCAAGACTGGGATTATGCTGCCACAATGCCTGGGGCATTCTAGAAGCTAGAAGAGGCAAGGAAGGATCCTCCTCCAGAGCCTTTGGAGAGAGCATGGTCCCATTGACTCACCATGATTTCTAGCTTCCAGAACTGTAAAAAAGAAAAAAAAAATTGGATTCCTTCTGGTCCCCTTTCAAGAGTCTCTTTCTCTGTGTGTTAGTTTTCCAGGGCTGCTATGACCTACCAAACCCTGGTTGGCTCAACAGGAATTTAATGGTTCAGCTGTGGAGGCCAGAAGTCCAGAATCAAGGTGTCAATAAGGCCATGTTTTCTCCCAAGTCTGTAACATTCAGGTGATGGCAAACCTCTGTCACACAGCCATCTCTCTCTCTCTGGCTTCTCCTACTTCTGTTTCCATGCCCAATTTCCTTTGCTTACAGGGACTGCAGGTATATGGAGTAAGGCCCACCCTGATTCAATTTAGCCTTATCTAAAAAGGATCTTCAAAGATCCTATTCACAAATGAGTCCACAGTTTAACGAATAATATCTGTAAAGGTCCTATTTACCACAAAGGACCTGGGTTGGGATTTGAACATGTCTTTTGTGGAGGCCATAATTCAATCCCCAACAATCCATGAGGTTATTGCCAACCTATCATAGTAGCACCTTTGTCACTCTAGTTCCTTCTCCTTCAGTAGCACTTATTTCCACCTGGCACTATAAGAAGGAAGGGATATTTGAGTAAGGGATGGTTGGGAGATTGGCAAGTGGAAAAGGATGGAAGAGCTTAATGCAGAATAGTGAAAGGACCAAAGAGCTCTTTGCATTTGATTATAGCTTGATAAGAGGGTGGGAATGAAGAGAGAAGTAGTTTGGGGCTAGCGCACAGAGGGCCTCCTATGCCATGTGAAAAAAAGTTGGATTGGATGTTGATAAGACAGAAGCTCATCAAACAGCTAATTAATGAAAATATGTTACTACTTACTATAATGCAGAAACTGGTCTCAATTATATCTCTTCCTCTTATTCTCCTAAGGATTCATCTTCAAGGATGCCCCACAAAGCCATCTGTATAGCACATGGGCCTTCGCTGAGTTTATACCTACATCTGCCTTAGGAGGCATTTATAGGAGTATTAGTTATTAACTAACTGAAACAGCAGAACTTAGAGTGGGATCTATAACAGCTTGTGGATGATGTATACCTTCTGAAAACTATTTAGGAAGCAACTGGTCCAGTGATGGGCTGGGCAGCACATAGGGCTACCCTCTAGAGGCCCTGAGCATGGACACCGGCTCTGCACTATATGGTAACAGAACCAATGCTGCTTTTCAGTCTGTTTACTGGAATGGATTCCAGGAAAATGGTGCTTGTTTTCCTTATTTATTTACAAAAACATGTGATTTGGGACGTATGACCTAAAGATCACCTTCCAACTTGTAATCTCTTTTTTTCTCCAAAGGAATTTATTAAATTTCTTTAGAAAAAGGAATGAGAAATGCATATTTCACTTGTCCCTCCTCCCTCCCCTTTCATTTGCAATATTTTTTGACATGTGGCATAGTTTGTTCTTGGCAGCATAATCATAAATATGCTCAGTATTTTATAGCAAAGAGGGTAAGAAGTAGCTATTTCTTTGGGCCCTTAGTGTTCACATGTAAATTTGCCTGATCAACAAAAAATAACAAATAAGGGGGTGAATGTTTTTCAGGCATATGGTAGTTATTCAATACTTGGTTAGCCAGTGCAGGGTTATTTAGGTTCCTCTCAGCTGCATCTCCTTCCTTCTGACAGGTCACTTGAGGTTTATTCTGTTCATTACTAGGTGATGGGAAAAATCAATCAGTTCATGAGTTGATTAGCAACCCTGGCAAAAAGCTTATTGGGAAGGAATAACTGAGTATTTAAAGTAGGACACTGCGTTTATTAGTTATTAATATTTATTTCCTCTCTCATTGGTACTATCTGATCATATTCTAGATTACCAGTCAAGCCATTTTAGACTCAAAGGATTATTGAACTCTTAGGCAGGTAGTTTGTAATCTGAAGGAAAACACAGAATAATTACATTTTCTAATTGGCCAAAACATTGTCATTCTTTTCAGTTAATTTCTTTATTTTATTTTCCCCCGTGTCTTCTCCAATTCTCAGAAGCTTGTAAATGTGTTGCACATGGCTAATTAAAGCCTCCAAGCTCAAAATCTATTCATTTGAGTATGTAAACGTTGATGACCCACTTACCTCTAGTGTAGCATAGAAAGAAAGTATTCCTTAAAGAAATGCTTGCCATGGAAACAAAGGAGTCCCACGAAAGGACACATTTCTCTTTCTTTTTCCCTTTTTATTTCATTTTTATATAGACATGCTATCATTTGCTGTTTATTTGTAGCTTCTCTAACTTGTGCTGAATTTTCTGTTGGTTGAGCACAGAAGGGTAAATTATGTCTTGTACTTTACTTAGGAGGCTAAAGGGAAATAGAATTATTTGCATTAAACTATATTTTGGTTAAAAGGTTTAATTTAAAATATTACTTATGATAAGACTCATAAAGACCAATTGCATTTCATGGGAGGATCTGAAAATGGTAATCTGCAAATGAGTCCCTTTACTCATCAAATACTTGGAAGGTACAAAATGGGAAATTCACCTTGAAAAAGTATACCAATCTATAATAACTTTATATTAAAAAGTCTAGAGTAATCGCCTATTTTTGCAGTTAAAATATTTCCAAGGGTAATGAATGTTGCATTATGAAATCAAAGAAGAATAAAATCTAAATTATTCAGAATTAAGACTGCTATTTAGGTTAAGAGAACACCGCTTTAGCTGCAGTGACCCAAGACATTATATTAAAACTATTCACACAGTTGAGGGTCTTTGTGTGCAATCAAAAAGGAATTAGGTCAGACTTACACAGACCTAAAACAAAACCCCAACCGCAAGCTTAAAAACATATAATACTCTCTTCCTGTCCTTTCTGTTTCTTGTCTTTTATGAGAACTTCTCGGATCTGTATTTCTCCAGGGCCATGTGCTGCGCCTGTGATATACACACCAGGAGAAAGAGCAGCCCCTCTGATGGGTATCAGTTGTTAGGAATCCCTAGTTCACTCTGTTCTTGCCCGCACCAACTTCCACCTATTTTTCTACACCATGAAGTTCCTAAGGAAAACCACCAATATGAGAGGCAAAATAGCAACATCGTTCTTCATGCAAATTACAGCTACAGAGATAAGACAGGAAGAAGGGAAAAGCTAGCCACAGTTCATTATTAAAACATCTTTTGTGATGTCTATAATGTCAGCAAGGCAGAAGGAAGCCTGGTTGACCTTCCAGGGCTGGCCTCAAGCCACCAGTGAGATTTGATTCCACGGTCTCCCATCCAGTACAACAGGTAGCATATGTGTCAGTCCATTGTACATGTTTGGTTCTTGGCACTTTAGTAATTATAAACCTAGGTAAAATGCTTGCTTGTTTCTATTGTACCAAGCTGAACAATTAAATTTCAATATATTAGTTGGGGGGTAGGCTGGAAATAAAGAGTATTAAAATATAAAAATCAGAGTGATGTGGTTTGCTCTAGTTCCTAGATTGTGAGATTCATTTGATGCTAATCTCCTAACCCAGACAGCTCAGTTATATATATTTTTACCTAGCAGTTCTCTCACGAGAACTCTAGCCTCTCCCAGGATAGGTATTTATTCCTTCCCAATTAAAAATAAATACAACAGGAGGAAGTAGGGTAAATTTACTCGGAGGTGGAAGGAGGCAAGGTCAGAAGAGCTTTGGGTACTATTTTGGAAGAAAGGGAAATGGGACCTACATACCCACCCTTCCATGACCTGTGGTTTGAGAAACACAGCTCTGAACAGTTCCCACACAACAGCTGTTTTTCTGCATCGCCATCCTTGAGGACAGGAAGTGGAATGGCACATAGAATGCAATTTATAGGATCTGTTCTTTCAGAAAGTGAAACAGGATCTCCAGGCTATTAAATTCACTTCTGTGAGGCATCTGAACTCCCTCGTTAAAAGGAATCGTCTCCCCAATAAAAGAAACCTTTCATTTGTGAAAATCTGAAGAGCTTGCAGAAGTATATTATATAAATACTTATGTAGTGACTGGATAGAATAAAACTGTTTTGAAATTTCAGAAATATTTTGATCCATTTAATTCTCATAACAAACTGAGAAGTCATCTGAAAAAAAAAGTACGTAAACCCACAGCAAGGCCAAAAGCTCAGTTTCCTCTCAGGGCCACTAAAGAACGGGCATCAGAAATGTATCCAATTTCTGTCACATTTGGGATAGGAATAAAAATCTACCTAAAGTGCTCCACAGACCTGGCTCTACAAAATGTAATTCTGGGACTAAATGTTGAAAAATAAAGATGAGAAAATAGTTTAGATAATTTCAGTTTAGATAAGACTCGGATAAGTTTGCATGTTCCATCAAACTGTGACTATGGAGCTAAAATTATGGCAACCCTTCATGCTCTGCCAATGCAATTAGATTTTGAGGATCTTGCAAAATTCACGTGACATTATAACAACCTTTCCCTGGGATTCAGATCTCTGTCTGCTGGTTTTCAAAGAATACCAAGCCCAGGAACTTGTTGGTTAATGGGTCTCCCACAAGTTCAGAGGCTCAGTGCCAACTGGGTCTCATGCACGAGTCCTTTTGAGGGACGTATAAATTCAAGGCTCAGTTTAGTGCTAAGCCCTTGCTAGTCAAGTGTCTAAGAAGACATATTCAAGAATAATCAACAGATCCATCTGTACTTCTGAATCAAGTGTTCTTTTGCATTCTTGGAAATCTTAAGAATCTTCAAAGTTGCTATAGCCCTCTATTGCCCTTGGTTAGATGAGGTAAGAGAAGGATTTTCAGGGACTCAGGAGTAGTTTGCCTGTTTTCTTTGCCATTGGCTGACCCTCCATAGCCTATTGTTTCTTGAATAATTCTATGAAGATGGTCAGTTCTTCAGATTGCCACTGGAGGGCACAAAAATACAAGGTTTGCTACAAAGTTGAGCCTTCTGTAAGCTTTGCTTTTTTGGGTACATAACCAATCCTTCTTAAGATAGTCAATTTAGACATTGCAATTCTTTTTCACCTTTAGATCTACTACTATTGGATATCTACCTTGTCATCTACTTTTTAAAAACATTCTGAGTAAGAGCAAAACCAAAGTTTATGATTCTACTTAACCATACAGTTATAAAAATAGGTCTTAATCTGTTTTTTAATTCCCATTATCTTTTGTATTTTATTAGTCATTGTTTAAAATTTTCATATGAAGATTTTATTCTAAAAATATTTAGAATAAAATTAATATTAATAAAATTAATAAAATTGTGAAAATTTTTATTAATATATACCGATTTTGCTGCAGGTGCAAAGAGAAAATATTGAGCTTATATAGTAAAGTGTACTGAACTGAGAAATACAAAAAGAAATAGTTTTAGTTTCTTGCTTCTCTGATATCTAATTACCTGTTTACCTCCCTTGATAGGATAAGATATTTCTGGTAAGTCAGCTTCAAAAAAAAACTCTGTATTTAGAATAATATATAGCTTGAGAGTGGCATCACCATTCTGGCTACTTTTTTTAGAATGAGTTTTTACTAATATTTTGACATACCAATTAATTCATAAAATCTTATGATACGTATTAAAAGAAACATATAGCCAATAAAATTTTAAAAAGTCTAAAAGACTCACAATTCATAAAAACCATTCTACCATATCTTTCCATTGTCCTTAGAATGAACATTCTAAAGCACCTGGTGATGTTAGCTGGCTGCCTAAGGGCTGGATGCTTCCCCCACAACTTTTGTATCAAGTTGGAACTCTAGTCTAGACATTAAGGAAACTTCGCAGTGTGGCCCTGGCCTCTTGCATTTTTCTCCATGGCCTTTCCACCCAAACGTAACACCCTAATCGCACAAGACTGCTTGAGAATCTCTTAATGTTCTATAGCTACTCCCTACAGTGAACAAAATTAATTTCTAACACCTATTGTACTTCTTACTTCAAGCTACCCATTCTATAATATATATATATTCTCTCATTTACTCTTTCCTAAAACTGAGGGGTAGAGGTGATCTCCATTTTACAGGTTAAGAGACTGTGTCAGAGAAAGAAAGGTAACTTGTTAGAAGTGACTGCATGTATGATTTCAAGGTCCATGCATGGAAATACCCTGTCACGCTGCTCTCT
Organism: Tamandua tetradactyla; assembly: GCF_023851605.1. Taxonomy (NCBI): domain Eukaryota; kingdom Metazoa; phylum Chordata; class Mammalia; order Pilosa; family Myrmecophagidae; genus Tamandua; species Tamandua tetradactyla. Next base: position 44,925,153 of record NC_135339.1, read on the forward strand.
ATCTGCACACGTTCATGCTGCTATAGATTTTGTTACCCAGGAAGAAAAAGGAGATCAGTGAGAGAGATGTACGCCCTCAAAGATATAGGCCATCCCTGGAGGTATGTCTTAAATGTTAGCCCTCTCCTTTTTCCCTCCTCTAAGCAGAACTGTTAGGCCTCTATGCTTCTGTTATAGGCTTTTGGGTAAGGGGTGTTGTAATTTGCTGTTTTTGTACTCATACCTATTTGTAAGTGGGGGTTCCTAGAGGTTGGAGAGGACACGTTAGCCAGCCTAGTGTCCTAATCACCCAGCAGAATGGAGGCACACAGGAGAGCATCAGGAAACGAGGACTGGCCCATCTGCCAATCAGCCTTTGGGAAAATAAGGCTTATCTATATCAATCCTCATAAATCTATACTCTATCTTTCTCCCAAGGTATTCTCTTTTGAAATATATAAACCCTACTTTCTCAAATTAATTTCTTGTAAGTACATTAAATGCATGTTTTTCTTTGTAAGATTTCTGGGCAGTGTTGTTTTAAACACTTAGAGTTTGTGCCTATTTTTTATATTGCTTGTAAGTTATTTAAAAAATAGAACCATTTAATATTTACACAGGGGTAGAATACAGAACAAATCTCAAAAGACAGCTACCTAAAGAAGTTGTCTCTGCTCTGCAGAGGGTGCACATGGGCTGCTGCCCCCCCCCCTTCCGTCTCTCACTGAGTCAGTGTCCCTGATTTATTCCTGGAGTGAGTGCTGCGGTTCCAGGAAGGCGATGGGGCTAAGCTACTTGCTCCGGCCCACCTGCACTCCTACCACCAGCACAAACACTATCGTCAAGGTGGCTCTTTCTCTGTGAGCAATGAAGCCATTTAGAGGAGTCTGTTGACCCCTGCTTCCAAGCAATATCCCACTGAGTAGGTGAAGCTTAATTGCATCATGTCGATAATTTTTTTCTTTAATCAGTTTTACCCCACAAATAGTCGCGATGGGAGAATTCTGAATTTGTTCTCTCTCTCAAGCATATTTTCCATGTTATTAAAATTTAAATATGAAAACAAGAAATCATTTAGACGTAAGCTTTTTAAAGACCTTTAAATCACAAGGGATTCAGGCACTGCTGTGTTTTGTTGTGAGGCCAGTCATTTAGCTAAAGCCTGACTTTCTTATGCATATCTATATTCTACCTAAATTTGTATGTGACAAATTATGTATAATCTATAAAATATATATTTAATAAATTTTAAAAAGCACCGAGAGAAACAAGTAACAAATATTTCTTGGCCAGATGGCAAAAGAATTGACTATAGGGCATAAGTAATTTGCCATTTCACCTGTTGTTGCCTCAACGCTCATCCTTCTACAACTTCCTTTCTCTTGATAGTACAGTGTTACTAGAAACTCCCAGGAGAACATTAATGGTGTGTAAGTGTCCTAGTGTTAGCGCTGATTGGTTGTGAATTTGCTTCAGTTGCTCATCTGTGAATTTGGAAATGTTGATTTAAAGATGAACTCAGCCATTTAAATGTGCAGATATTTAATGCTACTGGTTTTACGGTAAAATATTCTACTATAACATATTTATGTGGTGTGATAAAGATGAGAGAAAATGTGCTTATTTTATACACAATTATTTGCAGCAGAGATCTTGTCACTACTTTTAAGTTGTGACAAGATCTAAAATTTCAGTTGTATGTTTATACTTCATATTGCTAAGCTATGAACTGAGGATTCAGAAGCAATTTTAAAAGGAAATGTTCTCTCTGTTCTTCATGCGTATCCCCAGATTTAAACGAAGGCCATAACCAACTAGATCATGAACATGATCAGAAGACACAATTAAAGAGGCTAAAGAGATGAGTTCTGGAGATAGACTGTTTGGGTACATATCCTGTTTCTGTCGCAAACTCACTGTGTGGCCTTGAGCTAAACAGCAATCTGGATAGTCACCTAATCCCTCAGATTCCTCATCTATAAAATGAGGATAATAATGGATACTAATTCAAAGGATTATGAGAAAATGCAAAGAGAATGCTTAGATCAGTGGATGGCACAAACCAAGTGCTCAATTACAAGTAATTATTTTGGAAAGGTATTATTGTCATGAATTCAGAGGTACTCTTTTGTGATCTTATGGGCATTCCATACCTTTTGAGTAGATGTAACAGAAAGACTTGGTAGTAGTTCCACTGGGTTAATATTCCCTCTGAAAAAACTTTCCCTATTTATTCCAGTAAAATGAAATGAAGTCATCAAGACTAGTTTGGCGAAGATGAAAGGTGTGCACAAGGGACAGGAGGATGGCCTAGTCCTAGCACAAAGTTGGCTGCTCCCCAGGGCTTGGCTTCTCTAAGAGGACCAGAGGAGTTTCTGTTCCCCTATGCATGTGAGGTATGCTTAGTGGAAGAAGATAAGACTCTACTGGGGACATGGAGTAATTCCAGGGAGGATACTCTGGGGATGGAACTTCCAGAACAGGTGGATGTTTCATAATCTGCCCCTGTGGTGCTCAGACCATGCTGAACCACCTATGTGTGGCAGGGCCAGCTCTTGTAATGCAGATTCCTACAGATAATTTCCAAGAAATGGTAGCCCACATAGTCCTTTGGCACCTTCCCTAAAGCAAAAAGAAACAGTGACTTCATAGGTCATACTGAGTATGCTCAGTAGCCTGCTGGGATATTCCACCCCAGAGTACCAGTTAGAAGGCACAGGTCTTGAGTGATGAAAGACCAGTCTGATTGTTTTGAGAAGTAGAGTCCAGCAGTTCCTAGTGTTTCTAAGAGGGAAAGGAGATCTTTACCCTGCAGTGAGTGTGAGGTATGCATGCCCAGAGGGTGACATGGTAGGCACTTAGTAGCCTACAGAAGGAATGGCTGGGTCAAAATGGCAGGCTTGGGGCTGTGGGAGGATACCTGAAACCTTCACTGAATATGGTCACTGCTTTCTACATGGACCATAAGAGGAAAATATCTGGGAGTAGGATTAGGATAGGGTTGGAAAAAAGGAAAGAGAGAAAGAGGATGGGTAGAAGTCAGTTTTATATCTCAACAGACATCACTTCAGTGTCTTCAGGAACCTGAAGAGGAAAAGTGGCCAGGATATGCCGTGTTAACTCAACCAGTCAATATCGGTGGTAAGCTGGAAGATGCATACACACATGTGTAGTCCCGGAGGGGTATCAGGTCCTAATCCCTGGAACATGTAAATATTACCTTGTTTGGAAAAGTGGTCTTTGCACATATGATTAAGTTAAAGTTCTCATTATGGGGAGATTATCCATGTAGACCTTGAATGCTGTCATGGGTTTCCTTAAGAGGGAGACATCACAGAGGAAAAGTGATGTGAAGATAGAGGCAGAACAACAAGGAACATCCTTCCTAAGACTCTTGGAGGGAATGTAGCCTTTCAGATATACTCGTTTGGGCTCAGTGATACTGATTGTGGACTTTCTAGGCTCCAGAACCATGAGAGAATGAATTTCTGTTGTTGTAAACACCTAGTTTGTGGTTATTTGTTACAGCAGCTACAGAAACTAATACAACATCATTACCATTTCTGAATTGCCTGAATTATTGCCTGAATTATTATAGATTTTCTTGGTTCTATTTATTCATTGTTTCTTACTTCCTGAATCATTCTGTCATTACAAAATTATTATTTTCCTTTCTGTTTAGTTAGATTAAATTGTGTATGTTGCTATAAACACAATTTCTCTGGCTCATTTTCAGGAAGCTAAGTCATAAAAACTTGTATATCAGTCACCCATGAAGTTTTCAACCAAATTATTTCTTTCCGCAGAACAAATATTTATCAAACTGCATGCCAATTAAGTCGAGCAATTATACCCTTAAGAGATGCAGTTTTCCCATTCATCTCAAAACTGTACACTACAGATGTTCAAATTTTAATGTGTATCTATCTGGAAAGCAATAAAGTATCTGGATCACACAAAGACATTAGACAAAGTATATTGAAGTATTTTTAATATTTCTGATATTGTCTTTTACTGTCGGTTATGTGAATAGAATCAAACTCAAAGATGAACTGAAAGAAGTAATGAAATAATTTGTGTTCTCCCTGTGGGTAATAAAGGGCTCTGAGACATTCATCTGTGTGCCATATGGGAAATCAACCACTTCACTGTTCTACATGGTACTCTAGTGGCCAGAAAACGTATGTTAAGCATCCTGAAGCACCTGTCTCTAGCAGTACGGGTTCAAGACTTCATTTGTGAATGCAGTCATATTCAAAAAACATATTTCTTAAATTTCCACTAGGTGCAGTTTCGTAAGATTAAGTCTGAATCTCTAGGATAACTAAGAATTTCTTCTGTAAAAATGAAGTAAGTAGATTTGAAGATCTCTCTCCTGCCTCTCAAGTTCTGTGAGTCTAAGGTGTGGACACAGTGTAGCTGCTGGTATTTGGGGATGGACTCAAAGCTTTCAACTGTACAGACCAGTTGGTGCTGTGACATGGCAAAGGAGTCAGCCAGGAGAAGCCTCTCAGAATGGCCATCTCTATGCCGCGTTGTGACTAGTACCTGTGAGCTACTTTCTTTCAGCGAGATGAAACTTTTTCCATAGTCTTCAGAAGAACAGAACATTTGCCTTATTTACATCTTTCTTTTTTGTTAATTTCATTCAGATTATATTAAAACATGCAATGAAACAATGAACAGTAGAGTCAGTTGGTATGATTCTGTCCTTAATTGACATGTTTACTTATTTTTATCCAGTGTGCAGTTGAAGTCCAAAATGAGCTCATCTCTCATGCTGGGGTGAAATGTATGCCTATAAATGCAAAAGAAGGGATCCAGTTTTTTTTCTTATTTATATGGTCTCATGAACACAGGTTTAGTTTGGAGCTCTGAGAGCTCCCTAACACGGGCAAACTAGGAAATACACAGAAAATATGAAAGCCCAAATAAGAACTGGGAAAAAAAAACTTATTAAAATAACTGGGAACTTTTAAAAATCACATAATTTTATGTTCTGGATTTTTATGAAGGAATCGTCAAGAAAAATAATATTAAAAAACTATTAATTTTAAAGTTTTGTGAGGTGAATAGCTAAGACAGTTACGGTAAGGTGTTTACATATTGTACAAGTTTTTTATATTTCTGAAATGATTTCTAAAAACTTTCCTAATGAAAGGTCATGTGACCAATATCAGGTCATTTTAATTCCCACACACTAAAGGCAAGCAGCCCAGTTCAGCCCTCAAATGAACCAAAAGCATATTTCTGCTTCAGGGAGTGACAAACTACTCAGAGAAGTAGTGAAAATCCTTTTCTCATGGAATTCCTCTTGCTGACCTTTGATCTACATGCTGGCCAAGCCACACCCTGGATGAATATGTCTCCAGGGGATGGGGATGAGTGGCACATTCTTCATTATAATGGTTTCTTCCCCATTTATGTGTTTTCCTTTCATCTCAAAAAGTTCTGCTTTCTTCTCTCCTCCAAAAATACTACAATTTTTTCCCCCCAACTTGTCTCTATTTGCAGAGCACAATTATTTCAATATCCCTGCCATCATTGCTTTGGTACACTCTATATTACACATTTTACCATACCAAAGAAGCATTTGTATACATCAGGTTTGTACTGTATACAGTCTCCAATGAATGAAATTGAGTGTATCAATACTGGAGTGGGAATTATTTTTCAAAGCTAGTAAATATTTCGGTTCTTCCTCTATCACCTATCAGAAGGAAACCTCCCAACCTGTCCTCAAGTATTTTAATTTCCATCTCTACTATAGGATCCAGACATACTTTGTATTAGATTTACAGAAACTGTTACCTGCAGTTGTCAGTGAAGTACATGCCACATCCAATTTCTCAACTATGAACTAATTAATTATGGTAGAGACTTACCTCCAACTCTCAGACATTTCTGCACTGTGGATTAGGTCCACTTACTGGCTATGTGATCTGGGGAAGTTACTTAACTTCTCTGTATTTCATTTCCTCATCTATAAAATGGAAATTATAAAAGTGTCTCCCTAATAAGATTGTAGTGAGCTGGCACAATGTACTTTCATCGTATTTGTTCATGGTCGCTGTAGCTATCGTTGATACTACTTAAAATGGGCACTAACTTAGAGGTGCAGCTTCACTAATGCTATAGAAAGAAATTCTATGGATATTTTATACTATTTAACTAATGCCTATAACATAATTAGCAATTAAGCAGATTGGATTTATAAAACTTGACTATCATAAAAATAAGTTATTTCAAAGAGGTTTTGAAATATTGAGTCAATTATATAACATTTTGAAAATCCATTACCCAGGGAAGTTTTATGCCTGTTATTATCATCTACTTCGAACAGAACCCATCTGCTCACAAATTCCTAATATTATCAGCTCTGTTTCTCTGCAGTGTAATGCCGCATTAGCAAGTTCACATCTAATTTACTAGTTAACTAACACCTTGGAGAGTCTCTTTAGAGAATTCCCGAACCTCCTGCTTTCATCAAACCAAAATGAATATCTTTTCTTGTTGGTAAACTATATGGGTTTCAGATGACTACTGTGCAAGCTGGTGGATCTTATTTTTCTAATTTATATTTTAATTAATTTCCTCTCCACCTCGCTCACTTTTGTATGTTCTTTTCCTCTCATATGTCTGGTATACCGCCTAGGGAATAACACCTAGGTTTTGAATTACAGATTTGTTGAACGCATCCTTTAGGTAATTAAGATGTTAACAAAGACAGGATTCAACTATGATCCTTATAGCATTTCTCTGCATGTTTAATCAACCATTAAACAAATCATTAATTGAGACAAATTTCCATTTTCTCTTCAGTTTTCACTTTGAACCATGAAAATCATGGGGGTAGATTTTTCCCTAAATATATCCAAATGTGTATACGTTAACACACAAATATTTTTATTCTCAAAAATATATTTCTGGACTAATTATATAACCATAATGGAATCAACTAAATTAAAAATTGATAGTCACTCAGACACTCTGCAATTAGAAATTGATAAGCATTGGTTTAGATATGTGAGATGCTATTTCCAAGTGATCACTACAATTAAGTTAAATCAAATTAAAATTTTAAAAAGTGAAAAAGGATTAGCTTAACTTAAAAAGATTGTAAATAAAAAAGACAGGCTTTCAGAAACACACTGTGTATTGGAATCTTCTAGCAATAAATTAAACTCAGAACACAGACAAAATCTTGCTGTGGATACAGAGTAAAAATGAAAAGCTTGAGAAGTTCAGTTAGAGATTTGGGTCCTCAACTGATTCCAGTTTTGCTACTTAGGAAAGAATACTGTCACACCAAATTGTTAAGACTAAATGACTAAGGATATTTGGTGATACTTTCCTTTCTCTGTTTTTAGCACACAGTTTTGGTTAAAAAAATACATATCAAAAATACATAGCTACAATAAAAGTAGTACCTTTATTTTATTGCTAGGCAGCTTCCAAACAAAATATAAATATTAAACCCCATGAGTTATTTGGGCCAGTGTGAAAACAAATAAATGTGAGAAGTTGAAGCATTAAATTATGCTATATTTTGAGTCATTTGGATGCCAGATTCATTCAGTTTTACCTTCATCTTTCTTTCTACATGACCGATATGTGGATTATGCCATAAAAAATGCAGGTCACCAAATGCTCTATTTCTTTGTCATCACAAAACCCTCAACCATTCATTTTTCTAAAATATTTCTAATGCTCTTAATTGTTATATTGGTATTTTCCCTAAGTTCAATTTGCAGTGGACAAGACCCACAGTAATTCATTATACATAACAAGCGTCACTAAGCAGTCTCCCTATTATTTCATACACATTAGCTCAGATAGTAAAAAGTTCCATTTTACTCACCTTCATCTACATGTTTGATGGCTTAGGCTAATAAATCCTATCATTCTTAATTTTTAAAGTGAAAATGTCATTACCCAGATAAAGAAATTTACAGTGCTTTATCTTTAATATTGTCAGTAGGTATTCATTTGTGTAATTCCTTAGCACTGATAGCTCATTGCTGTTTACTTTCTCTTTTTTCTATATTGAATTTCACTAGTAAAATGTTAGTCCAGCATGAAGTTTCCCATTATTAAAGGCAGAGGCATAGAGTGCTGAAATAGAAACATTAGGGAGTTTTGTTAAATAATTTATTTAACCTTATATCCTAAATGTGTATTTAGTTTTCTCTTTACTAGTTAAAATAGCTCAAATACTAATTCTGTGGTGCCTTTTAAATGCTGTATAATCCTAAGCACTTAGTCCTGAGATCATTTCTATCTTTGAATAACAGTCTTCATTCCCCCTTCTTCTATTGTCATAACCGTCTTGTTTCCATGGAAACTGAAGGAAGAATGAAATAGTAAAATGCCTCCATCTTAGGTCTAAGTTGGCAGTGTTGTTTTTCATTAGGAGCATCAATTTATTCAGTCAGGTAAGAATATATAGCCTAGTCTAATAAATGATACAGAATAACAGTTGACTCTTTTTAAAACAGAAAATTGTTTCTAGCTAAAAGGACCAAAAGCTTTCAATAAGAACTAGTTAATTTGTGCTGAGATTTAGGAGTTTTTATTTTGTTCTTTATATCTTTTCTATTTGGATTTCCTATTACCCTGTAAAATCTTTCAAAAGAACTAGTGACTTGTTATATTCCTGCCACTCTTAGTCTTTATTAAATATCACTAAATCAACTTCACTAGGCCCTAGGTAGAGACTTAGAAAAGAAAAATAAATCTTCGTAAACATAAGGGGATTTAGGCAAGTCATATAAAACTTGAAGCTTTATCTAAAGTATTGATTACTCCCCACATTTTGCTCCACTGGAAATCATAAATTAAAATGAATTTCTGAGTTAAGTACAAGCCAACTGTATTTGAATTGCTGAAGGGATCTGGAGGAAACTGGTTATATTGCTTGCTTCCAGTAAGGAAGAGTCACCTTTTTCTGCATATATATTTTAAATTATTCTATTTTTTTTAAAAAAAAACAAGATATATATCTTACTTCTTTGAAGGGAAACATAGACGGGCTCTTAAAGATTAGAGTAATAAAAAGTCAAGGGGTTAAATGAGGCTTCAAATGGTTGAGTAAAATGTTATGATTATAGGGCATGGCCTTTCACAGAGAAAACATACACAATTTCTTTTTGCTTTTCCCACAGTAGAAATAATGGACACTTTCTGAAGTGACATATTTTTCCTCCAATATTTTCTCGTATGAAGATGGAGAGTCTGGCTGAGGAAATATTAAGTGCTTTGTTACTCCTGGAGAACTGGGTAGCAATCGTGTTTAACTGCTGGCACATCCTTCCACTAAAGAATTACAGGCCAAAGGGGAAAGACCCTGAAGTTCATTATAATGACAAACAAAATTAGGATATTGGTAAAGAAAGAAATTAAAAGGATGCACAAGTGACACAGATACTGCGATCACCTCAACTGTCTCTCTGATTAGGGAAGTTGTTTGAGTAAAGCAAAAAACAACAAAACAAAAAAAACCCAAGTATGTTTTTTTATGTATTCTAAACTCACAGATGAGGACTCAAGATCCTTAAGTCCTAATATGAGAAAGGAATTTCTAATGAGAACTAAGTCCAACATTGAAACAGATAATTTCTTTTTCTTTTTATATAAATTCTTAATATCTTCGAAAGCCACCAACTCCATGGAAGCTATGGTATTTACTAGTTTCTTGAAAATTTTTATTTGGGTTAATTGTCATACAAGCTAATTTCTTATCCTTGTCTTTTACCGAAAATAATAAAATCCCTTTGAGAATGAACAGAGATGGGAAATGATAGTTAGTTATTTTGGCACCTAAAAAGCTTGACTGAAAATAATTCTTAAGAAATTAAACATCTCGTTCCTAACCCAATATGCTATTTTCTTAGGAAAAGATGGAAATGGTGCAAGATAATATAGATTACACTGTAAGATAAATAATATTACTTATTTAAAAAAAATCATTCCTGGCTTTTTCCACTAAAAGGAAAAAACGGCCTAGATACAAAGAAGCTCTGTAGCAACAACTCCTTAAGACATGGCCAATTTCAGATCTAAGGGAGAAAATATACAAGAACCACCTAGAAATCTTGTATTCACAAAGCAAGGGAGCTGTCAAAGGCTAATGGGTCTGTCAAGAAGAAACATGGAGTCAGCCCACTGGCAAATGACTGAATACATTTAACCCATGAATTCATAATGATAAAAAAGTGGGCAAAGAAAAGTTGTTGCCAAGAAATAATGAGGATGCCAATTACTCTGAAAGTTGGTAATTAAAGGGAAAAAGATTAATTAGACATTTACCCTGCCTGTCTTAACTGAATAGTGAGAGGGTAAACAGTATGTCAGATTCCTAGTTGATAAGGGAAACTATTCTGAGAATTTCAATTAATAGATACAGAAAGAATGATAAAAGAGGACAATATCGACATTAAAAGTCTAGTGAAATAGTTGATTCAGGCAATGATCAATGCAGGATATTAAAACATTTAACAAAAGCTTGATAGGAAACAACAAAAAAGGACCACACTGCTGCCTCCTAAGCCACTGATCTAATTTTTTTTTTTTTTGGTGCATGGTCTGGGAATCGAACCTGGGTCCCGATGTGGAAGGTGGGCATTCTACCACTGAACCAGCCGTGTACCCCGCTGATACAATATTGAGTAGCTAAAAGTGTGACAACAAGGGCCCGTTTGCCTTCTATTAGAATGCAGTATTGGAAGGTACTGAACCATCAATGAAGTCTTCTTGCCATAAAAGTGAACTTGAACAACAACCAAAAAATGTGGACCTCACCTAATCAAGTCTTTTGGTTTACAAAGAAATACAGAGAATAGAGAGAGACACAATAGATATCACCCTTAGGAAAAATCTGAAATGGGGGGGGGGGAGGTGACACCAGGACATCTGATTCCATTTCTTCACCAACTTAATAGCATGGGGTAGTGGGGGGAGGGTCCTCCAGATTAAAGGAGACTTAAGAGAAATAAGTAAAATGCAATATATGGAACTTATTTGGATCCTGGGTCAAACAAAGTCACCCATAAATAGAAAATGTTTGAGAAAAACTGAATAAAGACTAGATGTTTTTCATCTTGCTAGGTGTTTTGATGATACTGTGGTATGGTAGCAAAGTGTCGCTATTTTCAAAAGATACACATGGAAGGATATATAGGAAATGCTCCTATAGTATCCCATTTTTCCTTTTATTCAAGAACGCAACACTCAATGATCTAATTGCTACATTTCTTAATAGATTTTAGATTTCTCAAGAGGAAAGAACTTTAGAAGGAATAATATGATGTTAGTGATTTGCCTTGAAAAATCTCAGCCAAAAAAAGAAAAGGATTTGATGAAGCAAATGTGGCGAAATGTTGATAACTTGTATCCGGGTGATGTGTAGAAGGAAGCTATTGAAACACTCTCTCTGTTTGAAAATTTATACAATAGCAAATTTAAAAGTTTATGTCATGAAAATATGCATGTGTAATGGTTGGGAATTCAAAAGTTCACAAATGGGCTTTGGCAGCAGACATCTGGTAGCCAGTAAGAATCCCTGATCTGCCTCTATGATTTGTGTGGCCTTGAGCTTCATCTCTCAATTTCCTCCCTATAAAGCTGGGCAAAAGAAGAATATTGCCTCATAAAGTTGTTATTAGTATTAGATGATTAGTATTAGTATTACGTGAATTATCATTCACGTAATGCCTGGGACATATTAAGTGTTTTTCCACTGTTAGTCATTATTGTTATTATTATATCTACTTTATAATTCTTAAAAATATAAGTAGAAAAGGATTATTTTAGATTTACACAGCACTTTAACATTTAACAAAGTGCTTTCAAATACGTTTATCTCATTAATAACCATAATATAGTCTGTTTTAGTAGAATACATTAGAATTTTCCATATTCTCTAGGATTTGGGTTATTTTGGATTACCTGAATATTTGAATCAACTGACATTTATTTTCTAAATGTTATAAAGATACATTACTAATTTCCAGAAAAAGTAGGATGAAGTAATGAATACAAATAAACCTTTATTTTATGGTTTCAAAATTTGCAGATCCTCCTGGTCATCATTACAAGTAATATCCACTATAACAAAACTAATTTGGAGTATTTGAACTTTTTTGGTTGTTGAGATTTTTCATAAGTAGGGGCTTAATCCCTATCTTATGGCAAATAGTATCTAAGTCTCTAATAAATGCATTGATAAGCTGCTCTCTTATTAAAACCTTCAAATTCTGAAGAAGTAGCTTAAGGATATAAATGAGAATACTCATTATAAAAAAGATGGCTCTAAACAGTTGACAGTAGTCCCCAGTGGCAGGATGAGTTTATTTTTTTGCTTTTGCTGCACTGGTAAAGATTGAACCCAAATATTACAGCTTAATCAGCATCTCTCTTTAAAACAGCAGTGCAAGCTCACTAATTTAATGACTGGTGAATTCAAATGAGTCCACTAGGACCTGAGGTGTTAGGGGTAAATGAATGAAACACTTGACCTTGTTCAAGTCACAGACATGTGCCAGCTAAGTGGTGGGGGTGGGGACGACTAATTATCAAGGAGCTTTAAAACTACTCTTCTATCAAGACTTTGTCAGCGACCACTACTCATGACAGAATCAATAGATATTTGCAAACAAAACTACATGAGCAATCCTCCCTTGGCTCAAAACATCCTTCTTCTTTATACAGAATAGGGTTTTAATAAAAGTAGATAAAAGCCCTTAAACTAATACAGATGCCCCTACTAAGTGCTCCTATAGTATGTATTTTCTTTTATTAAAAAACATGACAATCAACAATTTAATTGCTGTATCTCTTATTAGATTTTATACTTCTCAAGGGGAAAGAACAGATCCTCTGTTTTGTATTCTCATTGCCTAGTACATGTCTGGCATATTTGAATTGAAAAATTGTTGACTTAATTCCCCACAATAATGATGTGTTGTCCTCTGGACACGGAGCTGGCACGACCAGTCTGCCACTAGATTGACACGTGCTTTGTATATGGAAAGATGTGCACCTTATCTCTCTCACTTTCTTGTCTTCTCCTCCTGGGATTCAGCTAAACAAATTTTCAAGGGGGCGCATCCTGTAGCCATGAGGTAAGTTTAGGCAATGCTCATGATTGAAACCATCTGCTTTAAAAATAAATAGAGGAGGGCGGGCCCTGGTGGCTCAGCAGGCAAGGATGCTTGCCTGCCATGCCAGAGGACCCGGGTTCATTTCCCGGTCCCTGCCCATGTAAAAAAAAATAAAAAATAAAAAAAAATAATAATAAACAGAGGAGACCCGGTTTTGATTCCTGGTTTCTGCCCATGAAAAATAAAAAAAAAGATGTATAATGATTAGTACAAGTGAGTTGGGAGGGAGGCGTTTATATTAATTCCTTTATTGTGGTTTTCAAACTATTTTGAATCCATATTAAGAAATGCATTTTCTTATATATATCCCTTACATAGATGGAAAAATTCACAAAACAATATTACTACACACAATTTATTTTGAAATCATAAGAATACAGGTCATGGTCCACCAGTGGATTGTAACCCACAGTTTGAAAAACACAGTAAAGATGTTTATAATAATTCAAGCAGTTTACTATTTTAAATTGTTATTCTCTTTTTAACAATAGCAGATCCTTTGTCTTTCCTATCCTTAGTAACTTCCTCTTCTGACACAAAAACTCCAACGTTCCATGTATTTCAAATGTCCATTTTTAGCATCTGAGGGTGTACAGATGACAGAACCTTAAGGATTGACATGGCTGTGCCTCTCCTCTTGTTTGTGGCACTCTGCTCAATCAGCAGGGAGTTGAATTGGCCATTTGGTCTTGGAAGCATTTAGGGAATAGTAAACATGTCAGTGGACTGCAGATGACAATATAGCATTGTGTTGGCAGAGTCTATTGTTTGTGATTATCACCGAGTTGGAATTTAAAGAATGTCATGCCCTTTATTTCTAAAAGTTAATGAAACTATGTCAACAGAACTTGTCATATAAAAATGCTGCTATTTGGAGCCTGTCAAATTTGTGACTTTCAGCCCTCAAAAGTGCCTCTAGTTTGACCTGTAGATGTTCTTTTTTGTGATGCACTGAATTTCACAATATACTCTTGTACTGTATTACTGATGCAATATCAGCCTTCTATTATAGATACTCATTTTACCTAAAATCTGTTTGTATTTTGTATTTGTATTGTCTTAATACAATGCCATGTTGCATTTGTATTGTCTTAATACAATGCCATGTTTTCTATCATAACCCAAAGGGGTATATAAATAAATAAAGAAAATGCATTGTATTATAAATGAAGTAATTACCTTTAAGGCTTTTATAGTGATAGAGCATCTATTGTAAAGAATGCCAGTCAATCCTCTGCAGCACAAACTGGGTGTGAGTGTTTTCCCAGCTTCTGCACATCTACTAACTGTAACATCTTAGGACATCAACAGAGTTTTAACATCCTCATAAGTCAGATTATCCAGTGAATTAATCGGCCTTAAAATGCTTAAAATTCTAATTCTTTGAAGGAGTAAAGATGATTTTTCCAAAACTTGAGGATTTAGGAAAGAAACCTTGGAATTTTAATTGAATGCAGATAATATTTTATATGATCTGATTTTATTCTAGCATTTGAATTAATAACGTTTTTGTAAACCATGTCCTTCTAGAGCTTAAAGTCTCATCAGATGCCAGCTGTGATACTTTTATGGCACCTAAACTTTTCTCCTGAGTGACTCTATAGGAAGGTAAGACTCATTGTCAACATTTGATAGAATCTATGCCTGATTCTAACACAGTTTTAGTGTGGCTGATAAATGGAATAGAGAGATTAAAATATTAGCTAGAAAAATACTCTGGAAAACCCAATTGTTTTGAATGCCATAGCTTTATAGTATACCTTGGGTTTTAAAAAAAATGGTGGGAGCAATTATAGCTCAGTAAATGATAAATGCTTCTAAAACTCTGATTCCTTTCATTCCCTCCCTGCTCTCCTATATATATCCTTGTACATGAAGTTATTGCTCTGGTCACACATGTCAAGACATAAGGGAATATTAATCAGAGTTTGTCAACAGCCTTCTGAAGAAAGGGGTCGACTGTCCTCATTGGGATTGTTGCTCAAAAAAGCACCATCTGTAATTTGGTCTGTTTACCAAGGGGTCATCCCTTCAATGACCTTTCTATATCTCCAGACAAGTGTGTGGAACCCATTTTACATTAAGTTCAATTTAAATTCATATACATATATTAAATCATATTCTTTGTCATTGATTTAGTTGTTCAAATCATCTAATAAAGTTAAGATGAGAGAGAAAACTGAAAATCCCATTCAAAGGAGTATCTGACAATATTCGTCTCACCAACTTGGTAAGCAAGGAACCGTGACTTAGGAAGACAGCTTCTGGAACCAGGTTATTTTCAGTAAAACTGATGTTTTAACAAAATTGTGACATTTTGATATGCCAAATTTACTAGTATAATAGGCACCCTGTGCTAAAAAAAAAAAAAAAAATTCAGGGCCATTTCAACAAAAGATACTTCAAAAAATGAATTCAATGAGTCATATTTTTCCAAGTGCTTAAACAGAAAGTGGTCTTAAATGCATCATCTTAGGATGCTGCCTTAACCTGTTTCAAGGTCCTTATAATTATTACTATTCAATATGCTTGTACTGGTTTGAAAGGATGTATGTCCTGTAGAAAAGCCATATTTTAATCAAAATCCCACTTCATAAAGGAAGAATAATCCCTATTCAATACTGTATGTTTGGATCTGTTACTAGATCATCTCCCTGGAGACGTAACCCATTCAAGAGTGGTTGTTAAACTGGATTAGGTGATGACATGTCTCTGCCCATTTGGGTGGGTCTTGAGAAGTTTCTGGAGTCCTATAAAAGACGAAACATTTTGGAGAATGAAGGAGATTCAGAGAGAGCAGAGCAGGATGACATAGTCATGAGAGGCAGAGTCCACCAGCCAGCGACCTTTGGAGGTGAAGAAAGAAAATGCTTCCCGGGGTGCTTCATGAAACAGGAAGCCAGGAGAAGAAGCTAACAGATGATGCCATGCTCGCCATGTGCCCTTCCAGATGAGAGAGGAACCCTGACTGTTCACATGCCCTTCCACTTGAGAGAGAAACCCTGAACTTCATCGGCCTTCTTGAACCAAGGTATCTTTCCCTGGATGCCTTAGATTGGACATTTCTATAGACTTGTTTAATTGGGACATTTTCTCAGTCTTAGAACTGCACACTAGCAACTTATTAAATTACCCTTTTAAAAGTGATTCCTTGGGCGGGCCACGGTGGCTCAGCAGGTAAGGATGCTTGCCTGCCATGCCCGAGGACCCAGGTTCGATTCTGGTGCCTGCCCATGTAAAAAAAAAAAAAAAAAAAGTGATTCCTTTTCTGGTATATTGCTTTCTGGCAGCTAGCAAACTAGAACAATCCTTAAGCAAGTAAGTTCTCGAAGTTGACTGAAATGTTTGCCACTTTCTGAATATAAGAGAATAGCTTTGGTTTTATATCCCTACATGTTTGATACACTAGGGAATAGATGGGTTGCCTGAAATAATTTAATACAGTTTATAAAGTTGACTAATGCTCGAAATTTATGCATTGGGGAGAACTGGTGTTCTTCCCAATACATGCAAATGGCTGGGAACAACAGCCATGCTTCAATTCTATGACCTCATCTTCCTTAAATAACAATTTAAAGACATAAATTAAAGACATAAATTAATATGATATATTAAGGTAATTGTATGAGAATGCTTTATGCCATCATTTTAATTCATTATTTAAAAATCATCTCTTTCTCAAAATATTCATGGGGGAAATACTAGTCTAACATTGCCCAGTTTCAAAGGTATTCTGTAATTTTCTAAAGGCATTTTATTGAAAAATAGCCTGACTTATTATCATATCTAAATGTCACATTGGCAAGAAAAAATTATATGTATAAAGATGAAAATGAAAAATGCTCTGTTTGTAAAGCAAACTTTACTGCTAAGAGTTATCAAAATGTACCTCAAGCAATAAAGCATTATTTTTATGGAAATATTTTTAAACAGTTTTAATTGTGAAATACAATATATATGTGGAAAAGTGATACATTTCAAAATACAATTTAACAAGTAGTTATAGCACACATTTCAAAGTATGGTATGAATTACAGTTCTACAATTTCAGGTATTTCCTTCTCGCTGTTCTAATGCATTGGAAACTAGCAAGAAATATCAATATAGTGATTCACTAGTCACAATAATTTGTTAGGTTCTATCTTCTCAGGTATACCTCCTCCCTCTCATTCGATCCTTCTCCCAGTCTTCAGAGATATTTGGCTAATAACCACTCTGATTTCTTCATGTTGAAAAGAGGTGTTCATATTATGGGGATGCAACTGGTTGATGCTCTTGGAGAGACTGGTAACTCTGGGTTTCAGGGCTTAACTGGCATAAGAACAATCTGGAAATTTTAAGTTTCTGTAAAATAAACTTAGTGAGTGAAACTTTCATAGAACCTCAGGCTTTTATAGAGTCCTGGGTATGCTGTTGATTGGGGCTTGGCATACCATGGCAATTTGCAATATCTAGCTGAAACTTGCATAAGAGCAACCTCCAGAATAGCTTCCTGAGTCTATATGAATTCTCTTTGCCAGTGATAAATTATTTTGTTACATTTATTTTCCCCCTTTTGGTCAGATAGGCATTATTGACCTCATGATGCCAGAGCCAGGCTCATCTCTGGGAGTCATGTCCCACGTTGTCAGGGAGAAATATACCCCTGTACATCATGTCCCACATAGGGGTGAGGGTAATGAGTTTACTTGCAGAGTTGAGCTTACAGAGAGGTCACATCTGAGTAATAAAAATGACTCTCTGGAAGTGACTCTGAGGCATAATTATAGGTAGACTTAGCTTCCTCATTATAGAAATAAGTTTCATAAGAGCAAGCCTCAAGGTCAAAGACTTGGCGTATTAATTTGCGAGCCCCTAATGATAGAGAGAGAATAAGGGGTTTCCCAGGTGGCAAAGTTTAATAGTTCCATATTTTTTTTTCTCCAGTCTTCTAGGGACTTTGCCAATACTTTAAAATTACCTTCCCAACATATTCTGGAGTGTATTAGGGTATATATTAAGCTATACAGAATCATAAGAACTCATTCCCAATTCTAGGCTCCATGTATTTACAAAATATGTAAATATTTTGGATGAAGTAAGCACTAATAGCAAATACATTCAGATTCTAAGAGGAAAGAAATATAACTCAGTGACTTTTAAAATATAGACCCACAAATTATTCCACAATCCTTAGGGTTCTGTTTTCTGTTGTTGACCACACAGCTGTCTTCATTATGAATTTAGAAAACAGCAAGGCAAACTAATTGTTTACATAAAAGGGAATAAGCTGCTGAAAGAATGACTTTTAACTCCCATGAAGCATCTTGGAAGCATAAAGCTAAAAACTAGAAAGGATTTCAAGATTGTCCTTTCTTTAGGGTAGGAAACAGGCTCACAGGGGTCAGAGTACATGCTCAAGGTCACTTGGGGAAGTTAGTAACACAGCTGTGTGTAAGGCTCCCACAACTTCCAGATAAGGTTCCTCTTATTCCATGAATATACCCTCCCGGCCCTGAGCCACTAGTCTTGCTCTTACTATTCAGTGGTTTTCTCTCTAGTATGACCCAGCCTGATACATAAAGCAGAATTGGAATTAAGCTATATGCTATCTTCACTCCAGTGAGAGAGGCTGCCTTCGCTGGGGAAAACAAAAAGCATTTTGACCATTTGTTTAAAATTGAAACCATTGAGAACACAGATAGATATACTAAGGATTATTCTTTTCTGCTTTTTAAAATGACTTGCAGCACAAACTGGCTTAGGACGTTACATACCAAAAAGACACCTGCATTGGGTTACTCTCTTTTCTATTTATGGAAGTCTGGGGCTCCAGAAAGGCTGACCTAATTGCCACATGGGACCAAATTCTCCTTAGCATTTAAAGAGCTCTTGATTTTTTAAAAAGTAATTTCCAGTTGTCAGTATGGCAGTGATCGAAAGTATCATCCTTCTTTCTAAGAAGGAAACAGAGTCACAGTAATCAGTTGGCTTGTCTGCCTCCACCCAGCAAGTCAGCAGCACTCAAATTTCCATTGTGTTTTGCTCTGTCAATTACAAAAGGATGTATGCAAGTACATTCACCTTTATAAAGTATTGCCACCTAGGGAGTCTTAAAGATAAGCACTGTAGACAAGAAATTAGCAAATGGCCTTTGAGAGTTTTAAAAATTTTAATGAAACAGAGAAAAAGAATCCTATCTAAGGCCAAATAGCTTTTACCCTGAAAACTGTTTCTTAAGAGACCTCCCAATTACCCTCACTGCACTGAAAGTGAAATTTACCTTGATGCTCTTCGTAGTCATAAGAAGCCCATTGAAGGATTAATCTATTAGCGTTGGTAGCCTTAGATTGTTCTATGACTTTTCCTAGTCTGATTACATGTACTAGAATTTGAAAGCAAACAGCTCTGGTGAGGCTGGATGGCAACTTTTTAGTTCAGGGCCAACTGCTGCAAAATTTTCAAATCTCCTATCCTTTGCCCTGCGGTAAAATGGAAAACAATCTTTATTGCCCAGAGAATGGGACTGTCTTCTGCCTACTCAACCTTAGAACTGGTCAGCAAATTCTAATTCTGGTTTGAGGGCTATTTCATAGTGACACTCTATGTTCTTTCCATTTAATTGGCATATGGTTCCCATTTTGGAGCAGGATATTGCTCTCTTGAATTCTTTCCATGGGGGGCAAAAAACAATTTTCCAGGTCCATTTCCCTGAGAATTGCTTGGATTGAGACCAAGTTGTTTTAAGTAAACTGTTGATAAGACTGTAAGAATACTAAGATCTTTACTCTAAAATGCAGGAAAATACTAATAAGAAAGGTCAGAATTTCAAAGTCAGGGTGTTCAAAAGAGCAACCCTTTGTGTACTTGATTATGCAGTTAAAATCTCATGTTAGATACTAGATGACCCTACATTTCAGTGTCTGTATCCCCAAACAATACAAACCTTGGTTCTGATTAGTATAGTGCCTGTGCTTTGAGATGCATTTGATGAGTGAATTTTCCAAGGCCTAAGCAACTTCACTGGTTCTCTCTGTGTGCCAAAGTGCACAGAGCAACCTCCCTGTGACAAGCGGAGTGAGCAAAGGAAGACTGTCTGTGCTAACGAAAGGTAATGAGAAAACATCTTTATAGTTGTCATATTGTGTCAAGGCTCAACACCAAAGGTAATACTGAAAATATCAAACTAAAATGTTCTTTGCAAATGAACTTGTAAACAGAGGAGGAGCTTTAAATCAATGAGGACTAATTATGGAAATAGGAGTAAAATGTTTATTTGGACTATTTCATGGAAGGACCAAAGGAATGGTCCATGTATAGGCAATATTTCCTATAGGTCTTGAAAAGAGACAAGGGAAGTAGAGAGGTGGAGTGATTGTGATATTTCATTATTTAGAGGCAATAAGCTGGAGCCAATCCTGGAACCTTTATTGATTTTGTGCATCATTCTTTTCTCCTGCACTGGATGGCAAGAGCTGTTTTGTAAACTAGCCTTATTTCTCTCTTTCTAACCTAGTTTCATCTTCCTTATATTCTTTTAATTTTTCTCTTTATATTAGATGTATCTATCATGTGAATGTCCTCTTTTTGGAACAAGACAAAGTATAAGTGAAGGTGCATGGTGGGGAGAATATGGCAGGATGACATGTCATTCCAAGGTAGGTCTTCATTTTTGGTAAATTTATGCCTCTTTGCTCAGCTCTTTCCTTTCTATGCTGAGAGTAACTCATTCTATCCCTGGAAGAAAGTGAGTTTATGTATACAATTATGGCATAATGATTTTATCCTTCTCAGGAGAATTTTCTATTTTTAAATGTTCTTTAAAGAGAGGACAACATGTAAATCTAAAGGAATACTTACCTAGTGTCATAGTCAGGTTCATGTGTCAATTTGGCTAGGTGGTGGTGCCTAGCTGTCTGGTTGGGCAAGCACTGGCCTGTCTGTGGCTATGAGGACATTTCATGGACTTAAATCATGACCACATTGGCTGTATCCACAGCTGACTGATTGCAATCAGCTAAGGGGAGTGTCTTCTGCAATGAGAGATGCTTAATCTAATCAATGGAAGGCTTTTAAGGGAGATTCCAGAAGAGACAATCACTCTTTCTGCTTCAGCCAGTTAGCCTCTCCTGAGAGTTCGTTGAGAACCTTCATTGGAGCTGCCAGCTCACAGTCTGCCCTACAGATCTTGGATTCTTACATCCCCATGGTTGTCTAGCCAGCCTGTCCTGAGAGTTTGTTGAGGACCTTCACTGGAGGTGTCAGCTCCTATCCTGCCCTACAGACCTTGAACTCTACTTCCCCATAGTTACATGAGACACCTTTATAAATTTTATATTTATAGATATCTCCTGCTGATTCTGTTTCTCTAGAGAATACTAGCCAATACAGCTGGTATAAGACAGAGGAGTGAAGACTTTCTTGACTAAGAAATCACATCATGAAGGAATGCAAAATTTATCATGAAGATGATCTGACTCTTCCTTAAAACAAGTCTGCCTTTCTCTGTGACAGTCCAAGGACCTGAGGTATACTTGCTCAGTCCTACACTTGCACAGATTTCTACTCTCTCCTATCCCACTAACCTTTCCTTCTCTACTGGATTTAATACACTCACCTCTATCTCAATATTAAAGATCGATAATTTCCATTACACTTTTCTGGCTATTTTCCTTAAAATTTATTATAATTTTGTAAAGTTTATTGACTCTTCTTTCCTCAAATCCAATTCTTTCTCAGTCCATCTTACAGTGGATCCATCCCTATCAGTCCATCCTAGATGACAACAAACTCGTGTGTTGCTAAATCAATTGTCACTTGTTAACCTAACTTTTTACAACTCTCAATAACATACAATATTGCTGTCTACTCTTGCTACTCCCAATCTTGAAACATAATATACCATTGGCTTCTGCGGTGCCATGTACATCTAATTTTCTTTCTTCCTCTCATCCTCCCTTCTGTGATGGTTGATTTTATGTGCTAACTTAGCTAAGCTATGGTGCCCAGTTGCTTGGTCAAACACTAGTCTAGATATTGCTATGAAGGTATTTTGTAAATGTGAATAATATCTACATTCAGTTGACTTTAAGTAAAGGAGATTATCCTTGATGATGTGGGTGGATCTCATCTAATCAGTTGAAGCTTAAGAGGAAAAAGCAAAAACTTAGGTTACTCAGAGAAGAAATTCTGCCTCAAGACTGCAATGTCAACTCTGCCCAAGTCCCCAGCTTGCTGGCCTGCTCTACATATTTTGGATTGGCTAACCCACACAATCATGTGAGCCAACTCCTTAATATCTTGATATATATGTAATCTCTGCTTGGTTCTGTTTCTCTGGAGAAACTTGGCTGGCGTGCTTCTCAGTTCTTTTTCTGCCATCCCTGGTTTTTACAAGCTAGAATTCCTCAAGAACCAGCCCTCAGTGCCATACTCTTCTCACGCTCTACTTCCTACTTCATCCACATCTGCAGACCTGCTGAACTATATTTCAAAGGCACCTCACAGGCACCTGTCCTAAAATCAACTGCTGATCACCCCCAGTTTCCACCTCTCCAAACCTAGGAACTATGAAATGTGAATGCCATCATCTCTCTGATTTATAAATCAAAAATCCTTGCACCAATCCTTGTTTCATCCTTGGCCTCTCTCCCTTTCATCACCAATATCTATTTCCTTTCAGAAGACCTATTGGCTTTATCTCCTAAAAATCATCACCCTCACTCTAATGCTGTCTACTATCAGCTTTTACCAGGAAAATATTGATTGCTATTCCTACTTTAACATTACCTCCTCCAAACAGAGAAAAAAGTGTCTAATTATTATATAAACCAACTCATCATTTCCTAGGTTATAAGTTTGAAATTATTTCCCCAAATGCTTAAGATGTCCTATAAAATCTTGCAAGATTTGATCTCTGCCATTTTCTCCTATCCCATCTCTCCCTCTTATTTTCTATGTCCCAGCCACACTGATAATTTAGTTCCTTGAATGTGTGGTAGTTCCCCTACTTTGTACATGGTTTCCCTTTATCTTGGATGCTCTCTGAACCTCCTTACCTAGCTAATTCCAACTAATTTTTGCCTAGCCAGCAGCAGCTAGTTCCTCAGAATTCAGCTCCAATCCAGTATAAATGTCCCTTCCTCAGGATGCCTTGATAGAATGATTAAAGTTTGTCTCTCCTCCATTGAACCATAGCTCTCTGAAGGCAAGGACCCCATCTATTTTGTTCATTGTTTCCTATGCAGCATTAAGTAGAACTAAGGATATGTTTCTTGAATGAATGAATGCATATGAAGAAGTAAATGAACATGGATGATGGTGGTACATGAGGAACTACAGAGTCATGGCAGGGAGTCTTTGAACCTATATGCATTCTGACTGATGCTGTAGATTGAAAAGCCTGGCCACACTCATGTGAAGGCTTTACAAAAATTTTGACACGAAAATAGTTCCTCATGGAGAACACTGAATAACATCAATTTAGATCATAACTAAATGCACTTATGAATCTATATTTGAACAGTTGTCAGAGCTTCTCCGGGGGAGTGCTTAAATATGGATGCTTTCAATCTTCTAGTAGCAGGATAGAATGTAGGGCAGCTGTACTACTTTCTATGAGTGCTATGACATTAAGCAGTGGAAAGGACTATTTTATGGGACCACTTCAAAGGTGTTTCCTGTTATCTGGTGCTGTAGTCCTTTTAAAGAAGTGATCAAGATCTTATTTTCAAAAGCACAATGAATTGAATCAACAAGGGCTACTACTTTCTCTATAAAACTATTCATTGTGTTATCACGCCACCATAAAATGAAGTTTATGAAGAGTATCAAATAGTCTTCTAGATGTTTATAATATAATGGATGCTAAGTGGAAAAAAGCAAGATACAAAATTGCAAATGCACTGTAAATGCAAGTGGAAACACAGAGCTATTTAATAGCAGTTGTGCTTGACTTAGGCTGTGGTTTTCTTTGTTCCTTTACCAATCTTGTTTTATTATTTCTATTAAAAATGAAAATATACGACATACTAATTTAAAAAATCATCATTAGAAATAAAATACTGACTGTTTAATAGGTTGGGTTTTCTTTTTTTTTGTATGACCCTAATCTGGGAATAAGCTGTGGCATATATAAATCATTTTATAATAGTGCCAGACTTTTAGGATTAAGTATTATTATAATTAAGCTAAGTTAAACTAGAAAAGAGCTATTTTAACTAACTGCTGAGTACAATATTCATCAATTAAGACTTCAATGATGGTATACCTAAAAAATATTTCATTTAAGAAATAATTTGTATTCATTTATCAGAAATATAATAAAAAGAACATTTGCTTTTTCTGCTCGGTAGTTCTGGATAGTTATGCTTTTTATAAGGTGAGACATAAGGACTTTATACCCAACAGCATTATTTCATTATAATTATCATAGAGATTCTTAGAACTAAATGGTGAAAATACTCATTGAATTACAAGTCAGTCTCTCCACTAGCCTGTGAGGTCCTCAGCATTGGAAATGTTGTTTTCTATTTTGTATGCATATTGCAAAGCACAATGCCTGACATATCAGAAGTAATTTCTAAATGTTTATTAAATAAATCAATACATATTTTCAAAGGAAAATAATTTATCACATGTGCTACATTCTGTGCTATGTATTGTTTAATGATCCTTAACTTTGATCTGATGTCTCTTCTAATGTCTGTGCTTATATCTTCATATTTTAAAAATAAAAGTCCTTTGAATAATTAACAGCAATCAAGAGAATCTTAAACATGCCATGAAGGTGACATTTCTGTCAAGTAGAATTTTCTTGATAAGAAATGTATCTTGTGAGACAGGCTGGGGGCAAATATCCAGCAGTAGAGTAGTTTTGAGCGTAATTTCACAGGGATATTTCTTGCAAGCCCATCTTCCTGGACCAGCCACCTGAACCCAGTGTTTGGTATGATATTTCTAAAGGGGATAGTTGTACATTTTGTGGAGCCATTCTGGCACTGAGCTTGATTATTCTAACAGCTAATGAGTTTCTCACAAATGAGTTTCTAAACTCCTTAACTGACTCAGCTGGCTATCTTAATTGTCTTCTTAGCCAAAATAGGGATAGTTGATGAAATAATATGAACAATGATTTCAAATGGATGAATAATGTGTGCCATTTTAGTTGGGTGTGAACAAATGTTAAACTTAGCTTCTGAGCATTTTGCAAAATCAAGGGAACCTTGGAAAAATAAAGCTTACACAGACAAGCCAAATCAACACACCAGTTCTAAATGGTTTAGAGTTTGTGATCTATATAGAAATTTATGGACCTTAATGCAATTATTCAGGGAATTTAGGCCAATTAGAGACAGTTCTTAGCCCACTGCAGTGTTAGCAAACCTGATAAGTCCCCAAATACAAAATGAAAGCACAATGTATTAAAAGTAAGAAATTCAATATAGACAACAAAGGTAACAGAAATAGATGTTCACACTTATTAATTGAACTAAAAAGCTTTCTCAGAGGAATAATGAACAGTTTGCCTTCGCTGAGTGATAGGATACCTAGTTAAGAGATGCATACAAAACCTAAGGAATCTTCAGACATTATTTATTAGTGAGCTATAAAATGCTAACAGTGTGTTAGTATAACACTACCTTCTCTGGAATTTATTTATTTGGCTATTTGAGGAATAAAGATCATATTATCAATCACTCTAGAATTTGGATCAATAGTTGTAGACTTTTTTTCATCAAGTTATTCCCATTTTCTAACTAGTAACTAGTATTAATGAACGTGGGCCATGCAATCATTTGTATTTAGAATGAACTGAAAAATTCAAACCAATCTATCCAACCTAATTTATATACCAGTATAAATACAATGACTAATTTATAAACTGTCAGATATATGGATCAAATATTATTTTAAGCTACTAGATATAATCACTCCATTGCTCTTCTTTGTTCCTTAATTAAAACTGAACTCTTTTTAAACCAAATTCTACTTTTTTTTTTTGCAAGGGCCAGCACTGGGAATTGAACCCGGGTCTCTGCCATGGCAGATGAGAACTCTGCCTGCTGAGCCACCATGGACCACCCCAAATTCTACTTTTTATATTAAAAAGAAAAAACTTTATGGATATTTTCTTGGGTAGGTTTAGTTTTAAGATATGCTACCAAAGTAAGGTATTTTCTCTGCATAAGATTAAAGATTTCTTACCCAAGTTAATTTAGTTTTACATAATAGATACAGAACAATTGTAATTCAAACCAGGTAGCAAATGCTCTAGGGTATATTTCTAATTATTATTTCTCTTATTTCTATTAACAGCAGCATCCTCTTCTATAGCCCTTTATACAAAGTAGTTTTAAAAGCTACCATCAATTAAATCACAGAAATACTATTTTAAAAGTGAGATACCTAAGACAAGAGGCAGGTGTTATGGTCACGGCCAAGATCATAGGCTGGTAACGACAGACTCAGGGACTGAATGACAGGCTTCTGGCTCCTGCCCAGGGCCTACTGATGTCCAAGCTCACATCTGGCCTACTGATTGATTCCCCTTCAATGTGAATTGTTACCACAGCTGCCTTTTGATCTTCTGAATGTGGATTTTAGTGTATTTGTTTTCTTTACTACCTTTTGTTGATGTTTGTGCCAGTGAGTTCTTGAATGGCAAGAATTCATGACACAGATACACTGCTGTCTTTATAAAGTAAAAAACACTGAGAAGGATATAGCTGAATTCATAACGACTTTTTCATCAATGATCAACCATAAGCCTGTGACTGGCTTCTTTGGATGGTGTAAATAGGAGATAGAGCAAAAACCTTCCTTACAAGAATCTACGTATGAGCTTTAATAGTGAAACCGAAATAGATTGAAGATGCAAGAATAAATTATTTCTAAATTAAAATAAATTACTTTTAAAGACCTTTGACTTTTTCTAATAACTCTAAGAGTAGTTATCTAGTTGCTCAAGTTGATTTTAGCTTGCTTTAGATTACCACCAGTAGCTGTAGATTACCACCTGATATTATATATATGTTTATGTAAAAATATAATGATATATATGTATATAATGACTGATGGCAATCTTAATTAAATGTAATTCAATATATTTATGCTGCCATAAGTCAGAAATCTGAGTTTTTATATTGCAAGAAAAGGCCTCTCTAGGAAGAAAGCCCTACATTAACAAAGGAAGGTTTTGCAACTTTAAAAACTGAAAAGATACCTTAAATGGCCTCTTCTGCCAACTCAGTGGTATTAGTATTAGAAACAAAAGTCTCAACTTAGCATTGATGTGCATTTTAACCTACTTTTAAAAACCAGAAAATGTAATAGTAATCACCTACAGCATAAATAATACGGATGACTGTGTGAGGTTTAGTTTTAAATTGTCCAGTGTATACCATTAGTGAAATTGGTCCAAATCTCATTTGCAAACACATCCTTCTAAGTATCCCTAATCCAATAATCCTTTGGTCTTTATTTCATTGATTCTACCACATTTCATTACTAGGTCTTTATTTCATTGCTTCCACCACATATTCATGCCTTCATCTCATCTTATCTTCACTTTCATTATTAAATGACCTAAATTCCAGAATCAATCACTTTCTTCCCTATAACCCCAGCTCGCTTAACCTCCTCTCACTTTATCTCTTGGCCAAGCCACAATTTACGATGGTAAACTTCAGTGGACCTTTGGAAAAAACTTGCCCAGGACAATTTCCTGAACAAATCTTAATAAAGGTACTGCTGGCATTTAAGTTCAGCATTTTCATGTATGTCCCTCCAAAGATAAGAGGAAACGAAAGTTAAACTATATAGAGAAGAAATAGTGGTATCTCAACATCTTTGAAAATGATACAATGTTATCAGGTCAACATGGATTATAGTTCTCAATTTTTAGCTCTAGGCCAAATTTTTCATCTTCACGGCTTCTTAACAAAAGAAATTACCTTTTTTTAATTTTCTTTTTTGGTTCATACAAAACCAATCAACCTAATTTTGGCCCTTAACTGGGTTTACCACTAAATTTATGTGGTAAACATAAAAATGATAAACATGATAATGAATACTAAATTATTTTTACTTAAATTACTGCACTGGGGGGAAGAGGATATAATTATATACATTGTTTCTTTAAGTAACAAAGTCAAACTCAAATTACGTCAAACCTTTGTCAAAAAGCTTTTATTGTAAAGCACTATCCCCATGGGTAAAACTGTGTTTTGCTCTACAAAAATGATATTGAGATATTTACTACCTCATACCATTCTTATCATGGTTTAGTACCATCAGCGTTCAAAGTGAAGAAATGATGAGTTTTCCTGGGAACTCTTTCTACCTGTATTGTTTTCATGCAATTTCATAAACAACTATGGAAAGCATCCACATTCATTCAGGAAGTGTTTTCAGTGTGGGAATAATATGTTTACATTCAATTGTTAATGCTAGATTTTAAACTAACCACCTTCCCTTGTTTAGATGAGCGTCACCATAAAATGAAGGTTTTGATGTTTACAGGAAGATATGCTCCCCGAGAGCATACTGTGTAATAATTACCTTGAAGAGACTGCTGCTTTTTCTTCTCAAATACTTTCTTTCTGTCAGAGTGTCGGGCTTCGTTAAATACAACAAACCTTGTGATACTATTTCTATTAAAGAAAAGATTTCTAATCAACATTAAGGTCAAGGAAAAAAGTCACTTACTTTGCTTTAGCTTCTGCATCCTCATACGCTTTATTAGAAACATCATCCAGCCCTCCAATCAAATGCTTGAAAGAGCTGTGAGAGAAAAAACACAGCGATTAGGATACATCCTCTACCAAGCAGGGATGAGGCATCCTAGTAAATCACATATTTAAACAATTTAAAAGAATCTAAATTAAAGTGTATTCAAACACTTAATACATTAGTAGGAAGCATATCAGATAATAACAGTTCCCCTAACTAGACTATAAACTATAGAGAGCAGAGGCCGCCTCTATCTTGTTCACTTCATCTCCCCAAGACCTAGAACTGCATCTGACAAAAGCAGATATTCAAAGAATCAGATAGAATAAGGTCTGTGATACACTAATTGATATAGATCCTAAAGCTATAACACTGAGATAACAAGATCTGCCAATTATGGAATGCCTATGGTACGGTAGGTACTCAAACAAATTGTAAAAGATGGATATCATTATCCACCTGCAACAAAAGAGTAATCTAAACTTCAAAATTTGAAACTCATATGCAGAGGATAGAAAAACAACGAACAGGAAGGAGTTAGAGAGAAATCAACTCCTTTTTTTGCCGGTGTGGGGGGTGGGGGATGAAGAAAGAAACTGACTTTGGTTTAAGTCAGGAAATACAATGTGACTGCTTAAACCAAATCTATTCAATATCCTACCATATGCCTAGGATCAAACTCAGACATATTTTATATAGTAAAGTCTCATCTATTATGTATCTATAATATCACCTATCATAGGGTCCATGCAAAATTAGTGCATGAATAAATTAATTTATGAATACACAGAATTGTCATCCTTGAAAGTGACGAATTCAAGCTGATAGAGTAAGTCTTATGTACACGACATTTTGGTAACCACTGAACTGGACTGAATGAAGAAAAGGAAAGTCTATGTTTAGAAGTCGAGCGCCCTTACTTACAGGGCACTCATATGCCAGGCATTGTGCAACAATGTTTACAAGTAGCAACAACTACTTTAATAATGACAACAATCTTATCTTCTCCATTTTATAGATGAGGATACTAAAGCATGAGAGGTTAAGAAAGTGGCCCAAAGTCATAAAGTTATCAAGTTTGAAGACTGATATGGACCTAGGCAATCATTCTCCTTAAAATCTACACTGCCTCCTACTCAAATCATTCTCCTTTAAAGGTAACTATCAAATCCCTAACAGCACCTGGGGTATGGGTGGAGAAGTTTGAAGTGCTGTAAGAAATTATATTTTACTTTTGACTCTTTATAACATTAATGCATGTAAATGGACTTGTATGATGTATTAAATGATACATATGCATGGTCGGGTCCTGAAACAGGATATTTACTGATTAAAATTTAAATCTTACTTAATCACTCTCATATGCATTTTTCTTTTTTTAACCCATAGAGAGGTCCTTGACATCATGCTTGGGAGGGTGGGGAAGATGGGACAACTGTTATCTCAGGCCTTTGTGTCATGATCTCATCTTGGGGTGGGGAAACTAGAAAGTTCCCTTAAATACATAAGGGGTACAAGTGCACGGTACAGGAGGCTTTACCACAGGGTCAGAGTCAGATTGTTCTCTCTGCATCTGCAAGGCCTTTTATTATCTTTTGGAAGAAATTAGGTATATCACTAGAATTTATTCTTCACAAAGTTATGCTGATTATTGCTCTTTTGGAATGACTGGTAATGAAAGATTGAATCAGCCTGAGGCTTCCCTCGCTTACTTAATAAAATTTCATTCTTTTCCAAACAAAGATTCTTTAGGTCCTTTTTGCTCTCCCTTATCCCAGGCAAGTAGCTACCCCCACGCACTCTCTTTAATGAGCATCTATATATGTCTTGGGATACTGCTTCAGATGTTTATAACTGGAATCTAAACATGTGAATACGCACAGATTTGTCTCTTATTTTTCTCACTCTCCTTCAGTGCATTTTAGCTATTTAAGTTCCATTTCATGTGAGGGCCTGCAGACCACTCTCCACAGAAATATGGTTTGTTCTCGTGTATAAAACATTCATTAACTGAAGAAGACCCTGGTTGGGGACACTTTTATCTTATTGTTAGCCCTTCAAAAGCTAGCATCCTGAGTTCACTGAAATTTGTCTTACTAACCTTATGCTTTTCTAACTCACTAGTAAGAAAATTCAGTTGTCCAATAGATAAAAAGTATTCAAATACTTGAATATTTTATGAAACCACATTAATTCCTCCAAAATAAAACACACATAAACACACACACACACACACACACACAACCCCAGACTAATTTACACAAACAATTATTGCCAAGGATAGATATTGACAGATAACTAAGATATTAAAATGGTATTTTAGGGCAAATTTTAATATACTAAGTATTTCTATAGAAATAAAGGACCAAAAGAAAACGACTAGGCAGAGTCCAAAGGAAGCAAATATCTCATTTGCGAGTGAAAATTTTTCTATAATAAATTGCATTAATGAATGCTAAATGAATGAGCACTAGGCAGTAGTCCTTGTAAGAATTTGCAATCTATAATTAATATGAAAATAAATGATAAACTTAATCCTCACAGTTAAGAATAATGCTCAAATATGACTCTGGCCATTGTTCTTTATAATGTAAAGTAAAATTTCCCCCCTTCCCATAAAATGTCCCATAAAATTTCCCACCTTCCCATAAAATGTCTTATATAAACTTGGAGAAAGTCTGACTTCAGAGAAACTCATTAAGGCAAAAACGTTCACAATGAATAGTAAAATAGAACGTTTCCTTTACTATAAAACTACACATATCTGGTTATTTTTCTGTTTTTATAGATAAGAAAATTTATGCACAGGAAATTTAAGTTATTTTTTTCAAGCTGTCTGAGCAATTCAGCAGCATTTCAGGATTATAATTCCAATCCCCTCATGCCCACTATCATCTGATATAATACTTGAATATTTTTAGTACAACCAAATCCAAACATTGTGAAATGATATTTACAGAGAGGTATCAAAGAGTATTTTGTTAGTAAAGTTAAAAAAGAAATATCTACTAAAACTTAGCTTTTCAAAAGTAATTGGGTATATTAAGAGATTGTGTTTTTAGGCACTTAAAATTTACAGTAATTTTGACAGAATAGTGAAAGAAAAAAAAAGTCCTATGTTCCTCTTAGTATCTCTTCACGCTAAAGACGCTCTAAACAGGCTACTAAATGACCAAAGAATCAGAGAGTAAACTGATAATATAAATTTGACTAAATTAAGGATTTTTAATTTTTTGAAAATATGGTTTGAAATTCCTATTAGAAAAATATACGAATGTATACACACAAAGATCTCGTATGCTATACAGAGTGGTGATGGTAGAAACCATCTAATCACAGCAATGATTTTAAAGTAAGTTAAACTTGATTGGAAAACAAAATACATTTTAGACTCGATGATGAGCTATCTATATCTATTTTTGTGAAATTTTAGTCATATCTAAGGATAATTATTACATTAAAAATGAGTGAACAAAAAAGAAGTATTTGAAGTACAACTTTCTTTATATCTTTTCAAATGTCCTAATTTAAAATGCAAATTTTCTATGTGGTGCATATGATCCAATTTTTATTAATTCTTCATCTTTAGACCAAAAAATAAAGGAAATCCTATTATTTTCAAAAGCCTCTATTCTGATACAATAGGAAATTATTTTTAAAATAAATTGCCTCTACTTGAGTAAAACTCACCACCCCTTAAAATACTGGTAATTTTAAGAAGTAGTTCATTATGTTTCATTTAAAATGTAATGGACTTTTTTTTTTACATGGGCAGGCACTGGGAATCGAACCCGGGTCCTCTGGCATGGCAGGCAAGCATTCTTGCCTGCTGAGCCACTGTGGCCCGTAATGGACTTTTTTATTATGGAAAATTTCAGAGACAGATACAAGAAATTTTAAGAAATCACAAGCTATTTGTGGTTCTCTAACCACAAGTAGCTAGTGGGAACTTCTTTATGTATTTCCCTTTACTTTTCTGTATAGGTTTGATGTTCCTGTTTATAGAATTGTAATCATAAAGTAGCTATGATTTACCACCCTGATTTTTTTAACTTAGTGTTATCAGAATTTACTGCTATACTGTGCTCGCTTTGGCAGCACATATACTAAAATTGGAACGATACAGAGAAGATTAGCATGGCCCCTATGCAAGGATGACACGCAAATTTGTGAAGCGTTCCATATTTTTAAAAAAGAATTTACTGTTATATTTAAAAACTCAAGCAATATTTTAAGAGCTAAATAAATAATAGTTCATTAAGTAGACATACACCATAGATTATCTATTTATCTGAACACACACACACACACACAGATGAAGGAATAGATGTGGTGACTATGTATACTTTAGATTATAGATAAACATATGGACTTTCTTTTCAAAATAAAAAGACCCAGGAATATAATCTTGGTGTTTGGAATTGAAACCATTATGCTGTTTGTAAATAGTCTTAATTTAGAAGGTTATCGAGGACAAAGGAATGCAAAACCTTTTGAAATATGAAACAAATGCATCCTGCTAAGTTTCATCAAGCAATAAGACAACCATCTTACTTAACTAGAAGTTTAGGAAAATGTTCAAGCAATATTTATAAGTTCCAAATGGCTGTCAATCTCTGTGTATCTTTGCACTGATCACTGAATAATTTAGGACATCTTACTAAGCATAATTGATGGTGTTACAGAATTTATCACTCTTGGTGCATGTGTGGACTTCTTAGTGTTTCTTTTCTCTTTTTTTGTCTTGCCGATATTTTGTAGGAACACCTACCATCTGTGCCGACCATCATCAAACAGATATTCGGACAAGTATAACTGTAGGTATCAATTGACATTTTAAATATTAACTAAGTCTTATGGCATTTCTTTTTTTTTTTTTTTTTTTTTTTTTAAGAGAGAGGGAGGAAGGGAAGGAAAGACAGAGAAGGAAGGAAGGATGGAAGGAAGGAAGGGAAACATCTTTAAACATGTTTCTTGTTTTATTATATTTTGTTTGTTTGTTTGTTTTTTACATGGGCTGGGGCCGGGAATCGAACCGGGGTCCTCCGGCATGGCAGGCAAGCACTCTTGCCCGCTGAGCCACCGCGGCCCGCCCGTCTTATGGCATTTCTTGACTAATGAAGGAGTAGACTTTTCTGTTCTGGAAGAGATTATAATAAGATGTTTTGAAAACTTCAACAACGAATGAATAGAAACCATAAAATATTACGTATCAATTTTAACAAAGATAGGTGACCAGAGGAATAGCATTAAATTCTCTTTTTTTAAAAAAAAGAATCACAACTTATATATGAGTTAAATTTTAGCATTATAGAATAAACAGCCAATTTCTCATGTATTCTAGACAATTTCAGAATGAATGGAGGCATTATTGACCAAAAAGGCTTTAATGCAGGGCATCTCAAAAGTGAAACATCATTGCACCCAAACTCCGTGTGAGGCACCCTGCTGTTATTTTCTCAGATTGTAAAACCTAATTTTAACAAGACTTGGCATAATTTTTTAAGAGGGGCCTAAAGGTTCTTAGTTGAGTACATGGACATAGAAAGGAAACAAACAGAAA
Source organism: Tamandua tetradactyla (assembly GCF_023851605.1). Taxonomy (NCBI): domain Eukaryota; kingdom Metazoa; phylum Chordata; class Mammalia; order Pilosa; family Myrmecophagidae; genus Tamandua; species Tamandua tetradactyla. The sequence goes on from NC_135339.1 coordinate 44,959,566, forward strand.
ATTCCTTTAATGTTTAGTGCTGGTAGATATACTTAGGGAGCAGGAGAGGAAGGAAGGAAGGAGGAGAAAGGATGAGCCTCTTACGTCAATGATGATAAAGTTTATAGAAACTGTTCTTTAAAAATATCAGTTAAAGGCATGTTTCTCATTCTAGGAAATCTATTTTAGAACATTATGGTGACAGTAACTCAGTGGGTAATAATTTCAGTTATTAAGATGTTTTCATTATTAAGCCAAAACATTCTTCTGAAAAGAGCTGATTACTCAGTGGTATGTCTAAAAAGTGTATAATTTTGTTCTTTGAGTGTGATATGATGAGACTTCATCTAGAGAGAAACAGGCTTTTAAATTATTAGAAAAGCTGTCCAAATATCAGAGATCAGCATTATCATGCTGGTAAAAAATAACAGCATTTATATTTCACTTCAGAATTTACAAAGCACTTTTTATATTAATAAATCACGGATGTATGCAATAACATATATTAACTCATTCAATCCCCATGATTTCCTATCCTTGACTCCCCTATAATTTTTAGGAATACTTGTTTATTAATTATAAATACTTAAATATATAAATATTTAAGAGATTTTTTTCTTTTGTATTTAAAAATAGGGTGGGAGGAAAATTGCAAAATTTGTTTTTTGTTTTTTTCTTTTTTAACTTGTAAAGGTTTGGAAATGGATGGTGGTGATGGTAGCACATTGTTGTGAGTGCAGTTAACAGTGCTGAAGTGTGCATGTGAATGTGGTGGAAAGGGGAAGTTCTGGGTTACATATGTTACTAGAACCAAACTTAGAAGATAAAGCATGGGTCTATATAACACAGTGAATCCTGCTGTGGACGATGGACTGGGATTAACAGTACAAGTGTAAGAATGTTCCTTCACTAATTCATATATAACAACTATATGACACTATTAGAAGGTGTTAATAATAGGGTGTTGTATGGGGGAAAATAAACCTAATGTAAGCTATGGATGATAGTGGATAGTACTATCTCAATATTTTTACATCAATTGTAACAAAGTACCACATTAATGCAAGTGTCAACAACGGTGGGGTATTTGGTGACATGAATTTTCTGTAAACCTAGAACTTCTCTAATGGAAAAAAAATAAACATTCTGCTAAGTGAAAAAACCAGACACAAAGTACTAAATATTGTGTGATTCCATTAATATAAAATGTAAATATAAATAAATCTATAGAGACAGAAATAGATAGTGGTTATGTAGGCCTAGGAAAGGATAGAGATCGAAAGGTGAACGCTAAGAAGTATGCTGTTCTTTTTGGAGTAATGAAAGTTTTCTAAAATGAATTGTGATGAATGCACAATTCTGTGACTATACTAAAAGCAATGATTGTGCACTTTGGATGGACTACATGGTATGTGAATATATCTCAATGAAACTGCTTTAAAAATTGTTTTACTTCCTTTTTTTTTTTTTTCACATGGGCAGGCTCTGGGAATTGAACCCGGGTCTCCAGCATGGCAGGTGAGAATTCTGCCATGGAACCACCATTGCCCTGCCCTAAAAATTATCTTAAATGATGTTTTCCTTGATTCTAACCTTAAATAAAATTATAATCTATTCTTAATAGTTTATAATTTTATTTTGACTCTTTTTAAATTAGAATCTTTAACAAGAAAGATTATATTATCATGTTACTGCAAATACTACAATAGTGCAAAGCAAAATACTTCCCAAGTATTATCTGAACCCCCAGCAAAATCTTCTTGATTTGACAGATGTGTGTGATTATAGGCCATTATTCTTTGCTAACCTGACTCTTAGCTAAATCCTTAATATATAAATATATTAATATATATACATTTATTAAAATAAAATAGGAGGTTAGTGTCCCAAGTTAGTTAAGACACTTGTTACTTAGCTAAACCTAAGATTTCAGAGACATTCACCCATCATTGCTTTGTGGCATTTATCAAGTAAACCTCCAGATTCACTCTGTGACTTCAGGTATTTGTTTTATTTATAACTGGGACAATCACAACTTTTAGTGATTTATACCATCAAGTGTTGCACAAATATATGTTTCTTTGGAGGATAAATGAGTACCAAATACAATAAAATCAACCAACATCCATATCCTTCTGTCCATCCCTCCTTCCATCCATCCATCTATCAGGCAAATACACCTGACACACACATGTATTTGTGCAATATCAACTATCTACAAGGAATAAATCAAGATACTATGGAATATGCAAAGAGAATAAGATACACTCTTAAGGAATTTACAATCTTATATGAGAAATAAAATGCAAACAATGACAATACAGAATGGGAGGTGATGATTGGTCCCTCCTTATCAGAAGGAAGGATATAACATCCATAAAAAGAATCTCATCTGCTCAAAATTATAGTTGATAGTAATTTCAGAGAAAGCAGAGACTGTTATGAACAATAATTTTCTTAGCAGAAATTTAACTGATCAGAATTTTTCAACTTTTGTTTTTCTGGTTCTTGCTCTGCCTCTATGAAACCTTTTTTTTAAGAAAGGTTTCTTCAGATATGATCATCACCAATCAGATTTTCCCAGACAAGACAGGCCCAGGTCTCAGGAAGAGGGTGTAATCAGTATCAAGTTTCCCTGGGGGAATGAGATCCTATATGCCAGTCTTTCCAGAAAGCATCCTGACTCTGTGCTTTTCCTATCCTACCCAGCAAGTGGTGCTCATCAGCCCATAGCTCCCCACCAGTGTAAAGTAATGCAGTGCCTTTAATTTTCAGCATACTATCTACCTGCCAGGAGTGGAGGGTGGGGGTGAGGGGTGGAGAGGGTTGAGACAGAGGCTGAGATAGAAGATGAGCTTGAGCTGTTTCTATTTTTCAGCTCCTGGTGCCTGAATTCTTGGAATGGGAGCTGCTACTTGCGTTGGGCCCTGTCTCACCCCATCTTCTTGGGGAAGATATGCCCTTTAGGGATTTATCTCTTTCACCTACAAATTACTTTGTCTCTCAGACATACCTTAACTCTGCCCTTGCCTAGGTCAGTGCTAACAAGTGAAAATGCCAGGGGTTTTGTTTAATGGGCTGCTAAAAAAATTTTTAAATAAATCCTTTTTCAGAGCTAGATCCCAGCTTTTCCCCCAACTCCCTCCACCCCACCCCAGGTCACCAATCAAGAGCTGGAGTTGGTACTTGGCTCTGTGTGCCCCTTTTCTAGGGGCATAGCCCTTTTTCAGTATTCTGAGCTCAGCTGACTTGAAAGGCCTCTGGTTTATTTGTTTGTTTGTTTTTTCTTTTACTTTTCATCATCCCCACCTTCTCTCTGCTAGGAGAGACCTCTGAGTTTCTTTCATACTTGTTCTGGGTGTCTCTGTGTTCAGAACTTGTATTCTGCAGTCTGAATTTGTTAATTAAATCCATAATTGGAGCTTGTTTGAGCTCTCCTTGCTTTGCTCCTAGTAGATACCGCTTTTTCCCATGGGGAAGTGTCTCCAAAACAGCCTGCTGTGCCAGTAGTGGAGAAGCACCAGCCTCCACAATTTGGGAGACTTTACTTATAGTTCTGTGCTATGCTCTCATTCCTTCCATCTATTCCAAACTGGTGTACAATGTGTGTCTGCTCACAGAAGTCCTCTAATTGTTCTAGACTGTTCTTGGCTATTTATTAGTCCCTTAGCATACTAACTAAATTCCACACCTCCCTATGCCACCATCTTGACCCTCCTCTCAACACTGCTTTTTCTTAATGCTAATTAAAGTGTGTCCTGATCAACCTTTCCCAAACCCCTTACCGCTGTCACTCTCTATCACTTTAATCCATTACTCTTCATTCCAACGCTTATCACTAATTAATATCGGTTGTCCTTCTTACACTGAAATATAAGTTTCATGACAGCAGTAACCTAGTCTATCTTACCCATCAGTCTTTGTTTTGGAACTAACCTATGACCTGTCCAGTTACAGAAATTCAAAATGAATTGAATGGACTCAGTTCATCAGGTGCCTGTGTGCATGACCACTTCAAGGTGTATGAGTTAAAAGTCTTGTATGTTCTTTGGGCATCCACCTATATGAATGATGAACTTTTAGTACAAATGTTCAGTTAAAATGAACTCCTCACCTAAATTCAGGTCCTAACAAAGACATACATTGATATAAATGTGGGTGAAACCTAAGCAATTTATCACTGAATTATATATAGAATATTAAATGAGGGCAATTATATTAGACTAAAAATGAAATTTATATCCGTTAATCCCAAATGCAATTAAGATAAAAGAAATGATTTAAAAATAAAGCACAACTTTCACTTTCAATTAAAGGCAGGAGAGATTAGAATCAAATCTGAAGTGATCGTTCAGCTTTTTTAGGTTATGGAAGAAAACAGTCTTGCAAGTATACATTGCCCAAATGCACCCAACCTACAAATTAAGAAAAATACCTCCCACTGTACTTAAATTAGACAGTCTATGCAATGGACTGTTCTCATGTGGCTGACCCATTATTATTATTATTTGACCCATATTTATTTTAACTGTTAGAAACTCAGTTTACCTTACCATATCAAAGGCATACTAATGCAAGTAGATAGTTACCATTTCTGCTACTGGTTTTCTTGGGTCAATGACACAGTTTTGGTGCATCATATATGTCCTACTAATTCCATAAAAATAATCTGTTTTCCCCAATAAAAACATAAAGTTAGTACTAAATTGTTAAACTTTTCTCATAAAGCAGTAGGTTCTTACTTCTAAGACCATTTTGAGGGCCATTTTCATAATAAGAATCATGCACAAGCAAATGTTCAAATTTATTTTCCAGATTTTCATATTCTTAAAGCGGAATCTAAGGCAATAGTGAAGAATTAATCTATTAAATGCTTACAATTTAATTTAATGCAGCTTATCTACTGATGAATTATTTAAAATATACACATCCATATAATTGACAACTTTATTAAAACCTGTCCAAAAATAAACAGTAAATTTATAAATTTGCAAATAATACTAAATAATTCTGTAAAAACAATAAAAATCCCTACCTGACATATTCTAGTTTATATAGATATATCAATGATATTGGATATCAGTTCATTCAAATTTTGTAGTAGGCCATATAAAACCGCTTCTGGGAAATTTGACTAAGGAAAATGGTATGGGAGTAGAAAATAGTTTGAAGTCATAGATTTTTTTAAAAGTGTATTGAAAATAAAATCCTAAAATGTCACACTAATTCTACCAAAGATATTTTCTTTTATTATACTTTTGTTAAAAAGTTGTTAGTCACTAGCTTGATATTTTTACAAAAATTAGTCTGTCACTTGATTTCTTACTTCTGCTTTTATTTTATAATTGGAAAGGGAAATAAAAACTTCACCTAGAGAAAAAAAATATTTAGAATCTACGAGTTAAAGTATACTTTAATATCATGTTTTGGTTTGTTATGCTTCCGGAAATGCAATACACCAGGAATGGATTTGCGTTTATAAAGGGAATTTGTTAAGTTACAAGTTTACAGTTCTAAGGCCATAAAAAAAAAAGTCCAAACTGAGGCATCCAGGTAAAGACATCTTGACCCAAGAAACGCCAATGGGTCTCGAACACCTCTCTCAGCTGGGAAGGCACATGGCTGGTGTCTGCTCATCCTTTGGATTCTGGTTTCATTTCAATTCTGGGTGCATGTTCTTTCTGCACCTACAAAGGTTTCTGTCTCTGTTGGCTCTGAAACCTTTACCAAAATGGTTCTCTCTTAAAGGACTCCAAGAAGCCCTTGAATGGGTGGAGACATAACTTCATGGAACCACCTAATTAACAGGTCCTAACCACAGGTGGGTGGGTCACATCTCCACGGAAATCACTTAATCAAAAAGATCCCACCCAACAATGCTGAATCAGGATTCAAGAACATGGCTTTTCTGGGGTACACAAAAGTTTCAAACTGGCACATGTCAGAAATTAAAGTTTAAAGAATTTAGTAATGACAAATGTATCAAAACAGGACAATAACAGCCAGCATATGCCAGATATTATATAAATTACTTTACATGGATTTACCCTGCCTTATAAATAAGGCAACTGAGACAAAGACAATTAACTATCTCGCCAAGGTCACATGGTTAGTAGGTATCAAAGTTGTCATATAAACTGAGGCAACCTGACCCTGAAGCCTACAATCCCAAACCTTACACACACCCACTTCTCTCCCATTGTGAAATGCTGGGGACCGCTGGTCAATAGATAGGATTTGGTACCAAACATCTGCTCTCTCATTTCCTGCCTTTGTGGTCAATCTAGTTCTTGTAAGAGAAATAATTAAAAAAAAAAAAAAAGATCATTTTTCCTATGTCTACTAAAGTTCCAATCAAGGAACTTTCATGAAGAAACATTAAAACTTAGAAGATAATTTTCTTGTTTACCTGAGCTATTTAATTGTAACATTTTCAATTGTAATTTCTTAGAGATTCATAAAAAGTTGAGATATTTGGTTTTCATTTATTTTCCTGGACCTAAAGTACAGTAAGATTATCATCATACTTCTCTCTTAAGGAAGAAATATTCCAACACTTATTCAGCGCAAATCTCTTCTTGGTTACCGATCACTCTTTCATCTTTCTTCCCTGGACTCATGCTCAGTCCATCACTCCTCCTCTATCCTTCTCTTTCATTGTCTCTCTTTCGATTTTTCCTAATCTACAAACTACTCTTTGTGGCCAAATAGCCAGTTTGAATAACCTTCACTACCCACCCACTTCCTCATTCTTCTCCTAATTCCCCACCCATTCATCGCAGCCTGCCTTCTATACCCATTTTTCTTTCGGTCTACACCGATTTTTCTTTCGCTGTTATTGCAGCTGTTCCCTCAAAAGTTACCACTCGGTTTAGGGCTGTTCCCTCAAAAGTTACCACTCGGTTTAGGGCTGTTCCCTCAAAAGTTACCACTCGGTTTAGAGGCACTTGCCGGATTCTCATGGAGGTTCCGCGGCGCTGCCGGGGGTGGGGGGTGGGGGTGGGGGGGGGGGGTGGGAAGAGGCGGTCTCCAACGGGCGCCGTCCCTGCGGCTGGCGGAAAGCCCGCGAACTCTTTAAAGCCCAGCGCTCCAGCGACTCCTCCCACCAGCGCCACGGCGGTCCCAGGTCTCAGCAAGGACAGTGTCAGAGCAGGATGTGAAAAATGTGGCTACTCTGGTCATTGGACTTTTGAATGCCGCATTTTTCTCCTAGTATATTCCAAAGGGACATATAGTTTGGGATGTTAGTAGCACAAGCAGTGAAGATATTTATAAAGAGAATGAAGAACTGAATTAATTGCAGGGATTACAAGAAAAAAAGAATAAATGAAGAAGAGAAGAAAAAACAAAACAAGAAAAAAAGCGAAGAGAAAATCAAATTTAAAAAGAAAAGGGAAAGATCTCATTCATCCAGTTCCACTGATGAGGACACATGAAAATAAAAGAAACAAAAATATCCGGGGAAAAGAAAAAAGAAGTGAAGAGCAAGTCAAAAGAAGGGAAACGTCAAAACGGAAAAAAAAGAGACAACAGGTAAAGCATTCTCCCACCTCTAATAGTTCTGAAATAGCCAAAAAAGTAACTGGGACTTTGGCCTAAACCATTAAATTTTGAAAATGTGGTTTAAAAAATTATTTGAACTTGGAATTTGTTAAATAATTATGCTTTGCGATAATCACAGCCCTTTTCATATAGACATTGTTTTTCATATGTGGGACCATTATCCTTCTGGAAATATATTTTTAGCATGCAAAAAAAAAAAGTTATTTCTAATCTGCAGTTAATCCCAGGCAGTGGTCTCTTTCTTCTCCTGTTGTAGCACACAACAGAAATTTTGCCACTGCACTGAACTACTCTGTTCTTTTACCCTGTTGTTTCTCTTTCTTCATTCTTTTCGTCCTCCCCGATGCTACCTTTCAGAATGTGTCACATATACCTCTACTTCTGCCCATTTCCTTAGAGGCAACTATTTCCCCAAATTCCATCTTCTACCATTGTTTTCTGCATGATTGTTTGACTTAATTTTAAAAATATTTATACATATTATTTACATTGTGTCTATTACTATTCTTTACCCGCATTATCTCATTGAAATCTCACCAAAAAACCCTCTATTCTAGAGGTCTTAGTGCAGGTTTCTCAACCTCAGCATTACTGACATTTTAAATGAGATAATTCTTTGCTGCGGGGGGGCTGTCCCATGAAATATAGAATGTTCTGAAGCATACTTTGCCTATATCCAGTGGATGCCAGTAGCAAACCCAGTTGTAAAAATAAAAAAAATGTCTCCAGGCATTGCCAAATGTCCTCTGGGGACAAAATTGTCCTGGATGAGAACAAGAAGTAGAAGACAAGGCTTGAAAGAGAGAGTGGGCGGTCTAGAAAGAAAGAAATCAGATCTGGGATTTGATGCCAGGTGGTCTGATTTTTCTAGATTCTAGTTCTTACATACATAAACTAATGATACTTTTCTTTAAGTTGTTTTAGAAAATGTCATTACTCTTAAGACTTCATTTAGGATCTTAAGGCCAACAACTTTCAAATCTCTATCACTAGCTGGATCTCTCTAGAGCCACACTGCAGATATTTTGTTCAATGTCATTTGCACATCTTACAAGCACCTCAAACTCAAGCTAGCCATAACTGTATTAGTCAGCTTCCTTCAAGACTCATTCCAAACTTCCCTGTCTCCAATAGGGCATTATCACTGAATTAGTAATGGAGGCCAGAAATCTTGGTGCTATCTCTGACCCTTCCTTTTTACCCAAGTTTATTAGGATTTCCTTGAAGAGATATCAAAGGATGTAACAAATTCAATCTCTCTTGAATTTGTTCTTCCTTTTAAATTTCTACTTCTGTTGCCTCATTCAGGATATTGACATTCTTCCTTGTTTGAGAAACATCCTATTTCACCTCTCTACCTTCATCTCCCCAACTCTACCCCTCTATAAAGATTTCCCGTACAGAATCTAACTTGCCAGTTAACAGTGAATTTGTTACTGTAAAAGCCACAGGCTAAAGTGTATGGCATGATGGACAGAGCACAACCTTGGAGTCAGATAGCCCTGGAATCCAGCCTAGCCATGTAACTCTGACTAGGTTATTGAACATTTCTGATCCTCAGTTTCCTCTTCTGGATATTTTTTAAGTCATCTGTTCTCACAGGACTATTGTGAGGATTAACTGAGATGAGAAAGTATTAAAAAAAAAACACTATTTGGATCCTCAGAAAATTTATACATTTGGCTTCTCTGAACTCGCCCCCTGTTCTACACCACTGACCATAACCTATAAGGTTTAAATTTGTTTATTCTTCTCCAGGAAACAGAAGAAAAACGGCTAAAATATGAGCATTATTCCAAGTTTTAATTGTTAATAACTAAGCTACATGTTTCAATTACAAGGGAAGAAAAAATGTCACATTCATTGTCCTAGAATATACCCTGATCATATCTCTTAAGACAGTCTGAACCAAAACTTCAAGCAGGCCAGGGCAGAGGGACAGAATTCTCATACATTGCCATTGGAGAGTGAACTGGTATGTGGTTCTAGACAACAATTTAAAAATATGTATATCCTTGGAATCAGTAATTCCACTTTTGATATCTCTTCAAGGAAATCATTTTTAAAAGGGACAATATCTTTATATACAGCATTATTTATAAAATAAAAACTTAAAATGAGCTTAAATGTCCAAGCACAGTTAAGAAACTAAGGGGACAAGGAGATGCAAATTATGCTCTCCTTTATTAACATAGTAAATTGCTAATGCAATGTGTAAGGGAATGTGCTATAATGGGCTTTGAAAACAGAAACAATTAGGCTCAAATACTATTCCTCTATGCATAAGCTATATGTCTTTGGCTCTCTGAAGTTTAGTTTATCTTTAAAATAGAGACACAAAGCATTCCATGCAGGTTGGGTATGAGAGAAATCAATCAACTAACCAATCAATCAATGATTCAATCATGTATCTACCTATGTCAACTAGTTTTGTGCTGCCTCATTGTTCAATATATGGCAGTACAAATTTATATCTATATAGCTACATCTATATAAAATTTAATAATGATGTCCCTATATTTGGATGAAGCAAAAAAAAATTAGGCAGCATAATCTTATTATTTAAGGAAATATACTGAACCAGTATGAATGATCTATGAATGACAGGAATGTATTTATGTTTTACATTTTTATGTGCTTTTCAGATTTTCTACAATAAGCAGTTATAACCACGTGGCAGACTACCTAAAAATTTAAGAAAGAAAGAAAGAAAGAAAGAAAAAATGTCAACTCTATAAGATTAATGTAACATAATTAAATATATAAAAGTTGTCACTTAGCCCAAGTGGTTTTCTAAGAACTTCATTACTCTCTCCAGTTCAACTACAAATTCAACACACTCCTTACCAGCCACCAAATCCTGACTTTCCTTTGCCAGTCCGGTTTTCATTGAAAATTAATCCCATTACAAGACTGTAGCAGGATGACTAATATGATGGCTGTTGAGCATCATGCAAGTTAGTAAGTTCTGAAAGTGCCTCTGTTGTAAGTGAAGTTTGGTCTGGGAATGATGTTTCGCATGAGATTTTCCTGCTATTATAGCTCGTGTTAATCCAATTCATGCTTCTACTCCAATCTGAGTGGTTATAGTTACCAATTCTTTATAGTAAGTTTTCTTTTTTCAAATTACTATGTGCTGTCTCTCTCCTGATTGGACCAAGACTCATACAGTCACTCATTCATTCATTCATTCCAACAGATACCCTAGTTGAGTCCTATTATACATGACACTGTGCTGAGAATTTGGGGTGTTGCAATGAGCAAAATCAACAGAGTACCTGCCCTGTTGGAGCTTGTGTTCCATAAGTCAAAACAGATGAACAAAAAGTGTTAAAATAGTGTGGCATGGCAAGTTCAGGATACTATGGTGAAAAACAGGACACCCCAACTTATTGTGGGAGAACAGAAAGGGATCGAGTAAAAGACGAATATATTTTGGAATTAATAAACTGAGTAGATTAAAAAAATTATCACTTTATATGAATGATTCTAGCTATTAAACCAAGGTGGTGAAAATGTGACTCAGTGAGGCCCATATCAATTTGAAGTCTTTTGAAAACTCAAGCATTTTACCCATTAGTCTTTCCTTAGAAGCAAGAGAATTGGTTCTAGATTTTATTCAGTGAAAACATTTCAATCCCTTCATAAGCCATTAATTTCCTCTTTTGAAGGTTGACCTTTTTCTGACAATATCATTACATTATTTGCTCATTTTCTTGATTTTAAGCTTCTTGAAGGCAACTGTTTCTTTGTATGCATCTCTAATCACCGCAGCACTTAGCCTAGGGCTAAACACACAGTAAATATTCAACATGTGCTTATTGAATTAATGAATGCATGAGTTTTCTATCTTGGTCCTTTAAAGCATAACGCAACACAGGTGAAAAAGCATAAAACAGGCATCATGAGAGCTGTATTACAAACCCATCCTTGGCAGTAAAGAGGTTGTACAATCTAGATTCTCTCGGGATTCATCTTTCTCATTTATGAATTAACATATTTGGAAGAGAGGTTTTTCAATGTCTCATTCATTTCTAAAATCCTAGGATCTGAAAAATGCATTAGAATACAAGAAAGTGAGTACATTACGGGTTGTTGGGGATTGAATCATGCCTCCCTTTGAAGGCATGTTCAGGTCCCAACCTCTGGTCCTTTAGATGTGATGGATGTTAACCCATTTGCAAATAGGAACTTGAAAATGTTATTGCTTAAGGTGTGCCCAGACTGAATGAGGGTGGGACTGAATCCAAGATGGCTGAAGTCCTTATAAGTAAAGGCAATAGATACAGAAAATGAAGCTATGGGAACAGCAAGCAACCCGAAGTCAATAGTATTGGGAGGAAAAAGGCAAAACCAGAGCCATGTGCATTGCCATGTGACAGAAAATCCAAAGACCAAGGATCACTGGCAGCCAGCCTCAGAATCCTTCAGTCGTTAGGAAGAAAGCATTTCTTTGCTTATGCCTTGATTTTGGACTTTCCCTGGCCTCAAAATCATGAGTCAAATTCCTATTAAGCCAACCCATTGTATGGTAATTGCTTAGCAGCTAAGAAACTAAGACAAGTCTTGATTAATTCTTATCATTGAACAGTGTGACTTGAGTCCTCCTGACACTTATGGGCCTCAACTTCCTCATCTGTAAAATTAAGTTAGTCTAATAAGAAGGATCAACAAACTACAGCCTTTGGGTCAAACAGCAGAGTTGAGCTGTTATAACTGAATGTGTGGCCAACAAAGCTGAAAATATTTACTATCTGGCTCTCCAGAGAAAAAAATTGGCAGGTCTTGGTCTGCAAAGTCCCTTCTACTGCTCCTTCTTAAATCTCTGCTATGACTTTCTGACTCATTAAGATATCGTCTGAACTTTCTAACAATATATTTTTTTTAAATGTGCTATAGGTTACAATTCCAGAATTTTAGGTTTTTACTTCTAACTGCTCTAAGGTACTGGAGACTAAAAGAAATATCACTATAATGACCATACCAAACTCTGAAATCTGTTCTACAACTAATTGTTGTGATGTACTTTGGAATTTATTGCTTTTTTGTATATATGTTATTTTTCATTCAAAAAGAAAAAAGAGGAGTATAACAGAGAAGATAGGATTTAACAAATGAGTATGGCTACTGAATCATTATATTGATATTTCTTTTGGTCTCCAGTATCTTGGAGCAGCTAGAAGTAAAAATGAAAAATCGTGAAACTGTAACCCACACCAAACTTTAAAATAAGTTCTTTAACTACTTGTTAAAATGTACTTGGAAATTTATTGCTCTTTTGTATATATGTTACATTGCTCAATTTAAAAACATTTTTAAAAAGTGTGCTAAATCTTGATTCATGGTCCACCACATTAATGAGATTGGAACTCTTTTGTTGAACAGAGTAAAAAGGCCACCAAACAGTTCTGCTAGAACCTTTGTTTGTGACTTAAAAGATTAGAGCTGGGAATTACCCATATAACAGTGCTGGAAATAAATATTACAATATTTAACCATTTGCATTTAACCCCCCAAAATACTAGGTGTCTGTATGACTGTCATGTCACAAATAACCAGTAAGTGCTTGTTGGGTGGAAGAAGCTGGGGTGAGAGTCTGAACCCTGGCAATGAGCTCTCCAATTGGTCATACTACACATCATTGTCGTAAGGACTTGCAGTAAGACAAGGGTCTGCTGCCATTTCTTAACCACTAGGATTGACTATACATGATGACAAGCTGCCACCTACCTCTTTCTATGACTGTAAACCACAGTACTGTCTCTGGATATACTTCTTTTCCACTGGAAATATGCTTGTTTTGCAGTTAAGTTATGCTTGCCCAAAACATGCTATAATTCAATGCACATCATTAAACTGAACCAATGTAGTGTTTTTCTTTCTTCAAATGTCTGGATTTTATCTGTCTTGTTTAATAATATTTTTTTGAAAAGCATGCCGATCAATAACAGATCCATAAAAAAAGTTAAACCCTAAAGAAGCACAGCTGACACCATGCTAGTTATGCAGATTTGTTTTCCCCTGACCACCCTGTCAATATCCTCACATCACCCCAGACTTCATTCTAGAAAATGAACCAAAACAAAGTCTGCTTCGGCTGTAGAAAGGTTGAAGCTGTGAAATACTTTGTGTATCACCCTATCAGTTAAGCAGTGTGACTACAGACAGTGTGGCAGGTGGAGTCCCTCTAGTCCTATCGAGTGGACAGAAGGTAGAGAAGGAGGAGAAGGACACAGGTGACCGGGTGATGCAAATTAACCCCGGATGCATGGCCTTGCAGGAGACTGGCCTGGGTGGTGGGGTCAGAGTGCAGTGTCTGAAAGGTCCAGCTGCTCCCAAATCCTTCCCCTACCGTACCCACATAGTACCTATAATTCTAAAATGTTCATGTTTTTTTGGTTTTTAGGGGTATTTCATCAAAACACAAATAACTCTTGCAGAGAACTACCTTAATCTCTAATTAGCTATTACCCAAACTAATGCAAATCCTGAAGTGAAGACAGAGAGAATGCAAGGTGGAATTACTAGGTGTGGGGATCAAAAAACAAAGTGTGTGTGTAGTTTGTGTGTTTGTGTGTGTGTGTGTGTGTGATGGGGTAATGGGGGGCAGAGTGTACCTACAGGAGAGTAAAGTGAGGTAGATGAGGTGACCAGGGGAAAGGGTATCAGAGAGAGAAAGATGAATACACAGATGGCATCAGGGTGGCTAACATATGAGGGCCAGGTTTTGATTAAATGGCAGGTTAATCATTAGGCACTACTCTGTTTGTGTGATGTTTATCTAAAAGGGCCACCAAGCAGCGTATGGAGGAAGAACAGACCAGGACCACTGGGGAGCACCCACCTTTCTATTATTGTTTAAGTCAGGGGTCAGCAAAGCCCACAGGCTTGATTTTATATGTCCTTGAGATATATAAACTTTCCATATTGACACCTCAACATTTCCCTTTCCCATATTCCCATCTCAACATTGCTTCTCCTTTTCCCCTCCATTTTTAGAAAACAAAAAAGTTACCTTCAAGTAACCTCTCCTTATTTACTCTCAATTGCCTCCTGTGTGTCACCATTTTCATCAAATACTCCCTGTAATATTCCATTTGCCCCATCTTCCCGTATCGTTGTTTATACCCCACCTAAGGAAACTCTCCAAATCCTTGATAATATCACATGCCCTTTCTTTCTTTTTCCTTCTGGTCCTTTCAAGACCAAATGTCTTGAAAGAAAGAACCTTTTAGACTCAGTTTAATCACTTCATCCTTACATACTCTTTATAATCAGCACTGCATTTTCATTACATAATAAAACTGTTTTGTTCCAAGTTACTACAACTAGTGCCCTTTTTTCTACCTTTATGCCTACAGGGCTCTCACTTGAATTTAACTCTGTTGAATTTAACTCTATAATTTTCCCCAGTAGCTAGTGATGTTGAACATCTTTTTAATGAATTTTTTGGCCACTTGTGTTTCTGCTTTGGAAAAAGGTCTACACAAGATTTTTGACAGTTTTTAAATTGTGTTGTCTTTTCATGGTTGGGTTGTAGGATTTCTTTTTTATATATGATAAACATTAAACTCCTATCAAATATGGGGTTTACAGATATTTTCTCCCACTAAATACGCTACCTTTTCATTTTGTGTCAATGTCCTTTGAAGCACAAATGTTTTCAATTTTGAGGAGGTTCCATGTATCTATTTTTCTTTCATTGCTTGTGCCATGGGTATAAAGTCTAAGAAGCCATTGCCTAACACAAGAGGCTTTTCTTCTAGGAGTTTTGTAATCCTGACTCTTACATTTTGGGTCTCTCATCCATTTTGAGCTCATTTTTGTAAATTGTGTGAGACTTTAAGGGTACTCCTTCATTCTTTTGCATATGAATACCTAATTCTCCCAGCACCATTTGTTGAAGAGACTATTCTTTCCCAATTGAGAGGACTTAGCAGCCTGATAAAAAATTAATTGGCCATACCTCACTCTCTCTAAATCCAGCTATGCAAGTGAAATCATTGCCCTCCCCCTTAAATGGGACATGACATCCAGGGGTGAAAGTCTCCCTGGCAGCATGGGAGATGACTCCAAGGGATGAGTTCAGCCCTGATGCCACGGGATCAACAATGCCATTCTAACAAAAAGAGGGGAAAGAAATGTAACTAATAAGGTATCAGTGGCTGAGAGAGTTCAAATCGAGTCGAGAGGCTACTCTGGAGGTCACTCTTATGGAAGCTTCAGTCAGTCATTGCTACCTATTATAACTTGCCAAACCCCAACCAAAACCCTTCTAGCCAAAAGAACACCTAGGGAATTATATAAGATTCTACAAAGGTTCAGTGCACTAGGGTAGCTTTCCAGAAACCTACAACCTCCAGATGGGTCCTGAAACTTAGAGGGGCCAGCCTCTCCAGAACATCAACTAATTCCATCTCCCTACCCCATTTTATTGACAGCCCCTTCCAACATGAAAAAGAGAATGGACATAGCCCAAATACCCTAAAAAGTAGGAGAAAGATCAGAGTGATGGTGGAGTTATACAGAGAAGGTAGGATTAAACAAGAGTATAACTCCTAAATCATTATATTGATATTCTTTTAGTCTTCAGTATCTTAGAGCAGCTAGAAGTAAAAACCTAAAATTGTGGAATTGTAACCCATGCCAAACTCTGAAATCTGTCCTACAACTAATTGTTGTGCTGTATTTTGAAATTCATTGCTTTTTTGTATATACATTATTTTCACACAAAATCAATTGTGATAAAAACATATTTATTCCTTCTAGCCTCCAATGTTCTGGAGCAGCTAGAAGGAAAAATTTGAGATGATAGTATGGTAGCCCATGACAAACTCTGGGATCTGTCCTGTAACTACTTGTTGAAGAGTGCTTTGAAAACTACTGCTTTTTTCTTACTTTGCTTTGTATATATGTTATATTATACAACAAAAAAAGTTAAAAAAAAATTGGCCATAGATGTGAGGGTCTACTTCTGAACTCTGTTTGAACCCATTAGTTTATATACCTATTCTTATGCCAGTACCACTATGGCATTGCAATATGCTTTAAAGTTGGGAAGTTTGAATTCTACCACTTGAAATTTTTCAAGATGTGTTTTGCTATTCCGGTTCCTTTACCTTTCCAAATAAATTTGATAATTGTCTTCTCCATTTCTGCAAAGTAGGCTGTTGGAATTTTGATTGGTATTGCATTGAATCAAAATGATTGCATATGTCATTTTGGGTAGAATTGACATCTTAATGATATTTATAGTTTCAATACATGAACATAGAATGTTCTTGCATTTATTTAGCTCTTCTTTGATTCCTTTTAGCAATGACTTGTCATTTTCTGTGTATAAGACCTTTACACCCTTGATTGAAGTTATTCTTAGGTATTTGATTCTTTTATTTTTTTTTAATACATGGGCAGGCACCGGGAATCAAACCCGGGTCCTCAGGCATGGCAGGCAAGCACTCTTACCTGCTGAGCCACCGTGGCCCACCCTGATTCTTTTTGTTGTTATGTGTAAATGGATATTTTTTCTTGATTTCCTCCGCAGGTTGCTCATTACTAGAGCATAGAAACACTACTGAGTTTTGCATGTTAATCTTGTTCCCTGACATTTTGCTAAATTTACCAGCTCTAATGGCTTTTGGTCAATTTTTCTGGACTTTATATATATATATATATATATATATATATATATATATATATATATATATATATATATATAAAGTATTTATATATATATATATATAGGATCCTGTCAACTGCAAATAGTGAAAGTTTAACTTCTTCCTTTCCAATTTGGATGCCTCATTTCTTTTTCTTGCTTAATTGCTCTAGCTAGAATTTCCAATTCTATGTTGAATGACAGTGATAACTAGTGATAACTGTAGGCATCGTTGTCTTGTTCCAGGCTTTAGAAGGAATCTTTCAATCTTTCATCGAGTATGATGTTACCAGTAGGTTCTTTTTTTTAATATATGACCTTTATCATGTCAAGGAAGTCTCCTTCTATTCCTATTTTTTCAACTGTTTTTATTAGGAAAGATTGCTGAATTTTGTCAAATGCCTTTTCTGTATCATTTGAGATGATTGTTTTTTCTTTTCAGTTTGTTAATAAAGGTATTACATCAATTGATTTTCTAATGATGAGGCACCTTTGCACACCTGGGATAAAACCCACTTGATCATGGTGTATAGTTCTTTTGATTTGCTGTTAGATTCAATTTGCAAGTATTTTGTTGAGGTTTTTTCACATCTTATTCATAAGATAACTTGGTCTATAATTTTCTTTTCTTGAAATATCTTTATCTGGCTTTGTTAATAAGGTGACATAGGTCTCATAGAATGAGTTTTGTATTATTCCTCCTCTTCAGGTTTTCTGGAAGAGTTTGAGTGGAATTAGTATTAATTTTTCTTGGAATAATTTAGATAATTCACTTGTAAAACCATCTGGTCCTGGGCTTTCTTTGTTGGAGGTTTTTGATGATTGACTCAATCTCTTACCTTGAATTGGTCTGTTGAGGTATTCTGTTTCTTCTAGAGTAAGGGTGGGTTGTTCATGTGTTTCTAGGGATTTCACATCTAGGTCGCCAAATTTGTTCGCATACAATTGTTCTTAGTATCTTCTTATTCTCTATAGAGTTAGTAGTAATGTTTCCCCTTCTCATTTCTGATTTTATTTATTTGCATGTTCTTTTTTTCTTTGTCAGTCTAGCTAAGGGTTTGGCAATTTACTGATCTTCTTAAAGAACCAACTTTTGGTTTTGTTAATTCTCTGTATTGTTTTTATTCTCAATGTCATTTATTTCTGCTCTACTCTTTATTTCTTTCCTTCTGCTTGCTTTGGGATTAGTTTGCTGTCCTTTTTTTTTTTTTTTTTTTTTTTTTTTTACTTTCTCTAGGTGTGTAGGTGTGTAGATCTTTGAATTTAAGTCTTTTTTTTCTTTTTTAGTAAAAATGTTTAGGGTTATAAATTTCCCCCTCAGTACTGCCTTCACTGTGCCCCATAACTTTTGATCATGTTCTCATTTGTCTTAAGATATTTACTGATTTCCCTTGCAATTTCTTCTGTGACCCACTGATCGTTTAAGAGTGTGTTGTTTAACTTCAATATATTTGTGAATTTTCCAGTTCTCTGCCTATTGTTGATTTCTAGCTTCCTTCCTTTGTGGTAAGAATAAGTGCTCTGTATGATTTCAATATTTCTAAATTTATTGAGACATGTTTTGTGACCCAACATGTGGTCAGTCCTGGAGAATGATTCATAAGCACTTGTGAAGAATATATACCCTGCTGTTTGGGGTGCAACATTCCGTGTACATCTGTTAGGTCTAGTTCATTTATATAAGTTCTCTGTTTCCTTATTGATCTTCCATCTAGATGTCTACCTATTGATGAGAGTGGTGTATTGAAGTCACCAACTATTGTTATAGAGGTGTCTATTTCTCCCTTCAGTTTTGCCAACAGTTGCCTCATGTATGTTGGGACACCATAATTAGGTACATAAATATTTATGATTGTTATATTTCTTCTTGGTAAAATGCCACCTTTAAAAAAGTGTAATAGCTTTTGACTTGAAGTCTATTTTGTCCAATATTAGTATAGCTAGTCCAGCTCTTTTTTGGTTACCATTTGCATGGAATATCTTTTACTATCCTTTCACTTTCAACCTGTTTGTGTCTTTGGGTCTAAGGTGAGTCTCTTATAGATAGCACATAGTTGGATCATGTTTTTCATCTATTCTATCAACCTGTCTTTTGATTGGGGACTTTAATATGCTAACATTCAATGTTATTACTGTAAGTACTTCAGCATTTGTGTCTTTTCGTTTTATATCTTATACATATATTTTTTGGTCTCTCTTCCTTTATTGCAATTTCTTTATAGTTGATCTTTTGTGATGCCTCTGACTGATGCCTTTCTCATTTCTGTTTCTGTGTAATTTTAAAATACTTTCTTTGTGGGTACCCTGAGGTTTATATTACCCAAATGTTTTAGTTTGCTAAAGCTACCAGAAAGCAATATACCAGAAAAATGGTTTGACTTCTACAGTGAGGACTTATCAGTTTACAAATTTACAGTTCTAAGGCCATGAAAATGTCCCAATTAAGGCATCAAAAGGACGATTGCTTCTATGAAGATAGGCCCCTGGCATCTGGGATTCTTCTTTAAGATAGCAATGCACATAGCTGGTGTCTTCTTGTCCTTTTCTCCTGGGTTTCATTGCTTTTAGCTCCTGGATTCAGTGGCTTTCTCAGCATCTCTGAGGGTTTTCCTCTAAGCTTCTCTCTCTGGGTGTTTCTCTGAGCTCACTCAAAAAAGGACTCCAGTAAAGGATTAAGACCCACCTTGAAATGGCTGGGTCACATCTCAATTAAAACAAACTAATCAAAAGGTCCCATGCACAAAAGGTCTGCCCATGCAGAATGGATTAAAAGAACATGGCCTTCTGGAGTACTTAACAGCTTCAAACCAGTACACCAACCTACATCTATAACCTACTAATTTGAAGATACCAACTTAGCATAAATAGCATGCATGTTCTCTGCTCCTATATCTTTCTGTTTCCCTCTTTATGTTGTGTATGTCCCACCTTACCACTTTATATTTTGCACATCCATTATCAGAAAATATGCTTTTTTCTTGTTCTATTGTTTTCTGATTCTTACATGAATCAAAGGGTAGAATTGTATATTTAGGATTCAGTAGTGTTGGGTTTTACATTTACCCTTTTAGTTACTCTTACTGATGATCTTCATATTTTCCCACTCTCCCAAGCAACTCTTTCCTGTCTTTTCAATTTGCAGAAATCCCTTTAGTAATTCTTGTAGTGCAGATCTCCTGTTCATGAATTCTCTTCCATTCCTGTTAGTGAATTTTAAACTCTACCTCATTTTTGAGTGGCTGTTTTGCTAGATAAAGAATTTTGAGCTGGCATTTTTTTCTCTTTCAGTACTTTAAATTTATCATACCACTTCCTTCTTGCCTCCATGATTTCTAGTGAGAAATCGATACTTGGTCTTATTGAGGATCACTTGTATGTGACATATCTCTTTTCTCCTGTTGCTTTCAGAATTTTCTCATCATCTTTGGCATTTGATTAATATGCACCTCAGAGTAGGTATACCAGAATTTATTCTGTTTGGAGTACATTGTGCTTCTTGGACATTTATATCTTTCATAACAGTTAAGAAATTATTGGCCATTATTTCCTCAAATATTCTTTTTGCCCCATTTCCCTTTTCTTCTTGTATGTTTTCTATTCTCTATCTGTTCTTCTGACTATACAATTTCAATTGTCCTGTCTTCTAGTTCACTGATTCTTTCTTCTGCTTATTCAAATTTGCTGATATATGCTTCCAATATATTTATTACCTCTAGTATTCTGCCTTTCATCTACATTTCTTTTATGGGTTTTTTATACTCCCACATTGTCTTCTTAATATCCTTTATTTTTCATTCATATTTTCCTTCCTCTCCTTGAATTGATTTAGGAGATTTGTTTGAACATCTTTGGTTAATTGCTCCAACTTCTGTGTCTCCTCTGAAATTTTAATTTGTTTACCTGACTGAGCCACATCTTCCTGTTTCTTAGTATGGTTTGTAGTTTTTTTCTGATGTCTAGTCATCTGATTATTTTGATGAGTTAATTCTGAAGGTTCCTTTCTCTCTCTTGTTTATGGTTTTATTGTTGATTAGCTATGTGCTAAGGCTCTTCTTTTAGGTTTGGTCTAACTTATTCTAGACCTTTAGAATAGCCTATGTTTAGCTGCTCAGATTTCCTCAGCTCTTCTTCATCTTATTCTTGCCCTGAATATGTGCTGTAATTTTTTAAGCATGCACTTTTTCTGCAATTATTTCACCTCCAGGAGAGAGATTCTTTCCCCCTGTTCCTTCTTCAGGAATCTCTGTCTGTTATCTGCATTTTTGTGCCGACTTTTCTCCCCAGGGCCTATGGTTTGTTTAAATTCTCCCCCTCATTCAGTTCCCCATTTTTCCTTATACTTTACATTTCTAGAGCCCAATCTAACTTACAGCAGTTCAGTTTAACTACCCTTAAAAATTGTTGCTTTTTTTTTTTCTGTGAGATTTTTAAGCTCTACGTTCCTCCCAAAATGATATCCTGCCCTGGGGAGCCAGTGGGGTCAATCCAGAAAGGTCAGTCACTTCAAAAAATTCTGTTTTGCCTTTAGATTTTCTGCTGAAGGAAACTGGACTGAATGAATCTTGCTAGGTATTTCTACTATGGTCTACACCCGCTATGCCCCCAGAGTCCTTTTTGTATGCAGCACCCTCAGCAGCTTTTAGTTCTACCCTAGATCTCTGAAGACTTAGGTCCCTGTGCCTGGACATGCATGGAGTTTTAATTCACTGCTGTGGGTCACTCTATAGTCTCTCTTCACAGTGAGTGAGATCCAGATTTTGCAGCCAGCCAAGTTTTAAGTTTATATCTCTAACAAGGTCCCTGTCCCAAATTTCCAACCTCCTGCAGAGCCTCTTTTCTTGGATGTCCATCTTGCACAACAAATTCATTATATTCGTAATGGGATGCTATCATTCTTCCCAAACTGATTCTGCTTCTATATTCATCCCAGATCTTATCAATCCTGACTACATTCGTTATTTCACCCTTGCCCATGATATTCAGTCAAGTGTCAAGGTCTCCCGTTTCAACTCTTCAATCTTATGCATTTCTCCTGAGCAGGATTTAGATTTCTATCCAGACATCTGCCTCCAACCTCTTCCTCTAACTTCATCTTATATAGTATGCTCAGATTAGTCTATTGAATGCATAGTTACATCATATTGCTTCATACCATTGTACAAGTTGCCCTTACTTTGACAATCATACACCTCTGCTAACCATCCCTAACATGTTTGTGAATTTAGTCACAATATCCCCCACATGCATACATACTTCCTTTATGTCTCCATTCTAGCCAGTTGAAATGGCTTGTAGTTTCCTGCATTGCTTATGCTGTTTACTCAATTTATATTGCCCTTCATATACTTCAAGATACATACAATAATACCATTTCTCCCAGGAAGAGTTCCTGATTCTCCTTAGAAGTAGTCACCCCCTTTTCTGGATTCCCATAAAAGTTTATTCTGGAACCTTCCTAACTTCTGCCTTGCATGACGGTCATTTGTGTACATATCATATCTCTTAGAAACTAATCCCAAGAGCCAAAATCTTTGATTCTTTTCATAGCACCTAGTTCAATACCTTTTACCTGGTAGATCCTCAGTAAAATGCTAGTTGAATGGAAGAAAGAATGAATAGGTGGTTGTTGTTTTGGGTAATTATATAAAGAATATCTTTTACAGGGATTCATGGGTTTAACTATCATTCAGGAGCTTTGCCACTGCTGTGGCTATTGTGATCCAGCACAAAGGGGCATTCAAAAGTGAGATCTGTGAGTCAAGTGGGATCCCCTCCAACTGGAGTCCCCTGAGCTCAGCATTCAACTCCGTCATTCTGGGCTGATTATATTTGGTCCCTCAGATGCTGACATTCACCACTGATTATAGCTAAAATGGCACCACAAAATGTATAATCTACAGTTCTCCTTGGGTCAGGCATTTGGTTCTTCTGATAAACTTATCCATATACACTGCAAAGAGGAAACCCAGATAGCAAACTTGTATTTTAATAGTGCTGTTTGGAAAGTTAATAATCTGATATTTGTAGTTTAAAGTATAAAAGATTCAGGTAATCAGAATATTAAGCCAGAATTGAGAAAACAAACAGGGAGAGGCATCACTGGACAAACTTTTAATAACCCTAAAAATCTGCCAAGGTCTGGAACTAATGCTTCCTTCAAAAGTGTCTTCCCTAAGTGCTTGTGTTGTAGGGACCTGGTGATGGAGGAACAGAGGACATAACTCAAATATACTCAAGAATGGGTTAGTTACTACTACTACTACTACTACTACTACTACTACTAATGATGATGATGATAATGAGAATAATTTTAAAACTTTACAAAAATAGCTAGAATTAAAGTCCCTACTGAGTAAAAGACACTTGGCCGAATGCTTTACCCACATTAATTCCCACAATATTTCATGAGTATTTATTACCTCCATTTTACAGATTTGTAAAATGTGTACATCTCAGAGTGGTTAAGTACTTTGTTGAGGATAACAAAGATAGAATGTGGCAGAGCCAGCCACTTCCAAGAACAATAAAAATGAGGATCAAATATGATACCCATTTCTAAGTGAAAAGATAGAAGTCAGGTATTAATTGCTCTATAAAATGATGTCTAATTCCAGGAAATTATGTATGTCACTGATATGCGTGTGCAACACATGTAATAAAGTAAAGTACTTACTCTCTGTCAATCACAAGGCAAGTTACAGCTTCTGCAGCGATTACATTTGCTGTTCTCACATCTTCCCTATGTAAAAAAATAAGAGAGATGAAATAAAATATCAAAGAAAAGTGTTCATTGTGATTAATTCAGGTGCATTAAATTATTATAAATTAAGTTATAAATCTTCTAAATTATCCACTTCCAGACTTAAATTTCGTTCATGTTTCAAATTTCTTTGTCCTGAGATACCACCTTACCCTTGTCATTAATCTCACAAATCCTGTAGTTTAACTCAGTAGTTATAATTCTCAAACTTGAGGCTTTACTTAGACAAGTGAAACAAATTTTAATGAATAATTTCCTGTGCTCTTCAGGGAATTTATGAATTAATTGAAAAATGATTAAGACAGTATAGGAACATGAGTAGATAAAAGGTAAAAGACTTGAAAATATCTTCTGGAAATTGGGTATCTAATCCATTTGTGTATGCATTTATTTTTAAATCCTTCAGACAAATGGTCTATTTTCTTTCCTTACTTTAGAAACTTTGTTATTATGTGGCTAAATTTTTGTAATTTATTATTTGTGGTTATTCATCTATATCAGAGCTTATGGTTCTTCAAGATTATTTCAGAAGTTTTGGTTACACTGACTGAAGTACATATATACCTTGTCTTTAGAAACATCTAATTTGCCATGGAGGAATATGTATCAATCTCTTAAACCTTTAAAAATCTGTCATCTTAGCTCTCATTTTATCAAGTTCACTTTTCATTTTAAGCAACTAAATTTTAACAGTACCATTGCTATGGAAACATCAAGTTGTACTTGAAAATGCAGTCATTGTTTTCTCTCCAAAAATGAAATTCTAAGTTAAGTTAATTAATAAACATAAATTTGAAATACCTTAAAGAAATAAGCCCATAGGAAATAATACAGTGATGATAAAACATTTTAATATCATAATCAAAATAACGTATGTCTCTAATGGTAGGCTTTTAACATTTGAAAATAAAGATGCTCCCAATGAATGCTTATTTTTAAAAATTCACTAAATTCTCACATATACCTCTATTAAACTCTGTCTTTATCCCCTTGGTCTCTTTTGTCTTTTGTTGTCCCTATACCGAGCTGTTAAGATGATAGTTGCTTTATGGTAAGTAGTAGTATTTAGTATTTAGTAAAGCAAGTTCCCCTTACTGAAATTCTTAGAAATATCTTTATGATATTCTTAAGTGTTAATTATTTAAAATCACTTTTCCTGGTCTGTGGAAACCCACAATGGCATTCTGGTAGCATTGCATTACAGATAAGCATTAATTTAAGTAGAAGGGCTGATTGTATTCATTTTTCCATGCAAGGACATGCAATGACTTTCTACTTGTTCAGGTCTAGTGTTATGTTTTCAAATAAGATTTTATAATTTTTCATTTGTGTCCTGGCATTAAAAAAAAGAAAAGATTCTTAGGTATTTTACTTCATTGGTTTCTCTTATCAAGGGATTCCCTTTTCTTTCTAGCTTCTCACTGTTGATTGCTATTAAGGATGAAAGCGTTAGATTACTGCATATTTTTCTTAACCCCCATACTCTATAAATTCTCTTCTAATTCTAATTTGTTTTTTATTATAGGTTCCTGGTTATAGTGGCATTCATTTATAGTAATAGCATCTGTAAATATACATAATTTGGTCTCTCATTACTAAAATTTATACTGATATTTCTATTTTAATTTATTTACCTCCAATGTCGAATAATAATACTGAAAATTGGCCTGTCTTGTTCATAATTTTAATGAGCTATTTAGTATGGAATTTACTTTTGGCTTTGGGTAAGTAATCTTTGTTTCCTTTAAATACTTTCTTTCTTCCCTATTTTACCTAGATTTTTCTCAGGAATGGCTGCTGAATTTTATCAAATCCCAGTTTGGTATTTTTTGTATAGTTTTATGCATTTAAATTGTTGGTGCAATACATTTTATTGATGTATTTCCTCATGTGGAATAAACAGTCTTTGCAGTCTTGGAATAAACAGTGCTAGACTGGTATGCTATTATTGTATTAAGAATTTTAAACACATAGTCATAAGCAAAATTGGTACACAGTGTGTGTGGTTTTTTTTTTTTCCCCCTAATTTCATACAATTCTTGGGTCTTGGCATTAAGATATACTAGCTTTGGAAATTTTGCAATACATATTTGTATATGATGTAAGGGAGGATATAGCTTTGTTTTCTTACAAGATGAATAAAAAATTATACCTAGTCATCCAGTTATCAGGAAAAATTTAGTTCCAGAAATTTAAAACATTTGTATTTGTGAGCCTATGTCACAGTCCCTTAATCAGTTCTTAATCCATCAGCCAGCCTAATCTAATGAGGACACCTGAAAATGCTTCCCTAACACACACACACATGCAAACATGTGCCCGTGCTCACGCACAGGATTCTCCTCACTTTAAGATAAGGTAGTTCTCAGCTTCCAGGGTATTCCTTCCAGCTCTTCCCAGCCTCTCTCACATTCTCTACCCTCCAGCTGGGCTCCATTCAATTACCAAACACATCACGTTTCAGCCCTGAATTGTTCTTATGAGTCCAAAGGCCTAGGAAGAAACTAATTCCTTGTCTAGGTCACCTCTGCTTACCCTTTAGACCTCAGCCCAAAGGCTCTTGGCATGCCATCCTGAATTGACTGGTCATGTTCCCTGTTTATCTGTTCTTGTGGCCCTAGGTACCTCTCTGCCGAAGCACCTATGACATTTTGTAATTTACACATTTATTTGTATGATCATTTAGTGAACGACATTTTCTCTTTCCACTAAACCATATGAGGGCTGGGACAATAGCTCACTTTGTTCCCCATTTTATCTCAAATGCTTGGTGTGTAGGAGGGGCTTCGTAAGTATGTACCGCAGGAATGGCATGATGCCAGAGCCTTGAGTTCAGGCTTCAGAGTCACACTGTCTTGTACCAGCCACACCACTCCCGTGCTACGTGAAAGCTTCGGTTTCCTCATCTGTAAGTGGGAAGGGTAAGGGTGCCTACTCACTGTGCAGTATTAAACCTGATGACCAAGTTAAGACTATCATAGTGCCTGGCACAGAGAAAGCAGACAGTGAGTGTTTTGTGCTACTTATCACTTCCGTTTCTTCTCATGCCCATCACGGTCCCGTCTGTCCCTCTGGAGCCTGTGTCTGATGTTTTATAAAACACGCTGACCCAAGAACAATGTGGAAACTGTCTATTTGTTTCAGAGAAGTAGACAGAAAATATATTATCACTTTCTCACTGGGAAATTTGGGGGCAGAGAACACAATAGGCAGAAAACATTGGTTATAAATTGTATGAATGACGTTGCTAGGAAGTTGCTCGTGGCAACAAATGTCACGAGATACTGCGGCCAGGTTAAGAAAAAACAAAACCCATCATAGCCTTATGGAAAACATCATAATAAATCTGGCTTTCCCTAAAATATATTTTCATCTTGATGATTTCTACATCATCAAGCCTTTAAAACTGCTATACATGTAAAATAATGCTTCATTATGAATATTTTCTGTGCACATAGATTTTTAAAAATATCTTCATCACACATTTCCAGTATTTTCACATTTTCCTATATTATCTACTCTGAAGTGCAAATACTTTTAAAATTGATGCAGTTTTCTTGTAACAAAATAATTCACATTGAATTTAAAAATGTATATGGAGAATAATCAAAGATCAACAAAATGACATAGGATAATATTTTTATCAGAAAATTTTGTAAGTTACCGGTCTAGATTCAGGCATGATACCTTGTAAAGGGACATATGTTAAGCACTGAGGGGAACATAATTTTAAACAATTAATTATACTATTTACCATGTATGGAGCACCTAGTATATGTCCAAGTGCTATTCAAGAGTTTGTACAAATGTCATCTAACAGAGAAAATAAAAGACGGACATTTTATCACACATTTACATTTGGTGATAGAGGTTAGGCAATGCACCCAAAGTAAGACATACCTAGTGAGTTGCAGTGCTGGAATTTAAACACAGATCTGACTGGCTCAGAAACCCATGATTTTTCCATAACAGCACACTGCTAATACACACTATGATCAAATTTTAATTAGATAACACTTCTAATCTCAGTTGAATGCAGAAAAACCTTCGAGCAGTAAACAGTCAAAATAGTTTTTGTCTGCCATTATGAAAATAATATTTACTTGTGAAAGAAAATGGCACTAGTGTTTAGGGGTATCCAGTTGCAAAGCTATTCGAATGAGCCACTTTGATTCTTAAAATTACTGCCCGTGACTACGTCCTAGGCCTGCTCTGTTGTTCTGTATTAGTGTTGCATAAGAGTAGGAAATTATTTAATGCCAGAATTATGTTGCCATTACATTGTCATTGCTTTTTTAAATACTAAAGTGCTTAAGGCCTTTATGCCAGTCTATTAAATGTCTAGAAATGCCATTGCACTGCACTCAGAGAGCCAGCTCCTACAAGAAACAAAATATAGTCTAACCTCGTACTGCATATAATTATTCTTTATTTAATAGTGATGGTAAAAACTTCTAATGAAAGAACATTACTGATATAAGTTAATATTGTGGCTTACTGTGTATGTCTGTTTCCCTTGGAGGTCCAAGGACTAGGCTAAAAACAAATTTCATTTGGATTTAAATATAAATACCATATATTCATGTAATAGTGGTCCTAATAAATCCATGTTTTTTAACTCATCCCTGTCCCAAGATAGCTGTTAAGACACTAATTTCACACAGACCATCTCCCAAGTTAGCAGGAGTTTCATGCGATACTCTTTTAGAGGTAGGGAAAGGGGAAAGAGGAGGGGTAGTATTTTTTTAAATTTTGAGCTTTCTTTAATTTTTGCTTTTTGGCACATCAGAGTATTTATTAATTTTGATTAAAAAACTGTGTGAGATTTTGAAGGAACGTTGATGGGGGGGAATTCTCCAACCTACTTAACTATGGATTTTCACCAAACATATGTGGCCTTTGAAGGCTTAGCACATGGTTTGCTCCTCTACAGGTAATGTATATACATATTACCTAGGAGTCCAGGTCTAACATATACATTGCCTTTAAAAATAAAATCTCATGTTCATCCAGTTCAATACCTGCATATTAGTTGCTTTCAGTGTGACAGTGATTAGACAATTAAAAAAAAATACATATGTAGTACTGCAAAGATAGCTACTGTTTGGTGGATTAACAAATACTTCACTCATACATAAACTTGCAATTAATTAATGAATAATGACAGTCAAAGCTATGCAGTTTAGTAATTTTTTCAAGCATTTTTGGAGGTGTTAGAAATCCTTGACAATGAAATTACAGAGCATTTAAAAAAAAAATCAAAGACATTTGTGAGTAAAATTTTCTGTGCACTGACTCTGATATTCTTTGAACGTCATCACTGGAATCTTCATCATCGCTGTATCCCAAAGTGGAGTCACTGTCAGTATCTGAATAGTCCATAGGAAGGATTCACATCGACTCGTCTCAATCTGGAGTAATTCTCTTGTATCTCATGGCTACTAGAGAACTCTATGTTGCAGTGGTATCTCAAGGGAAAAGTGCAGAAGTATAAGAGGCCAAAACAGAACACAGTTCATGCAAAGTAGCTGTCAGAGTAGGGGCTCTCCCTTTTCAGCTCTGAGGCAATGTGACTGCTGTCAACAGAGTTCTAGCACTCCCTCAGCGCCAGCTTTCATGGAAACTGATACTGCTCCAACTGCTTTTGAGCTTACAGCAATCCATGGGTTGGAGTCCTTCATTCTTTGTCAAGTGCAACAATCTAAGTCCCTAGCTAAGCCTGGTTCTCAAAGGACAAAGCAAATCCTTTTCATCTCAAAATCAAAGGCGGTCTTGTACAAGGAGTAGGATATTCAAAATTGATAGGATCTGATAAGCATCAAAGAACCACTTAAAATGAAATTATAGTATTGAATTGATCTTGAACTAGAGTTGTCAAATTCGTGGCAAATCTGACTATGCTGCTTAAAAATTGAGTCCTGGTATAGATAATGATTCTTTAAGAAACAGCCATATCGGGTTATTCATTGACTCTTCTTCCCAGTGGATCATGAAGCTATTACAACATGATTCATACCTTCAACACTTTAATACAACTCATATGCTAAGGGTAAAATGAATTAATATATGCAAGGAATTATGTGCCTGCCTACCATACCTTGTACAAAGTAAGCAACCAATAAACATGAACTATTAGCATCATCAACTTCATCGTCACCGGCACTTTAAGGTCCTCTGACATCTAAGTTGTAGGTGACCCTTTTGAATAACTCTCTCAAAACCTTCCCTAAATTTCTAAAATAAATTAATCTCCCAATTCTTTTCTGACATAGCCTTCTCAATTTATTTTCCTGAGTCTTCTTCCCCAGTTCACTGAAATATGCTGGTTTTAGTCTTTTTTCTTGCTCTGATTTTTCTTTTTGGATATATCTCAGATAATCCTATGGCATCAACAATTAGCTTGATATTAATGACTTCCAAATCTTCATTTCTATTTTTTTTTTTTTTTAACCTCTCTCCTACCAGATGCCTTTTCTGGGAAGTCCCATTTCAACATACAATTCAAACCTAACTCATTTTCCTCTAACCTCGAAACCACTGCTTTCCCAGGTCTCCCTATCTTGGTACAAGGTATTACCATCCTTGCATTCACCTTGAATCAAACGATTGGATTCACTTTTTTCACTCTTCAGGGATTGATGAAAAGAATCCAGAGGCCAGTAGAAGCCAGAGAGGAAGACAGGAGTTCGATAATTCAAAGCCTGCAGGCTGTACAAAGGATTTAATGTATTAAATAAAAACTAAGTGAACCCCCTTTTCTTTTGTTATATCAAGTGAAAATCATAAAATCAATTGGAAAGTTCAAGCTCAATTAGAGGAAACACTGTATGCAACGATGGAATAACATTCCAAGGAAATAATTTTTGTTTTATAATTTGAGAACACTGATGGCCTGGCCACATATTAAAGCAGATGTTATTATATAGCCATTCATATATTGAAGCATACATCTAAACAGAAAAGATGATTCCTATCCTTTAGATTCCTACAATATAGAATGTAGAGGGACTGAAGCTACAATTACATTAAAAAAATCAATGTATTAGCAAGACTATACAGCAAGTCCATGATCAATATAGACTTGTTTAATACATATCCATTTTCTTGAGTCCATCTGAGGCAATCTGTGGTTTCTCATTAACAATAGGGATGTGTGAGCCCTCAAAGAGAATGCTTCTCTAGGCAGAAAATTATGTGTTATGCATGAAGTAACTACCAAGTTTATTCTTGCTGGTCACATGGGTAGATATTTCCATTCATTACATCAACTCACTTCCTGACAGAATATATATCCTCTTGGATCTATATCCATGGAAGGGTAATAGTAACTAAAAAGAGAATGATGAAGTTGGGAGAATTCAATTTTCATGTTCTTTTTTCATATTACTTCTGCTGGGTTTTGATAGCATAATGAATTTTTTATGTGACATATAAACTTCACATTCTGTGGCATGCTTCAATGACAATGAACATAGTCATTTATTAGACTGAACCAAATGAAATTGCCATTTTTGTAGGTCAAAAATGGATGAACATTGGCAATTTTGTATGATTCAATCAATACATGGACTATAATCTAAATGAAAGGAGATAAAAGCAATTGCAGAAGGATGATGATATATATTGCTGTTTCTTCTGATGCCTCCCTTTGTGGCACTAGTGGGACTGAATTTAAAAAATAATCCATTTTTCTTCCATGTTGCATATTTGAATGTATTTCTCTGAATGTTAAGATGTGATTCATGGCTTTGTCTCCTTCTATCTAGTCATTATAGATAATTCTCTTCACATTCCATTATAGCTGGGGTAAGAAATTACCACTGAAGAAATTCCGAATATTAGTTTCTTTTTTCGTAGGCTACAAATGGTATTTACTTTGCACTCTGGCTTCAAATATTAAAGTCCTTAGCAAAGTCTTACAAATTTAAAGAATGTCTCTATAGGGAGGATTTTACAGAGATAGGGAAGTGCTTGTGGTTCTTGTTTATTACCTGTTATTGTTTTATTACTAGTTTTGAAATATATATTTAGACATTGTACTTGCTATTGTTTTCTTAGGGACCTATTTGGCCTTTTTCTGAGTGAGAAGTATTTTAATTTAATGAGAAAAATGAGCAGAAAGATTTTTACTTTATTAAAAAATATCAAACTTGGAGTACAAAACAATAAATGCTCTGTTCATTTACTCAAATCAAACTTCTACTTTCCTCTAAACTCTTTCCTTCTCCTTCATAATTCATAAAACAATCTGGATTCAGATAAATCTGGTGGTTGGTATTACTTTTCAGTTAGTGATGCATGTAATTTTGTAATTGATCGGCCAAAGAAAAGTTTGAGTTTTGGGAGAAGAAATCAATAGAAAAATTATTCTATGGGTGTCATGTGTAATGAGAACTTCAGGGAATAAAATAATGCATTGGTCTGTTCCTTTTTTTGTTTGTTTCTTCTGCATTCTATATAGCCAAAAATTTATTCTTCAATTTTTCCTATTTAAAAGTAAAGGAAAAAAGTATACTGGAATGATAGTTGAAACTGATGTACCTCAACTGATGCACACATGAAATGAATGTTAACTTTCATTGTCACATGTTTCATAGGATTGTCATTTAAAGTACCTTCAAGCCAGGAGTGTGTTCTTTCCAGAAGAGAATTGAAAATACATGTCAGAAAGGTGTCTCTTCTTTCTTGTTCTATTACCAACTTGCTGTGTGACCTTGAGAAAATGTCAAATTCTGCTTTGCTTTTTCACATGTGAAATGGGGATGGAAATCACTGCATGTTCTTCTCTATAATTAGTTTGTATGCCACATATGTGGTCACGTTTTAAAAGTTCTAATGACCATGGCTTTCAGTGTCCTAAAGTGATTTGGCCTGAAAGCAAGGATAATTTTTTTTTAGATAGAAAAGTTTATTATCAGCCTGTAATCGTGATCTACCACCTCAATACATAAGTGACATATCTTGGCAGTTATGGATATAGCGATTTTCATAGTAATATTTTCTATCTGTGACTAAAAATCTGTTTTCACATGAAACCATTTAAGGTCATTTGAAATAATATATTATCAAGTCAGAACTTAACAAGGTAATCTATGTTTATGAAACATTTTCAACTATTAAAAATTATAATTGAGATTTTAATTGGCTGTTTTAGGGAAGAGAGATATCCAGAATTTTATAATAGTGTTACACTGAAAAATTTCTTTCCTTTATTTTTTTTTTGGTACTTGCTTCTCAAATATTTCCCACTTTGTCTTAACTATTTAGGTTATATCAAAATATATCCCCTTAGCAGATATTTTATTGCTAATATCATCTTAATTAGTATAAAATGAATAAAGAGGCAGCTCTCTAAACAAAATTCTCTAGTGGTTTAAGAATTAAGTACAACTAATTTTCCTTTTGATAATGAATATGCTAAAATTTCATCCAAATTGGAGATTAACTTTGAATCAAAGAGAAACAGAAGAAGCAATTTAATTGGCAAAGAAAGAAAAGTCATGGCTGTTTATAAAAGACCATTTTGAATACAACGTGCTAGTCAAACCACTGGATGCAATCACAACTCCTAGACTGGCATTAGAACAACCAAATAGGTTTATTTGGTTTATTAGGTTTATTGAATATATCAATTTTTATCAAGAAGTTTGATATATTAGCCTAACTGCCCCATATTTGTGATTTTAATTATACATCTATGTAAGCATTTAAATGGTTTAAAAACATTGTACAATTAAAATATCTAAATCATCTAAAAAATGCTCTCTCATATCTCCTCTCCCAAGGGGTGTATTGCCTTTCAGAAAGTAAAGTGACAAATTAAACGTATTTTGTTAGATTCATTATTTAACCATCAAATATTTATTCTTAGGCACAGGAAATACAAGAAGGAATAGAAGAGGTGAGAGTATCTGCCCTCGAAGAGTTTTTATTCTAGAAGAAGAGAAAGAGTAAACAACTAAGAATGTCATACAGTGAGTTACGGTGGGAAAATGGCTGCTTAAACAAATCAAAATAAATTCTAAATAAATCAAAGATTTAAAAGTAAAAATGACACATAAATATACTAAAAGAAAATATGGACACATTTTCTTTTTGCCCTTTGTTTTAGTTTGCTAAGCTGCTGAAAGCAGATATAATAAAATGGGTTGACTTGAACAATGGGAATTTATCAGCTTATAGGCATATAGTTTTGAGTTTAAGAAAATGTCCACACCAAAGCATCATTAAGACAATGCTTTTTTCCCAAAACTGGCTGCCTGTGATTCTGAACTAGCACACAGTGGCACCTGCTGATCTCTCCTTTCTCTTTCATGTTTCATTGTTGTCAACTTCTTACTTCCATGGTTTTCTCTCTCTTCTAGGTTCTGTTAATTTCAGCCTCTTGTTCACATGACTTTCGCTCTCTTTGTAGTCATCCCATTTTTATAAAGGACTGTAGTAAGAGGATTAAGACCTATCCTGAATGAGATGGGTTACACCTTAAGTAGCCTCATCAACAGATCCTATTTGCAATGGGTCTACTCCCCCACAGGCATGGATTTATTTAAGAGCATGCTTTTCTGGGATATATAGTTTCAAACCACTACACCCCTGTAGTTGAAAGCCTCTGATGCTTCAGTTCATGTGTCAGTTTGCCTAGGTTATTGTGTCCAGTTGTCAAGCAAGCAATAACCCAACCATTACTGTGAAGGTATTTTGTAGTTGGATTTTCATGTATAGTCAGTTGACTACATTTACAGTCAACAAAGGAGATTGCTTTCAGCAATGAGGGGTTCTCCTCTTGAAGGTCTTAAAAGCCAGAACTGAGGAATTCAGAAGGAAGAATTTATGTTTATACTTTAGGCAGCCTGCTTCTGCTGGGGAATCAAACTTCACTTTCATCAGAGTTCCCAATTTTGGATTTGTTAATCCCCATGGTTATGTGAACCAATTCCTATAATATCTATCCATCTATCCATTCATCCATCTCCTGTTGGTTCTCTCTCACTGGAGAACCCTGACTAATGCAAAGCCTTCATAAGACATGTCACATAAAGTTAAAAAGAAAAGACTGATATATTCAACCATATATGTATATAAACTACTATAAAGGTGAAAAAAAAAACATAAGTGTACTTGAAAGACCAAGGGACAAACTGAAAAATGAGTTGCAACTCATATTACCCATAAAGACCCAATTTTCTTACTAAGTAAAGTATTTCTACAAGTAAGTATGAACATAGAAAAGAACACCCCAATAAAAAAGTGAGCGAAAGGTATGAACAAACAGTCACAGACAAGGAAAGAGAAATAGCTTTTAAACATATGAGAATATGCCACATCTCACAGTGAGAAATATGCAAAGGCACTGAATACATAGCTAACAAGAATAGGACCTAATATAATTTGTAGAGTCAATTTTGCACTATTTGTTAATTTATACTTGAACTTATTTATTTTCTATATATATTTACACATATGGAAAAATGATTTTAAAGGGCTTTTTTTTTTTTTTTTTTTTAAAAAAAAGGGCTTTAGGGCAGGCCACGGTGGCTCAGCAGGCAAGAATGCTCGCCTACCATGCCAGAGGACCCGGGTTCGATTCCTGGTGCCTGCCCATGTAAAAAAGGGCTTTAAAGGGCTATTACTAGTATGTTATTTATAGTAATAAGACTAGAAATAACCTAAATAACCATTAATGTGGAATTGGTTAAAATTTTTGCATAAAGAAGCAATGGAATATTTTTAAAACACATTAAAAAGACTAAGGAAGGACTCATTTAGTACATACTAAAATGCAGGATCTCTACAAAATATGAAGTGAAAAGAACATGGTGCAGAACCATGTATATGTGCAATACACACACAAATACACACATGTGAATAAACATATATTTTAAATGCATGGGCTATTTCTGGAAGCATCAGAAAAAATTATATCTAGGGAGAAGAATGTATGATTAAAGGACAGAGGAAGGAAGGGTTATTTTTATAAGTTTTGAATTTTTATTACGTATTCAAATTGCATGCCATAAAAATAAATTTTTTAAGTTAATACCTGAAATAATAGAAATTGCCTCTTACAAGTAATTTCTGGGTAAAGAGCTCAGGGAGGTCTTTTAGTCCCCCTGAAGGCCTTGTCTGCATTGACATTGTGGTTATAACATTCCGTCCAATACTTAGCTGACCCAAAACCTAGCTTGAGCTATCAGGGCTTGAGCTCACTTATATTGGCCTAGTCTGACAGTACAGAAGAGATACAAGCTTAGCAGGTAGATTAAATGGAAATATTTGACCCAGTATCCTCCAGTGTAACTTACAGCATTACCTTTTGCTCCCCTTTCATGGACAGCAATTATGGGAATGATATAACAAACCAAGGAAGGTATTTGATCAGCAGGGACATATGACTCTTAAGTTGTCACCCTTAACAACTGTTAGGGTAGTGCTTTGGATCTCTTAGAAGGTTAAGCTGCCAATTGTATGTATCCATAAACACAAACATTTCAGATAAATATCCATGCATATGCTTTAATTATATTTAATATTGCTTTGAGAATTTTTAATATTTGTTCTAGTAATTGAGAAACATTTTTTCCTTATAATGATTTTTCATACTTTAATCACAAAAGGTATATCAACCACTGTGATGGTTGGGTTCTAGAGTCAACTTGGCCAAATGATTATGCCCAGCTGTCTGGTCAGGCAAGCACTAGACTGACCATTGCTGCAAAGATATTTTGTGGTTAGTTGATTAAATCATCAGGTAGTTGATTGCATCTGTGGCTGATTATAGCTGCAATCAACTAAGGCACATCTTCCACAATGAGATAATTCAGTCAGTTGAAGGTGTTTCTTTTTTTTTGGAGGAAGGAGACTCTCACTGCTTCTTCAGCCAGTGAGCCCGTGAGCCCCTCTTGTGGAGTTTGTCCAGACCCTTCATTGGAGCCGCCAGCTTCATAAACTGGCCCTATGGATTTTGGACTCTTCCATTCCCACAGTTGCATGAGACATCTTTATAAATCTCCTATTTACAGATCTTTTGTTAATTCTGTTTCTCTAGAGAACCCTGACAAACACAACCACATATATCAAATCATGGTAAATTTTTATATTGAGACAGTGGAACACAATGATTAGTAGAGCAGATTCAAGAGTAACTTAATCTAAATTCAAACACAAGCTGTGCCACTTTTTAGCTGTGTGATCATGGGGAAGATATTTCATTTCTAAAGTTATTTGTATGTGTGTATGTCAAAATGTGGAGAATAACAATATTGATCAGGGATAATTTTCTGAAGATAGGTAAGTAAATGTATATATATAAAGCATCTAGGTCAGTTTCAGACATACAGCAGTCACTCACCATACATTATTATTGTGTAATGATAATAATAATAATTTCATTATTATAGCACATTTACCCCAGTAGATTCTTTTCACACTCGTTCACTTACTGATGAGCCTTCATAACTCTCATGCTTCTATTCTAGGAATTCTTCAAGAATTCATAGTGAGTAAATCCCTTCTGTTAGTATAGAAAATCTGTTTTCAAAGTGCAATCAATGATCACATTGATGAAATTATCTACATGACTTCATGACTTCATCTCAATATAGTCTGAAACCTGTTGAAATTAATGAAAATGGTTACAGAAAAGAATTTCATTAATTCATTCATCTATGCAATAAAGTAAGGTTGACAGATTTAGCAAATAAAATACAGGACACCTAGTCAAACTGAAATTTCAAATCAACAACAAATAATTTTTTAATTTATGTATGTCCCATGCAATGGCATATTTATAGTAAAAAGCCATTCATTGTTGATTTAAAATTAAATTTTAACCGGATATCCTATACTTTATCTGGCAATCCTAAATACACTTGCTATATAGCGGGGATAAAGAACAACAACCTTGACCTCCAAGAATTACAGCTATAAGGCAGGGTGATCAGGGCAAGTAAGAGGTAGGACACTATAACACATGGGAAGGTCCCAAAGCTGACTGGGGGGTGAGGTGGGAGAGGGCCATGAATTGATGGTGAAGACCAGGGAAAGCTTATGGGAAGAGGTGATGCTTCAGATAAGAACTGATATGCATGTAGAAATTTGTCAGGGGTGAAAGCAGGGTGATCTTGTCACTAGAAACAACCTGTGAAAAGGCATAAGTTTCTTGTGTATAGGGAAGGTAAGTGATTTGTGATGGCTAAAACCCTAAGAGCAAATAAGGGAAAAGAGAGAAATGAGTGAGAGGAATGAGACAAGAGAAATGATAAATGGCTATATATGGACCATAAAAATGGCTTTAAAAATTCAGCAGACTTCAACTGTGAGTCAGAGGGCCACTGGCAAAGAGGGTGCCAGAAACCTTGAGACAACTCTTGACCTCAAGACCCACTGGGACCTGCTCCAGGTGCCACCAACCTGGGCTTCAGGCCCAGGAACTGCACTGTCTCTTGAAGGCGGGGGGTCAGGAAAGCCCCTTGAGTCCTGCCCTCTGCAAGTAAAAAAGACTGAGGGTGCCCAGGGCCACATATGGCTCTGATGACTTCACATCTGGCCAACTTAGAGGAGGCCTGGGTGACATTTGATGTGACAGAAGTTAATTATCTATCTTCTTAACACTGGAGCCACTTTGTCCTAAACTGCCACTCTGGGCCTCCCTCCACTGGGACGCGTTGTGGGAGTTGGCATAAAGCCAAAACTAAAACCTACACTACCCCTCTCCTTTGTAGGTCTGAGGACATTCTAGTGTCCCATCAGTTTCTCACTGTCCCTGAATGCCGAACCCCCCTTCTAGGGAGGGATCCTCTCTACTCCTTGCGGGCCACCTTAAGACTAAAAAACCCAGCTAGTGTTTACTCCTTGCTTTCCCCAAGGCCCCTACTAGAGGGAAGCCTCTTAGCATCCCAAAGGAAATCCTTATGCAAATAAACCCATCCCTTTGGAATAAAGGCATACTGGGGCGAGTCCACAAAATAGCCCCTGTCTGCATTCAGATTTTCAGTCCTAAATCTTAGAATACACATTTTTTGTACCCCTCTGCTGGGTTGAAACTGTTATAATACCCCCAGAAAAGCCATACTCTTCTAATCCAATCTTGTGGAGACAGACCTATTGTTAGATGGATCTTTTGATTAGGTGTTTCCATGGAGATGTGACCCACCTAATTGTGAGCGGGAGCTTTCGATTAGATGGAGATGTGACCCCACCCATTCAAGTGGGTTTTAATTAGTTTGCTGGAGTCCTTGAAAGAGCTCATGGAGATAAAGAGCGCCCAGAGCTAGTACAGAGAACAGAGAGATGAAACCAAGACACAGATGTTTAGAGATGCTAAGCTAAGAGATGACTTCTCTAAGTCTGTCCCAGAGAAGCTAAGTGAAGAACCAGATGCTTTGAGGGAAAGCAACTAGAAATAGGAGCTGAGAGAGCATTTTGAAACCAGAAGCTGGGAGAGAAGGACAGCATATATTGCCATGTGCCTTCCCATGTAATAGAGAAACCCCAGATGCAATTGGCCTTTCTTGAGTAAAGGTATCCTCTTGCTGATCCCTTAATTTGGACATTTTCATGGCCTTAGAGTTGTAACTTAATAAATCCCCTTGTACCATTTAAAAACTGTCATGTACCCGAAAAGTCATGCTCTTTAATCCTCATTCGGTATGGCTGGGTGGGATTATTTTGATTGCTTCCATGGAAATGTGACACACCCAATTGTGGGTGGTAACTTTTGAATAGATGTTTTCATAGAGACGTGTCTACACTCATTCAAGGTAGGGTTGCTTAATGGGGCCCTTTAAGAGGGACCCATTTTAGAAAAAGCACCAGAGCCAACAGAGCCCACACAGCCAGAGACCTTTAGAGATGTAGAAAGAAAACACCCCTAGGGAGCCTTATGAAATGAGAAGAGAAAGCTAGTAGATAGACATCATAATGTGCCTTTCCAGCGGTCAGAGGTGCTCTGGACCCATCGGCCTTTTTAGAATAAAGGTATCTTTTCCTGAATGCCTTAGTTTGGACATTTTCACTGCCTTAGAATTGAAAACTTGCAGCTTAATAAATTCCCCCTTTTAAAAGCCATTCTGTTTCTGATGTATTGCATTCTGGCAGCTTTTACCAACTAAAGCACCCCTTTCTAAAGCCAATCCATACCTGGTACATTGCTGCTTTAGCAAACCAAAACACTTAACTCTCAATACCTGTTTGCTTTTCAATGGCAGGAACTTAAGGATAAAATTCTCAGCCTGTCACTTAGACAGTGCTGCCCCAAGGGTTTTTGAAATAATCCCCATATCCTTAAGAATGCCTTAGCAACATACCGTACTGACCTTCAACTGCCTCAGAGCACCGTCTTGCAAGGTGTTAACTCTTTGAACTGACACATTTCTAATAAGAAAATAAACTTTGTTTGTTACAGTTATTACTGACTGCCATTCATGAATGTATATGGAAGTTGCAGAAGATTTGAAAAAGTGAGTTTTGAAGTCAATTGCTGAGTACAAGCCCTGGATGGATGTGAAAAGTTGTGAAGAGTTTGAGAAAGCTTCTCTAAAAGTACAGATGATCAACTATAAGTCAGAACTTCATCTTCAACAAAAAGGACTTGGAAAGAGAAATAATGCAAGTATACAAGCTACATTCTACCTGTTAATTAACCTAACCCTAGTAAATGTGTAAAGATAATACAGGACAAAACTTCTGCACTAATTTCTCAAATATTTTTATTTCTAAAAATAACTTCATAACGAAAAAAAAAGAAAGAAAGCAAAGTATGCAATAGTCATCCAAACTAGAGAGAAGCCAAAGCCCTGCCTCAGGGACTTTAGCACAAAAAGCAGAACTAATTGCCCTCGCCTAAGCTCTAGAACTAGAAAAAAGGAAAAGGCTAAAAAAAATCTCTACACTGATACCAAATATGCTTTCCTAGTCCTGCATCTTCATGAGCTGTCTGAAAAAGAGCCTTTTTCACAAAAGTCAGAACCCCAATTAAACACTACCAATTTCTTAAATGCTTTGCTCTTACCAATGGAAAAATAGTGGTAATTCATGGCCCTGGCCATCAAAGAAATAATACCAACGTCTCTGGAGGGAATAACTGAGCTGACACAGCAGCCAAAACTGCAGCTCAGTCAATCAAGCTCCTCCTAAACTTCACTGCTGCACCCCTTAACTTGGCACATGCTCCCTCTTATTCTCCAGTTGAGCAAGAATGAGCTACCCAGCTAAGAGTCACTCTTGAACCTAAAAGATGGTTATTTCCTTCCCTCCAGTCTCCCGTGGCTAATGCTTCTCCTAAGCCCACTCACTTCTGTCCTCTTGCCATTGGTCAGCCTTTCATTTTTAAGCTTCTCACCAAGTTTATTTCTTCAAGACTAGAAGCTTTTCACACCAAACTAATGCTGATGTGAAGATTTTCAGCCATTCTAACTGCCTCTCTGGACACCTCCCCTCTCAACATAACTGAGACAGCCAGAAAGTTCCGTGCCCCATCAGGCAGGGCCTATACCCCCTGACAAGCAAGAAACAGCTACAGAAAACAGACCTCTGTCCCTCAGAAACCCTTAAGATTAAGGGGCAAGAACTCTCTGAGGGGGTAGTTGAGGCAGGCTAGAACAGGGACCTGAGAGGGGAAGTAGCCCTTGAACAAGGACAGTTGAGGGCCAGTGTCCCCACAGACACAGGGCTGGGGACTGCCCACTTATGGGAAATACCTGCCAACAGCCAAAACATCTAGAGCCAAATGATCCCT
This sequence comes from Tamandua tetradactyla, assembly GCF_023851605.1. NCBI lineage: Eukaryota > Metazoa > Chordata > Mammalia > Pilosa > Myrmecophagidae > Tamandua > Tamandua tetradactyla. Next base: position 45,001,260 of record NC_135339.1, read on the forward strand.
ACCTGAGGGAATCATCTATGGAGAAGGATCCAACCAACAAATTCACCCAAATCTACCACCAGGCACCACCCTGGAGAGAAGGGAGGGTAGGAGAAAGAGGCCTGAATAAGGAGCAGGGAGGGGAAGTAAGTAAAGCTAATCTATACAAGCAAATGTCCCCACATGGCCAGGGCCACTTGCCTTTCACTCCTCTTTTCTTGCGAGAGAGCCTGTGCGTTCTCTTACACACATATTCAATAAACTTGCTATCTGTTTACTTAAAAAAAAAAACTCAGCAGACTGTTTTACCACATATATAAGTCTATGTGAAGTCTCTGAATAGGAGGAAAAACAGGATTAGCAGGATCCAGTGTGAGGCCAATATGCTCCCCTGCTGCCTTGGGTTTATTTTGTTTTATCCTTTGCTCTTAGAGACTAAAGTGAATTTGCTAGGGAAAACCACTGAATCTTTCCTAGATAATTGTAAGAAGAAAAACAATATTTACATAAAGTTAATAGCTACAATATTAGCATCACCAAGAAGTCTTTTCTGATTCATACCTCCCAGTGGCTCTCATTGTTCCCCCTACTCAATGCTCCAATCACATCTCAGTTTACGTGACAGCTACTGAGAGATGTTTTGGAAAACTAATCTTTGGTTGCTCTACGTGAGCTGGACCCTGCAGGACTGACTGTGCTCCTGCTTTACACTTCATCATCACGCTCCACCAAGAGCCACCCCTCCACGGATACTGAGACTCTGGTTCAGTATCACCTTTCCTACCGGTAAAGAGGCATCAACTGAGCACCTACAGGAAAGAGTGGGAGGCAGTTAGTTAGCAAGAGACATGGATTGTTACTCTGATTTTAAAACTGATAACCCAGAGGCACATATGGGAACACCGTGGGACCATTTTTATCACAGCTGTGGCATAATAGAAACTGATCAAAATATTAAGCTGCATTAATACTTTGGAGAACCAACAATTATTCAGCACTTCTCTGTGCCAAGTAATGGGCTGCTGCTTAAAAGTGATATATTTAAATCATACAATGATATGGGATCAGCAAGCCATGTGCATGGGCCAAAACCAGCCAAACCATGAATGGTTTTTACATTTTTAAACAGTTGTAAAAAAAAAAAAAAAGCACAAATAAAAAAGCAAAGAATATGCAACAGAGACTGTATATGACAGGCAAAGCCTATAATATTTACTACCTGACTTTTTACAGAAAATGTTTGTCAACCCCTGAACAGATGAAGAAACTGAGACCCAGGGGTATTGAAGGACTTGCCTGGAGTCATATACCTAAAAGGTGGCAGATCTGGGTTATAACACAGATTTATTTGTTTCCAATGACTGTGTAGTTTCTACCAATGTGGCTCTCTCCTTGACTTTTGGAAATGTCTGTCTTTGCCAATCTTAAGGCTGTGGTCACAAGGTGTTATTCCTCAACCCGCACTTGACTTGACCATCCTAACTGGTAACATCATAGACATGAACCTATATTCATCCAACCTCAAGTCTAGTGTTGCCTAAAGAATACTGCCCTGCTATTTTCTTCCATTCTTGTGTTTTTATGTGCCTACATTCAAAGGGAGGATGGTCTAATCAGGCCCAAGAGCTTAAGTAATGCTTTCCCAGCATTAGCAAAAAATGGAATCTATACAGAAGCTAATTATTTAGTGACTCAACAATCACTTCTGTAGACTTTAACTACATCTACAATGGCTCAAAAGAAAATACTCAATAAATACAATTTGCAGTTCAGTGAAACATCATAGATTTGCTAGATTTTAAAAGGCTAAACAGCAAATATCCTGCTAATTAAAGAGTATCTTAATGGAACATAATGAACATATCTAGTGATTTTAATTATGTGTAGTACAGCAATAGTCTTGCACCATCAGAAATGCCATCTTCAGTCATAATCACAACATCAAGACATTTAAGGACTCATATCACTACCAGACAGTCATAGCTGTCTATTATTCCAATCTCTAGAATAAAGTCATAACACTCCATCAAACAAATGCTGTACTTATTTTCTTTAATCCGTCCCTAAGATTATGGGCTAATATCCTTTATGAACCAGCTGAATCTGCTTTCCTAATTCAGAATGTATTTAAAGGATCAATTTTTATCGTCCTTCCATCCACTCATCCATCCACTCATCCATCTAATTACTATGGCTAAACTGTATAAGAAACCATGTTAAGCAACATTACAGATACAGTGATTTTAAGGCGTCATCCTTATTCTCAATAAATGTGTAGTTAGTAAAGGCAAGTGTGGGAGGTTAGAAATAAACCTCTATTTCATGCTCACCATAGATTAGCAACTATACAAGTAATGTTATGTAATATTAAGTAATGTTTTTGCTGAGGGCTAATTATGTGCCAAGTTCTGAAATAGGGATTTTACACATTTGAATTTAATTTTTACAACAAACTTACAATTTACTTACTATTATACTTTTCCAGTTTGACAGATGAAGAAAATGAGGTAAATGGGAATTAAGCAATTTTCTCAAGGCCAAAAAGCCAGAGAATATATCTTTAGGAACCACCTGCCTATACCATAAATAATCCTATTTTATCCTCACAGCAATCCTATAATAGAAACATTTTGAGAGTTTCCTTCCAGATAACTATATTCTCACCCTTCTCTCTGAATGTTCTTTACTCCAAGCCCACCTAGGAGAGCTAAACATTTTCTTTGCCACTAGGCTCTCTGGTTACAACTGATTGGACAAAGGCTGGACCCCTCATTAGGGGGGAACTGGTTTATCAGATTCAGTGGTACCTGAGGACAAGAAAAAAGTTGGGAGTTCTAGCCGAGCCATCTCTACCCTATGGATAGAAAAGCAGAGAAAACAAGTCGGCAGCAAGAAAGAAGAATGAAAAAGAGGTGCACAGAAAAGCTCAAATAAGAGAGAGAATCATACTTGTTTCAATTTGCTGTTCTAGTTTTTTTCACTAGGTCCAAGGAAACTCGGGCACATAAGGTACCTCATTATCCACCCAGTGGGCTCCTTTCTGACTCATACCAGGGTGAGTTGGGTTTTGTTACTTGCAAATCAAAACAGTAACTATTAGACATGTGCTGCATATTTCTTCTTATCTCTATTTTGCAGATGGGAAGAATTGAAGGTAGGAGAGTTTATGTGGAAAATGCAAAAATAACTAAAATACAAGGTGGAAAAGTGATAAATCCTACAACCTAAGCATATATGAATGGATCTGGAAGGAAAGGAAAGAAACTGTGAGACAGAAGCCTTAAGAATGGTTATATAAAAGAGGAGATATTTATTAGATCTTAAAATATTGATGCATTTGTTTTTGTTGTGATAGAAGGAAAAAGGTTTTAAATAGAGGGGATAGCATGAACGCTGGAGTAGGTTGAGATATTCGGATTTGCTGGAACCAGACTAGACTATGGACATATTGACTATTCAGCTTAAAAGGTAGGCTGGGGCCAGATTGTAACAGGTAGAGAATAGTAGAGAACACTAGGCTGTGATATTTATACATTTTAATTATTTATTTTATATCTATTGTATTTAGTTCTACATTTTAATGTATCCTCATAAGCTTTAAGAGGATTCCTCTGGCAGTGTTAAGTAGTATGTGGGAAGAAACAAGATACAGGAAGCCACTATGATTCAATGGGAATTCAATGAGATGATAAGGAAAGCCTGAAAAGTTGTTCCCTGATATGATGTCATGGTTAAGCAGGTAAACAGTTCCTCGGTATTATTTCTTGCCTATATCCTTTCCCAAAAGTCTACAAAACCACAATAATAATAATAAGGCAATGTGTATTATCATGTAAGGATATGGATCACCAACACCAAATATGTTGAAATGACATACTGTTCTGGGTCATGGATAATTATTTTTCTTGCAGTAGCAGTTAAGGCTTTAGTTTTTCATACATAGAATGTGAATCTAGGCAAAGGGCAGGAAAAAGGAAAATGCAAATGATTCAAGTAATTATAGTAAAATGTCATCATAATTAAAATGAAATGTGTGATGCTTTGCCCTGAACATAGAATAGAGCAGCTGGTGCTTTGTGGTTAGGGACCAGTTTAGGGATAGCTTTCTGGAAGAACTGATGATTGTGAGTTTGAAAGAATGAGATATCCAGGTAAGTTAAGGGACAGGGTATGGTCGAGTGGGGTGAGAATTAGGCAGGCATCTTAGGCAGAGAGGATCCTGTGAGTACACACAGAGTTGAGTAGTAGTGGAGGAACTACAAACTCTTCTGTAGAGTGTCTTTGGAGCACTAAATGAGTGTCAGGGAGTAATAAGAGATTAGACTAGAGAGGTGGGCAGGAGCCAGATCCTGGAGGTACCTAGGGAGAGGTCCAAACGACTTAACACATGAGTGGTGGACTCTCAAATGACACTGCACAAAAATGTCTCCAGGAAACTTTTCAGCATGCAGGCATTTCACCTTGATACTCAAGAACAAACTATTTATATCTGGAGAAAGCCTAAAATTATGACATTCCCATTGGCATACACAACCAAGATCATCTTTCAGCTAGTAACTTCCCAAATTAAATTTAAATTACCCCGAGTGCCAAAGCATAGAGTAGTTAAAACATGAATAACTACCATCTTTATTAAGAAATGTTAAAAAGAATAAACATGACAATCTATACTATATTTGGTTATCTACAAAGCCTATAACACTGAGTAAGAGTGTCAACACAAGCTGTCATCACATTCCCAAGGGAGCAAAATTATTAAAACAAAGTTGTAATATAACAGCTCACATCTTTGGGCACTTACTATGTGCTAGGCAGTGTGCCTTTTGGTTTACACAAATCACCTAATTTAAAGCAGATGCATATGAAATTGCACCTATAAAATCCTTTCCCTACCACATTTTCCCCTTTCCATCTGCAATTCCCTGTACTGTGTGATAGAATAAGTACGAGCATTGGAGTCCATTCTACCCAGAGATCCTCTCTGCCTAAGATGCCTGCCTAATATATATTCCCTGCTAGATATATATTTTTAGAGAAATTATTTAACCTCACTAAGCTTCGTTTTACCTAACTGCAAAAATGGACCATGATACTACTTCGTAGGCTGAGAAAGATTCAGTGAGATACCTAAAAGACTATCTCTGGGACAACCCAGCACTTGTTGGTATGAGTGGCTATTTCTTGGCCATGCCTGGTTGGGTTCTTTCTCAGCCCAGTGGAATGAAGTTCAGTTCGGTCACCTGCCTTTGTTAGGTAATCCAAGTTTCATGAGTGGATGGCAATCCTACCTCCCTCCAGAACATGCAGTTCTGACTGTAACTGACGACAGAGAATAACCACACTGCAGCTGTGGTAGACTGTTGTTGGGTGGTAATGGCAAAGTGAATAAACCATGCTACTTTTGACAAATCAATCTGTTTGTCTAATGCATACTGTATAGCATAACTGAGTGCTTGTCTACTATGTGCTGGGAAATACAGCTCCAAACTACAGCTCAGCTCTAAGAGGTATACTGGAACTCTGACAACAGATCGTGATTCTGGTTTCATTCACTTTTCCTACTGCATTCCCTCATTTCCCCTTTACCTTAATTTCGTCATATATTTTTTTCCCAGGGTAATAATATTTTTTCTTACTCCCTCCCTTTTTTTCCATCCCTCCCTCCATCTTTCTAAAAGCAAAATAAAAGAAAACAAACAAAACTTAAAGAAAAAATAGAACTCTGTGTGAACTGGGAAGAGTCTCAATAGCTATCAAAAAATAGAACTCTGCTGCACAGGCATCCTCAACCCATGCCCAGGTCCTCTAAAAGCTGATGAGTGCACGCTTTCCACCAACAAGGTGCATCATGGCTCTGCTCTTTGCTCTCAAGATGCACAGCTCAGACACTGAGGAGGAGGAGGTGGTGGGGTACAGGACAGCGACAGCAGAGACAAGGAACCACTATCCGAAGCTCTTTGACACTGTGTTTATAAGACCCTCAAATGGGGAGTTGTGCTGTTATTGTTATTATTAATACCATGTAAAGCCTTTTTTGGGGGGATAAGGCATTTTATATCTAGATAAATAGTGGGTTTGACCTCAGTCAGCAGAGGTCAAACACATATTTTCCTGGCCAAGAAAACTTGGAAAAATAAGCTTATTGTCTTCACTTTGGATAGAAACATTTCTAGAAGTTAGTCCCAAGCTTTCCTGCAGCCATCTTATTAGGAAAATGGCAGGATGGGAGAATAAAAGGCGTATCCATATTTTTTGTTCAGGGAAAGAAGATGGTTTCCAGAATCTGCCTACTGCATCTCTTGGTTATGGTTATGTCACTAGCCACGCCCCCTCTGGGACCTGTGATGCCTTTCTGATTAAATGATTATATACAGAAATGTACTCAGTAAAATTATCCTTGTTTCTGCAAATTAATATAACATTCTACTCTAGACTCTTTCAGTGTCATAATAATGGCTGTTTAACCCAGAAGAAGGAAATTAGGTTCATTACTCATGTACATTTTCAAAAGGCAGCTTTTTATAATAATAATAAGCTAGAATCTGGTGAAGGGACTAGTGCCAGGTTTTAACTCTAGAACAATTGAGTGAACAATATCAGAAGAGAAATAAACTAGCTGTATTCTTTTTCCCTGTTTATTTATAGAAGGCTGAAAGAGAAAGGATTGGCTACATTATACTTGACAAAGCAAAATGTGATCTGCTTGGACAGTGAGATTTGGGCCAAATCCTAAGCAAACCACACCTGGGCAACTTTGAAAGGTCATTGTTCAAAGATGAAACAAGGACAGGATGCTGCCCTATCATCACAGTAGACACTGCAGAATGCCAGCAGAGGTCACGTATACACTCACGTGTTCTCACAAGATTATTTGTGAGATATCCTAGAGATTAAAGATGATAGATATCCCAGCTATCCTAGAGAATAAAAATGATGACCTATGGTACATGCATGGCTTTCTTGGTATAATTTTATTGTTCTGAGGGATACTTGAACATCTTCAGTCCTCTTCAAGAGTTTAAAGAGAGAATAATGGACTATACGAGGGAACATATACGAGACCAGAAGCACTGAACTCAACATTTGTGTTCTTCCCTATGTTAATGTTCTAAAATTACCATTGGAATCTAGACACATGTCAACAACTAAAGCCATGCTACACTGTATAAATTCAGTCATTTCACCATAGTTTCTACCAGGCTCATATAGCCTAAGTGATTATGCCAGCCATACTCTATTTCACAAAGCTAGATGCATTTCCTATTCTATTTGTGTTTTCTAAATCAAGCTTAACCATAAATAGCAGAATGTTTGGACTGTCAGAAAATACCCAAAGACAACCTTGGAGAATGACACATTGGTAATGAAAATCTACGGCACATGAACTCTTAAGAGCCCGAACTTCATTAACTTAAGTAATAAGAATTTGTCCAGGCATTGTCATAGTGCTGTTTGAGAGACTGCTACTTTTAAGATCTTCAATACTTCCCAGGCAATCCATTTAGGGCATTCTGACCACGAGATAAAATGTAACATTTTAAAAGTTCAAGTGATTATTTACAGAGATTATTTCTGGAAAAAAAAAACATATAATAATCTTTCTCATGATACTGCAAACATTTTGAGACATTGTAGAGATAGGAGAAAATTTCCCAAATGGCTCTCACTGCTCAGCAGGCTTTGTGCAAAAATGTCATTCTTCAGGCTCTCAAACTAGCAGAATCTAAAAAATTTAAATTAACAGTTTAGATTTCATTATAAATTAAGTTTCTTGACTGTGGCTTAGCAATTAAAATACAGCAGAATAGATAAGAGAAAATACAGGCTTGGGTATTTTCTCATGTTTAGGTTTTTACCTAAATGTTCTACTTCATACAAAAAGGAGTTTAACTAATTCATCTATTGGTCTGCCTGACCTTAAAGTTGAGAGGATTTTTCTACTTCTAGGTAACTTGTTCTGGTTCTTCCAGTAGGAAATGGCTATCCTACTGCAAATTTTCAATCCTGCCACTCAAGTGAATCCTAGCTATACATTCAAGTCCTCAACCCAGTTTAATACTCCAAATGAAGCTTTCTGGAATTCCGTGGATCCCACTGATCAGAGGAACCAGGATATTCAATGACTTGTTAAAGATAAAACAAGCTTCTTTAACCACACACACTAATGTGGCAAGTTCAGTTGTGCAAGTAATTTGTTACCAATAATAGCTGAAGGATGATGGGTGGGCAACAGTGACGCAGTGGCAGAGTTCTTGCCTGCCATGCCAGAGACATGGGTTTGATTCCCAGAGCCTGCCCATGCCAAAAAAAAAAGAAAAGAAAAAATATATATATGCATATAGTGACTAGAGTGGTTTCAGAATTATCTTTGTAATAAAAACATTCTCATAAAAGTTGTTAAAATTTGCTTTCTTGAATTTAAAAGAAACTGGAGAAACAACAAGGAACTCCCCGTAACTCCAAACATATGCTACAGATCTTAATTATCCATGAGGCTCATTTATTTGTGCAACAGGAGAAAAAAGAAGTGATCAACACAATTTTGAACTTACATGCCCTCTTATGTTGCTCCCTAATGACTTCCAATATAAAGTTTTCTTTCTTACCAAATTGTGAATTTCTGGAGGAAGACACTTCCAGGTTGAGGAAGTAAAAATACAGATTTAGCAAATATTGCATGGGACATACTTCTATTAAAAAGAAGTATTTATTATATGCCTGAAATTCAAATTTCACTGGATGTCCTGTGTTTTATCTGGCAACTGTAGGCAGGAAACAAGCCCGCATGCCTTTTTCAGTGCTGGACACCTGGAGGGCCTTCATTAAACACATATGAATTGACAGTTTGGAGAGTGCATGCTATTTTTAAAACAAACATTGAAAAAGAAACAAAAGTGAATATCTATTTCTCTGACTGATTTCAAAGGAAAACTAAGACAAGAGCTGAGGGTCCTGTTCCACCCTCCCCTGCAACCTGCACAGAGCTGTGTTCCATGCTACAAAGCCAAGGAGAACTTAGGGATATAATATCTTAAATGCTGTATTGCACTTCAGGGTTATTATCTCGTCCTTAACTCAGGTTAAATTTCAAAATAGATCAAGACTTATTACCAACTTCTTGAAGATGTGTTCAAGAAGAGCCAACCGTAAAAGACAAGTAATCCAGCAAACTTAAAAACTATTACAGGCATCATAATGTGTGCTTTCTTCTCAAATTGGAGACAATTTAGACTTGGATGTCCGTTTCCTGTGGTTGGTAATAAAGGAACGCTGTTGTCTCTGAGTTTCGCTAAGCAATAAAATAACCACCTACTTTGCATATAAATTTGATGAGTTCCTTCTTTTAAGATATTAAGAAGACAGAAATGAGAAGAGACTTTGCACTGGTTCTTTAAAAAGCTTCTGTACTATCTCAGTCATCCATAGTGCTTATGGTCTAATTTTTGTAAAATGCCATTGATACAGATCAAATCAAAGTGAATTCAAATTCTAGTCAAGTGAAACTAAAAATATATCTAGTTTCCACATTCTTCCAGAGACATAAAAATGATATTAAACATTTTGGCTGGCTCTTTTCTTTTTAAATAGTCTTATTCATACCCCAGACCATCCATTCTAAGTGTACAATCAATGGCTCTTAGTATAATCACATCATAGTTAGGTATTCCCCACCACAGTCAATATTAGAACATTCACATTTCTTCTGAAAAAAAATCCCCCTCTTATTGACATTTAGCTTTGGTACAGTACCTTTGCTATAATTAATGAAAAAATATTACAATGTTACTATTAACTCTAGACCTTAGTTTGCATTAATTATAATTTTCCCCATATAACACCTTCTTATTAACACCTTGTAATAGTGACATACTTTTGTTTTGGTTTATGTAAGAACCTTCTCATATTTGTACAATTAACCATTGTCATATCCACTATAGGTTTTGCTAAATCATACAGTCTCAGGTTTTCTCCTGTAGCTTTCTTCCAGGGGTCATATATGACCTTACCCTTCCTCTTTCAACTATACTCACACTCAGCTCTGTTATTTACACTTACATTATTGTGCTACCATCACACAGAATTGCGCTATCCATTTCCAAACATTTGCAATACATCTTATAAAACATTCTGTACTCCTTAAGCTTAATTGCCCAATCTCTACCCTCTTTCTATCTCATGATAAACTACATTCTCAAATTTAACTCCCAAAGTTTGCTCATTATAGTTCAAATTATTGAGACCATACAACATTTGTCCTTTTGTTTCTGGCTTATCTCATTCAACATAATGTTCTTAAGTCTCATCCATGTTCTCACATGCATCATGACTTAATTCCTTCCTGCAGCTGCATAATATTCCATCGTATGTATATACCATACACGTTTGTTTATCTTCTCATCAGTTGATGGGCATTGGGCTGTTTCAATCTATTGGCAATCTTGAATAATGCTACTATAAACACTGGTGTACAACTATCTATTCATGTCCCTGCTTTCAGTTCTTCTGAGTCTGTACCCAGTGATGGGATTGCTGGGTCATTGGCAATTCTATATTTAGCTTCCTGAGGAACTGCCAAATGCCTTCCAGAGTGGCTGCGCCATTCCACATTCTCACCAACAGTGAATAAGTGTACCTATTTCTCCACATTCTCTCCAGCACTTGTAGTTTTCTGGGGTTTTTGTTTGTTTGTTTGTTTGTTTTGATAATGGCCATTCTAGTAGGTATGAAATGGTGTTTCATTGTGCTTTTGATTCACGTTTTCCTGATACCTAGTGAAATTGAGCATCTTTTCATATGCTTTTTAGCTATTTTTATTTCCTCTTTGGAAAAGTACCCATGTCTTTTGCTCATTTTCTTTATTGGATTGTCTTTTTTTGTTGAGTTATAGGATTTCTTTAAATATTCTGGCTATTAAACCTTATCAGATATGTGGTTTCTGAATATTGTCTCCCATTGAGTAAGTTGTTCTTTTATTTCCTTGACAGAGTACTTTGAGACTCAAAAATATTCAATTTTTAGAGGATTCAATTTATCCATTTCTTCTTTTATTGCTTATGCTTTCTGAGTGTAAAGTCTGGAAAGCCACCTCCCATCACAAGATCTTTAAGATATTTCCCTATATTTTATTTGAAGAGTTTTATGGTCCCAGCTATAATGTTTAGGCCTTTGATACATTTTAAGTTAATTTTTGCATAAGGTGTACGATAGAATTTTGGATGGCTTTTGATAATGAAAAGATTATAAGTGGTAGGAAGAAGAGTTAAATTCCCCCAAAAAAGTTGATATACCCTTGTTTTATCAGATTTTGTACCACTATCAGTGGGGCATTAAGTAAGGGAGCAATTTTTATGATAATCTGTTTTTGATCACAGAGAAATAAGATATTTTCAATTCTTATACTTATTTTTTAAAGGAAGAAAAATATCTAAGATTTCGGAGTCAAAAGGAGCCCCCAGATATTGTCTGGTTCATCCCTTTGCACCATGAATGTATTTTCTCCTTCAAGATAATTATCCATATCATAATAAAAAATGATCACAGTAATGGCAAATAATCCAAGTCTGAGTAAAGGTCATCTCATTAATAATTTCTTTTTTCTCCCTCCAGGGTGATCAAAAGTATGTATTTTTCATAAACAACTGCAAGATTTCAGAAAAGGGAAACTTATTTCACCAGGTAAAGGACTAAGTCATGTAGAAAGGAACTTGATATGCACTGACCTAGACACTGCTTTGATGCTTATTACAGGAATAGGGTGACACGAGTCTTTGCCCCAGCTGTCTTCCTTTGCAACTAACGCTATAGTCTTTGACAATTAAAATATCATCATAAGAGTAATTTCTTCAGATAAATGGAATTTATCCTTTAATTGCTTATCCATTTGGTTGCTAAAATGACATCCAGCAGTAAATCAATCTGTGTTCATGTGTACATAAAATGTGAATGTATATAAACACAGTCATCATTTATGGGCTATATATATATATATATATATATATATATATATATATATATATAATTTTAAGTCATGATAAAAGGTGGCTTATTTGGTTACAGAATTAAGGACTGATTTTTTTATTTTGTTTTATTGAGCTATCTTCACACACCATATAATCCATCCAAAGTATATGATCAGTGCATAGATAGGCAAAATGTAAGTAAATATATCATCTAGGAATAGGAAGATAAAATGAGTTTGAAAGCTTCATTTTTTTCTTTACACAAAATAGCATCAGGATGGGCACCAGGTTTTTTTTTACATGGGCAGACACTGGGAAATGAACCCGGGTCTTGGGTCTCTGGCATACAGGTGAGAACTCTGCCTGTTGAGCCATTGTGGCCACCCAGTCACTAGTTTTAAGTCACAATTAAGTTTATAAAAATCACCATGTAGTTGTGTATTCACCATCATGACCATTTTTAGAAAATTTACATTGCTCCAGAGAAAGAAAAAAAAAAATGAAAAACCTCGTACATCCCACTCCCCTTACTCCTTCCTCTATTGACCCCTAGTATTACAATTTATCCAATTTTAAGGCATACAATAGAGGTAGGTTAACTAAGACAGTGTAGTTGATAGATAGATACATAGATAGATAGATAGATAGGTAGATTGACTGATAGATTAGTGGAACAAAACAAAACACCCAGAAGCTGATCCATATAAACATGGGCAACTGACTTTATTTTTTTGAAATAAAGTTATACCTCATTATCAAAGATCAGGGCTACTGGATTACAGTTCAACAACTTTAGGTATTTCCTTCTAGCTGTTCTGAAACACTAGACTCTAAAAAGAAATATCTATATAATGAGTTAGTAGTCACAGTCATTTGTTAGAACCTAATTTCTCAGTCACACCTCCTTCTTCTCATTTCATCTTTTTCTCAGTCTTCAGGGGTTTCTGGGAAATGACCATTTAAACTGCTCTGTGCTGGAAAGGGGTGTTGACCTTCTGGGGTAGAGAAATGAACCTGGTTGTTGTTCTTGGAGAGACTGGTTCAGCTGGGTTTCAGGACTTATCCGGCTTAGATCAATCTGAAGGCCTTAAGATTCTGAAAAAATAAACTTACTAAACCCAAGGCATTCCCTAGGGTTTACAGGAATACTGTTGGTTGGGGCATGGCATACTGAGGTAGTCTGAAATATCTTGCTAAAGCTTACATAATAGTAACCTCCAGAATGACCTCTTGGCTCTACATGAAATTTCTTAGCCAGTGAGAATTCACTTTGCTTCATTACTTTTCCCCCCTTTTTGTCAGGAAGGCATTCTCAATCCCACAATGTGAGAGCCAGGCTCATCCCTGGGAGTCCTGTCCCACATTGTCAGGGAGACTTACACCCCTGGAAGTCATGCCCCATGTAGAGGGGAGAGTAATGAGTTTATTTGTAGAGTTGGCTGAGCAACAAAGGAGGTTCTCTGGGGGTGACTCTTAGGCATAATTACATGCACGGCCTCACTTTGCCATTGCAGAACTAAATTTCATAAGGTCAAACCCCAAGATCGAGGGCTTGGCTTATTAAATCGGGAGTCCCTAATGCCTGAAGGAATTTCTCCACAGGTGGAGAAGTTTAATAGTTCCACATTTTTAACCCCAGTCCCTTAAGGGGACTTTGCAGATACTTTTATATTTTTTTGTCCAAAATACTCTGGGATGTATCCAGGTATAACATTAACCTGTACAGAATAATACAGTTGCATTTCTTATTCTAGGTACCACGTAATTGGTTGTTTCAATAAACTGACCAGACAGGTGACATTAAACAGTGTGCTACAGAAAATTTAAATTTTGGACCACATGAACATCTCTTCCTTTGGTTTCCTACAGAAATTGAAGTTTTAAAATAAAGACCTATCATTCTTTATCCAGCATTCTTAGTCCTATCCAGGTCCATTATATTCACATCTGTAATTGGAGTCTGATCTGTTTTTCTGCTTCTTTAATGATTGCTGTATGGAGTGATTCTGACTCCTTGAGTGGCAGAACTCTAATTCTGAGTCTCAGGTATCCCACAGATATAAGGGATGATTTTAATCTAGTTTTTCTAAGACTTATTTTTCCTTCCTCTGAGAAATACCTAGGATTTGCATTTTAGATACTTAACTAGTGACTTAAAACTAGTGACCACCCTGATGCTATTTTGTATAAAGAAAAACATAAGGCTTTCAAACTCATTTAATCTTCCTATTCGTAGATGATATATATATACATATATTTTGCCTATTTATGCAAGACACAGAAAGTGCTTGAGCTAAACAAAAAGGTTCAGTGGATTTAGATTCAGCTAAACTCTATTGGGCAGTTACCTTGTTCCAGGCACTGTGCCAGCAGTCCTTACAGTGAATGATTACATTTAGCCTTCATCAAAATCCTGTTGAGTTAGGTATAAAAACCTCTGTTTTACAGCTAAAAATGTCATTGAGCTTTCCCATATCAGAGGGGCGTTTCTGTACTTTCAAAGCCTGTAGGAATTACTGATTGAATAATTTTACAGAATACTGAATTTTAGTCCAATTTTATAATCTAATGTTGTTTTACATCTTGTCTTTATATTGACATCTTGAGGAAGGTGGTATTCTTATACAGTGCACCTGGCAAAGTGTTATATATGCAATAGATATTTTTTAATTATTCCATGAATAAATAAGTTCATGGTTTTTGATAGGCAGATGGTTTCTGTAGTTATTTTTATAGCCTCCATTTCCGTCAGCAAATAGGATTAGTGCTCTTGTTTGGCACCAGTGTCTTTTCTCAATGTATACTGTGATATAGGAACATTAAGTAGATGGCTAGGAGCAGTGCAGCGCTATAGCAGACAGTGTGCTACCTATTTCCCCTTAGATACCTTTACCCTCTGAGAGCATACAGGCTAATGATATGCTTTTACTTCCAAAAGCCTGCAGCCTTATGGGGGGATGCCCTCATAAACCAGAATCTAATTGTCTATAAGATGAACAGAAATTGCCTGGGGATTTACATGGTCAAGGGTAGTGCTTAAACAATGACTGGGGTACAGGGCAATAATACTTCAGTCCCCTTGCCCGCGATCAGGGCAGTGCAGCTTTGAAGTGTGACTACATTGTTTCCAGGAGCCAAAATTATACTCCATGTAACTTTGCCTGACATCACGCCCTTGCTTGGCTTCCTTCCCTTTCTAGTCCCAATTACTCAGTTCCTTCTCTTTTTTACCTGAAAAAATACTTCTTTAAGAAGTCACTGTCTAACAATCTTGATCTCAAAGTCTGCTTCTAAGGAACCCAACCTAAATTAAATATCTTCTACTATGATGCCACAGTGCACTGGAGACATTAAAAAAAGGCTAACTGAAGAAGACAATTGGGGTAGGTGGAATAATGCCTCCTATGTCAACATTTTATATGGCAAGGTTGAATTAAGATTGCAGGTAGAACTAAGGCTACTAATCGGCTGACTTTAGAGCATAGAGATTACATGGGATTATTCAGGTGGGCCTACTATAATCACAGGGGTTCTTAAATGTGGAAGAGAGAGACAGAAGACAGCTGATTGGACTGATGCAATGTGAAAGCAATTCACCTGGTTATCACTGGCTTTGAGGATGGAAGAGGACGATGAGCCAAGGAATGCAGGCAGCCTCTAGAAGCTGGAAAAAGCAAATGGATTCTCCCCTGGAGCCTCCAGAAATGAAACAGACCTGCTGACACAGTGATTTTAGCCCCATGAGAGCCAGTTCAGATTGCTAACCTCCAGAACCGTAAGGTAATACATTTGTGCTGTCCACACTTATGGTAATTTATTAAGCAGCAATAAGAATCTAATACAACCATGTCAGTTCAATACTGGCTTTGTGACCTTGGGCAAGATATATTAACCTTTCTGTGCCTCAACTGTCTTATTAATAAAATAACTATCAAATGGATTGCTCTGAAGACTAAATGAGTTAATACATATAAATGATTTTGAGGATTACGTGACCCTGTAAGCATTCACTAAATATTGGACACTGTATTACTATTATTCAGGGTACTGCCCTCCTGGAAAACTTTAAATGTTTTTTTTTTTTTCATCTGTGTCTTTGTAAAAACTGTGCAATGTGAATAACATTTCAAGAAAGGCCCCATGCAATATACATGTGAGGAAACATCAGTGTGATATACCACCTCTACAGAGGTCCATGTATGTTAAATGGGTGTTTCTTAGCAAGAGATGTAATATGTAGGGGGGCTACAGTAAAATTATGTCAAATCTCTGTCCCTTGATTTTTTTTTAGGCCAGAAAATATAGCAATAATGAAATACAAATTGCATAAGTGTCTCTAAAGTTCTGGCAATATTAGAAAAATATCAATGGCATTTAAAAGTTGTACTTGGTTGTCAAATTAAGGTAGGAATGCAAGAGAAAAAATAAATCTGCATGTACTGGTTTACCCTTTATTCAGAAATACTTATGTTAGACATGTAGACAGGTATGCCAACATGAAATCTGAAAATTAAAAGTAAGATGACATATCCATCACTATGAATGACATGTATATGAGGAGCTACATGCTGTGAAATTTTCTGCGTGTAATCATCAAATTGTCTTGACCAAAGAAACCTCAATAGAAGTTCTTTAGACAACTTCCAATGAATAAGTTCTGGTGAAAGAACAGAAACACCTAAAATGAAAAATAATTGAAAACTACATTTTGCATGAAAGGCGCTTAATCCTTTGTTTTGGTAAAATCATAGTCAGTACTAAAGCAGCTATAAATAAGGGGTTGGAAAAAATTAAAATGAAATAAAGGTGAGCCATAGAAGTCAACACAATAGACTATATGAAACCCACAGAGTCATTTTAACTACTTATTCTTGAAATATAGTCTCATTTTGGCCATAATTGCACATAAAGTGAGTTATTATGTGGCAAGAAATGTTTGTTTCCTCTCGGAGGTATAATAGAAGACTTCTTGCATGGTTGCCAGGGATTTTAAAAATTCATAGCTAGGGATCCACCCAAACTGGGCTAGTTTTAGCTGAGTTGGGATTAAAGTAAAGCCATCGAGTCTTGTCCACTGATACAGTGCCAGAGGCCAACTAACTTAGCAGAAAAAAAATCAAACAAAGGCATGGTTTCACTGCAGAGATCATACATTAAATCTACCCCGGCATGTGACAAATGTACATCAGTTGCCACAGAGGGTGGGGGTATGCTTATAATTTCATGTTGTCCATTTGTGCTACTGAAATACTAGCAAACTCATCTGCTGCTACTTCTGGATTCATACCAACTCTTTCCCTAGAGATGACATAACAAGCATTAAAAACAAACCAACAGCTAAAATGCAACAGCAGACCCTCTCAGGGTCATATCAAATGGGACACCTATGCAATTTCTTTGTGTGGCCCTCAGTTCACCTTACTTTGAGAAGTCTAAAGACATCCCAAGGCAGGAAGCCCTTCCCCTCACTGAATTCATGAGCAGTCCATAATCCCAGAGCTGGACTCAAATCCGAAAGTGCTGCGCCATTTATGGCTTCCATAATGTCCCAGGGCTCCTCCATGTTCCCTGTTATTGTGAGAATACTAATAGCAGCAGCAGCAGCAGCAGCAGCAATGATAATCATAACATCCACAGTAGCATAAGGAGCAGCCACATGCTGGGCACTATGCCAACTGGGTTGCAAGCATTATCCTGTCTAATTCTCTACTTATGAGGGAAGTGCTGGTATCTTCATTTTTCAGGTAAGAAAAATGAGACTCACAGAAAGAAGTAAACCCGGGACTGCATGGCTATTAAGTGTCAAGCCAGCTCTCTTCATGAGGTTTATGATTTCAAAAACTACCCTCCTAGTATCTAAGTTGCTGTGAAAAGTCACATCCTATAGGTGATTCTGTTTCATTGTTAACTTTAACATCAGGTAAAAACTGATACAGATTGAATTTAGCTTTCATCTGACCCACTTCTTCTATTCTTCATACATATCTCCCCACCCCACCCTCTTCTCCAACCGCCATTCTGCCACTCCATCCAGAATGAAAAGGGAATCTAAAAATTGTGGGCTTATAGCACTGTGACACTGTAGTGAGAAAATAATGTTGTGAGCAAGTGATCTTTCCAAAGTTTATCAGAGGGGAAAATCTCTTCCACTTGTTGACTCTTCTAAATTCAGCATCACACAGTTTCAAAAAGAGAGTGACATTTTAAATTTGTGCTTTTCAGGACAATTTGGAAGAGCACTGTCTTAAAGGTTTTTCACATTTTTTATCATTTTGCTTCCTACTTGGTATGTATAGTGTTTTAGTTTCATAGGCTGAAAGCAGACATCATGCAATAGGCTGGCTTTTAACAATGGGAATTAATTGGCTTACAAGCTAACAGTTTTGAGGCTGTGAAAATGTCCAAATCAAGGCATCATCAGGACAATGCTGTTTTTCTGAAATCCTGGATTCCTTGGTCACGTGGCTTCTTGAGTTCGTGGCTTCTTGAGTTCATGGCTTTGTCTCTCTGTATTCATCCCGTTTATAAAGGACTCCAGTAGCAAGATTAACATCCATCCTGAATGAGGTGGGTCACACCTTCATTGAAATAGTTTCATCAAATTCCCTATTTAAAATGGGGCCACACCCATAGGAATGGATTAACTTTAAGAATATGTTTTCTGGGGTACATACAGTTTCAAATCACCACATAAAGAAAGAGCTCCTGTACTACCAGGTAGCCACAAGTGAAAGCCAAATAAAAGAACCTTGAAATTGCACTGTAACTTGAAGCACAGATTCTCTTTGGAAATACTCTCTAACACTGGAGAATTCCATAATTATGTGCGCATAAGGCAATTTACCATAGTTTATTTATTTTATGGCCTTATTCTTTTCTTACCTTATTGATACTTATGCCAATTATTTGAGGTATAATTGAAGAAGATTCAGGTAATCAAAATGTTTTTGGTTAAACTTCCCTGATATCCTCCTCTTGAAGAAAATTGCTTCTGCTCCCTCATTTTCACATATCTTTTACATTTTGATTATTGCTTTTTAATCATAAAGGCATCCAGGAAATGGAAAAACTAATTACAGTTCTTTTCACTGGCTTGCTATTTGGATACTTAGACCTTTGGAACACCTTTCTCTCATATCTTTCTTACCCACCCACTAACACACACTAATACCCTCTAACATTCAATTTAGGTATCTCCTCTTCCAGGGAGTCTTTTCTTTCCAACTTCTTCTCCCTGAATGTGCTGGTTTGAAAGGATTTATGTACCCTAGAAAAGCCATGTTTTAATCCTAATCAAATTTGTGTGAGCAACTATTTCTTCTAATCCCTATTCAGTACTATAGGTTAGAAGCTTGATTAGGTTATCTCCAAGGAGATGTGACTCGCCCAATTGTGGGTATTAGACTTGATCAGACGGAGATGTGTCTCCACCCATTCTACATGGGTCTTGATTGGGTTACTGGAATCCTATAAGAGAGGAGACCTTTCGGAAGAGTGTCCCTTTTGAGAACGAGGAGAGAGCTGCTGAACCACAACAGGATAAGGAGAAAACCATGAGTCCACCAGCCAGCGATCTTTGGAGATGAAGAAGGAAAATGCCTCCCAGGAATCTTCATGAAGCAGGAGGCCTGAAGAGAAAGCTAGCAGATGACGCCATGTTTGTCATGTGCTCTTCCAGCTAAGAGAGGAATGCTGAACCTCATTGGCCTTCTTGAACCAAGGTATCTTTCACTGGATGCTTTAGATTGGACATTTCTATAGATGTGTTTTAATCTGGACAATTTAACAGCCTTAGAACTATAAACTAACAACTTATTAAATTCTCCCTTTTTAAAAACTGCTCCGTTTCTGGTGTATTGCATTCTGGCAGCTAGCAAACTAGAACACTGCCCAACGTGAATATGGCTCTTTCCTATGTATTCCATAATATACATGACACTGTCAAAGCACTTCTCATACTCTGTTATGCATAAATATGTGTGTATGCATATCCACACTTCTATCTTTCTCACTCTTTATTTGGTCCTCATTGTCTCCCTAAGACCCATGCAATATCTGGATGTAGATGTGTTTAATAAATGACGATAGAATGTAAAAGAAAACCCTGTTTGGATTACTATAATGAATTAGCCTTGTCTTTCTAAAAAGCAAGCTGAACACTCATTACCCCTTGTATGAAACCTCCATCAGGGACAGTTTTATAGTAAATAATGAGAATGTTTATCTAGGATTCATGAAAAATTGATGTAATTAGATGGAATTGTACAAACTGACTACTTAAGGGATAAAAGGATATCAAAAGGTATTATTTTTATGAAATGTAAATTATCATAATTAAATGTATTTGAGATTTATTCTTGAAGTAGAAATGATTATTGCTTCAGTTATTCAACAAGCATTTTTAGTACATACTGAATTAACCTACTGCAGCATTTTCTTCTTTAAAACTTTGCAATTACATGTAACTTTTTCTGAATTGAATCTTTTCCTTATTAGTCCAAAATGTAGTTATTCCATTTTAACATTCTATATGATACATTTCCAGTGGTAATGTGACTTATGTCTATGCAAATAAAAACAAGAACCTCTTGTGTTTTAAACAGAGTTTGTAGTTTAAAATCTCTCCCCAAAGTATGAGGAACAATGCTATACAATGATCAAGCATTCTGCAATTTAATGGGGATGATTCATAGCACTTTCAAACAATATAACACTACATCTTGATTTATAAAAACAGCCAATAGAAATCTATATTTTTAGATCAGCCAGCTAAAAATCACCATCTATTCATAAAATCATTAATTAGTTTTAAGATGCAGTGATGACTAATCCTGTTAAGACATAAAAGAGTTTGACAAGAAAACAAAGCCTTCGTATGGGAGAATCAATTAGTTTGCAGAGGATGTTAAGGAGGTTAGCTTAAGTTAATTAAATACCATGAGTAAAGTATAAGATCAGAGTAGCAAAGAAAAAAAAAAAGTTAAACTGATAAAACTGTCACAGCATCAGCTAGATTAAATTTCGTTTGTCTTATCAATGTAGCTTGCTATGGAGTCAGATTTTTAAAAAGAAGCCAGACATGTCTATGTAAAAATGTCCTAAATTTTAAATTTTGGTTAAAACGCTTTTCAACACTAGGCAGGTTATAAAAATGCACCTAAAGGGCAGGCAATGGTGGCATAGTGGCAGAGTTCTTGCCTGCCATCCCAAAAAGACTTGGGTTCGTTTACCAGTGCCTGCCCATGTCCAAGAAGGAAAAAAAAAAAAAAAAAGCACCTAAAAGCTGCAGGCTGAGACCTCTGTTGAGAGAGGGGTTCTCACAGTAGGAGTAGTGTTGGTAGGGTGCAGGAGGGGTTAGCGACAAAAGCCAAGAAATAAGACACTAAGTTCGGAATGAATACTAAGCCTCTAAATATAGACGCAGCTCTCTCTACTTGGAATGCTTTTCCTCACCAAAATCAACCTCACTGACTCCTAACTTCCAAGGGCTGCATGTCCCCGGAGGCCTTCCTTGATCCCTCTACCCACTCACAGCCATGGACCCGCTGAATCCCATACAGAGATGCCAGCAGATCACAGTCATAATGATTGTTGGTTCTGGCTCAACATTATATCCCCAACGCCTAGCACCCATACACGATGTTCAAGAAATAGATGATTATTTGCTTGTCTTCCCTTCGAGGCTGCAAGATCCTTCGGATGACAAACGCTAAGTACCCAATATGTGCTTATTTAATATTTGTTCAAAATATTCACCAAATGGCTCCTGTCAGGAACTCATCGCAATGTAGGATCTATCAATGAACACAGGAAACAAAGCTTCTTGCTTCATCCCTCATGTTGCTTATATTCTAGTTTGTTGGTATGTGTTCAGGGAGTCACAGGGATTAACAAGGAACCAAAATAAATTAATACGTTATATATCAAATGATGATAAGTTGTATGGAGGAAAATACATAAAGAGCAGAATAAAGGGTTTGGGAATAAAGGATTTGGTATATAGGAGGAGTTGGTAGAATTAAATATGGTATCAGGGTAGGTGTGATTTGAGCAAAGACTTGAAGTGGATGAGTAAGTTAGCCAAGCCAGCATGTGGGGAAAGAGTATTCCATGCAGAGAGAATAACAGTGCAAAGGCCAGGGTGGGCCTGGTAGTGTTCCAGAAGCAACAAAGAGGTCAGCTACAGTGGGAAGGAGAGAGGTAAAGAGTAGGATAAAAGCAGCCATTTTAAAGACTGTGAATGAATAAATGAGTTGTGCTAGCAGAATCAAGTGGCCAAAACATCCAGTCTTAGATATTGGACAAAGATAACTATGAAATAGACCCAAAGAGTTTGACCCCTATAAGAACAATCTCCAATTCAAATGCAGGGAACATTTTTAGAGTTTACAGTGGTGAGACAAGTTAAATGAATAAATACGTAAATAAAATGAAATGGAATACTGAGTGTATAAAAATGGGAGGCACGCCTGTGGGTGTGGGGACCAGATATTATGCGTACGAATTTATATATAAGTTCTAAAGATAGGAAAGAAATTCTAAGGAAAAAAATTTAATACAACGATTGATGAGGAAAGTGCATGGTTGGTTTTACTGACAAATATATATATATATATGTGAATCACAACTAATAATGAAGGAAATGGTTACATGAATTTGGTTTTATAGAGATTTGGTGAATTTCAGTGCTTTCACTGTATTTACATCATGTTGTCAAGCATAATTAAACCAAAAGAATATCTGCAAAATATTTATTCCATTAACCTATTCTGTATTAAAGAAACAGACCCCTAAGTAAGTGTTTTTTTTCTTATTTCTGTGGTTTTTTTGTTTTCATATTTCAACATACATCTCAGGGCCCTGTTAAATAATACCTCTTCAGTTTAGCTGGAAAATGGCAGCAAGTGGATTTCTATAACAGTAATAATTTAATCTCTTAAATTATATGCACAGTTTTCTGTAAATTGAAATTTTTCTTGGAGAGAATTGACGGATTTCAGAGTTTACAACTACGAAACTTTAAGTTCAAATGCACTAATGGTTTTCCCAAACAATATGTAAGTTAGGTTTCTTTTTTTTTTTTTTTTTTTTTTTTTTTGGTACATTCATTTATTAGCTATGTGATTTTTTTTTACTCTTTTTTTTTAGCTTTTTTTTATTAATTAAAAAAATTAACTAACACAACATTAGAAATCAATCCATTCTACATATGCAATCAGTAATTCTTAATATCATCACATAGGTGTATTGTCATCATTTCTCAGTACATATGCATCGATTTAGAGAAAGAAATAGCACGACAACAGAAAAAGAAATAAAGTGATAACACAGAGAAAACACAAATAAAAATAAAAAGTACAAAAATATATAAGAGAAAGAAAAAAAAAACAAAAAAAAACTATAGATCAGATGCAGCTTCATTCAGCGTTCCAACATAATTACATTACAGTTAGGCAGTATTGTGCTGACCATTTTTTTTTTTAGACATCATACCATACTGCATATGCACTCAGTAATTCTTAACATCATCACATAGATGCATGATCATCGTTTCTTAGTACATTTGCATCGGTTTAGAAGAACTAGCAGTATAACAGAAAAAAATATAGAATGTTAATATAGAGAAAAAAAAATAAAAGTAATAATAATAAGAACAAAACAAACAAAACAAAACAAAACAAGAACCTATCGCTCGGATGCAGCTTCGTTCAGTATTTTAACATGATTAGTTTACAATTAGGTATTATTGTGCTGTCCATTTTTGAGTTTTTGTATCTAGTCCTATTGCACAGTCTGTATTCCATCAGCTCCAATTACCCATTATCTTACCCTGTTTCTAACTCCTGCTGAACTCTGTTACCAATGACATATTCCAAGTTTATTCTCGAGTGTCGATTCACATCATTGGGACCATACAGTATTTGTCTTTTAGTTTTTGGCTAGACTCACTCAGCATAATGTTCTCTAGGTCCATCCATGTTATTACATGCTTCATAAGTTTATCCTGCCTTAAAGCTGCATAATATTCCATCGTATGTATATACCACAGTTTGTTTAGCCACTCGTCTGTTGATGGACATTTTGGCTGTTTCCATCTCTTTGCAATTGTAAATAACGCTGCTATAAACATTGGTGTGCAAATGTCTGTTTGAGTTTTTGCCCTTAATTCCTTTGAGTAGATTCCCAGCAATGGTATTGCTGGGTCGTATGGCAATTCTATATTCAGCTTTTTGAGGAACCGCCAAAGTGTTTTCCACAGTGGTTGCACCATTTGGCATTCCCACCAACAGTGGATAAGTGTGCCTCTTTCACCGCATCCTCTCCAGCACTTGTCATTTTCTGTTTTGTTGATAATGGCCATTCTGGTGGGTGTGAGATGATATCTCATTGTGGTTTTGATTTGCATTTCTCTAATGGCCAGGGACATTGAGCATCTCTTCATGTGTCTTTTGGCCATTTGTATTTCCTCCTCTGAGAGGTGTCTATTCAAGTCTTTTTCCCATTTTGTAATTGGGTTGGCTATCTTTTTGTTGTTGAGTTGAACAATCTCATTATAAATTCTGGATACTAGACCTTTATCTGATATGTTGTTTCCAAATATTGATTCCCATTGTGTAGGCTGTCTTTCTACTTTCTTGATGAAGTTCTTTGATGCACAAAAGTGTTTAATTTTGAGGAGTTCCCATTTATTTATTTCCTTCTTCAGTGCTCTTGCTTTAGGTTTAAGGTCCATAAAACCGCCTCCAATTGTAAGATTCATAAGATATCTCCCGACATTTTCCTCTAACTGTTCTATGGTCTTAGACCTAATGTTTAGATCTTTGATCCATTTTGAGTTAACTTTTGTGTAGGGTGTGAGAGATGGGTCTTCTTTCATTCTTTTGCATATGGATATCCAGTTCTCTAGGCACCATTTATTGCAGAGACTGTTCTGTCCCAGGTGAGTTGGCTTGACTGCCTTATCAAAGATCAAATGTCCATAGATGAGAGGGTCTATATCTGAGCACTCTATTCGATTCCATTGGTCGATTATCTATCTTTATGCCAATACCATGCTGTTTTGACCACTGTGGCTTCATAATATGCCTTAAAGTCAGGCAGTGCAAGACCTCTAGCTTCGTTTTTTTCCTCAAGATGTTTTTTGCAATTCGGGGCACCCTGCCCTTCCAGATAAATTTGCTTATTGGTTTTTCTATTTCTGAAAAATACGTTGTTGGGATTTTGATTGGTATTGCATTGAATCTGTAAATCAATTTAGGTAGGATTGACATCTTAACTATATTTAGTCTTCCAATCCATGAACACAGTATGCCCTTCCATCTGTTTAGGTCTTCTGTGATTTCTTTTAGCAGTTTTTTGTAGTTTTCTTTATATAGGTTTTTTGTCTCTTTAGTTAAATTTATTCCTAGGTATTTTATTCTTTTAGTTGCAATTGTAAATGGGATTCGTTTCTTGATTTCCCCCTCCGCTTGTTCATTGCTAGTGTATAGAAATGCTACAGATTTTTGAATGTTGATCTTGTAACCTGCTACTTTGCTGTACTCATTTATTAGCTCTAGTAGTTTTGTTGTGGATTTTTCCGGGTTTTCGACGTATAGTATCATATCGTCTGCAAACAGTGATAGTTTTACTTCTTCCTTTCCCATTTTGATGCCTTGTATTTCTTTTTCTTGTCTAATTGCTCTGGCTAGAACCTCCAACACAATGTTGAATAATAGTGGTGATAGTGGACATCCTTGTCTTGTTCCTGATCTTAGGGGGAACGTTTTCAATTTTTCCCCATTAAGGATGATATTAGCTGTGGGTTTTTCATATATTCCCTCTATCATTTTAAGGAAGTTCCCTTGTATTCCTATCCTTTGAAGTGTTTTCAACAGGAAAGGATGTTGAATCTTGTCAAATGCCTTCTCTGCATCAATTGAGATGATCATGTGATTTTTCTGCTTTGATTTGTTGATATGGTGTATTACATTAATTGATTTTCTTATGTTGAACCATCCTTGCATACCTGAGATGAATCCTACTTGGTCATGATGAATAATTCTTTTAATGTGTTGTTGGATACGATTTGCTAGAATTTTATTGAGGATTTTTGCATCTATATTCATTAGAGAGATCGGCCTGTAGTTTTCTTTTCTTGTAATATCTTTGCCTGGTTTTGGTATGAGGGTAATGTTGGCGTCATAGAATGAATTAGGTAGTTTTCCCTCCACTTCGATTTTTTTGAAGAGTTTGAGGAGAGTTGGTACTAATTCTTTCTGGAATGTTTGATAGAATTCACATGTGAAGCCGTCTGGTCCTGGACTTTTCTTTTTAGGAAGCTTTTGAATGACTGCTTCAATTTCTTTACTTGTGATTGGTTTGTTGAGGTCATCTATGTCTTCTTGAGTCAAAGTTGGTTGTTCATGTCTTTCCAGGAACCCGTCCATTTCCTCTAAATTGTTGTATTTATTAGCGTAAAGTTGTTCATAGTATCCTGTTATTACCTCCTTTATTTCTGTGAGGTCAGTAGTTATGTCTCCTCTTCCATTTCTGATCTTATTTATTTGCATCCTCTCTCTTCTTCTTTTTGTCAATCTTGCTAAGGGCCCATCAATCTTATTGATTTTCTCATAGAACCAACTTCTGGCCTTATTGATTTTCTCTATTGTTTTCATGTTTTCAATTTCATTTATTTGTGCTCTAATCTTTGTTATTTCTTTCCTTTTGCTTGCTTTGGGGTTAGCTTGCTCTTCTTTCTCCAGTTCTTCCAAATGGATAGTTAATTCCTGAATTTTTGCCTTTTCTTCTTTTCTGATATAGGCATTTAGAGCAATAAATTTCCCTCTTAGCACTGCCTTTGCTGCGTCCCATAGGTTTTGATATGTTGTGTTTTCATTTTCATTCGCCTCGAGGTATTTGCTAATTTCTCTAGCAATTTCTTCTTTGACCCAGTCGTTGTTTAGGAGTGTGTTGTTGAGCCTCCACGTATTTGTGAATTTTCTGGCACTCTGCCTATTATTGATTTCCAACATCATTCCTTTATGGTCCGAGAAAGTTAAGTTAGGTTTCTTAAGATCCCTCCAAAAGGAAGGAATCTTATTTTGTCATGATCTAGACCAACACTTACATTAACAGATAGAAGTAGTAAGCAGAGATAATTATTTGCTTACTTTAAAAAAAATCACTTTCTAGAACCAGGCTGAGCAAGGCGGGCTTTGATATGTTTTACTGTGAATCAGATAATTACCCCAGCCATCCATTTTACAGCATCTACAATTAAAGGTAATTTTAAAAGTAAAACATAAATTCCTTTTCCTGCAAAGCATTTGGGGTTGCATATAGTTTTCTAGACTTGCATTCCCAGTGTTTTTTTTTTGTTGTTCTTTCACATGTATAGTTTTAAAATAACCTGATTTTGCAAAGACTATTACAGCTGGAACATCTAGGATCCTTGAGTAGCCAGAGACAGATCAAACATATGTTACTTCTAAATTGCTTTTTTCTGAAAAGTAAGGGGGAAAAAAGCAATTGGGAAAAGATAAGAGTTATTTAGAACAATTATTTAAAGAAAAATTTAAGAAACATCTCTTAGGAAGGTTAAAGATTTACCTGTAATTGCAATACCCACCTAACACTAACAAAGCAACAACAACATCTCCTTATTGTGATAATCTTCTACTTTTTAATGGTCTAATATAATAATGATCATGTCTTTCTAACAATAAAAATTAAACCAGTGCCAGGAAACCTAAAGTGGTACTCTATACCAATGTCTTCCTGAATATCCACAGCCTTCTGAAGTATTATTATTGTCTTCCCCTTTTCCAGAAGAGAAAACTACTTTATTTACTGTCACACAGCTTGTAAATGGGGTTCAAAACCAGGATTCTAGTGTCCACACTTCTACCATCCCTTTTGACCTCTAGGTCTGCTTCACCAAGTACAAATGTATTCAGATAACTCAGGTGAGAAAAACATATTTTTTACTGGAAACTGGATTTTCAGCTTGTTTTGCTTATAAATTGGCTCAACAGGCTACTTCATTTGGGTTGGTAACAATATCACCAATGGAAAAAAATTTTGAAACTTTTTTCTAACCGGGATTTGCTAACCTGTGAAACTTAAACTTAATAAACAAGGATATTTTGTCATGTTTGAATTTTGTTGGTTGTACTCGATTTTCTGTGAAGAAGTTACATTTTCTAGATCCTTTAGTGCTCCTTGGTAAACAACATATCAAATACCTATCACAGTGCTTTTCTAAGTAAATTCTCATCGCCACAGGACTCTTTGCCTAAGGGGGATAAGGTTATTAATCAAAACTGTAAATATACCTGGAAGGATAAGCTAAGAAAAATTACATAAGGCCTGTGATTTTTTTTTCCAAATACTGTGTTCTGAGGGATAATATAGAAAAATTCTATTTTTAGTCTGACTAACCTTCAAATCCTGGTACTTATTAAATTCTATACTTCTTATACAAGCATAAGACATCTTATCCATATACATAAAACTGCCCATCTATAGACTATTTATTAATCTACCATGCATATAGGCTAGAAAAATTTTGGAGAGGGTAAATGTAGGCTATTCTCACCTAAATCATGTGTTCTTTGTAAATATTCTAAATTGAGCCATCCTTCAAAAGGGGTGATACTGAGGCACAATAAAAGGTCTGCCAATTGAGTCCAAAGAACAAAGAGAAAACAAATTGGTTATAATATGAGAGTCTTAAGTAAAATCTAAGGGTTGATACTTTCAAATGAAAGCTCATTTGCAATCATGTGGACAAACTGAGGACTAATCCTAGGATATGTGTTTGCCCAGCCACATCAAGCCAGCCCTACTTTCCCAACCAGTTTCCTTTACCCTGAATAGTAAAAATATCTGCCCAGTTCTCTCCGAGACCACTACTTATACATTTTAGATAGCCGTACTACAGGCGGACTATCAGAATTCCACTAACTGATAAGATTGGCTCATTCACTCCTCTTGAATCTCCACTTAAATGCATAATTCGATTTTAAAATGAAACCCCCCCCAAAATAGAAACAAACTTTCAATTTTGATATAGTGTTCTCATGCTTATATCTTACAAAATGAGATACATCTGACACGACCTGAGACTGTTTACCCAATGATGAAAAACAAAGTGATGGGCCACATCGCTCAGAGGGCCTCAAGACTATGCTGTTCAGAAAGCACCACTGTATAGCCATCCAAACTGTCTGCCCAGGTGTTAGGGGCAAAACTGAACAGGAGACATAGCTTGAGAGGTGAAACAAGATGTTACTATGACTGGCAGAATTTCTAAAATGGTTTTCCAAAGATATTCTACCTTAATCCCCTGAATCTGTGAATGTGCTGAGTTACCACTCCCATGATTAGGTTATGGTATCTGGCACATATGATATTGGATACGGAGAATATCAAAATGGGCCTGCTCTAGTCCCATGAGCCCTTTAAAAAAGGCAGTTCTCTACAGTTGGCAGCTGTAAAAGAGGAAGGAAGAGAGATTCAAGCAAAAGAAGGATTCCCCGAGTTCTTGACAGCTTTAAGATGGAGAGGTCCTTGTGACAAAGTTTGCATGACTGCAGGGAACTGAATTCTTCCAACAACCTGAATAATTTTGGAAGTGGATTCCTCCCCAGAGCCCTAAGAGAAGAACCAGCCTAGCCCACACCTTCCTTACCACCTTGTGAGACCTGAGCAGTGAACCCACTCAAGCCCATTCAGATTTCTGACTTACAGAACAGTGAGATAAGAAGCAGGTGTTCTTACAAGTCCTGAAATTGTCATAATTTATCACTCAGGAATAAAAAAAAACTAATACACTTATTTCAACAAGGGTGGAGAAACAAAGCAGAGAGAAGTTTACCTTTGCTTTGTGCTTATTTGTACCTGTTTTACTAGAAGGTGAAAATGAACTGCTTTGATTATCAGCAAACTGGAATTTATTTTTTATGTCCCAAGTTTGATTTAAAAGTAATCAGCCAAATAAACCTTAAAACTAAAAACCTGCCCTAGTAAAATACATTAATGCAAAAAAAAATAAGCCATTACAATTAATGGTTGCTGATGACATTTTCATTACATTTTACTTGCCGAAAATGTTATACAGAAATATTTTTAAACCACCAAAATAATTGACAAATATTCTAAGGAAGATAATTTGTGGCTATGCAAATAACCTGCTTCTCAAAGTGTCACCCACTGATTTTAACATTCTTCAGTGGATTTTGGCTCTAGCAATTATTACTGTAATGGTTTAATGGTGATTTTCTGTTTCCGTCATTTCTTCTACATTGATTAATTAGAATTAAATATTTGTCCCTTTCCCCCTTTATTTATTCAATTATTCATTTACATCTGTATGGACTCATGAATATTTATTATATGCTTGGTTTATAATCCAAGTCTATTATATTTATTTTGTTATTCAAATTTTTCCAGCGTTGGTCATTGAGAGCTCTTTTGGGATGTCTTCCATGTCTTTCTTTCTTTCTTTTTTTTTTTTTTAAACATTTCCCATACTTAGAGTATTCCCTCACTTTCTGAACAATAAGGCCCTCTGGGATGATCTTGAATTTTCTCTACCCCATCCCTAGAATGTTCTTTTATTGGAGACTAATATTTCAAAACCAGCATCTGGACACTAGATGTGCTGCTATTGGGGTACATCTGCTTCTCGGCCCCTCAGAAGAAAGGCTTATCTATATTTACTTCTCAATCTTTATCTATCTATCTATCATCCATCTATCTATTTAAATGTATTCATACTGATTTCTTGGATTCTAATCCAGCATTCCAATGTCATTGTAGTCTCATTCCTCTGCTGCTGATTTTTGACTTCTTTCTCTGACAGTGAGAAATCTAGCTCTTGTTCTGTACACTATACATTTTAAGTTCCTTCTATCACCATTTAAGCTATTCTCGTGAATATATTACATGAAATGGACATTTGGAAGCAGGCTTCCCTCAAAATATAAAGATCTGATTTTGATACATCTTAATGACAAAGTTCAATTCAGTCTGTTGCTGAGTATAGACAATCAAATGTAATTCAAGAAAACTAAAGCAGATAACAGAGCAGGCCATGGTGGCTCAGTAGGCAGAGTTCTCGCCTGCCATGCCGAAGACTTGGGTTCAATTCCCGGTGCCTGCCCATGCAAAAAAAAAGAAAAAAAAAATAATAATAATAATGAGATTTAAATCAGATAACAGTGAATCATGAAATGGATTTTTCCAAACTATGAGCACTGTGCTTTCCTACTATTCTATTTCTGCTACTTCCATTTTTTTATTATTATTTTTATTTAAGAAAATAAACAGTATACTTAGAACCACCAAAAATGGATATCTTAGTTAGCTTATCAATAGTCATATTTACATAAAGTATCCAAATAATCATTGTAAAACTTGTGTTTGCACAGTAAGTTTCATAAATCAACTTAAAATGAAGGTAACAAGGAAAAAAATTTACAAATTCAGATAGCAGAGTTTCTTAAATTCTAAATATTAAACACTATTTTAAATACCATTTGACCAGCTGTCAAAACTATGAATGTTCTCAAAATATCAAGTAGAAAGTTATTACAAATATCAATGTTGCTATAGTAATGACCTATGCTACTGAACATTTTCTGATTTCAGGAAAATGTAAAGATACAGAAGTTTTTACAACTAACATAAGAAAATCTTAACCACCTTAAAACGGATATCTTAGCTTATCCATAGGCATATATAAAATATCTAAATAATCATTGTAAAGCCTGTTTGTACAATATGTTCCATAAACCAATTTAAAATTAAAGCCGGGAAGAAAGAAAATCTACAGGTACAGATATCAGAGTTTCTTAAATTCTAAATATCAAACATTATCTTGAATACCACTTGATTAACTATCAAAACTGTACACAATCTCAAAATATCACATACAAAGTTATACAAATATCAACTTCGCTACTGTAGTCCCATTACTAAATAGTTTCAAATTTTTGATTATAGTAATTATATCTAATATTACTATAGCTGTCTATAGTTTTTTACTGTTTTTCCTTTGTTCTTGAAGATATAAAATATATATACAAACTAAAGAAAGTAAAAAGCCATAATTATCAAAGCCCACTTCAACAAGCATCTACAGAACAGGTCCCAGGGTTTGTAATGGGCTACCATTTCCTAATCTCAGAGTTTTCTTTCTAGCTTCTCCAAAACATTGGGAGCTTTACCAGAGTCATAATAATGAAATCACATAGTATATGTACTTTTGTACCAGACTTATTTCACTCAACATTATGTCCTCAATGTTTTTCCATGTTGTCATGTATTTTGGGACATCAGATCATCTAACTGCTGCATAATATTCCATCATATGTACATACCACATTTTATCAACAAACCAACTATAAATAAAGAGTTTCAGTCATTAAAAATCTTCCCACAAAGAAAAGCCAAGGACCAGATGGCTTCACAGGAGAATTTTAACAAACATTGCAAAAAAAAAAAAAAAAAAAAAATTAATGCCAATCCTGCTCAAACTCTTACAAAAAATTGAGGAAAAATAAATGCTACCTAATTCATTTTATTAAGCTAACATCACTCTCATACCCAAATCATATAAAGATGATACAAGAAATGAAAACTATAGACCAACCTCTCTAATGAACACAGATATGAAAATTCTTAATAAATAACTAGCAAATTGAATCTAATGCCACATTAAAAGAATTATACATCATGACCAGGTGGGATTCATACCAGGAATGCAAGGATGGTTCAACATAAGAAAATCAATCAACATAATACAGCACATTAACAAATCAAAAAGGAAAAATCACATGTTCATATCGATTGATGTTGGAAAAGCATTTGACAAAATCCAGCATCCTTTCTTGATAAAAACCCTTCAAAAGTTTGGCATAGAAGGAAACTTTCTCAATATCATAAAGGGCATATATGAAAAACCCATAGCCAGCATCATATTTAATGGTGAGAAATTGAAATCATTCCCCAAAGATCAGGAATGAAACAAGGATGCCCATTATCACCACTATTATTCAACATTGTATTAGAAGTACTAGCTGGTACAATTAGATAGGAAAAAGAAATAAAAGGATCCAAATAGGAAAGGAAGAAGTAAAACTTGGATTATCAGCAGATGACATGATCCCATAGTTAGAAAGCCCTGAGAAATCT
Organism: Tamandua tetradactyla; assembly: GCF_023851605.1. Classification (NCBI taxonomy): domain Eukaryota; kingdom Metazoa; phylum Chordata; class Mammalia; order Pilosa; family Myrmecophagidae; genus Tamandua; species Tamandua tetradactyla. The sequence goes on from NC_135339.1 coordinate 45,034,379, forward strand.
ACAGCAAAGCTACCTGAGCTAATAAAAAAAATCCAACAAAGTAGCAGGATATAAGATTAATGTGCAAAAATCAGTAATGTTTATATGCACAAGCAATGACCTATTTGAGGTGACATCTAAGGAAAAAAATTGCATTCAAAATAGTGACCAGAAGAATCAGGTATCTAGAAATAAGCCTAACCAGGGATGTCAAGGCCTTATACACAGAAAAATTACAAAAAAAAAAAAAAATTGCTAAAAGAAATTAAGAATGACCTAAATAAATGGAAAGACATTCCCTGCTCATGGATAAAAAGGTTGAATGTCATCAAGATGTCAGTTCTACCCGAAATGATCTACAGATCCAATACAATACCAATCCAAATCCCAAAAAACCTGCTTTGAAGACTTGGAAAAGCTGGTTATTGAATTTATATGGAAGGGAAAAAGACCCCAAATAGCTTAAGATATCGTTAAGTAGAAGAGTGAAGTGGGAGGACTATCACTTCCAGACTTTAAAGTTTACTATAAAGCCACAGTGGTCAAAACAGCATGGTACAGGCACAAAGATAGAGGACTGACTAATAGAAGAGAATCAAGAGTGCAGAGATTGACCACCAAATTTATGGACATTTGCTCTTCAATAAGGTTCCCCAAATCCACTGAACTGGGACAGAATAGTCTTTTCAATAAATGGGAATGGGCAACTGGATTTCAATAGCCAAAAAAAAAAAAAAAAAAAGAAAGAAAGAAATAAGAAAGAGGAGCCCTACCTTACACCCTATACAAAAATTAATTCAAAATGGATTAAAGACCTAAATGTAAGAGCCAGTACCATAAAACTTCTAGAAGAAAAGGTAGGGAAGCATCTTCAAGATCTAGTAATAGGAGGTAACTTCTTAAACTTTACACCTAAAGCAAAAGCAGTGAAAGAAAAAGCAGACAAATGGGAACATGTTAAGATCAAGAGTTTCTGTGTCTCAAAGGAATTTGTTAAAAAGGTGAAGAGGCAGCATACTCAATGGTAGAAAATATTTGGAAAACACATATTGGATAAAGCTTGATATCTCATGTACATAAAGAAATTACACAGCTCAACAGCAAAAGAACAAACAACCCAATTATAAAATAGGCAGAGGATATGAATAGACAGATTTCTGAAGAGCAAATATAGATGACTAAAAAGCATATGAGGAGCTGCTCATCTTCATTGACTATAAGGGAGATACGAATTAAGATGACAATGAGATATCATCTCACACCTGTAAGAATGGCTGCTATTAAGCAAGAAACAATAAATGTTGGAGAGGATGTGGAGAAACTGGAACACTTATTCACTACTGATGGGAATGTAAAATGGCTCAGCTATTGTGGCAGTCAGTTTGGCAATTCCTCAGAAAACTAAATATTGAGTTACCCTATGACCCAGCAAAACCAATATTTGGTATATACCCAGAAGACTCAACAGCAGTGACACGAACAGACACTTGCATACTGATGTTAATAGTGGCACTATTCACAATTGCCAAGAGATGGAAATAACCCAGGTGTCCCATTTATTTTTTAGATTTAAGTGACCTGTTTCAGTTAAGATCCCAGCATAACATAGAACTATTACTTTGTTCTGATTTTACTTTACGTGGTCAGATCTTCCACATAGTTTCTTTTATCTCCCAATTTAATAAGGTTTAAAAAGACAAGTGATTTTAATATTTAAAAATATATTTTTCTGGTTATAAAGGTAATATGTGTATATTGTAGAAAATTTTTAAAATACAGAAATGTATCTAAAATAAATAATCACTCATCCAAAACTATGCTTAACTTATGCAGAGATAACATTTGTTTACAGTTTAGCATACATCCCAGGTAGGGTTGTATCTGTTACCACCTTCATTTTTATTAACAGGGATTATATTCAATATATTTCCTTTTTTTTATACTCGACACTATTTGGAGAGAATTTGCTCATTATTTTAAACGTTCTTTAGTAATAAAGTCAGTGAAAAGAAACAAAACCCAGAAACAGGCCCAAACATATATACCAATTTAGTATATGCTTAAAAAGATATTGCTTTAATTTACCAGGGAGAGATATTCCATTCAACAAATTGTATTTCTGACAACTAGGAAAACCAAACAAATAAACCAAAAACTAAGGTTAGATACCTGTTTTATAACTTCTACTAGATTTTATTTGAGAAAATTTTAGATTCAAATATGAAAAATAAAATAATACATAAGCTAGAAGAAAATATAGAAGGGCAGCGTGGCAATATGTACTGAAGTTTAAAGTGACTTTTTATATTTCTGAATTTATTGAAATAATGATGTGTTTCTTTCCTGATCAAAATGCAAAGTAAGCTATTACTGTGAATACTTATTCACTCATCAGTACTTATTCATTCATCAGTACTTATTCACTACTGATGGAAATGTAAAATGGCTCAGCTATTGTGGCAGTCAGTTTGACAATTCCTCAGAAAACTAAATACTGAGTTACCCTATGACCCAGCAAAACCAATATTTGGTATATACCCAGGAGACTTGACAGCAGTGAACATGGGGCAAGATGACGCATTTATAAACTGCATTTACCAAAGGATTCACATGACTCATTTCACAGCAGTGTATCAACAAAACACCATACTTGATGTCTTGATTTGTTTTTAGGAACCACACACAATCCAACAGCACTGACTATTTCTTCAAATGTAACTGAGCAAACCTTTCCAGGATGCATTGGGACAAATTTTGGTTGAAACATTATTAAACAGACAGAAGTTTCTGATAGATTCTGTTGGCCTTCAACTAGAAATAAAGAGGAAGGGCAATACAGACATTAGGTTACCACATTTTTCTAAGAGTGAATAAAACTCCTCTGTGGGTAAACGCCTTAATAATGATCTAACAACCATTACTATTCCTGAGAGTTCCCAGGCACTGAAAAAATTTTATAGCACTTCTCTCATTTAAGTCTTACAGCTCTGCAAGGTAGACATTATAAATCTCATTTTAAAATGATAGAAACTGAGGCTTAGGTAAGTAGATCAACTTCTCCAAAGTCACACAGCTCTTAGTGGCCTGACTCTAAAACCTGTGCCATTAACCATAGTCCTGGGAATATTTTCATTAATTTGTTCAACATAGGTTAATTAAATAATTACAGTATCTTGCTATTGTGCTTGATTCTGGGGTTACAGCTAACCTCAAAACAAACCAAAACAAAATGTGCCTCAGGGAGCTTATAGTCTGGGTGAAAGGACAAACACTAATTACATAATCGATTGATTGAATGAATAAACTTACCATCATATGGGTGTTCCATATTTTGAAGAGGAGATGTGTGAAGACTGTAAGATCATGTAATTGGGGATTGGACTTTGTCAATTTTCCCTGTCAAATTTTGGGGAAGACTTCCCAAAGAAATTGACAGTTGAGCACATATCTGAAGTATTAATATCCACCAGGCAAAATTATATTTAGAGCTGAAGAAAGAGGTAGGGGTGACAGAGGAAACACTTTGAGTAAAAGGAAACAGTATGAGCAAAAGCTCTGTGACTGAAAGAGGCATGGCAAGTAAGAAGGAACAAAAATAGGTTAGACGGGATGGATCAAAGAGAGAATAAGGAGACACAGGATAAGGGCTATATTGTGTTTATATGTGTGTCTACATACATACACACACACACACACACACACACACACACACACACATATAAATATATATATATATATTTCCTAGCTCTGCCTAGAAGCAATGATATCCCGTTAGCAATAAGCACAGGCAACATCTGAGATCTGGGTACATAAATATCATCCTCTGTTAAAATGAGCCAGCACTCCTTGCAGTGCCATAGGATTATATCAGGGAGAGTACAAAATATGCCCAGAAATTCCTGGGCTTGAAGAGAAAGCATTCTTAGAGAATGAAGGGGACATGTCAGAAGGACACAGGAGTCAGCTTCAAGAGGTTTCTACTGGCCAATCCACGGCAATCTGAGTACTGAAATTAAATAAGGGGAAGAACAATGCACAACTATTGAATAATATAGGAATCCATAAGTCAATATGTATATAATAAATAAATGGGGAAGAATAGTTCTTCCCTTCAGAGAGTTATAGCTAACAAGTGAAAAAGTAATGATGGAAATAGATAGCTACCATTTGGCCATTACAGGGTAAATGATGCAGGTTGCAGACATCAATGAATGCTAAGGTAAGTGAAATTCTCTGAGAAACAAAAGTCTAATGGCATGATATTAGAATATTTTCTTCACAAAATAGCAATGAAATACAAAGGGGGAAATAGTGTTAAAAAACAAAGAAAGAAAGAAAACAAACAAAAATTCAATAAATGCTGCTGCAATAAGGGGATACTCACATGGAAAAAGAATGAAATGTGACCCCCACCATACAGAGAGTCCTGGCAGACATGAACATGATCAGGTGATGAATGTTAAAATTGCCACTGGGACAAGTTAACACTGTGTCTGCTGGTTGATGTGATGCATTGAGAAGAGCACAGTATTTCTTTGGTTTTCCTACCAAGACCTCATTACCTATGTGTGGTCACAAGGAACATCAGATGAACCAAAGTTGAAGGTTATCTCACAAAATGAAAGACCTGGACTCTTTATACTTGTCAAGGTCATGAGAGAAAAGAGAAGGACAAACGGTAACTGTTAAAACCAAGCAATGAATGCAGTGCATGGTTCTGGATGAACTCCTGGACCAGACAAGAAAAAGAGATAATACAGGAATGGCTGATGAAATCTGAATGGGGTTTATGGATTGGATGGTGATGGTGTATCATTATTTAGTTCCCAATTGGGATGGTCTGTTTGTTTTTGGAAGGTATACAGCAGTACATCTAAGAGTGATTGGCCAGGGGCTGCAAGCGTAGTTCAGCGGTAGAATTCTTACCTGTCATGCGGGAGACCAGGTTCGATTCCCAGCCCATGCACTTCCCAAAAAACAAACAAAAAAGCAAACAAAGAAAGAAAACAAACAAAAATTCAATAAAGGCTGCTGCAATAAGGGGATACTCGCATGGAAAAAGAATGAAATGTGACTCCCACCATATAGCATGCCAAAAAAGAAGGCAAAAAGACTGCTTGGCCATCAGTTTTGCAATACCAAAAAAGTAGAAAAAAACATATATCCATCAAGGGGGTATAAGTTAAATTTAAAAATAAATGATTTATATGTATATAATAAAATGCTATTTTTTTATTAAAAATAAAAAGAGTGAGGCATTTCTGTAGATCTGAAAAGCTCTCCAAATTTTGTTAAGCAAAAAGTAAGTACAGAACTAAGTGTATAATGTTATCCCTTTTGTTTAACTATAAAAGATAAAACAAAGAAATGCCAATTCACACATTGCATTCCATAGATTAGCATTAAACAGAATATAGTACAACTATGGCACATTTTCTGTTCTCTATCCAGGGTGGGAATATGGGATGCATTTGAGAATTATCATTCAATTTTCCAAATTTAATTTTTTTAGACTTTGGGGAATATATCAGAGAAGGAACGACATGCTCAATGTTTCAAGAATTTACATAAATATCATGTATTTTTCTCATTAAAATATTTCCCATATTTTCTTCCTTAAAATCGGGGAAGGAAATGTGTTCTGATATGTCTCTAATTCAAAAAGGAAATAGATTTAGTGAAATAAGAGAATGCTTAACTACTGTTCACAGTTTTTCAGATGTCTTATAAAGGAAATGTGTGGTTAGCTGAGTTTTTTCTGCCCTTAATTGCCAGCTGCAGTTTACTGGTATAAATGTAGCTTTATTATGACTTTTCTTAAAATGTATTATGTAGTCTAAAAATATAGCAGCATAAAATAACTCAACTATGCAAGAAAACATGATTAAGTTTCTCTACCTGGGAAAGGTTTTCTAAATGATTCAAAATCTAGTTGCAGTAAACAAAAATATTTATTAAAACTACTACATAAAAATAAAAACAAACTTGGGTAGTAAAAAAAACAACAACAATAAGCAAAGCCAAAAGATAAATTACCAATTGTGAAAAAAATTTGCAACATTTCTCACACAAAGGACTAATACTAATATAAAAAGAACCTTAAAAATTAAAGAACAAACGCCAAAAATCCTACAGAAAAACAGTTAAAATTCATGAACAGAAGAGTCACAAAAGAGCTATTAAAATTAATTTTATTCATAATAAGAAATGTAAATTAAGACTACACTGAGATGTCATTTCTCTCATCAGATGGTATAAATTCAGGTGTGACACTACACTTTGGAAACAGGCCCTCTCATACACTGCTTGAGAAATGCAAGCATCTCTTTATGATTGAAAAATATTGGAAATTCCCTAAATGCTCATACATAGCAGATTGGTTGAATTGGTAGACTCCGGTGACAGAGTACTAAGTAGCTACTAAAAATGAAGTTAGTTTCTATGAACTAGCAGAGAATAATTTTTAAGATGCATTTTTAAGTGAGAAAATCAAGGAGAAAAAAAAAGATTACATATAGTATGCTACTTTAAGTATGAGAAAGAAAACAAAATTAGAAAATATACATGTATCTGCCCTCTTATGCAAAAAAGAAACAAAAGAATGATAAACTAGAAAACAATGAAACTGATTGTGTTTGGGTGAGGAAACAGGGAAGGGATAGGGAAGAGAATGACATTTCACTGATTATACTTCTATTTTGGTATTTAGGCTTTTAGAAGCAAACTAACGTTCTATGTATTTAAAAAATTAAATCAACAAGAATGAAGGGGAAAGATGTAAAAGTGAATCAAACAGACTATGAACCCAATTATAATTCATGCGAATAACATAATCAAATAAAAGAAGGAAAAGCAAATTTTAGTAACTGTTAAACACAGTACTTTAAATATAGACCCTCACTGTGGGGTGGGGGGGATAACTGAAAATGAATCTTAATTTTTCTTTTTATCTAGGTTTATTTGTAGTGCTATGCATATCACAATTCTGAAACTAATTTGTGTATAAAATAGGATTGAACAAATGAGTCAATCTGCTAGTGTTTAGAACCAGGGAAAAAGGGAAATAAAACATAGAATGGGGAAGAGAGAGGGAGGAACTTTGAGGAGATGGGATGGAATTAGAGGTATCAGAATGAACTCATGAGTTCTACCATGCACACAGATACAAGTGATTTTCTTGTTCACTGAATCAAAACTACACCCAAGTAACCATAAGCACACCTAGTATACAGATCTTGATTTTTAAGTACTATTCCATTCTAAAAGGAGTCAGAGTTCCTTGGCAAGACATCTAATTATGAAGCTCGGCCAAGGGATGTGCAAAGTGATATCGGAATATATTGTTGTACCTGAAAGTAAAGAAGGGCTCACAAATAAAAGCATGATAAGGGTATGTCAAAGAACACAGGAGCCAGCTTGAATGGAATCCCCTTGGCCAAATCTGGGATCATCTGAGTTTCAACATAAATATGAATATTGATGGATTATGACCCATTGAATAAAATAGGATTCCATAAATTCAGGTGGACAATTAATGAGAAAGAAGGAAAGGCTCTTCTTACATGAGAATGCTGACTGACAGATGCAAAGGAAGTGGTTGAGCTAGAAAACCACCATTTTGGTGTCATTATTCAAAAGACTAGTTCTGGAAGAAATCATCAATGGATAGGAATCTAGGGGAGAGAGTTTGATGAAGAGCAGGATATTTGCATGCTCTTAAAGAATTACCCCACAGATTGTTTATTGATTGCAAGGGGGAAAAAATGAACTATACAGTGGGAAATCTGAGCAACAACATAACTGAGTGACATAACTTAACATCCTCAAGAGGGACAGACATGCCTCCTGAGGGAGCTGATACACTGAGAAAGACACACTGATTACAGAATATTCTGGCTGGAGATACATAGCCTGAATCTCGTCATGAGGAGATATTAGACAAACCCAACTGAGGATACTCTGTAAAATAACTGGTCTGCCATCGTCAGAAAACATCAGCATCACAAAGGATAAAGGAAACAGAGAAATAGTTTTGGATTAAAAGGGACTAAAAAGACATGACAACTGAATGCAATAAATGATCTACATGTCCTAGAAGAAAAACCATATGATAATGTGGATAAACCTTGAAGACATAATGTTGAGTGAAATAAGTCAGACAAAAAAGGACAGATATTGCATGATTTCACTATTTTGACTCTGGTAAAGGTAATCTCAGAGGTTACACTGTAGAATATGGGGGACCTAAAGGTACACAGAAGCTAGAGAAGAGGGAAAGGCTACCCAATGAGGTTGAACTTAAAAACGAGGGAATGGATAGAAGTGATGGGAACTAATTAGTGGGGTTAAAAGTTACATTATCATATTGAAAGTGAATATGATTGAAAGGGGATGTATAGTGCTATGTATCCCATGGATTAAATCTACAATTATAAAGAAGTTCTTGCATGAAATATTTCAAAAGCTTGATATTGGACAAAGGGTCAATAGAAGAGGGGTATAGGGGGAAGCTAAAAAATGCATGCTATGGCCAATAGTTAACAGGAAGATATCAGCAGTACCACAGCACTACTGGGGCAACTAATTGTGGGGAGGGACAAGTGATAAGGGGTAGTTTTGATTTGATAGTTGGTGATGCTGTGTTTGGTGGCTCTTTGTCTAAAATTGAGAGTGCTACTGATTATACAACTAAGTGAGGATACTGTAATACACAGTTTGTTTATTTTGGACACTATCCATGATGCCCAGTAGATGGAGGGAGCAGGAGGGTACAATGACTGAGAAGAAGAATGGCAAACTGTGATACACTTATATGAAGGAATGTGGAGCTACAAAAAGGAAGGACATTGAGAGGCATGCAACAACCTAGTAAGACTTGGAGACAGTGTGTTGCGCAAAATAAGCCAGAAACAAAAGAACAGATATGCTAAGGTCTCTTTCAGAAAATACTTATAAGAAAATCAGAGCCTAGGTTGTAAGCCTTGCAGCAGCCACACTGATCTGAAGTTGTAAAAGTATTTCTAGATTCTGAGGCACTGAGCAATATGTATATCAGCGGGTATTTCCCTGGAACTCTGAATAATTCTCTGACACCTAAGACCCAGAAATGGAGTGCTGCAGTCCTGAAAGTTAGCACATGTACAATATGTACAATAACAGTTAAAGTAACTCAAAAAGAAATCAGGCCTCAATTAGAGTTGAAAACAAAGCCAATCTGACTGGGACTAAGGTAAATTAGAATACAGGGTAAAAGCTGACAGTGTGTACACTTTAGACCTTCGCCAACTATATGACACCAAAGATAAAGAGGTTTTTTTGCAACTAGAACCTAAATTTTCTGTAACACACAATCTAAATCAACTGGTCTGGATAGCTCATTTAAACAACCCACACTCTGGAATCTAGAATGGGAACAAAGCTTTGTAATTCTGTACTGCTTAATGTAATACCCGGAGACAGCTCAGACTACGGTGGGCTGATAATTAAAAAGTATTGGTAGAGTCCCTTGAGGAGCTGAAGGAAAAAATAAAATGCATGAAACTATTCAACTTTCCCATCTTTGAAACCCCTGCTACTCTCTTAAACATTTTCCCAAGAAAATAGGCCAACCCCTTGATTTTGAGACTCAGATGTGGCCTCTCTCTTTCTAAGCCCAAGTCTGCAAGGAAATTATTTCCCTCCCCTCTATGTGGAACATGACATTCACAGATGAAAAAAAAAAAATCAGAATGAAGAACACTATTGGGACAGCTTGCAACAATGGAATAGGGTTTTATATTAATATAGTACATCAATATTAACGTTTTTGAATTTGATAATCATAGTTATTACACAAAAAATTCTGTTTTTTTATAAATGTGCAATGAGATGTTAGGGTAAAAAAGTATGATACATGCAACTTACTCTCAAATATTCAGAAGAATTAAATTATATATATTTATGAATAAGCCACAAATGCACACCTATTTCTATCAAGATATTACAGAGAAAGAAAAAGAATTGATAAAATAAAGGTAGAAAAATGTCAAAAATTAGTAAAGGCCAGTAAGTGTATATGAAAGTTTTCTGTGTAAATCTCGCAACTTCTATGTAAATTTGAAATCATTTCAAAATGAGAGGTTAAAAAAAACATTGCAATATCTCTCAAGGCAGTAGATATTTCAAATTTTAGCTTTTAAGTATAACTGGATCTTGTTGGAAAATTAATGAACAGAAGTTATAAAATCTGAAGCTGAACATTTTTCATTTCGTTTATGGTGAAAACATCTTAGTTGAGCAGATATTAGTTTTACTGTGTAGGCGTTAATGAAATACATTTTATCAAATATCCTGGTAGGAAGAAAACTCAAACACTTCAAATGTACTACAAACCATCTTCTTGTGAACTCCTAGTCAAGTGGGTTTACTTTATGAGCTAATATTAAAATCAGGCATTTTTCCTCATTGAAATTCCCTGAACAGAGTCTTTTCTATATCCTTCCAGCAAGGTTCTTTATAGTCCATCAATATCAAATGGGATTTCATTATTATGTTTTCATGTAGACACGGATTTGAAATGTAAAATGGTTACTTAAAATTCAGCCAAGACAGAAGAAAATGGGCAACAAAAGATCTTCATTTTTAGTGCTCAATGATTTTCCAGCCCCCATAGATATGCTTTGCTTCTTTATACTTGCAGCAGTATTTACTAATATTGCCCGACTGGAACATATTCTTTTCATTCAGGTTTAACGGAAAATAAATCTACATCTAATTTCCTAGGCAATTTCACATCCATCTAGAACTCTTTAGGCAAAACACTTTGGGTAGATATGTGCAGCCACTGAAAAAATAGATTTTGTTTTATACTTGCTTCTCATAAATCTCACCCTTGGGTCTGTAAGAGAGCCACTTTTGTAAAACAATTCAGAGTGGCAATTTTACATGAACAATTTCTTGACTGACCATTTTTTTAAATAAAATGAGATAAGTGCAAAAGAAAACTTTTCTAATGCTATTCAAGCCAAGAAAGAATTTCATTGACTATTAGAATATGGGCCTGTTCCAAGCTTTCTGGAACATATGATTCTTTGTGTTTTTTCTTTTCTTTGTCAAATATATGGCATATTTCCTGAGCATTTAGGTATGAAAAGTAAAGTAATTATATTAGTGGCTATTAAATAACTACTTGAAGAATCAACTAGGGATCTGCAGCCCCATGCTCAATGCCGTTTTCAAATGGTGACGACTGCAAGACTAATTTTGGAACTGACACACAAGTTCAATTTATGGCCAACAACCTCAAATTAAGTAAATCAGAATGGATGTTTTATAGTTTATTATGGAAAATTTCAAGCATATATAAAACTAGAGACAAAATAGAATGAAAGATGATCCACCTGTCTCTGGATTATTCTGAAGCAAATCAAGACTCTGTGTAATGTATTTGCAAATATTTTGGTATATATCTTTAAAAGATACAGGTGCTTTTTACACCATAACTACAATATCATCATCACTCTAAAGCAAATAACTGATTCTTTAATATCATTAAATATTAGGAGTAAATTTTTAAAAGAAAAAATAACACGAACCAAATAAAAATTAGTGATTTAAGAAGACATACTATATATTCCTACTGTATGTCAGAGACTATGCTAAACATCGCCAATGTAAAAATGGTAATTGCCCTGAAGTACTTAAGTCTTCTGCAAAAACAGGTATTACATAGATGATGAAAATGCTATGCTGGAGGTAAGACTGTAGCATGCTTTTGGAGGGCAGAAGAAGGGCATCTAACTCACCATGGAATGAGAGCTAAAGGGCAGAGAGAACTCCAAATAGGTGGCACCCAGGACGGAGTAAATCAAGTGCAGTCCTGTGCTGAAGCCACCTCACACCAGCTTTCAAGAGCCAATTATGTGCGATTCTTCCTAACTCAACAGTCAGTGCCATCCTATTGGTTGCTTGGACATGGTGGGAGTTTCTACACCACAAAAGTTGGCATACATCAGGTTTTCCCCATCGAGCTGGTTGTTTAACAATTAAAAACACAGTAACAGGTACATAAAAAGTCTTTCCAGGTGGAGTGGGCAACTTCTGCCAAGGCTCAGAGAAGAGAATGGATACTAATGGTTAGTTCATCAGCAATATTAAGCAGATTTCATGAAATCCTGTTTTCATTATGTGGAACATTTTTCCCTCCAATATTTCTGGCTCATTCCCCTATCTCCTCCAGATCTTTGCCCAAGTGCCATCTTCTCAGTGAAGACGATACTCTGCCCTCCCTACCTGAAATTGCAAATGTCTCCCTCTAGCTTACCAACCCCCCTTTTACTCCCAACCCCATTTTATCCAGAACCCTCATCACCTTTTCTTTCTCTTCACTCTCCACCCCAGGATGTAGATTTCATGAAGGAAGAGGTTTTGTTTCTTGGTCAATATTTCCCAGATGCCTAGATTTTATCTGATATGGACTGAGTAATGAGTGAATGAATACATGGATGAATGGATGGGTGGATCAAAGGAATAAGTGATACAATTCCCATCCTGATTTAGGCCACAAATTTGACTTCTTTCCTGAGTAGTATGAAGTGGGCAGAGATGCACAGCACCTAACATTTAATAAAATCTCTAAGCAAAAAACTAGATAATGTGCTGAGTGTGTTATACATCTTATTTAACACACATATCAATCCTGCATGGGCAGTAACTATTACAGTTGCAATGACAATGAAATTGGGAATCAGAGGACTTTTAAGTAGCTAGTTCAAAATAATGGAACAAGTTGATCATGGATCAGAAATTGAAATCCAGCTACGTCTGGTTTTGGCGCCCAACCCTTTCAAAGAAATTACTGTTATACCACATTACCTCCCTGGTTCCTATCCAACACAAATTCTATAACCAATTAAGTTGCAAAGTCAGCATCACCATTTGTAGGTTGAGTCCCTTGGGAACCAAACTCTGAAAGCCTGAGATTTGGGTGCAGACGGTGTATTGGGGAAGAAGGTCAGGAACAACAACAGCTAGCAGAGAAGGAAACAGAACTGAGCAGAGTTTGAATTCCAATACAATTGCAACCAGAAGGCCTCAGCCATTCCTACAAGGAGCGGTGCAGCTGGAATGGCTCCGTATAGTTGTCTAAATCAAAGCAAGGGTACCAAGGCTTGGTTCTCCACTTTCTACATCCAATCAGTCATTGGGTGTAGAAAATGGGTTTAACCTCGAGCATGGTAGCTTTCTTTCACCAAGGGAAATACCTGGAGAAAGACTCATCTGTAAGCTCACATTAATTAATAATTTGGACAGGAATGAGCCAGTCCTGAAGGAGCATCTACGTGGCACACCACAGCATCTATATCACCAGAGTAATATTATAATGACTCTTCTCAAAGATACTTGAGACTGTAAATAAGTACAAGTCAGTTAAAAAATACTTTAGCAAAGAATAATGGAAAAGCAAGAGAAATATACAAACCAGTATTTATTCATAGTACTAATGATAAAATAACAAGTTTAAGAAAAAAAAACTGATATAATTCTGTGGGAACCTTAAAACTCTGTATACCTTACTCTTGTACATCTCAAGCAAATGAAGTCCCTTACTTACCAAACAAGGGGATATATTGAACCTTAATTTCCTTTCCTCTATTCCATAAACTTTTCAAACTAGCATGATTTGAGATGAAAATGAGAAGAAAAAACGTGTGATCCTGTAGTTTCATCCTTACAAACTTTTTCATTGAAAAATCCAACAATATAATTCAACATATATTTAGGAATCTTTTAGCAGGGTACCTACGTATTTCTTTTGTTGGATTCAAAGGTGGGACATAGTCTCATCCCTTAACTGATAAGCTTAACTTGCTTATAGCTAGATAGCCATGAAAATATTATAAGAAGTTGTTTAAACTGTTTGAGGAAGGATGAGCAGGACCTTATAAATGGGAATTAGATGCAGCGTGAAAGGCACAGAGGCAAAACATTAAAATACACAGAAGCAGAAAAAAGAAAAAAATTATGGTACAAGTCTGAGGAATGATTAATATTGTAGTCCAGACTTCCTAAGACTTCAGATTTTTAGTGTGAGGTAGTAGATTATGTGTCTCTAAGGTCAAATAATGAATTTGGTGTTCATTCAGAGAGAAATAGTATATAACTAAATGCTTTTGCAGAGAGCTAAGATATCATAAAATCAACTATTTGTATATGAATATGCCATGGTCCAGCCTGCCCCAGCATTTGTATGACCAGAGGCAAGAAAGTACACAGAGGCAGTATCCTCCTACCTTGACACATATAACTCCATAAACATCTGGGAAATTAAATTTAAATGGTAATTTCTTTATTTCTCAGAGTTTCAAGCCCAGCACTGGAACATGGCCACATGTAGGTGGGCCTGGACATTAGCTACCAGTCAGGTCCTGCTGTCCTCCAAGCCATGAGTGACTCGCATACCTAAGAACTGTTTATGATTTTCTGCCTCCCCCAGCCAACAGCCACTCTTACACCCAGGGAATGCACAGCTGGTGCGGGTCAACAGTTCCTAGGAAAGACCCAGGGAAGAGCACAAGGCAGGGAGGGATCTCAGGCTCCTGAAGGATGGTCTAGACAACGTGCAAATCCCAGGTGTGCACAGCTCCCTTACCCCCCCGGACTCTGTTTCCATTGGGAATAAGCACAGGAGAGAGGGCTAGAGGGCTCAGCATGGAACTTGCTGTGCTCAGGGCAGGGGTCTATTTGCCTGGACCTCATGTTGGCTATTGCAATGTTTACGATGGATTGGGATAGGGTATGGAAGAAAGTAAATCCACTATTTTATATTAAATATACAAAAGATTTGAATTAGAGTAGAAAAAGAGAAAAAGAGAAAAAAGGAATGAGTGTGATAAAAACTAGTCAGTAACTTTTGTTGCACAAATGTACAGGGAGGAGAGCTATGACAGAGGGGGTAGGTGTCGCAGAGATTGTCCTTAACTTTCAAACCTGAATGAATAGGAAAATGAAAGTATTCTTAACAGAGGAATTGGTTTGAAGGGAAGATCACATATCTGGGAAAGGAATAAAAATGCTAGTAGTGGCTCCTCTTTCTTGGTGTTTGCAAGTAAGTATAGCCAACTCTATCCTTAGGGGGACCCAGAAGTACATGATATAGTCTCTGAAGCCTGAAAGGAATGATTAAAATCTGTAACTATAAACGATCTCACCAATCACTTGAAAGTTATTTTCACAAACACATAAAGAAATGCTATTTAAACAAAATCATTTGGCGGAACCACACTTTTCAGGATATTTAGACATGGCTAGAAGGAGAATTTGTAGGATTCATATCCACATTCTTAATGACTTGCTTTGTTTTAATAAATGGAAAATTAATGAAAGTTGTTGCAGC
Source organism: Tamandua tetradactyla (assembly GCF_023851605.1). Classification (NCBI taxonomy): domain Eukaryota; kingdom Metazoa; phylum Chordata; class Mammalia; order Pilosa; family Myrmecophagidae; genus Tamandua; species Tamandua tetradactyla. The sequence goes on from NC_135339.1 coordinate 45,049,731, forward strand.
TAGTGACAGAATGATTTATCCAGTCTTACTTTGATCCAGAACCCGAGTTAAAGACAGAAAGCAATAAAAATGTGTATGGGACATCATGGTCTCAGGGGTGTGCCTGTTGATTTAATAACCTCAGGTCTCGTCAGGTGCACAGAGCGAGTGCGTGGAGGTCACAGCTATTTCACAGTAGCGCATGGAGCAGCATATGTGGGAAGGTAGAGGGATACAAGAGATCAGCAGCTTATAGTAGGAAAGTTCTAAATCCCATTTCCCCCCGGGGAATGTCTGTAAAGGAAGAGGTCTAGAAAGACAGAAGCATACCTTTGATTTCCTTCCATATATTTTGAAAAGTTATTCATGATTTACAATTCACACATTTAAACATTAAGTTCACTTTTATGTTTTGCAAGCCTGGACTATTTTTGTTTGGTAACACAAATTCACAAGCCTTAAAGTAAAAAAAAAAGTCTATTTTTCCAGGATAGCAAACCCATATTTCAAAGGGAAATAAGTGCATATGGAAGTGGGTGTTCTCATGGAATGGTTGTGGGAAATGTTCCTTTCAAACCAACATGTTTCTTCATATGGGGAGCAGGTTTACAGCAAAGACATAGTTGAGTAGACAGTGAGAGAGGCAACCAGGCCTCTGGGTAGCAGGCAACTGTCATCCACTGATGCGGAGGGCACCACTAAGCTAAAACCAATCGGGATATTCTAGAACAGAAGGGCAAGATTGCACTTTTTAGGGTAAGCTTATAATATCCACAAATCTAGGCTTGACGATAGTTTTGAGAAAATATTCTACAGCTGATTACAAGGAAGAAGGAGGTGATGGATGGGTTCATTTCTTTAAAATCATGTTCAATTAGTAATGGAAAACTAGAGCTGAAGCCAAGATGAAACCACAGGTATTTCCTGTACTCTATGCTATGTGAACCTCTGCTGTCTACAGAGACTGAAAGAAGATAAATGTATTGAGTAACTCAGGAAAGTTACAACTAAGAGAAAATAGGGAAAAGGCAGCTTGATGATTTTCTCCCATGTATTGTTATGCCAAATTGGGGTAGGAATAGGAGAGAGTTAATAAAATGAAATGGACACATATTGAGAATTCTTTATAAAGCCCACTCTGCCCCCCTCTCTGGTCATTGGCATGTAGGTACAGTATGGCTAACTGAAAAAGACAATGGATGACGTGGCCAAAGAGACATGGGCTTGAATTCCAACTTTTTTAATGATGAGCTGTTTGATCTTGTGCAAATTACTTAACCTCACTGAGCCTGCATTCTCTAATGGTGACTGTTGCAAGGATTAAATGGAGTAACATACGCAAGGGTATTTATTTAGTATGATGCCTTGGCGGGAAGGAAATCTACCTTGTTCCCCAGTATCACACAGTAAATAATCAATGCATTTCTTCAGAAAGAGTAAGTAAGCAATTAAATTCAAGAGAACACACATTGAAATGGCATACTATTTAAATTTAAAATCTTGTATCATCTAGTACCCTGCTAACATATAGGTATACTGGCCAGACCACTTTTAAATAACTTTTCTTACATTTCATAATGTGGAATATGAGGGCCACTGCTGATTCCGATGATGCTAGACAGCATAAAAATAAATACCTTATATAAATTTTATTTAATTGTATGTTATTTCTTTAATGATTATTAATACATTTACCTAGAATACTAACTACACCAAATCCATACTTTCAATGACATTCTTATTTAGAAAAAGCCCAAAAGTAGGGAATATTCTCATCAACTTGAAAACATTAACTTCCTTTGGAAGAAGGCATGGGCTAAATATGGCAAAATCACATGGGTGATATAAGACTGAGTAATACTTGGGAAGCCCTGGCCCATTTTACTACCAGAAATGGCTGCTGGAGGAGACTATGTTTCCTTTCCACCTATGGACTATCCACTTGTATACTGTTAAAAGTCTTCACCCATAATCTCCAGGTTTTGTTTCTGTCTCAGTTTTCAGGGTTCCTGTCACCTTCCTAACTTGCCTCGTCTGAGTCACTGTAATGGGAATGAGGGGAAAATTCCCCGCCATCATTCTGGAGCCCTGGAGCCCTGCCAGGGAGGGATCAGTGGGTTTCCTCCTACTTCTCTATCATTCGGTGAGGGGCCCCAGGAGCAAGAGCCCTCACCCTCCTCCTTCCTCTTGGCCCACACTCAGCAGCAAGTCTGTCACTGTCACTGGGGGGGAGGAGCCCTGGGATGTGAAGCTGAGCAGGAGGCCCCTAACCCTAACCCTAATCAGCCTTCTGATTAGGCTGAGCTCTGCCTTCAGAGTAAAAAGACTTACCTGTTACCTCTGCCTGTCTGACTCCTATCCCCTCCCCTCCTATCCCATCTGCAAATATTTTATCCTAGTCTGTGGTTTTTCATTCTCTTAACCATGTATCTCAAAGAGCAGAAATTCTTAATTTTAATAGAGCCCACTCTACCATTACTTTTTTAATGGATAATGTTTTGGTGTAGTATTTAAGAAATCTTTGCATACCCTAAGTTCAAAAATATATCTCCTATTTTTTTTTCTAGAATTTTTATAGTTTTCTTTTATCGTTAGGCCTCTGGTTCATTTTAAGTTATTTTTTGTATATGGTACAAGGTATAGATTCAAGTTTATTTTTTCAACTGAATGGCTATCCAATTGTTTCCACACCATTTGTCCTTTCTTCACCAAACTACCTTGGAACCTTTGTTGAAAATCAATGGATAATAGAAGTGTTGGCCTATTTCTGGATTCTATTCCATTCCATTGATCTAATGATCTATATGTCTATCCTGGTGTCAATCCCACATTGTCTCGGTTACTGGCTTTAAAACAAGTCTCAAAATCAGGCAGAGTCAGTCTCCTACCATTTCTCTTCCTTTGCAATTATTGTTTTGTCCACATTAGGTCTCTTCTTTTCCACATGAATTTTAAAATCAGCTTGTCAATTTCTATCAAAAAAAAAATCTCTACATTGAAAAAAAATAGTATTACATCGAAGCTAAAGATCAGTCTGGATGGGGAGAAAAATATTGTGTCAATCTTACAATTTCTCTTGCAAAGGTTTTATAAATAGCAGTACATAGGTCTTACATTTCTTTCGTAAAATTGATCTTTATTTCATAGTTTTGATGCTGCTGTAAAGAGTATTTTAAAATTCCAATTTCTGATTGTTTGTTGCTTAATTAAACCTTAATTAATGCCCCCAAGACTACTTATTGACATCTCTGAAAATGGTTCTGGCAAGAAGGGGTGGACTTGAAACCCCTTAAAACACTACTGAAAAAATCCCCAAAGGACTATTCCATGTTTTCTAATGCCTGGATTATAGGGTAAAAAGAAAATTATCACACAGCATCATTGTTCTTATTAAATATCTTCTGTTTCCATTTCATTGTATGAATGAGTAATGAGAACCATGTGAAGCCAAATACAGCTGGAAATGCCTGCTTTATGCAGATGCAGTCTTAAATCAGATACATCGGTAATGTTATCTTAAAAAAAATGTTTGGCAAGAATATTCAGAAAGCTTCAAAATAGTTTTTTTTTTTTTTTTGCAGGCATCACAAGTGATTAGTATAATGACAATGAATCTTCCCAATAAAAATCTTTGTTGCCTGTCCAAAGTATAATTTATAACAATTCATTTTTTCTCTGCAGTATATGAAGGAAAAATTAAGAAGCAATCATTTATTTGAAGGAAATAAGAATCACAGAAACACAAAACACTAGCCAATTTTATTAACTAGGAAATCAGCTTCAAATGAAACCATTTTTATAACTGGTTTTGAAGAGATTTGCATTATTACTTTTTTTATCTTGTGGAACCTAGAGGAAACTATTTGTCTGAATGACATGTTAGGTAATAACAATGAGGAACCGAATTATTTTTGTAAGTTGCTCAATTTCCACTATTGAATATGACCTTATATTTAAGACAGTAGGTAAAAAGAAAACATTTTATGGAAAAATACTAAGATTTCCTGATGTTTCTCCAACCACCTGAGAAAATACGATCTCTTTTATGCCAACAATCATTCATGTAAGCAGTCCCAAACTTTTCATCTAGGAAAGAAGTCCTCTTTCAGAAATCCCCTTGCATTTAATAGGATTTTAAAAGCAAACAATTTTCTAAGTTATTTAAAAACTTAGAAACTAATGGGTCTTTGGTTACTGATCAGGTACTGACAATTCTTATCTAGCTAATGTGCTAAATCAAGTACCAGTGATATAGCTACATTAAAAAGATTATCAAGAAAATTCAAACAATAGCAACAGTTTTGTGCAACTAAATTTTATATTCCAGGTGAAAGTGTTCTTCTGAGAACTCCAGAGTGTAGGTGCTCAAATTTTGTTGATCAAATTATCTTCTTTATTGCGTGTTAGGCCAGGCCAAATGCTAAATTGTTCTTATACTAATATTAATAATATAGAGGGGGGAGGGGTCAATGTAATGTGTGTGTGTGTGTGTGTGTGTGTATGTGTGCGTAAACCTCATATATTTTACGCAATATGGCTTTTTCAAAATCAGAGTGTGATATCCCTAAAATCCTTTGAAGGGTTCCTTGACATCAAATCCTAATGGATAATTGTACTCTAGGTATCTTATGAGACATAAGAGATCTGTCCATTAAACAGGTCAGCTTCCACCTGCCCATGCATTTGGGCCCTGGGCTGTGCTGGGTTTCCAGGTTCTAACATGCCACTCAGAGCCTGCTCTGAGTTCAATTACTTGTTCATGCCCAAACAAGGCACTGTGATTACAAAAAAATTATTGCAATTGTTTATACCTAAAAGCAAAATAAATCATGGGGTTGATGAGGACATAACATATCTCAGTATGATGAGAGCATAGACCATGAAGCAGGGATTTGAGGGATTAGACCTAAATAGCAGCCTGGGAACAGATCTCACAGCAGGGAGAGCCACTGGAAGCCTTTGAGAAGGAAAATGACATGTGAAAAATTGCTTTGGAGAGATTATCATGACCAGAGTGTGTGGATGGGATGGCAGGTAAGCAATATCGGGCACAGGGAGACCAATTAGGAGGCTTTACACTAATCAGGTTACAGACACAGGGACCCTAAGCAAAGCAGTGGCAGTGAGAATGATCAAGAAGGTGATGCTAAGAGTTACTTATGAGGTAAAATCAACAGGATTGGTTATGAGAGCTGTGGGTATTTAAGCAGAAGAAAGACTTGAGGATAGCACCCAGTTTTCTGATTTGAGAAACACTAATTGTAATAAGGATTATCACAAAAGGAAAGGATTTGGTTGGGCGTAGAAAGTAAAGAAGCTTATTTTTGTCCAAGCTATCTTCGAGGTACCCAAGTGATGTCTAAATAAAGATGTCTCATAGGAAACTGGGTTTAGAGCTCAGGAAGAAGTTTGGATGGAGATATTGACATGATACTATTTCCATGGCACTAGGTGTTTCTTGCATAATATTACTTAGCACACTCTTTTTATAATTGCCTATATGCATGCAGATTCTGAATAAGAAAGTAAATTCATGGTAAAGAAGTAAGGGAACAGCTTCTTTCACTGAACACTGCTCTCCTCAACAGACCAAGCTCTTCTTTCCCTGGTTCTCCCATGTTATAGATGAGGTAGTGATACTAAGAGGGTCAATGCTGGCATTTCCAAATCAATTTTTCTAAAATAAGTTGGCCCTAACTACTGACAGCTTTCTGGCTTTGGGACTTAGCCAAAAATCCAAAACAATAGGAAAAATCTCACTAGACATTCTGTTAAATTTTACAGGGATTATCCATTATAATCCTCACAAGAAGAATCCAAAATAAAAGCTGAATTACCTATACTCTTCACTTAAAAAAAAAAAAAAAGACACAAAAAAACTAAAACCTCAGGTGCTGGAAATAGATATGGTCTTATGACCAGAAAAAATGAGCTGGAGCTGGGCTGGAGAGCTCACCAAGGGCAGGGCCAAGGAGTCCTCTCTGGGGCTCTATGCAAGAAGATGACTGGAGCTGAGTTTGCATAAGACCAGGAATCCTGGAGCATTTCCACACACATGACAAAAGCATTAGAAATGACTCTGTTGGCCCAGGTAGGAGTCAAAGGGGATTTCCCTGAGAGAAGCAGAAATCCAAGCCTCACAGTCTGAATTATTTCTATTACTATGTGAATGGTACAGAGACATCAAACTAAAGTCCACATAAAACATATGAAACAGCCATATTGAGATGCTCTAATAACCCAGGAACAGGGAAACTCTTCAGCCCACCAGCTCCACTGAACATGGGTGTGTAGTTAAAGCAACAACAAGAAAAAACCCACAGGCTGTAATAAACTCACAGTAAAGAGGGAAGGAGAGTCATCAGATATGCCAAATGGGAGAATTTTCATCACTTTTGGGTGAAATGCAGTATAGAAAATATCAAAGAAGAATTTAAGACCTCTTAAAGATAATTAATATAAAAAGATAAATCAAAGAGAAAACAGAGACAAGAAACATATAAACAGATTTGAAAATAATAAAATAATAAAAATGATAATAGCTAATACTTACTGCATATACTATTTGCCAGGCATGATTCTATTATAAACTATGTGCATTATCTGGCTTAGTAATCTCTTCAACCCTATAGGACTGGTAATATTGTCCCCATTTTATAAAACATGAATCTGAAGCTCAGAAAAGTGTAAAGAAGCAAGACCACACAAAATAGTAAAGGACAGACCTGGAATTTGAACAGAGGAAGTCTAATTTCAGTGCTCATACTCTTTACTACCAGGCAGAAATTCTAAAAGTAATTTTCAAGAATAGTCATTAGAACCAACCCAATGGATGCAGTGAACCTGATATATTTGAAGGAAGCAGAGAATTACATGATGAATCTAGGCGAATCTGTCCAAATTCCATCACAAATGTAGCACAAAATGATACAGAAAAAGAACATACAAATGAAAAATAAAGAGGAAAGGATGGAATAACAAGGAGGCTAAACCTAGACTAGTATGAGTTCCAAAATGAGAGAATAAAGAAAATGAGGGAAAATAAATAAATGCCACCTTTTAACAACGAACCTTAGGGCTGCAACTGGCATCCTTCATCTCCAGGGGTCTGTTCCAATGGTAAAAAAGCCAAATCTCAGAGGAATTAGAGACTGTGACTACGAAAATGTAGAGATCTTCCAGCTCCCCTCGCTCAGTTTACACAGTCAGGAGTTGAGGTGACATAGTCAGGTAAACCGGCTTGCTGAAAGTTATATAACCAGTGAGTGGTTGACACACAATCTAAATCCATATAAATTATACCAAAGGATCTGATCTTTAGTCAAGAAGTAGCAAAGCATTCTTGGAACTGGGATGATGATGATATGTTGATGACAATGACAGTGTAAATGACAGTAGTGGTGGTGATAACTACCAACTTTTTTTGAGCAATAAACTAAACTTTAGGCCCTCAGTCAAATGTTTTGTAAATATGTTCTCAATTAATCCTCACAACAACCCCAAAACTTAGGTACAATCATAATCTCCATTTCAGATAGGAAGAAAGTCTCTCAGGGTCACATGATTAGGATGTGACCAGGTGGATCCCAACCGAGGCAGTCGAACTGCTGAGCTGGAACTCTTTACTGTGTGCTACACTGAGGACTTTCCCTTTAGGGCAAAAGTAAGAAAGGAGTAAGTGAGAGCTCAGTCCTGTCTCTTCCAGGGTCATCTTTGTATTATATATTTTCCACTATTAGACATATAAAGTGGGTGCCTGGCTTGTCTACATGTATTCTCTCCCTTTCAAGTAAGGGAGAGACCTTGAAGCAATGATAAGTAAAATTATAGAATAATTGACTGCGTTATTAGACTAAACCTGGGGTAATTTCTTCAAAATGCATCTTTAGTTTTCATGTATATAGAGAAAGAGTACTTCTGGAAACAGTAAAACATGTTGCCCTCTCTCTGGAATGGATAAATCATTATCACAGCAAAAAAAGATGCTTGATCTAAATAATATTGTATAATTTACTTCATGCCAAACAAAGTGAAAACAACAAATGACCAGAATTTTTCTAGTAATGAGATACTATTTGTTAATGGCTATTAATAATCTAGTTTGTAGAATGACTAGATTTATTACTCAACTGTACCCATCCAACAAGGAAACAAAGTTTCTTATTTCAAGAGGCAGTGCTGTGCAGTGGTTAGGAGGCTAATCTCAGGAGTTAGGGTACTAAATTCACAATTCAGCCCTGTCTTGCAATTATGTACTGTATGCCCCTTAACAAGGTGCTTAATCAATACTAATATTAGATACTCTCAGATTCAAAAAGAATGGTCAACCAGGGGTGAAGGTCTCCTTGCAGCATAGGATAACTCCCAGGAATGAGCCTGGCCCTGGTACCAAGGGATTGATAATGCCTTCTTGACCGAAATGGGGAAAAGAGTTTTGGCAACATGATATATCAGTGGCTGAGAGAGTTCAAATAGAGTTGAGAGGCTGTTAGATATTGCTATTGACCATGATTTGATAACCCCCAACCAAGACCATTCCTGCTAACCCTAAAGAACACCTGGGGCTCTATCTGAGATTCTACAAAGGTTCCATGCACTATTACTTTCCAGAAACCCACAACCTCCAGATGGGTTCCTAGGCTAGATGAGTCCTAAAAACCAGAGGGCCCAGCCTCTCTAGAACATCCCATCCACCTATTCCATATTATTGACCAGCCCTTTCCAATATGACAAAGCTAGAATGGCCATAGCCCAAATACCTCTAAAGATTGGGAGAAAGATCAAAGGAAAAGGTAGAGTTATAACAGAGAAGATGGAACTTAACAAATGAGTATGACTGCTGAATCATTATATTGACATTTCTTTTAGTTTCCTGTGTCTTAGAACAGCTAGAAGGAAAAACCTAAAATTGGGGACCTATAACTCATATCAAACTGTGAAACCTGTTCTATAACTAATTGTTGCAGTGTGCTTTGAAATTTACTTTTTCTATATGTTATTTTTCACAATAATAAAAAAGAATGATAAAGAATATATTCAGTTCACCCAATTGCCAATCACTAATTTATCGATATCTTAAAGATCTCCTGAACATCGTCAGGAGAATACAACAAAAATTCCCAGCATATACAAATTGTATTTGTGAGTAAAGCACAATTTGAAATGCTGTGTTATGTACACAGAAAGAATAATGACTGTAATTTTCTCTTCCAAGCATAAAAATCATGTGTTTTGTAAACAAGTATAACTATTACCCCAAAGGACATATTTGGCTGCCCCAAAGATTTTATATTGTCAAATTATATCAATTTTCAGGTAATTTAGAGGAAAACAACTGAAAGAAATCTGATTTGTGGAAAGTAAAAAACTCTTATGTGAAACTCTTAAATTCAAAGATAAGATTATAAAAGAACATAAACACAGAATGAAAACATGTTATAGACAGATAGAGGACATGAAAATATTAAAATGTCAAAAAATCAAAACCAAGAAACAAGGGACAGGTTGACCTAAATACCTTCAAACTGGCTTGTGTGCCAGTTTGAAAGTATTATGTACCCCAGAAAAGCCATGTTTTAATCCTGATCCAATCTGGTAGGAACAGATGTTTCTTTTAATCCTGATTTGATACTGTAGACCAGAAACTTTTCATCAGATTATCTTCACAGAGATTTGCCATGCCCAATTGTGGATGTGACCTTTGATTAGATGGGATGTACCTCCACCCATTCTAGGTGGATCTTGATTAGTTTACTAGAATCCTTTAAAAGTGAAACAATTTGAAGAGAGTCAGAAATGATGAAACGTCAGAGCCGACAGAAACTTCAGAGCAGAGCTGACAGGCAGAGAGCAGAGACATGGACATTTGGAGATGCTTGGACCCCAGGAGACATTGCCATGAGATATTAAACAAAGCAGACCTGGAGAGAGCCAAGGGAAGCCAAGAGATGAAAGCCAGCCCCTGAGAAGCAAAATGAGAAACCCCCACAGGAACAGAGGCTGAAAGCAGTGGAGCCCAGGAGAAAGGGACCAGCAGATGCCAGCCACCTGACTACCCAGCTGACAAAGGTGTTCCTGACACATCGGCCTTCCTCGAATTAAGGTATCTTTCCCTGGATGGTTTGGTTTGGACATTTTCAGAAATTTAGAACTGTAAACTTATAAGTTATTAAATTCCCCTTTTTAAAAAGCCATTCCAGTTCTGGAATATCACATTTTGGCAGCTTGCAAACTAACACAGCTTGCTTTATTTGAAACTAGGTTCAGAATTTAAAGAGGCAGTATTGGAGAATAGAAATCACAAAGTGGCAGCCCACATGCCAAATAGCTTGTGGAATTGTTTTATTGGCTTGCACTCTGCATTTGCTTGTTGTTTACATCAAATTAGCTACCCACGTTTCAAAGTTACTATTCATGTATTTTTTTTAATCTAGTTTTTTTCTGCTTTTCTGAAAAAAATTAAGTCCACAGTCCTACAGAGTAGTAATACCAGTTTGTTAAACTCCGTATGCCCCTATTTTTACATTATCAGGCTACTGCCTATAGTTAATTGTGCTCATAACGTCTACCGAACAGTCAAATACAAGTCACGGAGGTTATCAACTGCAGAAGGAATCACAACATTGGGTATCATCAGAGAGGTTCATTCATTCATTCAGCTAACAATTGTGGTTGAGTATTTGATAAGTACCAGATGCTAGGTTCATATCAGAATATAAATATCGGGGACTTCTTTTCATAGAGTAATATAGAGTCATAGATTTGGAGGAGCTTTCCAAGATTTACACAACAAAAAGAGTTGAGGCTAAAGCATTGGCTAATTTTAGGAAATTCTAAAGAGTGCTAACAATTTCAGGGGTCCCAAAGGATGGGTAACTTAAGGAAGGATAGAGATGGTCAACAGTGTACAGCTGTGGCTAAAAAATGAAGTAAATAAAAACAGAGAAGTAGTTGGTAATTAGCAAGTCTCTAGTGAAATTTTAAAGGACACAGAGTACATTGATAATGTGGGAAAGTGAGTAAAGGATGTAAGACAGAAGCGGTGGGTCAGTTATTTTGTAGGTTACCAGAAAACACCAGAGAAAAGGACTGAATACATACCAATGAGAGTCTTGGCACCAGGCAGTTCACATAACCATATACTAGAAATTATTCAATCTATATATAGTGCCAGTGATTAAATTCTGATATCAAAGCAAAATTTTGCAATTTTTAACTCAAAGCCCCAATATCAGTTCTTATGCCATATTCTAGAAAAGTATTTTCACCATGAAAATTTTAATTGGCTCCAAAATTAACATGTTAAAAAAGAAAATCTGCCAATTCCCCATTATGTCTTATTTCCTGTCTGTGACCACAATCAGAAATAATTGTACATGCTTCTGGTTGTTTAGGTCTATGGAAAAATGGCATTATTTTCTACAGAGGCATTTAATCTTGGATTCCTGAAATCAGAAGCTATCATTCTCTAGAATTCTCTATGCATTTAATAACCAGGGTAAAGAAAGATTAGATTACAAATGATACATTTGTACAGTTCATACTAGGCACATGATTTTTTACTGCATTCCTTAGTGTATATACACCGAATATGCTATTTCTTCCAACTTTGCCACTAGGAAAATTTAAGGCCAAGGAGAGTGCATTTTGCGCATTTACCTTACTAAGATAATATGGCTATGAAATAGTAAGAAAGAAAATAAAACCTGTCTTATGATTGTGGCTTAAAATAAAAATTTCCTAAACTATTTATTTATACTGCTTTTAACCAAAATGCTTATAATTCAATTTTTTTTAAATGAAGACATTACTTGAAGTGGAAGCGAAACTGACTGTTCCAGATATTTTAAGAGCTGTTACTTTTTAAGACATTCCTGCACCTGAAATTTGTTACAAAATTAAATGTTCATTGGATATTTCTTATTCAAGTGGCTTATATTCATCTCTAAACTTTGAAAAGTCTCATCTATATTTCCTGAAACTGAGATGAATTGCTTATTGGAAAATGAGAGTAGAGTACCCAAGCATATTTGTCATATGCATTTTGTAATATGCTTTGTACAAATAAAAAACAAGATTTTGCTTTCCTAGTATATGGGAAGAAATCCCAGATGTTCGTTTCTTGAGGTCTTAGCTTAAAAGTCAAGTATCAGTCACCTTGCAGCATGGTGCTGCTACTAGTTCAGCCTTTAGAGCCCATCCAGTGTCAACCTTCAAGGAGTATATTAACTCAACCTCCATCACTATAAACAGTGATGATGAAATCCTTGAAATGCTTTGCTGTCTCCTGGGGATTTCAAAATTCTCAACCAACCATTTTCTCAAGATTCTGAGTAAAACTTCTACAAAGTAAGTTTAGCAGAGATTGCGCCCTCTCTTTTGGAGTCTTTATAAAGACTGTCATTCAGGAATACAATGCTAAGAATTTTTCACATTAATAGAACAATGATTTATTATAGAAATTGATCAATCCTACTCTAAACCAATTTCAAGTCCAGCGGGAAATAAATAAAAATTATCATCAGGGCTTAGCCTATGTCTGATATTAGGGTAAGCTCTAATTAAAGGGCCTTAATTGTGCAAAGAACTCAAAATTGAAGGAATGAATTTATGTAGTATCCAATCCAAAACTATATAATATGTGGTCTACTTACCCCTGCAGGGCTTTCTCTCCAAACCAATCTCCTTTTCCTAAAGTTCGAAGAAAGATTGGGTCCTCACTTGGTGAGTCTTCACGAGTGACATTTACCTACAAAGAGAAATAATGGAAGTCTAAATGCACTACATCCCTGAATGATCAAAGGAATAGTAATTGATAATGTTAATTCCATTTCCTGTTTCCTTTTTAAACTTACTGTTATTCAGAAAAAATTAAACTACCATTGAAAAGCCTAAAGAATAAAATCACAAATACCCATACTTCGTTATCCTTTCAAGTTTTCTTCAAGAAATTAAAAAAAATTGTTAGGAAATTTGAATTTTACTTGCACTTCATCCCCAGTTCCATATTTTACCCTCTTACGTAGTGTGCCAAACTGGAAGGATTATGAACCCTAGAAAAGTCACGTTTTAATCCTGATCATCACATGGAGACAGCTATTTCTTTTAATCACTTTCAGCACTGTAGGTTGGAAACTTGATTAGATTATCTTCACAGAGATGTGGTCACCCAATTGTGGGTATTAACCTTTGATTAGAAGGAGATGTGACCCCACCCAGTCCAGGTGGTTCTTGATTAGTTTACTGGCATCGTTTAAAAGAAGAAACATTTTGGAGACAGCCACCAGAGGCAGCAGAGCCATAGGACCCATGAGAGCTGAGAGCCACGCAGCCAAAGACCTTTGGAGATGAAGGAGGAAAATGCCCCCGGGATAGTTTCATGAAACAAGAAGCCTAGAAAGAAAGCTAGCAGATGTTACCATGTTCACCATGTGCCTTTCCAGTTGAGAGAGAAACCCTGAATTTCACTGGCCTTTCTTGAGTGAAGGTAACCTCTTGCTGGTGTCTTTATTTTGACATTTTAATAGACTTACTTTAACTGGGACATTTTCACAGCCTTAGAACTATATAAACTTGCAACTTAAATAAATCCCCCTTTTTAAAAGCTGTTCTGTTTCTGGTATATTGTATTCTGGCAAACTAGAATATGTGGAGACAACCAAAATGAATTTAGTGGCATTCCTCTCATCTTTTTTTATGCATTTACATATATGTATTTTTAAAATATATGAATAGCATAATACATATGTTATCATTCCACAACTTACTTTTGTCTCTTAACATTGTTTTAATTATTTATTCTGTGTATTTAGATATAAATATATTGCACTCAGTGTCTTATTTCACCATATAAATATATTTATTTATCCATTTCCTTGTGGATGGATATTTATATTGTTTTCAATGTTTTGCTATACAATGCTGTTGTGAGCACATCTCCATATGCACATTCCAGTGTTTCTAGGATATGCCTGTTTCTTTCACTAAAAATAACCCAGTCTTCATCCAAAAGTCATTCATGTTTTTATGAAACCTTCCTACAGGGCTCCAAAGAGCAAAAACCCTCTTATCCCACAAGCTTCATTCAGCAGAATTTCTGTTTCATAAGATACATAAATTGCACACCTTTGAGGGTTTTTTTTAAGCATTATTGATATTATGCTCCTCAAAGAAAGCATGATTTCTTTGCATTCTCTACAATTTATAAGAAGTACTCAGTAAAGGACTGCAAACTGTTTGACAGAAACTTTCATTACTAAGTTATCCCAGCAAACAGAGGATTTGTGGCTTGTGTGCTGGCCCATAGAAAACAACTGACAATGGTTTTTGTTGCATTAATGAAGACATAAATGCAGTTTATTTTACCTCTGCACTAATGCACTTCCCTCTCAAGTTCTACTCATATTCATAATGCTATCTATGTGTTATCCAGAAAGGTTAAACAGTTTAAATTCACTTACCTGGAAAGTGTAATGAAGTAGAAAAACTAATTTCTTGAGACAATACCAGATATTTAAATACATTTAAAATTACTATGCCTCAAGCATTTGAATCTAGAGATTGAATGTTGAGAACCAGAATTTTTATAAGTATTTAAAAGGCCTGTGCAAGGTGAAGGGAATTAAATCATTATTCTCCATTGATCCATTTGATTACTCCCCAATACAGTGTCTCAAAACCATGGAAATGCAGCTTTTTACCATTCTGAATGCTATGCTGTATCATGAAACTGCTAGTTTGCATGCTGATGAGGCTTTTACAGATATGGATAGAAAGCACAAGCCCAATAATTCTCAAACTTTGGGATAGGACCTACTTAAATGTACTTAAAATAAGGTTGCTGGGCCTTTATTCCTGGGGTTTTGATTTACTGGATTTGGGAAATCTATACTTCAAGTGATCAACATAGATGATTCAGATGCAAACATTCTAAAGACAAATCTTTGGCAAAGAATGATGAATTCTCTCAAAATTTCTGAACCTCAGTTTCCTCCATCCGCACAATGAGATAATTTCACAAAATTATTTCAGTCCTTCATTCTGGCTGTTAAAAGGTCATAGACCAAGGTGAATATACTCTAATTCAAAATGATGTAGGGATACATTACATAATAGCACATTTGCCACTTGGTTAACAAGAGAGAGTAAAAATTCAAAATGGCAGAGTTGTGCAATCCACTTGTGAAATACCAGTAGATTATGAAATGTTATTTAAAGGATGTAACTAAAATGAAACAGTAAGGGGTCCAAGGGTAGTTCAGTGGTAGGATTTTCACCTGCCAGGTGGGATGCCCGGGTTTGACTCCTGGCCTATGCACTTCCCAAACAAACAACCCAACAAACAAACAAAAATTCAACCAACGGTGCTGCAATAAGGGGATGCTCACATGAAAAAGGAATGAAATGTGATCCCCGCTATACAGCATATAATTAAAAAAAAAAAAGAACAAAAGAAACATAAGAGAAATAAAACAAAAAGTGAACTGCCTACAGAATAAATGACTTTCTGCTCCTATGAAAAATGTGAGAAAAAATACTATCTGGATAATCCATGGACGTGAAAGATACGTAGCCCCAAGACCAAGTATAACTACTCTAGGGTTGTAATGGCCATAGTTTTCATATGAACATACAATGCATCATTCCAAATAAGCACAGACGCCAGTGATGAGCGTTTGCATCATTAAACCTCAAAAAAAATTCAGGACAGAGAAAATTAAATAGTCAGAGCTAGCTCCTCTAACTTTGGCCTATATATCTATTCTTTGCACATATAAGCCATGAAGTACTCTCTGATCCATAACCTTGTGGAAAAGAACTGGCTATGGAGCCCTAAAGATAATATTTAATCTGTATGAGTCTGTGTTAGTTCATTTGCAAAATGGGATCGTTTTCTCATAGTTGTGTGTGTGTATATGTGTTTGTGCTAGTGAATTAGAGGAGGTAACCTAGAAAAATCATCTATTTAGTAGTGTCAGAAAATGCTGGTTACTTCTCCCATATATTTTTCCCCTTTCTATATTTTTCTCACCTCCCATTCCAGAAATTCCATGCATTTGATTATAAAATAATTACCCCATATCTCTTACTATTGCTTTTAACTGTTGCCATAAAAGGCTATTTAGAGCATTACTTAACTTTTGTTTAGGTAGATAAGAGAGTATTAGGTATTTTAGTGTTCCTTTTATTTATCCATACTTCAGATTTTCTAGGATACATATGTATGGTCTCACAAAAATTTTTAGACTATTTTTAAAACTACATTTAGGTGAGACACATATACTTGATCTTTAATACCCAAATCTTCAAAACTCTATCAAGGTGCTAAACCAATACATTTAGCTATAAGAAAGTTCGCTATAAGAAAGTTCGCTATAAGAAAATAAAATGTTTAAATACACATTCAACCTATTCATTTGAAAAGCAAAGTAAGGTAGCTTTACAATAATGTTTATGCTTTTAAATACATATTATATACAAAGAATATATACAATATGTACACATATAAAACAAAACCAACATCTCTTTACCCTCAATCTAATTTATGAAATAAAACATCATCAGTTAGAAGGCCTGTAGCCATTGTCTCCTAGCCCGGGACCTTGGAAGCTGGGATGAACTATCTCAACCAAAATTTCCTTAAATTGCATTAGCAATATCAAAAATCAAATGGCCACTTAGTGTGGGTATATTTCTGGACTCTCCATTCTGTTCATTTGATTTATGTTTCTGTTCTCTCACTAATAACACTGTTGTGACTACTATAGCTTTATAGGAATGATTAAAAGTGGGCACTATCATTCCTATCATTTTTATCTTTTCAGATGTGATTTATCTATTCTAGTTCATTTGCCCTTCCATATAAATTTTAGAATCAGTCTATCTATGACTATTAAAATCCTATTGGATTTTTAATTAGTATTTCATTAAATCTATAAATAGAAATGGGGAAAACTGATATTTTTATTATGTTATCTTCTAATTCATAAATGTGGTATGTTTCCCCATCAATTCAGGTCTTCTTTGGTCAGCAGTTTATAATTTTCAGCATGAAGTTCCTGTACCTCTTTTATTAGATTTACAGCTAAGTATTTCTATTTTTTTTGAGCAATGTAAATGGCATTTTTCAAATTTCAGTTGCCAATTATTCATTGTTAGTATACTGAAATTCAACTGATTTTTTAAAAACTTTTATTGTGCTAATATGTGTATAATATAAAATTTGCCATTTTAACCATTTTTAAATGAACAATTCAGTGATATTAATTTCACTTACAACATTGTGCTGCCATCACCACCATCCATTACCAAAACTTTTTCAGCACCTCAAACAAAAACTCTACCCATTAAGCATTAACTTCCCATTCTCCAGCCCTAGTAACCTCTAATCAACTTTCTGTCTCTATGAATTTGCTTATTTCTCATAGATACCACAACATAGAAATGCAGCAAATTTTTTTGTGTTGATTGGCATCCTGCAACCTTGCCAAACTCACTTATTAGTTCTAAGGGTTTCTACACAGACCAGCATATCATCTACACATAGATAATTTTGCTTCTTCCTTTCTGATCTGTATGCTTTTTTCTTTCCTTTTATTTGCCCTATTCCACTGGCTAAGATGTCTAATAGAATGTAAAATATGAGTGATAAAAGTAGACATTCCCGCCTTGTACCCGATCTAGGGGTGGGAGAGAGCATTCAATCTTTACTATTAAGTACAATGTTAGCTCAAGGCACTTTGTGGACACTTCAGATTGAGGAGTTCTCTTATATTCCAATTTTGCTCAGAATTTTTAATCACAAATGGCTATTGTACTTGTCAAATGCTTTTACTGCATCAGTTGACATGATCGATGACTCTTCTTCATTAGGATGTTCATATGGTACATTACACTGAATGATTTGGCTTGTCAAATATGTACTTCACGGTAAAGGATTTAGTTCTGCAATGTCCAGTATGGCTACCACTAGCTGCCTGTGGCTATTGATCACTTGCAGCGGGGCTACTGCCAATGAGAAGATGAAGTTTTAATTTAAGTTAGGTTAAGTTACATCAGGTTAACTAATTTTAATTTAAATGGCCAAATATGCTGAATGACTGCTATATTTGGCTGTGAATAAATAGAGCAGTTCCTTCAATATAGAGACATTTAATAGATAACACTGATCTAGCAAAACCATTATGAACTGTAATAATATATCTATCAACAAAAACAACTAAAAAGAAACATAGTATCTGTAAATAATGACTGCTTTATTTTTTCTTTTTCCAATCTTTATCTCTTTTTCATGATGAACTAAAACAATTGGGATCTCTGGTACCACTCTGAACAAAAGTGTTGGTAATGAGCATGCTTGTCTTGTCCTTGATCTTAAAGGAAACATGGCTCATGTTTCACAGTAATGCATAACAAATAAAATTTTCATAAGAGAAATTTAACAACCTTGAACGTTGTGATTAGGGAACATTTTAAAGACTTATAAATTCTAAAAAGAAAAGCCATGTGACTTTCAGTGGCATTTAATGCATGAAAATACTTTTATAATGTAACATACAAAATATATTAAATCAAATTTTAAAAATCAAATGACATATGAATTAGCAATAGAACTCTGAAACTTTGTCTACCAGTCCTGTTAATTTTGGTTTAACTTATTTATGGAGAGAAACACGGTTTTTTTTGTTTGTTTGTTTGTTTGGTGGGGGATGCAATACAACCACAGGGGCATATACATAAAGTTTTATTAGTGATATTTTTCACGCTCAATTGTCAAATCTTTGGTGCTTTATAGTTCACGGTGGGGGATGGGTGAAGCAGTTTCCAGAAAACTGGAATAGACGGATTAGAGTACAGAGAGTTAATTCAGCTTACTTGAGGCAGAACTGGGTACTTCAAACAACGCCACAAGTTTTCTGTCTAAAGTTTTGGAAAAATCAGTTCTTGCTTACTTAACGGGTACAACAAATATTTCAAAATTTACTTTATAATGTTTTTCTCTTTGTGTGGATGTCCTTTATGGAGGAATAAAAAACTGTTTTCTACTTAAATAGATGGAACTGAAAATGGGGAAATTCACCTTTAGCTCTGCAGTCCACTGTTGTGTGTATTACTCTCTCATGTTTTGTGAGAAAAAGCCAGTTTAGTCGATACAAAGAAAATAGCTTTGCCAAGGTTATCCTTTGTAAATATTTTAAATGCATAAGAAACACAAGTTCACATCTGTATACCTTAAATGGAACATAAAAGTTTAGAGTTTCAGATCGACAACTTATTTGCCTGCTAACCCAACCTTACTCTCTTACTACTCTTTCTTTCCTGTTCCTTGCCATTAGGCCTTAAAATGTATCCACTGTCATCTCCTTAAAACTTAAAACAGTGATTCTGACACACGAATGAGGCCAAGAATCCCAGTACCTAACTTGTAGGTCCTGAAAAAACAGGTTAGGAAAAATCCCTGGCTGGTTTGAGAAAAAAAACAACTTGAATGTGTCACAAGAATCTAATAAATTCCTACTGCTTCTCTCCCAGAATTCCCATGGTGCTCTGAAATACTGCTTAGAGAATTGGGTCCTGTGGTGTAATTTCCACACTGTTTCTATTCATGTATACATTACATAATTCGTAAAACAGCCCTACTAATGCACCTGTCTTCAGCTGAGATTGGTCACAAACCACTGCTTCTTTCAGGCAGCGCTGGAAATTTGTGGGAATAGGTTGGTCACAAAAGCTCATCAAAACTCCGTCTTAAAGAATAAGTGTATCATGCCATGACAGCACAGAGTCAGCAGTGTGGTAAAGAAAGAATAAATCCAGATTTTCAGGACAAAATGTCCTCTTGCGACCATGCAAACCATTTATATTCCTGAGGATTTTCAAATTTCCCTGATACTTAGTCAATGATAGCCAATAAAACAGTAAATGGTAAGCATTAACAATCTGTCATGTAAACCACAAAAATGAACATTTTTTTATCCTCTAACATTAGGAAATACAAGATGCAATTTTAACCAAAGTGTGGTCAGACATGTCATTTCATGTGCCATTTTTAAGAAGCTTGTCTGTGATTTTTATTTCTACCACAGGCTTTTAGATATCATTCAAAAGGGCATGTATGAAAAAAGTATAAATAATGTTTTCTCCACTTTAGTGTGACATGCCATTAGGACAAACATTGATACATGCACATTCTTGATTTAAAATTAGTTTGGAAAGGATTATATAAAATACAGTCCAACAAGACTTAAAATCCTTCACATATCCTGGTCACTGTAACTCTGTAAATCTCTCTCTTCCCTATTATAATTATATAAATAGAAGGTACCAGAGTCAGTAATAGTGGTTAAATTGGAAGAAATAAGTTTGTTTAAAGTGACAGTTTAAAAAGTGAAATCTGGCATGGAAATCCCCTTCTATCTTTCTTCCCCATCTCTTACTATTTTTGATACATACGGAGTTAGAAATTCTTTCTAAGGGTCACTTATGATAAAGCAAAATAAGTTCAAATCTTAAGTTACAGTGCATTTGACCCTTAGATGTAAAAATGATTATGGCTTTACTACTGGATGAAATTTCAGATATCTGTGGTAATTAGAAAGAGTAGAAATCCAGGTAATGTTCTACTTTCCAATTCACTTATTTTCTTTTATTTTAGTCAATTTATTTTTATTTACTTTCAAAATAGAAATTATAATAGCTTCCTATTATTGAAAACTTGATACAATGTCAAAGGGATAAATTATGATGTTTCATTCATGTCCCTTGTCCACTCCGTTTTTGCCCCTTTGTTTATAATCTACCACTCTTAATAGTTTATCAGTATGAATTCAGTGTTTTTTTCAAAAACACAATGGAACATGAACACATTTATATACTTTTTCCTCAGTGTTAAACACCTTGCCCAAGTACATTCAAACTCATAAACTCTTAACCGAGAGTAGCCATACGATCTCAAAGTCCAGATGTTTCTCTATAGTACATTACTGACCCCAACGAGTAGATGGATTTCTTCTTTTCTTATGGATTTTAAAAATGACCTGAGTCTTTTATTTCTTAATTACATAATTTAAATTATGGATATCTTTCCATCCACATTGACATATCTCTACTACATAGCCTCATGATTAAGGTCTATCACACACGCTATTTACTGATCTTCAAAATTGTACTTTATTTTCCTCCTGAATCATTTTTAGGAGATCCATTCTCAAATATTTCTCTATCAGTGTCAGTGGAAGAACAGGTCCAGCATGAGATTCGGCACCCATGTCCTCCAGGGGTGCTGGGTGAGCCCCAGGTTCCCTTGTGCAAGACCATCTTACTCTACTAGAGCTTACCTTCCCTTTGCTGATGATGAAGAAGGTGTCTCCTCTTGCCCCTTGCCTGATAATATATTCCCCATTTTCATAGTGGGTCTGAAAAATAGAAACAGTAACAGAAAAAGACATTCAGAAAAGACTAATTTGCCAAACGGTTCAACCTCTTCAAACATCAGCCCCCAGACGCCCCAGACGATGCAGTCATCCAGACGGAGTTTTAGCCAAGCCTGACATCCATCATGATTTACGAATGAGTAATAGTCAATGAACATAATGATTACAAGGAAATCAATTCTATCATGCTCATTTTTACAACTATTTTGTTGATGCCATTTTTTTTTTTCCGGGTGATTATATTCATCTCATTCAATTCATTCATTCTCATTGTCTAACGAAAATTTTCTTTTCTCCCTTTAACTGAACATGAAATAAAATAGCAGGGATGCTAATTAAACCAGCCTTTTGCATTATTTTATTTGACATTCTCATCTGGCTTTGGTATTTTCATAATGATAATTTTTTCTGAGAAATGACTGTGTTTCCTAGAGACCATTTTTTGAAACCAGGTTGACTTTCAGTATGGATTAGATGGCCCTAGTTATTTTTTAAGGCATGGTGCCATACTTTAATATCCTTGCTTCAGCAATTCAGATTTGGCTCTGTCAAACAAAACGTCTTCATTTTATAGAGTCAATTCTGTTGCAGCATCTGTGAGCTTGTAAACTACCAAACCAGGAGCATAGTAAGGCTACAAAAGGATTGTCACAGCCAGTGTGCCAGTATTTTGACCCAGACACAGCCCCTAGCCTCATTCCCCAGGTGAAGATTACTCCTGCAATGAACAAAAGTAATTTCTATAAGGAGCAGTGAGAGAAAGCATATTGCTGGGTCAGGAGGTATAACAACAGAAAAATGAGACTGGTGCCATCTGGCCCTGTCTTTCTCTGAAGCTCAGCAGGGGAGCGGTATTTCGGTAGAAAAGACATTACTTTGTACACTCCAAAGGAAACACATTCCATGGTTTGCATGCAATATCCATCAGGCTGATGGCTGTGATTTGTCCTCATACTTCAATACCACTTTATTCACTCTTACAAGTGTCATTCATTAATATTTGGCACTGAGGTATGGAGAAAGCCATTATTACTTTGTGTATCTGAAACGTTAATGTACAATCTGTTACTTCTTTAACCCAAAAGTAATTCATTTCCTGGTAACAAGTGTTTTAAGCAGAAAGTTCTTCTCCCTAAAACTCTCCCCAGTCTCTACTCCCAGCTGGTATACACAATGTGATTATCCTTCAAGCCCTTTTTCCTGTTTTTTGTTTGTTTTGCATGGGCAGGTACCGGGAATTGAACCTGGGTCTCCAGCACGGCAGGCAAGAACTCTGCTAGTGAGCCACCGAGGCCCACCCTTTTCCTATGCTTTTAAACACATATTCCTCTGTGCATAGAAACAATTGTCTCTAAATAAAGATAGGATAATAGAATGCATATTCTTCAACTGATTTATTGCACTTAATAAGAAAGTTTATGTTTTGCATTTTCATATCTTACTGCTGTGGAATGGAAAGACCTTTGGGACATGCATATTTGAGAAACAGTAGTTAAAGGCTTTCATGAGAGATATGTTCTTTTCATGTATTCATTCAGAAATATTTTTGACTGCCTCTAAGTCGGGATTTGTTATAGGCATGGATGACACGAAGATGAAAAGGACACAGTCTCTGCTCACAAGAGGCTTGTAAAAGTAATGCCCAGTAAAACTTCCCGTGATGATGGAAATGTTCTATAGATACAGTGCCCGAAATGGTAGCCAATAGCCATACACGGCTACAGAGTACTTTAAATGTGGTCACATTTTAATTTTTAAATTAAAAGTTTTAATTCAATTTTAATTAATATAAACTTAAAGAGCCACAAGAAGCTGGTGGCTACTACATTGGATAGTGCAAGCCATAGATAAAACAAAATGAGTTCCAAGTTGTGGTAGTGGTGAGGAGGAGAGGAATCTAACCCACTGGATGTCTTTTTCCATGTCAACAGAGCTCAGTTAGTAAAACTCTTGGCTTCTCTCTTCCCTTTACTCACTATGTACCAGAGCAGATGGCGTGATGTATATGATTGGTAAATTTGGAAATAATCAGCTACATACATTCCTCTCAGCTTCTCATCTCTTCTTTGTGGGAGGTAGTTTCCTATAGAGAGCTGGCATTCTCTGCTGCTTCTCCAGGGGAAGACTCTTCTCCCCACTTTAGTGAAGCCTGTCCTTGTCTGGACAACCGTGACAGGGCAGGGAAGTCTGCGCAACACAGAGTTCAGCGCTGAGAAGCCTATTTGGATCTCACACCTGAGCTATAGCCTCTAAACCATATTTCATTAGTAATCCAGGTAATATATTGACAACATTGATCCCATTCTTTATTCATAACATAACACCCCTCAAAAAACAATAATATACTCAATATGCAAAATGTTATGGTATATTTAAGTACAGGATCCTCTTAAAGCAAAATCTTAGAAAGCTTGGCTCTGCCCAAGGCAGTCAGGATTGGCTTCAGCATGGAGGAGATGCTTAGCAGGAGAAAGGCACCCAAGGGAGAGGAGAATGTACAACTTATTATGGTCATATAGTAGCAGTGGATATAAAATTATTAGAAAAAACAAGTAAAAAGCACCAAAATCTGAAGACTTTTTACTTATCTGAACTCATTCCCCTCACCCATCTCCTTAAAGTCATATCCCTATCCATATGATAACTATTTCCTTTCAGACCTATTAATAAGCAAAGTTATTTGTAATATGTTAAAAGGTAAAAAGGTAAGGGTTTCTCACTATCGACATTTTGACTCAGACAGTTCTTTGTGTGGGGAGCTGTCCTGAACGTCTTGTTCTTTTGCAGGACGCTTTGCAGTCTCCCTGGACTCTACTCACTCAATGCTAGTAGCACCTCTACTCCAATTGTGGCAGCTCAATAATGTCACCAGACATTGCCAAATGTCTTCAGGACAAAACTGTCCCAGTTGAGAAAGACTGCACTAAATCTTTCATGCTTTTAATTTTTTTAACCCACACTTTAGGAAGTTTGGCTGGAGTATCCAGATGTAGCCTGTAGGAATGATCTAATCGGCTTAACATCATCTGATATGTACTGGATTTTATAATTTAACACCTACAATTGCCATATCTGTTATTTTAGCTTAACTGCACAGGCATTGACTGCACATTATTTCCATGCTGTGTGTCCCACAGAAGAGCTGGTGGGACAGCGGCCAAAGGCATTCCAAGTACAGGAAAGATAATATTGGTAGTGTTATATTACCAGGACTATGATGACCATGCTATCCTGAAATGTTCGATTGTACCTGAGGGGAAGATGATCACGCATGCTGATTCTTCCAGGGTGCTCTAACTATGGTACTCAAATGCCAGCAGTTTCCCTGTTTTTTTGAAGGTCACTTTGTAGCTCTGCTATTTTCTTATTTCAAATTAAATCATAGAAAAATATAGAATTTGGAATGGGAAGAAACCTTAGCAATTAGAGAGTTTCCTTTTAAAATTTCCACAGTTAATTAGAATAAAAGCCAATCTCTTTAATACGGCATGCAAGGCCAGGTATAGTCTGTTTGGTGCTTCTCTGTCCAACCAGTTCTCACCCTCTCCCACTCTGCCCTCCAGCCCCACGGGTCCTTTCTGTTAGATCCTCAACCATGCCGTCTGTCCTTCCTTCCTACCTCCAGTCCTAAGAACTCCCACCTGCTGCACCTCTGTGCTGCTCAACTGCTACATCTTGTCCTCTGTCAGGCCTCAGCCTTCCTGGATCTGGCGTACCTCCAGTCCCCATGGCGAAAGTACCTCTCTTGTTGATATGATTTTATGACACTCGTACATAGCTTTATCCCATTGCTGTATTCTGAGCTTGTAGGTTCTTATTTGTGTAATTATTTTCAGCATTTTTCTCCCCACCAGATTTTAAGTCCTCTGAAGGCAAGAATCACGTTTGGTTTCACTGACCTCAAGTGCCTAGCACAGTGTTTGGAAGAGAGTAGGGACTCAACGATATCCATTCCATGAATGAGACAGTCTTCCTTAATCCTTACGTTTCTAGCACTGCCTATAGTTAATCCACTAGAAAGGTGTCTACCTCCAATACATGTGCCAAGCCCAACGTCTTTCACCATCTCCATTGCTTTCTCTCTAGTTCAAGCCAAAATCATATCTTGGACTTTGGCAATGTCTTCCTATCTGGTCTCCTCACTTCCACTCTTGATGATCCCCACCTCACCCCAGCCTATCCTATTTATTTTTCTCATTGCAACCAGAATCTACTTTTGAATAACAAATCAAATGAAATCACTCCTACTGCTTAAAACTTCCAATGGCTTCTTTTTGTAATAAAACTATTTAAACCTAGTTGCTTTAGATTTATAAATATCTCCCTACTCTGGCCCCTACCCATCTCTCCATCCTCCATCCCCTCCAACTCTTACCCTCACTCATTCAGTTTTGGGGCTGTATCCCTTCCTTAGAACTTCCAGTTTAGGGAAGTCAGGCTTTCTTTCTGTGCTTTATTAATGCCAGGCTGTATCCCTTCCTTAGAACTTCTCACTCAATAGGCTCTTCATCTGGAACACTCCTCCTCAAGATCTTTTTTATTATGTTTTACTCATTATTTGTGCTTTAGCATGGCCTTTCCTGA
Organism: Tamandua tetradactyla; assembly: GCF_023851605.1. Taxonomy (NCBI): domain Eukaryota; kingdom Metazoa; phylum Chordata; class Mammalia; order Pilosa; family Myrmecophagidae; genus Tamandua; species Tamandua tetradactyla. Next base: position 45,075,725 of record NC_135339.1, read on the forward strand.
CCATTGCTACTAGTGCACCCTCCAACTCCATTCACCTTCTATCCCACATTCTTTTTATTATTATTATTATTTTTGTGCTATTAGAGAACTCTCCAAAACTGTGGTCCTGCTCTGCTACTGCCAAGATGCCACTAGACACTTGCTAATCAACACATCTGCAGGCCACGGCACAACCAGGCATCCTGTGAGAAGATCCATCTGTCACACCTATCACAGTTTGAAATTATCTTTCCTTTTTGTTTACTATCTGGATCCTTCCCCATGTCACCTACTGCTCCATGGGATTAAGGGATTTTTTGCTATAGCCATCATTTCACGAAGAACAATGCTTAGCGCAAATATAGGTATTGGCGTATATTTGTTGGAAGAATGGCTAGATGAATGATAGATTTGGTCCAAACTCCCTCCTTTAAAAGAGGGAAAACTGAGTTATAAATCATAGATTAGAGTATGAATGGAAAAAGAAATCTAATTGTGTATCTCAATGTCACCAATGCACCCCCTTAAATGTAGTAAGTCCCTTCAGTTATAACCAGAACTTCCCTCACCTCTTGGGATGGACAACCATTGACTCTAAGACTGCTCAGACTAACTTGCAAAATCCTCCTTTACCAAGACTGAACTTCAGGCCCAGGAGAGAAGCAAGCCTTGTCAGGAAGAGTCTGGTCATTCTTTAATTTCATTCATTTAAAATAACATCCTTTATTAGTGGCATCTGTGAAGGAGACACTGCATGTGGTACTGAGACTACAAAGATACACAAGCCACAGCCGCCAACTTGAGCGGTGGCATAGCATAGTATTAAATAGGCAGGTACCGGAAACAGACTGCCTGGTTACAAATCTCAGCTCTGGAACCCTGAGCAAGTCACTTAACTTTTCTGTGCAGTTTCCTCTTTCTACAAAATATAACCATTTATCCACACACAGATTGTTGTGAGGACTAAATGAGTTAGTTACAAGGTACAGGACCTGTCATGTTATAAGAACTAAATACCTGTAAAAAAAAATTTTTCAGGGAAAATACAGTGTAAGGAGGGAGAAGTGCATACCAGTAATTGATAACACAAAAAATATATCTTTCCCCAGTTAGGCAGTGAGTCCCTGCTGGATGGATAGGAGGGGAAGGGCTTTCTGAAGCAGAGTAAACAATGTTTGTTAAGGCAAGAGAGGTGAATGCATGTTGTTTATTTGGAGAAAGGTAAGAAGATCAGAGTGGTTGAATCTTTTAACTCACATGGTTGAAATGGATTTACTTTCACTGGGCCATTCCTCAACTTTAATGCCATTAATCCAGTGACCTTCAAGGCCAAACTCTGAACAATCTAAAGGTTTACATGCCCTTCATTCTCTCCTCGATCACAGAAATATAGAAAACTCCATTCCCAACCTAACTTTGTACTGAAAATTCAGAGAGATTCCTGATTGATACTCTGGAAAGAATACAGGCATACATCCTAAGGAATCAAAACCAAAAGCTCAGTGGAATTAAGCATACACTTCGTCCTGTCTAGACATTGCAGCAGAACCACTCTACCAGGATCTGTCTGTCCATCCAGGTGCCTGGGAGATGGAAGGATGGTTTCATAGTCACCACAGTCAGGATCTCCACTCTGATCCCAAGGGCCATTGTGCCCCTGAGGATGAGAAGGCCAGTATTACACAAGGAGAGCTGTGTTCACCATTGGACTGGGGCCCTCCACTCTCCACCAAGCCCTGAGAAAACCTCTGCACTTTAGTAAAAACACAAATACAGAAAGAAAATATGACTCTTTCATCAAACACAGACGTTTAAAACTTCAGGGTAAAGAGTCAGCCCATCAGACCTTAAGGTACCAAACCTCCCTGGTTCATCAGGCCAGTCAAGATCCAAATAACTGGGACCAAGAGTAGGAGGCTGTGCTGCTCCACTGTCAAGGATCTGTGTCTCTGCAGCTATTTCTTGGCACATTCCTCGGTGTCAAGATAGCCCTTGATGAGATATTCCTTACTTGTCTATAAAGTCATCAAACTCCTTCACCTTGAACTCTGCCTTGCTCTTTGGCACTGTGAGACATTCTGTCTGCTAGGCACTTATGCTCTATCCATGCCATCTCTCTTGATGGTGCAATCGGGGCCCTTTCACTAATGATGTACCCACTTGTATCTGAACACCTGGGATTATTTTATAAATCAGTCTGACCCTACTGGATGGGAGAAATATTGTGGAAGCTAGATTTCAGGCAGGTCTAAGCCTAGTCCTAACCAGTTATCTATGATCGGATCTTGAGAAAACACTAACTTGCAATTCAACCTTCCCTGCAGTATTGTTTCATGAAGGTGCTAGAGCTGATTCTTCTGGCTCCCACCTTATGGAAGGCATGACTATGAAAGTTGCCAGGTCAAGAAATACTAGGACTATGCACGCTTACCTTATAAAATGGATATGTGGCTTTCATTACATACCAAACTAAAAGATATATCCACGTGGATTGATATATCCACACCCCTCAGATAGTCTGGAGTTGCCATAAAAACAAAAAATCCTGCAATGGGCGCCTGTGGAATCTCTTAAAGAGCCTGATGTACTGTCACCACAATGAACAGGAATTATTGGCAGCTTCACATTCTCATGGGATCTAAGAGAGCAAAGGTAGCCACACCTCCATTTGGGAGTATGTTTTTGTGAACCTTGTGTCTCTGGTTCACTGCAATCCATTAAAGGTAACCCATTTAGTGGGCTGAAACCTGCATCTTTTTTCAAATGGAATAGAACAGAAAATATCAAGATTACATCAAATATAGTAAGGAAATATATAATGTATAGAACTTTTATATGTGTGTACTTATGTGACTTGTGTGACTACTAGAACCCAGTGTAAAATATATTTCTTACTACAACAAACACTACTTTGATAAAATAGCTTAATTTCTTTATAAAATCCATAACAATTCAGAAGACTGAGCTATTTTTGCTTCATTCCCAAATAGAATTTGGTAATTTTGTAATCATCACTCGAAACACTTGCATTGGATTTTTTTTCGATTTTAAGATTATTTCACTTCTGAAACGGTGTGTATAAGTTGAAAGTATTTTTTGTTTGTTTTCTTTAAGAGGATGCATGCGCTTCATTTTTAAGTAAACTAACACATTGGTTCTACTCACACCCTTATTTGCTCATCTTACTCTCCTGACTCACCCCACCATCCCCTCCCCCATCTTTCCCACATTCTGAAAAATATACAATCATTTACATTTTTGCGTATCTAAATGACTATCCAAAACGACCTTTTGTACTTCTCATAGTGCAATAACATTATATAGGTTTTTGTGCAACTGACACTGAAGGCTGGATTCCTTCTCTGAATCTCAAATGTTATTGAGCCCTTTGTGTCTTAGGTGGCCCAGATTGCATCATTATCCCTTAAGCCTCCCGCATACCTTCAGAGCTTATGATTCAAAGACAGCTGTTGACCCAGCACTGGCTACCAGGACAGGCTGATACCTTACCCTGAATATCAGACAAAGGAGGGAAAAAAACCTGAGTTGAAATTCCACAAATGTTTGGATTTTGTTTGATGTTTAACTGAGCTTTTCAAAGATATCATTTTCTAAATGGAATTGCAATCTCTGTTTATGCTTTCAGAGATATTTGATTCAAGTACATTCATATAAAATAATGACTATGAGAGACACCAAGGCAGGCTCACAAAATGCTGAATATCCCCAAAAAGAATAGTTCATTTCAGACCTATTCGTTTCACAACAGAATAAAACTGTTTATAGAACAGAAAAGCAAGCATTTCCATTCCACATAATTAAACCATAACTCAAATCTAACGATTTGAGCTATAAAGGCAATTAGCTTCGGCATTACGTGGAAATTGTTTGCCCTGACAGATTATGAAATGTGTCACAGGGAAGCGCACAATTTAGTGTCTCACAGTAACCATATGAAGTATAAATATGTTTTGAAGTTTCAACTAAAATAGAGTATTTACAAGGAAAAAGAAAGATTAATCACAGTTTCTCATGAACCTTGTAACAAACATCTGAGTGACTTAAAAGTTTATAGCATTCACCCAATATTCTACTTCTTTAGGATGGTAAAATAGACATTCCACATTTCTCTGTGAGAAGGAACTATTTAGTTTAAAGGGCATCTTGAATCACTGAGGACAATAAAGAAGGGAAAGCAATAAGGGTTTAGATTATAGGAAGAAGGAAAAAATCCTTACCCATCAGAGTGAGTTGCAGAAGAAGATGTGGTTCTAGCCTTGAGGATACTTTGTTTCATCCTTTCTAGACTGATTTGAGAGTAGTTTTATTTAGAACTGATGTTACAGAAAAATTATGATCCTGCCCCCTTTTCCATTCTACAAAATAATATATAACCACTCAGAGATAGTATACTGGAGTAAGGCTGAAACCTCTCAAAATCTAGGAGGCAAAGAAAGAAAGATGACTTCCAGAAAGTAAAATTAGTGTATTTATGGCAAAAGCACTAACTGATCAAAAAGGACACAAGCCAAGGGCTGGAGCAGTATTCTGGATTCCCTCCTGGATCATGGGGAGATTTAGGAACCCCAGGAGCAGGCTAGAGCAACAATCAGGAGCTTTGGTGGCTTGCAGCTATATACTCTAGAAAAACATGTTCTTAAACTGAATCTATTCCTGTGGGTGTGAACCCATTGTAAATAGGGCCTTATGACAAGGTTACTTCAGTGAAGGAGTGATCGACTTCAAAAAGGATGGGTCCTCACTCTATTACTGGACTCCCTTATAAGCAAAATGAAATTCAGACAGATTGAGAAAAAGCCCCAGGAAGAAGAAACTGAAATTCAATAGAACCCAGAAGAGAACTGAGAGGCCAGGAGAGGCTGCCAGCACAGGGCCATGTAACAAAGGAGCCAGGGACTAAGGATCAATGGCAGCCAGACCAGAACGCCAGTCTTTGGGGACAGAGCATCATCTTGATGACGCCTCCATTTGGGCTTTTCCTGGCCTCAAGATATGAGCCACTACATTCCTATTGATTAAGCCAACCCATTTGCATGGTATTTGCTTGAATCTGTATTTTTTTACATATAAAAAGTGAAATGGAACTGTAATATCATAATATATAATATACCTAGCATCATTATAATATGATGCATCTGTCCCTCAGAAGTAATTTTCCATATAATTCCTTTTACTATTTAACATGAGTTGGATGAAATGCATTTGTACTGTAGTGCTCATTTTACTTATTAAAAAACATCTATGGGACATGTTTAACCTTTTCTGACTGACCTGGGTTCATCACTGTGATGGTTGAGTTTATGTGTCCACTTGGCTAAGCTCTGGTGTCTGGTTGTTTGGTCAATCAAGGGCTGGCCTGATTCTTAATGTGAGAATATCTTCTGGATTTTAATCATCAGTCAGTTGATCTCATCTGTAGCTAATTACATCTACGATCAATTTAGGAGATAGCCTTCAGCAATGAGAAAGTCTCATCCAATCAGCTGAAATCCTTAAAGAGAGAACTGATGATTTCCTAATCAGAAAGAAGACTTTTTTTCCTCCACTTCAGCCAGACAGCTTCTCTTGGGAAATCCATCAAAACTGTCATCAGAGCTCCCAGCCTTAAGGGATTCAGACTTGCCCATCCCCACTGTCATATGAGCCAATTCCTATAATAAGTCTGAGTGTGTGTATATATATATACACACACACACACACACACACACACACACACACACACACACATATACATACATATATACATATATATCCTGTCAATCCTGTTCCCCTGGAGAACCCTAATAAAATAATTATTTATATAGTTACTGTCCTGAGCTGTAACACAGTCACACCCTGTGTGATAACTGTGGTAGACAGGCCACATGACCTCACACAGACATCCCCGACGCTGACTTCTATTAGTTCTCCTGTTTCTTTCTTTGCTGCAAGGCTGTTAGCTCTGACTTCCCTTGACCCTGAGTATCACTTCACTGACAACACCCCCATATGCAATAACCCAACTCAGTTCATTTCAGTAGACAACGAAACACAATATATGGGTCAGGTACCTGTTACAGGTTGAATGGTAGCCCCCATAAACCATTCCCCCCAAAAAGATGTGTCTGTGTCCTCATCTCCAGAACTTAGGAATTTGACTGCATGTGTGAAAAGGGTCTCTGTAGATGTAACTAAGTTGAGGCTAGTAAGGTGAGGAGATCATTCTGGATTCCCTGGGTAGAATCTAAATCTAATGACAAATGTCCTTAAATAAACACACACAGAAGAAACAGAAATAAAAGAGAAGGCCACGTGAAGATGGAGACAAAGATTGGAGTGATGTGGCCACAAACTTGGGAATGCCAGAGCAGCCACCAGAAACTGGAAGAGGCAAGGAATAGATTCTCTTCTAGACTTTTCAAAGGGAGAATAACCCTGCTAATATCTTGATTTTGGACTTAGGGCCCCCCGAATTGTGCGAGAACGCATATTTGTTAGTTCACGCTATCAAGTTTGTAATAATTTGTTACAGTAGCCTCAGGAATATCAAGAAATGGGGATACACAAATGAGTAAGCCTTTAATAAGCTTACCATCCAGAGGAGGGAAGAAGTGAAATCAGGAAATTTCAAAATAAACAGAAACACTTTACTAGAAACACTGTACAACATAAAAGGCATAGTGACATGGGGGTTCAGAGAATGACTCCCAGAGAAGTTAGTGGCTCATTTGAACCTTGCTGTAGAAAAAGGAACTAGCGAGATGAGAAGGTAGCTAGTGGGATGGAAGAGAGGAAAGGCCAGGGTTACATGATAACAAGATGTGTGAATGATAAACTGCTCAGTAATATCAGAGCCAAAGCTTAAGGCAGCAAGCGGAGGACCTGAGATGTGAGAGTTAGCAGAGATGGCCTTGGATGATCTGCTCCCTTTGACATTATTTTAAGAACGATGGGAGCCACTGATGGGACTTAAACAGGGGAGCGACATGGAATAAAGAAGAAAGCACAGTTTACAATGACTTAGAGCCAGAAACACAGTAGATTCTCATATGTATTTCGTGAATGAATTTCTAAAAGAAAATACAAATGTAGCTCAATAGATGGTAAGGGAATATGGAATTAAGAACAGATTTTAGAATTTTCAGTTGGGATAAGCTGCTTTTGCAAGAGAGATGCCTGAGGATATATGCTGTCTGTGCATCCAGCAGGGAATTAGATATCCTGTTTCTAATCATCTATGGTACAGAAAACCACAGCTAATTGAGCCATACAGCTTCTAACTTTGGCTGCCCATTAATATCACCAGGGAGCTCTTAAAAAAAGCTATTGCCAAGGCCATCTCCCAAACATATTAAATTAGTATCCCTAGAGCTGAGATCCAGTCTCCATTAAAGTTCTCCAAGGGACTCCAGTGTTCAGACAAGGATGAAAACCTCTGCACTAAAGTACCAGACTCCAGGCCAGGCCTCAAAAGGGCTTCCCTTTCGGCAAAGTATAGGTGCTGTGAGCTTCTAAGCTGTACTTCACTTTGTTTGTTAATTTTGACACACGTAGAAGGCACCTCTGGAAGGCACAGCTCAAATGTTGCCTTCTCTCAGAGGCCTTTCCTGAGGAGTTTTAAACAAAAACAATTCCCTTCCTCTTTGAAAGTACTTTTAGGTGACTGTGAGCTTAGAGAAAAGAAGGTCTATGGGTTCAATCAAGAGGTCCAGACAAACCTGGAAGGAATGTTCATTTGTGAACATTTAAATTCAAGGTGAAAAAAAGATCCAATGCACAAGTGGCAAAGGATGGAATGGCTCTTACATTGGGATAATGACGTGCCAAGCATTCGGATTTCACTGAGCAGAGCAGGACATAATAAACTAGTAGAGCAGCTTCTCACCTACATATTGCCAGTCTCAGAGAAAAACAGGAATATCACCTTAGGTGACAGCACAATGCTTTCGATAGATTCCATAAGGGTTCTGTACTTTAATGACTTCTACAATTTGGAGGATTCATGAACGTGACAAATCACAGCCTTTGCAAATGGCACAGATCCTTTGTGCCACACAATATCTTTGTCTTTTTAACCTGGAAATTTCATGGCATAGAGTCATAAGAAAAAGTCAGATTATGTCATATTTTAACCATATTGTTCACTTCTAAAGAATCCTTACCAAGCTCAGCAGAGTAATATTCCAGTCATAGAAACTGATGTGAGTTTAGATGTGGTTAAAGAAAATGGTGCCTGTAGTGTTCAAAATATCAAAACCAACTCTAAGCAGGCATGTAAACTTTGCTGAAGCAAACACACCTTGAGGCAAAAATAAACTAAGATTCGAAAAAGTACATCTTGGGAACTATTCAACACAGTCAGGAGGTTACACACAGCCCAACGTAAACCTTGGACACAAGTTACACAGAACAATGAGGTGTACACACACACACAAAGGTATAACCTTTACCTTTTCTCCCAGCAGTTATGCTTTAGGGGGTGCATTTAAGTAAAGCTGATAATAAATGAGTGTTTTCCAGATATAGTGTATCTCCAGAGAAGGAAGACCAAGGAGAAAAAGACTAACAGAAGGATAACCGACTGGCTTAACTCTGCATATAGTACACAAGGGAGAGAGAAACATACAATCTTGTTGGAAATTAAAAGCACTCAGGCTTGTAGGACTTTGTTCACCAAACATGTGCAGTGAATAAATGGAATGTGCAGATAAGAACCACACATATCTCAAGAGTAGAAAAGTAAAAAGCACATAGGACACTAACTATAAGACAAAACTATAACATGGTCTGTTTGACTCAGAGCTCTGTGGCTAGCCTCTCCTTGACATCCTAGGGGCAGTACCCCTTGGAAAGAAACAACACAGAACATGTTGCTACTTTTCCTGTAATGAAATATCAAGATGTAACATTTGTGATTTGAAAACAGACCCAATTGAGTTAAATTATTGTGAGTGTGTGTTTTTCAATGGTAGACTGGTTAAACGCGTTTAAGTGTCAAATTTCCTAAAGCTGCAAGTTACCATCATAGGAAAGCTAAAAATTAACTGAATTACTGCCTTCTTCTCATGCAATTTCCCAAAATTGTTTGTCTCTATCTGTTGAACAAAGTGCAGTAGAATATAGATGCAATTTTGTGGATTGCTTAGAACAGGTGTTCTCATCATGGGTTGTGTATTAGAAATAAAATACAGTGTTTAGAAAAACACAGACCCTACACCTCATCTTGAGAGATTCTGATACAGGAGCAAAATCTACTATCTACATGTTTGCTATTAGAAAGTGGGGCTTTAACAGTACAAAACCTGTGCCAATTATCTGAAAAAGAAAACACACACACATTTAAGAAGAAAACACATACACAATATGAGCCTCTGCATTCAGTTTTGCAAAATCCTCTTAGTGGGTCTTTGTGATTGCAGGCATCATCATCCTTCAGACATTCCCAAAGCCAGGAGGCTGAGATTAAGAACACTTGAGCAATTATCTACCGACCCAGAGACCTGCAGACAGCTAACTGGAAAAACTTAGGCTGCATAACTACTTACTTCCTCACCCATTGTTCTCACGGGCCAATTCATCTCTCTAATGTCTACTCTTGATAACATAACTTCACCTGAGCACATACAGTTACAAAACTTCTTAAATCACACAGCATAAATTTCACCCTTTTGAAGTACAATTCAGCGGGGTTTTTTTTTGTTTGTTTGTTTGTTTTTTTAGTATATTCACAAAGCTGTGCAAACATCGCCACTCTAATTCATCATACCAAAAAGAAACCCTATATCCATTAGCAGTCACTCCCCATTTTCCCTACCCCCAATTCTTGCCAACCCATAATGTGCACTTTGTCTCTGTGGATTTGCCTATTCTGGACATTTCATATAAATGGAATCACATAGTAAGTGACCTTTGTGTCTAGCTTCTTTAATTTAGCATAATATTGTCAAGGCTCATTCAGGATTTAGGGTGAGTCAGTACTTCATTCTTTTTTATGTCAGGTAGACAGAAAGATGTGGCAAGCGTAATTTAGTTTATTACCTCTGTGCCTCTGGAAATCAGTCATTTAAGAGATACTGTTTTCAGGCACAGAGGCTGAAAGCAATGGAGCCCAGGAACAAGGGACCAGCAGATGCCAGCCACTGACTTCCCAGCTGACAGAGGTGTTTCTGACCCATCGGCCTTTCTTGAGTGAAGGTAACCTCTTGTTTATGCTTTAATTTGGACACTTTCACTTCCTTAAAACTTTAAATTTGTAACTTAAGATTAATTCCCCTTTTTAAATGCCAAAAAAAAAAAGTGACACTGTTTTGTATTTTATTTTTATTCAATCTACCATGCATTAAATTGCCAAAGGCAATATATTTTAATAAATTAAAACTGTACTTTTTCATAGTTTAAAAAGAAGTTTAAAGGGCTTATATAAAAAACACCTTATCTCTCACCTAAAATTCCTGGACACTTAAAGTAATAATTATCTATTCTTTTGATGTTTATCTTATACTGTATTTCCATATTGCTAAATAACATGTTTTGCTTATTTATTTTTAGATATTATTTATGGAAGTTGTAGGAAGCCCTACCCCATGGACACACATATATCCTACTCTTCTTCCTACCCTCCACCAAAAACTGGATTAAATTAGTATTTAGCTTTTATGATTTTTGATGATGAAAATATTACTTTCAGGTGAGCTATATCATACATATTACTTTCAGGTGAGCTATATCATACACTATGAATATATATTTTTTCTTGTGCCTGCCTGTAAGCTAAATCTCTGTTTGATACATGCAAGCATGACTGATGGTCCCTTAATTTCATTTTTTTTCTTGGTGGCATCCTTCCTAGAGACCATAACTCTCTAAATATTCTTTTGTTTAACACTATTAGATACCTTAGATGGAGTCATAAACATTCTTGTCTCCTCCATTTTCCAGTATCTTTCTTTTTTTCTATGCTATAGAAATTTGTTTCTGGTCTCATCATTTGACTCTTCTTTTGAACTTTTCATTTCTGACATTATGTCTTTAATATCTGATGAGGATGATGGAGCCTACCTACTTCTTTTACTGTCAAAAAAGCTTCAGCCATTGCCCACATACACCAATACTCACTTTTTCCAATTATTGTGTTTTTATTGGGTGGCATGATAGATTTGGCTTTCCCTCAGGTTTCTGCTTTCTCAGTTACCTCATTCATATGCTTTGTTAGCTCCCCCAATTTTTGTGGCTATCACCTTCTCTTCCATTATTTATGTCTTCTATCCCCTATTTAGCATTTCTCTACATTGAATGGGATTTCAGAAAATAGCAACAGTAAGCATATATATTCAATCCATCACATTGAACTGGCATCTTCCAAATCATCTTGAGGGGCTTATAAATTAGGATGCTGATCTCTCACTTCTATCCCCACTATTACCGATTTACTAACACCATCCTTATGTTATTCCTGTTAGACTCTAGTGAATCTGAGTCTCCTGCCACCTGACCCAAGAACAAAACCTGATTAGAGCTGCATTATTCCAATGGGAGCATCCTACTAAGTTTATAAGTTCCTACAACACAGAAGCCTGACTTCTTTAGGCAGGCAAAAATTTCCAACGACTATTTAAAGTTGCTTTAGCAACTGATTCCCATATTCCTGACTCATATTAATCAACTCTTCCTATCTCCTCCCACTTCCCAGTCCTGCCCCCACCACACCCCCTGACTCCCATATACTCTGAGAACCTAACTAATATCTTCTCCTCTCCTCCCATGATGGAACATCTCAGAACCATTCAGTCACTGAGCCAGGTATCTGAGTCAGCCGTGACTCCTTTCTCACCTTTAATCAGGCACCACATCTCGCCAATTACCCCTCCTGAATACCTCCTTAACATGTTTGTTCTTCTGTTCAATAGCAATTTGTCCCTCCAGTCTTCCCCCTTTAGTCTATCACCCACACCATAAGACCAATCTTTCTAAAGCAGCAACTTGGTCATATTTCTTGATTAAAATCCTCTATCAGCTGCCCATTGCTGACAAGGAAAATAAAAAGTCTTGAACTGGTACACATGGACCTTAAAAATCTGGCCCCTGAGGTGACCTCATCTCTTATTCTTCCCCAACAAAGAGCCTGAGGTCAGTCTATCAAGCTGTTGTGGTCTCCCAAGCATGCCACACATTTTTCTTCTATGCGTCTCAATTCGTGCGTACTGTTTCATCTCTATGGAAAACGATTCCTGTTTATCTGAGCTTCTCTTATGAAATCCTACTGTGTTCTACAGCGCTCAGTTCAAATCTTTCTTTCTCTGTGCTCTTCTCGCGTTTATGTCCTCTCTAATTGTATGACTTGTTTACATGTTTTCCTTTTGAGTCCCAGACAGGAGCTATACCTGTTGTCTTTGTTATAGCTAGTAGCTGGAACAGAGTCGGACACTAGGTGTGCAAGAAATCTATAGAGTGAATTTTTCCTTAGAATCTGTTGTTCTCTATTTCTCTAGACATCCCCTGATGTTAATCTGCCCGATTCCATCTGTTCTGGGAACCTCAGCCTGAACCCCTGGAATATCTGAAAACAATAAAGATGACGATATAACAGGATGGTAACCATGATGTTTAGACTGGATTTGAATATAACAATTTTCTAATGTTAAAGTTTAACTTTACGTAATGCAAATTGTATCAGAAGTTAGGGTACCAGAGCTGCAAAACTGTAAGTAGAGATATTTTAAATATATCTTTCACTGATCAGGAATAGATGTATACAATTAATCAAATCCCTAACAAAATGTAGCAAGTTATATAAGTTCCGTGACAGTCAGTGGAGTACTGATATAAATAGGATGAGGATTTTAAGTAACACATAGATATGGGCAAAAAGAACAAAACCTATCACTGCCCCACCCTTTCCTAGTCTCAATTCTGGTACTATCTTAATTAGAAGTCGGCTACACTCTATCATTTCTCCAGCCTGGCACAGATGTGCATTACTTGGGGAGTTTCTTCATCCTGCCATTCTCATCACCATCATCATCATCATCATCACACACACACAAAAAAGTCATGCACTCAATTAGCAAGTGCTTTAAATAATGCAGATCATATGAAAGTATAAATAGCCCAATTCACTGATCCCATTACGAAGCAATAGCTACTATTAAAAACTTCTTTTGAATTCTTCTAGATATTTACACTACCACCCTCACCCCCCACGTCAACATCCACTCACTGCATTTCACATGCTCACAGAATTTCCTGAAAACACAAATGCAAATATACTTTGCATACTGGTATGGAATGGCTCTTTTCACCTAAGAATGATCTTGATTATCTTTCCATATCAGTACCTAGAGATCTACCTATTCTCCATTTTTTCAATGATAAAATACCATTACATTCACTCAAAAAAGTATCTTCTGGGGACCCAGATACTCAGGAATAACCCTACACTCTAGACTCTGCCTCAATGCCCATCTGGCACTGCTGTTTAAAATCCATCTGGAGCTATATTGCCCAGAGAAAAAAATAAAACAAAAAAAGCTCATATCATACCAGGCCACCTTTATAATTGCCGAGTCTCATGTCCTGCCACTCCCTGCCTTTGACCTTTGCTCTAGAAACACTGAATGACTCATTTCTCCCTGTACACCCTGGAGCTTGATATGCTATGTCTGCTCAGTTGAAAATCCTGATATGATCTTGATAAACAAACAGCTTGGTTTGGGGGATACTGGCTTACAGAACACGTGTGAGGAGCGCCAGTGTGGCTCATGTGTTCAGTTGGTCATTCAGTCAACAGATATTATAAGGCACTGTACCAAGCACAAGAAACCCAAAGACGTAAAGATACCAAGTCCCAACTTTCAAATGAGATTAATTCTAGGAACCAGACAGATATGAAACATCAAGAAATATTAACAATAGTTAAAAGTTTTGGGGCTTATCGTGTGAACCTGTCCATTTTTTTACATGTATGATCTCATTTATCCTCACTTTAACTCTAAAGAATAAATCCTATTATTATTATCCCAATTTTACAGAGGTAAAGAAAGTAAAGTCCAGAAACTCAAGCAAAGTGAGGTCAAGCGATAACTACAGTATATTAAAATATACTGCAGCTGGTAAATGCAATATATTGAGACTATTTTTTTTAATTTCTGACTTTTCTCCAGTCTCCACTGTTTGCCTTTGTGAGGACTGCACTCTGAAGCCTCTGAAACTCAAGTCACAGGAATTTAGAGCTCAACCACTGCCTCAGGCCATTCAGCTCTGAGGATTTTATCTTGCTTGACTCTGGGGCACAGAGAGCTTTTCAAACCTGAAGCTGTCAGTCCCATGACAAGAAAATCTCTAAACCCACCAGAATGGGTTTAGGGACTTTGGTAAATTAATTACATGGCTAAAATTATTAGCTAAAACAGCTCTTTGTATAATTTCCCCTAAATTATATATTTCTTTGGGGTCTGAATTTGCCTTCTCTATAAATGAGTGAAAATATTTGTAACTCCTGAATTCAGAGCATACAATGTGTGAAATGTACAGAAGTAAGTGCCATAAGTAAAGACATTAAGACATCCCATTCCCAGGAGAATATAGAAGGAACTAGGTAACATTTCACAGAAAAAATATCAAAGGTCCTAAGAATTTTTTGGCCACAAGGCTAATTTGGCACAAGGTTCATGTGACTCCTTAGAAGAGGCAGTATCGAGTCTATTTTCTTTTAAAATACAATTTATTCTATTTTCATGGTGTAGAACAGGAAACTGATTTCTATTTCCTCTATGAAAAAGGGTCATCATCACTATAAAGGAAAATCTGTTCGAGAAACTAAATTCATTATTTAAATAGTCATGTTCTCTATGAAACATGCTTATTTTTCAAATATTAAAGGCACATTTCATTAAAAAAAATTTTTCAACCCAAGAAATGAATAAAGACAGTTTCTTACAACTGATGAGTATATTCCTAAAGTGAAGAGAAAAAATTTATCCCAACACCACAATTCATGAGCTGTTAATAGGTCATTGGATTTCATGATTTAGCAATTTTATCTTAGAAAATAGCAGGTGATTGAAACTGTAGTTTATAGGGTTGTCAAAATATCAGGATTCTTAAAAGAAAAAGCTAATGTAAAAATATAAAATCTTTATAGAATTTAGAAGTTTTGAATTCTTCAAATTATAGAAACAGATAAATTACAACATGAATGTTATAAAGAAACTTGAAATTGTGCTCCACTTTCCTTTGTCCAGCAGCCTGGAAGTCATCTTAATCACGTCTCACATTTAATTTCCAGTCCTCTGTAGCCCCGATTTCCAGACTTATAGACAACAGCCTAATTCAAGTTCCACTTGGATGATTTATAGTCATTCCATAATTATCAGATCTAAACGTGAACAATTTATTTATATCCTACCAAAATCTATAGCTGTATCATCTTTCCCTCTTCAGAAAATGGCACCTACCATTATCTGAGACCCTAAACCTTGGACTCAAACTCCGCTTTCCCTGGCATCTCATCAACAAGACCTGTCAGCATTATGTTCAAAAAACTTCTCTAATCCAATCACACCTCATCATTACTCATTTATTCATGCCACCACCATCTCCAGCTAGACATATGCAACAATCTTACTTTCTCTATGTCTCCTCCTGAGAAGTCCTACATTCAAATTTCCACAATGCAATCAGAGAGAACATTTAAACTCACATCAGAGCATTGCAATGCCCTTTTCAATTCTTTCCTTTGTCTCCCCGTCACAGAGAGAATGAAAACCAAAACCCCTTAGCATACTTCCTTCTCTTTTCTCATCTCTTACCACTCCTGCCCTTCCTCCTTCCTTTCCAGTTTTGGTGACTTTTTTTTGGTTCCTCAAAAGAACTGCACTCTGGCACTTAATTCAGGTCTTAAATATCACCCTTTTAGGAAGGGTTGACCACTCCAACTAAAATAAAAGACCCTCTCTCTTTTCTTCCCTTCTTCATCTTTTCATTCTGTATTTTATTCTGTTGTTTTAAATTTATTTGACTCTATACCACTACATCATAGACAGGTTTATTCTCTACCTCCTTCCACACACTGTGAGCTTCTGAAAGCAGGGACTCTGTCTACTTTTGCTCAATGCTACATCCCCAGATCCAGCAAAACATCCGGCAAATAATAACATAGTTAAGAAATATTGTAAAATGACTGCATGTTTTTCATGCTCCACGGATCGAAAAGTTATATCACCTTGCTCTATGAAGCAGGTGTTTCTTCTAATGACCAGGTTTTGTCAATTGTTCTTCAACTTTTGTAAGTTAAAGATTTGAGTCATCTTTGAGATGCCTCTTCTTCTTGACCTTACACCCATCATACTCTAAGCTCATCCTCTCATCTGCTGGTATACCTCCAATTTATCCTATCCTCTTTCCTCCCCAGTGCTGCTACCAAATTTAGTAATATCATTTCAGAGTTCTGTAATGCAAGAACATTTTACCTGGATTCCTTTATTCCTAAGGAAGTAGAGTAACAAGAAAGATGTAAATTTGGCAATCAGCTACATAAGGGCAGGTGAGTCTAGGAAAAAGGATGAGCTCCCAAGATAGAATGTACAGAATTGAGAAGAAAGAGCCTTGAGAGATACCCACAGTTGAGGGTAAAGAGGAAAAATATAAATGAGCTATATAAAGAGCAGAATTAACGAGGTAGTGTCCTTTACGGTTGCAGGGCTAACTCAACTACCATATGGATTGATCAGTCACCTCTCCTTCTAAAAGTCTTCCAGGGCTTCCCATTTTTAATACATATTGAAGTGTAAATTCCTTAGATTTAAGGTCTGAAACGACATTTCCTATTTTCCTGAATACCTGCTGTGCTAAAAGCAAGTCAAACTCCTTCCCTTTCTCAAAAACCAGTTCATGCTTCCAGATTCTGCTTATACTGTACCTTTAGTCTGGGAAAGCCACTCTCCTCTAAGACTCACCTGTAAGAGTTCCACCTATTCAAGACACAAGCCGAATACCTCCTTGAAGAATCCCCTGATTCCCCCAGCCCGGACCAATTCCTAGTCACTTCCCAGCCATCATTTCTGAACCAACGGCTAGCATTGCATTAAAAGTTCTGGCGCTTGCCTGGCCCCACTGTCCTCATACAGTCTAAGACCTTAAAGACTATAACTCATTTGTGACTCTAAAATTGAAATGTGGGCTTGAAGAGCTTAATTTTTCTCAACCTCATTTTCCTTATTTTAAAAATTAGAGTCATAATACTGGTAATAACCACATGCTGCTGTGAGGATAACATTATTTCATTTATTTAGAACAATACCTTATCCATAGTATGTACCCCATACCAGTTAATTATTATTACCATTATTATTATTTTTTTACCTCCCTGTTGCAATATCTAAGATTCAGTTAGTGCGCATTACTACTTTTTAAAAGGAATGAAAATCCCTGGAAAAAAAAATTGGTAGGAAAAAAGGGTGGTCATGCACATGCCAGGTGACACAGAAATCATGAAAAGGCTGAGGAATAATACAATGTCCCTGAAAAGAGCAAGTATACGGAATTTCAGAGAATGAGAACAGTGAGCAATTAAACAGAGAAAAACTAGGAGTGAGGCGGGTTAGATAGGGAAAGAGGGAGGGGGAAGTGACCCTAAAACCCATAAATGAAAAGTTCCTTCGGGAGCACACACCTAGCCCTCACACAAAAGAACCATGGAAAAGTGCAGTTTATCAATCAATTATTAGTATAATCAGAGGGGGAAGGACCCCTCCAAGTCCTTATAAGGCAGGAATCCCAAACCTCAGCGGGCCTCTCCTCCTTTGGGGAATGCTGGCGCTCATTTTCCTTCGAGCATGTTCTTTTGCTGCACATTAATCTTGAGCTGTACACACTGGGTGATCCTGGAGCTCTTTCCTGTGGCTGAGTCAAGAACTGTCACTGCGCTAGGCCTTGGTTGACATCTTGGTTTCTCCGAAAACTTCCAGAGCTGTCCGGCATCAGGTGTAGTGGCAATGTTTAAAATATACTCTATCAACCAGTTTACCATGTATATAGAAAGGAGTAACATTGGAAATCTTAAATAAGTCCAATAAGGAATCCATATTTTTGTTTGTTTTCAGAAGAAACAAAGGAGCATTTGCAAAGAATGAGCTTTGTGATAGAAGCAGAGCTATGTGGCACTGAGACTGCGGATGGTTAAGTAAAAGGGGGAGGGGGAACAAGGGACAACAAGGAAACAAACCTGTATCTCCACTGGAAGGAGAAACTTGTGCAGTTATCCATGTCTGCTTTTCCAGTCCTCCTCCTGACCACTGACACATATTTTTTAGAAATGAAATAATTGGAGAGGACAATAAAAGCACTTGCAAGCTTCTGGCACAACACCTGCAGGCTCATTAACACCAGCTGATCTATCCAGCCCAGAACTATGGAGCATGAAAAACGAATTCCAAAAATAAGGCGTACATGGTCCCCCAAAGGCACAAACTCAAAGGAAAAAACTCTTTGCAAATTTTACTTCAGGCTGTTTGGCAAACCTAAGCAGACACAGAGCTACCCACCACCACTTAATGAACACAAACTAATCGTGCTGCATTTTGTTCTGGGCAGTCAGCATTCTAAAATTAAGTGTTGGCTCTTACTCGCTACACAGGACAGAGCTGGAAGAAATGTCCGATGCTATCAGAACAGATTGTCATGCTTGAACCAAGTATGAAGATTTGTAACATTTGGGTTATGTAACAGTTGGCATCATCCCTGACATGGACTGAAAGGGATAAAGGCTGGATGTCTCTAGAAGTCAGAGGACTTGTTTTAGCAACCCAATCACAAAGTTTGGCTGTTTCTTTCTGGAACGCTCATTTTTGCTATCCCTTTATGAATACTCTGGAGCTTGTCTCTAAAGACAGGCTAATAAAATTCATCACAAGTCTTAAGGGATATTCGGCATAAAGAATAGTGATGCATTGGTTTTTACACCACTGCGTTAACATCAGTAGCAGAGGTGGGTATGGGAGGGCTAGGGATTTATTCGGATTACCTGAAATCTCCCAGTGACTTCTGTTGATTCTTCTATGCCCTGGATTGAGCAGGAAACAGGCTTGCATGTTTTGGTGGGGGAAGAAAGAGCTGTGATTGTGATAGGTTCCCTGGATAAGAGTACTCTGCCTACATGATCATGAGGCTCTTGGAACTTCAGCTGTGCCCTTTCTCAGCAGATGTTTTAGATCAGGTTTTTTAAAGTGTTATTGGGACATAGCCACACCCATTTGTTTACCCATTGCCCTCGTCTGCCTGATGCAGGTGCAGAGTTGAGTAGTTACAACCGAGATGAGGGTTTGCACAGCTGAAGATATTTACTATCAGGCCTTTTAAGAAAAAGTGTGCTAACACTGCTTTAATGCTGGGCTAGTCAGGGACTGTTAACGTTTTAATATTTTCTCTTCCTTCAATGTTTTAATATTTTCAGAATCATGGTGACTCATTAAGGATCATCCCAGATTTTCCTCATTTGAGGCTCTGCCAAAAGCCTAGCCATAATCATAATTTCACCAGCTTATGATTATAATCAGGGTGGGAACTCTTTCTACCAAAGGTCCCACTCCCTCTTAGAGAGCACTCTGGGGAGATCTCTGAAAGTACAAGAAACAGAGGAAAGGCCAGACAAAAAAATGAACGCAACCACACAAGTCTCAGTGGAGATTATAAAAATATTTGGATGGTGATTTACATGGTGACATTTATGTTTC
The DNA here is from genome assembly GCF_023851605.1 of Tamandua tetradactyla. Lineage (NCBI taxonomy): Eukaryota > Metazoa > Chordata > Mammalia > Pilosa > Myrmecophagidae > Tamandua > Tamandua tetradactyla. Next base: position 45,095,431 of record NC_135339.1, read on the forward strand.
TCTAATTCCTCCACCTGGTTCTTTGTAGAAGGATTTGCGAACACTCAAACATACCGATGTAGATGTCTCAGTTGGGGGTGGGAGATCTGGTCAAGTACCTCTAAGAAATGGGTATCACACTGGGGGTGCAAGAGTAGCTCAGTGATAAAATTCTCATCTGCCATGCAGGAGACACTGTTTGGTTCCCGGCCTATGCACTTCACCCCTATTCCCCCCCAAAATAATTCAACAAATGGTGCTGCAATAACAGGATAGTCTCATAGAAAAGGACTGCAATGTGACCCCCTCCATACAGTTTACAAAGTAAATAAGTCACACAGGCTAATTTTCTTAAGGGTGTAAATAAGAATGAAAAGGAAATATCGTGTCAGACCCCCACAGAAGGTCTTAGGAAGTATTAAATAAGTAAGAAAATTCATTTTATTGGGCCCTAAAATTATAATTGAAAAATAGGTGAGGGACTCAGGAAAAACCATATTCATAATGGTAACACTTTTCTCAAACCATTATTTTAATGCATGTTCCCTAGATAATATGGCCACAAAAGATAACATGGAACCCAAATAGCAGCAAATGAAATACAACGCGAAATTCTCCCCTTGCTACTTTCCTCTCACCCTTTGTCACTATCCTTTTAGAAAGATCCCACTAAAATGACCCTAAAATGATATTTCTTTTTATTTTTTTTTTTTTTGAACTCTTTTTTTTTTCCTTTTTAGTGAAGTTAAATAAACTCTGTAAAATACATGGGGGAGGGGTGTGTGTGGAATGGTTGTTGGATGCCATCCGTACCTTCCCTAGCAGAGGTGATCTTTTGTGTGGATGGGTTCTAGGAGGATGGATGGATCCAGTCCCAGAAGAAACAGAAAAGAAGTAATGATGCCCTGGTGTAACTAATAAATGGTTCAGTGCTTTATCTGTATTCTGTTTTAGTCAATCAGGAATTTTTGGTCTGTTTACTGACAAGTTGCTGCAGACTGGACCAGCATTCTCTGAAAACACCTTAAGGGGTAAAAGCAGTGGTAATTTACTGAGTGCTTATTATGGGTCAAACACTATACTAAATATTATATACACATGCTCTCTTTCAACCCTTATAATCCTATGACCTAGATACTGTTATTGTTATCCCCATTTTACAAATGAGAAAATTGAGAAAGAGGTTAAAGTACATCCTCAAAGAAATTAAAGGAGCTGAGATTCCTCTGCAAGGAGTCTGACTCCAGAGGCCTTTCTTTATCAGTAATCTCCAGTGAGGGATTGAGAGGGGAATGGGTAGGCTAAGAAAACAGAGAAGAAGACCAGGGAAGACTGAGGAATAGTTTTTCCAAGCTGCTGCTATTCCAACCTCTCTATGTGCTCCCATAACAGCTTACATATTGCCCAAATATAGAAGTTGTCAGTTTTCCTGTCTCCCCCAGACAGATTCTAATGCTGTGTCTTATTTACGTTGGTCCTGAGAGCCCACCAGCACCTGGAATTCCAAGATAAACAAAAGCTGAGGGGGTTTGTCCCCACAAAATAATGGTAAAGGGAGTTCTTCACACTGAAAGGAAGGAAAACAGGATAATGGATTGAAGCAGCATGAAGAAATAAAGACCTCTGGTAAAAGTAGCCATATGGGAAATTAATTATAAGTGATCGTACAATTGTATTTTTTGGTATGTTACTCCACTTGCAAATTCTTAGAGGTTCTGAAATGCAGATACATGAAAAGTAATTACAAGCCTATAGATTTAGACATACAATGTACAAAGATACAATTTGTAAAAAGTAAAACAAAAAGATGGGAGGGGTGAAAAAGTACAGGAATAGTATCTGTGTATGTGGTATGTGTATGCTATTGAAGGTAAATCGGTATCTAATCAAACATGATTATTATAGACTTAGAATGTTAAATTTAAGTCCCATGGTAACCACAAAGAAAATATCTCAAAATGGTAAAATACAAAAATCAAATAAATATGAAAGTAGACAGTAACAGAAGAATTGAGGGACAAAAAAGATATGACTCAAAGACTAAACAGCAAAATGGTAGAAGTCCTGCATTAGTAATAGTTACTTTAAATATAAATGGATCAAACTCTCTAGTCAAAAGGTAAAATGAATAAAAATGCATGACCCAACTACATACTACATACATAAGAGCCAAAAGAGCTGGGGTAACTATACTGATACCAGATAAAATAGACTTAAAGTAAAAAATTTACAAAGGACACAAAAGGTCACTATATATTGATAAAGGGCCAATTCAAAAAGAGGTCATTACAATTATAAATATATGCACACCTAGTGGCTGAGTCCCCAGATAAGGAAGCAAATATCAACAGATTTGAAGGGAGAACTAGCAGATTCTACACTAATAATAGGAAACTTCAAAATGTCACTTTCAATAATGGATATAAAATCTAGACAGAAGATCAGTAAGGAAATAGAAGATGAACAATACAATAAGTCAATTAAAACCAACAGACACCTCTAGGACGTTTTGCCCAACAGCAGCAGAATACACATTATTTTCTACTGCACAGGGGTCATTCTCCAGGATAAACCATATGCTAAGTCACAAAACAAGACTCAATACATTCAGAGAAGAAACATACAATGTATCTTCTCCAACCTCAATGGTATGAAGCGAAAAATCAATAACAGAGGGAGAAATGGAAAATTCACAAATATGTGGAAATTAAATAGCAAACTCCTAATCAGTGAGTCAACGAAAGCACAGGGAAGTGAAGAAATACCTTGAGGAGAATGAAAAGGAAGATATAACAAACCAAAATTTATGGGACACAACAAAGGCAGCACTGAGCAGGAATATTCAGCTCTAAATGCTTACATTGAAAAAAAAGAAGAATTATCACAAATCAGAGACCTAACTCACAGCTAGGGACCCTAGAAAAAGAAAAGCAAACTAAACACAGAGGGAGCAAAAGGAAGGAAATAATAAAGATTACATTGGAGATAAATGGAACAGAGAATAAGAATTTTTAAAAAATAGAATCAACTAAACCAAAAACTGGTTCTTTGAAAAGATTAATAAAATTGACAGTTTTACTCAGACTGACAAATGAAAAAGAGAGAGGATACAAATACCATAAAATCAAAACCAAAGGGCATGGCATTTCTACTGACCCTGCAAAGAAAAATTTAAAAAAGGGATTATAAGAGGGTACTATCAATTCTACTCCAACAAGTTTGAGAACTTAGATAAAATGAACAAATTCCTAGAAACACACAAATTAAGCACACTGACTCAAGAAATAAGAGAAAATCGCAAAAGACAAATAACAAGTAAAGAGAATGAACCAGTAATCTAAAATTTCCCAATAAAGAAAAATCCAGGTTCAGATGGCTTCATTGGTGAATTTTACAAAACATTCCAGAAAAAATTAACACCAATCTTGCTCAAACTCTTCCAAAAAAATTGAAGAGGAAAGAACACTTCCTAACTCATTCTATGAGGTCAGCATCACCCTAACACTATAAGAAAGGCAGATTACAGACCAATATCCTTTATGAATATAGATACAAAAATTCTCAATAAAATACTGGCATAGCAAATCCAACAGCACATGAGAAGAATTATACATTATGACCAAGTGATATTTATGCTGGTTATTCAAAGGTGGTTCAACATAAGAAAGTCAAATAATGTAGTACACCACATTAGTAGAACAAAGGAAGAAAAATTTATATGATCAACTCAATGGATGCAGAAAAGGCATTTGAAAAATTCCAACACCCATTCTGATACCAACACTTTAAAAACTAGAAGTAGAAGGAGACTTCCTGTGGAGACCCAGGGCCTGGGCGCCCCCTCCATATTGAGAATAAGTTACTTGACGTAACTGCCTACAATGACCAGGACAGAAGTTAAAGGTCATTAGTCCATGGGAGGGAGGGAAGAATGTACAGATGGTATCATAAACAAAGCATCAAAACTCCCCTCCCTTGATCACTGTTGATAAAAAAACCTCCAGACCCCTGTGTCATGAGATCCTGTTGAAATTCTGTTCTCACACCTCATGGAATGTCTTTTTCCTAAACCTATAAGCTGTTCCTTGTACTCTCCGCCCTTTTGCTGAGTACTGACTTCCATTTTCTGGGTGGCCGCCACCAGGAAAGATCTTCTCCTGATTGTAAGTCCCAATAAACCAATACCTAACGCTGTGCCTAGCCTGTTCTCTGGTCTTGGGGTTGTGCTGGGTTGGAATGCTTCCTCAATATGCTAAAGGACATTATATGAAAATCCTACAGCAAACATAACACTCAATGGTGAAAATCTGAAAACTTTTCCTCTAAAATCAGAAACAAGAAAAGGATGCCCTCTGTCACCACTGTTATCCAACATTGTACCGGAAGTTCTAGCCAGTGGAATTAGGCAATTAAAAAAAATGCATCCAAATTGAAAAGGAAGAAGTTAAACTTTCCCTATTTGTAGATCACATGATCCTATATACAGAAAATCCTGAAAAATCCACAATAAAGCTATTATAGTTAATAAACAAATTCAATAGATGGTCATTCAGATTTTAAAACTTCTACTTCTGGGTGATACTAAAGCAAGAAATGTTTATTTGGTATAAAATTTACATTTTGACTAGTGCATTTCCTACTTTAACTTATGTGGACAATTTAATTGAGCACCATAAGTACATGGAACCTTGAATAGGACATGAGATTTGTTGGCTTGTCCAGGTTAGTATGATGCCCCAATAAATCCCAGAGTGATCTGAACAGTGAATAAAGAGGTATTTGTAGGGTCCCCTTGGGAGAATGGGGAGAAAGGGGAAAAAATCAACTTCCCATTAAGAGAATTCCTGATATTCTCACAAGCAGTGGGGACAAACAAATCAATAGGCTGACCCTCAATCTTGGGGTTTGCCCCACTGAAACTTATCCCAGCAAAGGATAGGCTAAGCCTACTTAAAGTTAGGCGTAAGAGTCACCCCTAGAGAGCCTCTCTTATTGCTCAGATGTGGCCTCCCCCTCTCTCAGCAGACATGGCAAATGAACTCACTGCCCTCCCCGCTACTATGCTGGACATGACTCCGAGGGGTGTAAACCTTCCTGGCAACATGGGACAGAAATACTAGAATGAGCTGGGACTCGGCATCAAGAGATTGAGAAAATCTTCTTAACCAAAAGGTGGAAGAGAGAAATGAGACAAAATCAAGTGTCAGCGGCTGAGAGATTTCAAACAGAGTCAAGAGGTTATCCTGGAGGTTATTCTTACACATTATATAGGTATCCCCTTTTAAGTCTATGGTATATTAGAGTGGCTAGAGGGAAGTACCTGAAACTGTAGAGCTGTGTTCCAGTAGCCATGTTTCTTGAAGATCGTTGTATAATGAAAAAGGTTTTGCAATGTGACTGTGTGATTGTGAAAACCTTGTGTCTGATGCTCCTTTTAGCTATAGTATGGACAGATGATTAAAAAATAAGGATAAGAAATAAATAATAGGTAGAACAAAGGTTAAAATAAATTGAGTAGGTTGAAATATTAGAGGTCAATGAGAAGGAGGGGTAAGGGGTATGGCGTGTGTGATTTTTTTCTTTTTCTTTCTTTTGCTGGAGAGATGCAAATGTTCAAAAAAACGATTATGGTGATGAATATACTCAACTATATGATGCTATTGTGAGCCATTGATTGTAACCTTGTCAAAATGTTTGTGTGTCAAGAATGTATGTTTGTTTGTTGCTCATAATAAAAAATATTTTTAAAAAATACCAAATTCAGCAAAGTAGTGGGGAAAAAGATCAACATAGAAAAATCAGTAGCGTTTCTATACATTAGTAATGAACAATCTGAAGAAGAAATCAAGGGGGAACAAAAAACATTCACTACAGGAACTGTGATGGTTTGAAGCTGTACGTACCCTGGAAATGTCTTTAAAGTCAATCCGTTCCTGCTTGTGTGGGCCCATTGCAAGTAGGAATTTTGGTGAGTAGGATATTAAATTAAGATGTGACCCACCTCATTTGGGGTGGGTCTTAAACCTCTTACTGGAATCCTTGATAAGAGGATGAAATTCAGACAAAGAAAGAGAAAGCCATGGAAGCAAGAAGCTGAAATTAACAAACTCTGGAAGAGAAGGGAGAAACCAGGACATATCGCCATGTGAGAGAGGAGTCCAGGATTGCTGGCAGCCAGTCTTCTAGGAGGAAGCATTGCCTTGATGAAGCCTTGATTTGAACACTTTCAAGCCTTCAAAGCTGCAAGCTTCTAAGCCAATAAATTCCCATTACTAAAAGCCAACTCATTTATGGTATCTGCTTTTGACAGCCTACTAAACTAGAACAGCAACTAAAATAATCAAATATCTAGGAATAAATTTAACCGGAATGTAGAGGACTTAAACATGGAAAACTGCACAATATTGCTGAAAGAAATCAGAGACCTAAATAAATGGACATTCTGTGTTCATGGATTAGAAGACTAATGATTAAGATGTCAATTCTTCCCAGAGCTAATTACAAATTCAATGCAATCCCAACCAAAATTCTAACAGCTTTCTTTGCAGAAACAGGGAAGCCAATCATCGAATATATATGGAATGTAAAGAGCCCCAGTAGCCAAAATCTTCTTGGAAAGGAAGAATGAAGTCAGAGGACTAATGCAACCCCATTTAAAACTTATTACAAAGATCAATAATCAAAAAAGCACAGTACTGGTACAAGAACAGGCATATACCAGTGAAACCGAATTCAGAGTTCAGAAGTAAACCCTCACATCTATGGTCAACGTACTTTAGATTAGGCTACAAAGTCTCCTCAATGGGGAAAGAAAAGTCTCTTCAATAAATGGTGCTATGAACACTGGATGTCCATTGCAAAAGAATGAAGATTACCTCACATTATATACAAAAATCAACTCAAAATGGACAAAAAACTAAATATAAAGAACAAGAATTATTAAACTTCTAGAAGAAAACTTGGGAAAGCAGCTTTAGGACCTTGTGTTAGGCAACGGTTTCTTATTCTTTTTTACAAAAGCATGAGCAAGAAAAAATAAATAAATAGGACTTCATGAAAATTAAAAACTTTGTGCATCAAAGGGCTTCATCATGAAAGTAAAACATGAGAGAAAATATTTTGAAATCACCTATCAATGAGTTTAATATCTAGAATATATAAAGAAACCCTACAACTCAAACACAAAAGACAAATCATTTTTAAAAGGTACAAACAACCTGAACGTTTCTCCAAAGAAGATGTACTAATGGCCAAAATGTACATTTAAAAAAAAAAGGTCAAATAATTTGCCATTAGGGAAAGGCAAATCAAAACCAGAATGCGATGCCATTTCATACTACCAGCACGGCTACTATTTAAAAACATAAGATGAAAAATATTGGTGAGGATGTAGAGAAATAGAAACTCTCATTCATTGTAGTTTGGGATGGAATTTTGCAGATGCTGTGGAAAATAGTCTGATGTTTCTTCAGAAATTTAAGTATACGATTACCAAATGAGCCAACAATTTCCATTGTGGGTATAGGGCCCAAAGAATTGAAAGCAGGAACTCAAAGAGATATTTGCACACAGATGCTCATGGTGACATTATTCGTAATTGCCAAAAGATGGAAGCAACCCAAGTGTCCATCAAAAGATAAACAGATAAACAAAACATGGTATTTACATAGACAATGGAATAATATTTACCTATAAGAAGGAATAAATTTCTGATACGTGACAACACGGACGAACCTTGAAGACATCATGTTGAGTAAAATAAGTTAGCCACAAAAGGACAAATATTGTATGAGCTCACTGATCTGAAATATTTAGAATATACAAATTCATAGGGTCAAAAACTAGAATAAAGGTTACTAGGGCCTGGGGTTAAGGTAGCAAATGGAAGTTAATTCTGTCAAAAACTAGAATAAAGGTTACCAGAGGCTGAGGTTAAGGTAACAAGTGGGAGTTAATTCTCAATTGGTACAAAGTTTCTGTTTGGGGTTATGAAAAAGTCTTGGTAATAGATGGAGGCGATGGTAGTACAATATTGTGAATATAATGAACACCAATGAATTGTATATTTGAATATGGTTAAAAGGGGAAATTTTAGGTTGTATATACGTGACCATAGTAATTTTTTTAAATCCATACAACTGTACAATTGTTACAAATGTACCACACTAATGCAAAGTGTTAATAATAGAGAAAATTACATGTAGGAGGGGAGGTATATGGGAACTCTGTATTTTCTGTACGACTTTTCTCTAAACCTATGACTTAGCTAATAAAAAAATAATTTTTTTAAACGAAGGGGGCAATATTAAAAAGGTAATTCTAAAGTTGTCTTTTGCCACTTAGTTGGGTAATAATGTTTTTAATCCATTAGTTAAATCTGTGCCTGAGATAATTCATTACAGATTTAGAAAAAATAATATTCTTTGGGAGTTCTTGTGAAAAGACAGGAAATAGATTTATAGGTCTCACTAATAGTTTCCACAGCACATTTTCCTTTTTTTCCCTATTTAGCACCTTAGATTTTTATCTCATGGCCACTATTTTCTGTTCCGTTCCAGAGGAAGAGAATCAGTGACAACATCATACTTGTTATACATAATCATTTACTCAAGATCTAAACAGTTTAAAAGATTCGCGTTGTGCGCTAATATAAAGAATGTACATTATTCTGTCATTAAACATGATCATTAGCTTTCACTGTGAACCCTCATATCCTCAGCAAGATAATGGTTCTAATATCTCTACTAGCAGAATAGAATTTATTATTGATAAAGGATGTATCAGAGAAAGGAAATACAATCATCATTTTATAGGAGAGTTTGATAGTCTACAGTCAAGGATAAAATAATAACAGTTCACACTGAATATGTGTACCTGAGATAACAAATCTCTATGCTTAAACCATAATCTAGTGGTGATATAGGTTATTTTAATTTCTTTTATCTTTTAAAAATATATATATATATACCTTTGAGTATTTACTTTGCTTTTCATGGATGCTTAAAGGTCTACCATTAGGTCAAGAGTGGTAGATTTAAACACCATTTAATAGGTTACTAGAGAAAAAGCCGTCATCTATAAATTACTTAAAGGTGGCAAAAGTTTTTATCAAAAATGCTCATTTCATTTTTCAGTTGTTCAGATTTCAGATTCTCCTGAAAACAATCTGTTACATTACGATGGCTACTGATTTGTTGGTTGTAAAGAGATTTGGTATGCCCAAATGATTAGTAGCTGGAAGTTAATTTAATTTTATATTTTTAACTTCAAGGTATTTCCTTAAACTATTTAATCTTGCTAATTAAAGGTGTGAGAATATATAGTATGTGTATAGGTATGCATATTTTTCAAAAAGGAAAGAAAAGAAAAATGATGACATTTTTGAAGAAAAGGAGGAGGTGGAGGAAGAGGGGAAGCAGGTAGAAGTCGCTAAATGATCAGAAGTTCAACTCTTCAAATATCCTTGCAGAGGTGCATTCGTGCAGAATCAATTCTATGTTACCCAGGAGAACTAGATCATCAAAGCATGCACTTCAATGTTTCAGCTACATATGGGACAGGATCGTATAACTGCCAGTCTTTATTTCTGACTTTTTAAAAAGATTTCTCCTTAGTAGCTCAAGCAAAATACACATGCAAAAATGAAAATACTCAATAAGTAAAATTATCTCCATAGAATATTAAAATGCATTTTTAACTTTTAGAATTTCTGTTATCTCCTGAAATTATGAACATATGGCTAAGACTGTCTCATTTATTTTTGATGCTTTTAATATTTATGTACAGTCGACTGAAAATAATAATCCATTTTCCTTTTTTATGAGGCTTACTCTCCTGCCTTTTTAAGGACCTATCAGAAAACAATGTAGCTAAACATAAGTCACATATGCATCATCCTGAGTTCTGCTTTTTATTACCCCCCATAAATGTGGAGCTGCAGTATTTCTGGTATTTTATTTGAGAAAAATATAATGGCAAGGGAGTGAATGAATTTTATGGAACAACTATAAAAGACCAAAAGACAAAAATGCATTAACAAATCAGAAATAGTTATTATATTTTCTAGGACATTAAAAAGCCAATTGAAACCTTTTATTGGACTTCATAGGAATCAGAAAATGTTTTCTAATATCAAGCATGTGATGCTATGTATCGCCTACTTTCAGCATCCTTTATCCTTATTATTATTGTTGTTTAGCTTTGTTTAAACAAATTGAATATTTAGTTAAAAATTAATCTTTACATTTCTTGATCCCTTAAAGTGCTTGGGGATACCCAAATTATTCTTGATACTGAAAATACAATTAATGTGATTGCTTACAAATTTGTTTTTTTTAAATTGTCAAAGGAACTACTACCCCATAAGCAGTACAAAGTAGATATACATAGAATCCTATATACTGTATATGCATAATATACTGAAGAAAAGAATCACATATCAATGCTTCTAGAAATTTCCAAAAGGAAAAGTACTTTTAGTGTATTACATGTGGTTAGAATACTTCTTAATCCTATCTTCCAGTAGACAGGTACATATAGATATAACTATAGATGGTATATATTTGAAAAGTAATAATGATAAAAATGCATCTGAAATTTTTAATTGTATCATATTTCATGCTTGGTCGATCTGGTTACAATTCTACCCCTTAATACGTCTCTGAGAAGCTAGAGAGCTCCTTTTATTAGTGCTCAGCTTTACAAAATTCAGCCCCTAAAAGCCCATCATTAGGGCCATTTCTCTGATAGTGAGTCATTTAACAGATGGCATCCTTTGATGTCCTGTTGACACAAATCGTACTTCTACACACTGTTAACATCTTCAACTTGCATTTGGAAGCAAAAACAAGGAGGAAAAGATGGAAGTCTTCACTGATAACTGAAATCTAGCTTGAGTAGAATATAAATGTAGTCATTTTAGCTTTTATCACCTGCATGTAACTTGGACTGACATCTGCTACTTTGGGTTACAGTTAGGTTATTTTCTTATTTAAAATTTTAGAGAAAAGCCACCCCCACCATCAACATCTCCCCTGCCCCCCAAAAATGATAGGGGTAAGGAGCAGATGGCTTTCACAAATAAATTTGAAAAGTGGTATAAAGTTACGTGAAGGTTTCGTAGTCACCATTCTTCATAGACAAAAACAGCAGACATACCCTTAGGCTTCTGCATATTACTCTGAAGTTTCCCATCACCAAATGTGATGAAAAGTGTCATAGGGAAAATGCCTTTGACAGTGAAGGGGAATGTGGGAAATTTAAAGGGAAGAAAAAGTCAAGATTTTTTAAAATTCTAAGTGCTTTCCTGGTAAGCAGAACAGAAACATCTTCAAAAACACCAAATAATTACATTTCTTAATTATTAAAAAATAAAAGATAAAAAATATAGGAAATATACCACATATCCTATGTGTGTTCCACTTGGACCTAACACAAGTTGACAGTTGGCCGCATATATTTCAGATCTTATTTTTAAAATTAAATAATACATTAAACTTTTCAATTTCCAATAGTATGTGTGATAGAAACCCTGAAAAATCAGCTTGTCGAAAACAACTAAAGATGATAGATAAAATATTTTCAAATGCCTCTCTAAATGCATGATGAGCTAGCAAAGAATGAGGGAACACTCTGAGGCTAACAATGAAGTAACAGCAGTTATGCAGAGGTAAGCAAGCAGTCAAGGGCTTCCACCTTAGGGGCACATACCCAATCCTGGTGTCCATAAACTTCCATTCCCGTGGCTGAATGAACCTCCCACATGAAATCAGGACTCCAAAGTGTACAACCTCAGTGTCTTGTACAGTACTACTTGGGAGAAGTCCCAAGTGCTTACTTATATAGGGAAAGAATCTATTAATGCCATTCATCCTATTAACCAATCAAAGGGAAGGAACCCTCTCTTAAAAATGCAGATAAAAGTACAAATATATTCAACATACTTTCATGATTGAAATATATATTATTTGCAAACAAAGAATAGAAGGCAGCTTACTTCACCCAATAAAGAGTAAAAAAAGGTCTAGGGAAAAATAGCATTCTTAGGGTGAAACAATGAAAGCTTCTGAGGATGAGAAAGGGAAAGATGCCTACTATCACAACTTCTATTCAGTGTTATACCGGAAGTCGTGATAAGCAGAGAAAGGCAACAAAAAGAAATTAAAACTATAGGTATGGAAAAAAAAGAAAAAAAATGCCATTATTCATCAAAATATGATTGTGTATATAGAAAATACAAAGACTCCACCAATAAATTATCAGAATTTAGTAAGAAGTAACTGGGTACCAAGCAAAGTAGCAGGATACCAAATGAATAAACAAACAAAAAAATTGCTGTATATATTATGACACAATTAGAATATAATTTTTAAAGATACCATTCATAATGGTTTCTAAAAATATCAAGTTCCTAGGGGTAAATATAATAAAATATATAGAAAATCTATATGGAAAAAAATAATAAAACATTGTTGAAAGACATTGAAGAAGACCAAAACAAAGAAAGAAAACATGTTCAGGAATCAGAACCTTCACTATGTAAAGAGGTCAGTTCTACCCAAATCGGTCAAAGATTTATAATAATTACAAAGAAAAAAATCTCCATAGTTTGTCTTTTGTTTTGTCTTGTTTGGGGGCTCCTGTCAAGCTGATTTTAAGGTTATGGAATATTGAAATATCAAGACCAGCTAAAAAATTGCTGAAGAACAAGATTGGGAATTTATCTTAATAGCTACCATAACTTATAGAGCAATAAAGTATATAGGTACATAAAATATAGATTGAATATAGATATTTGTGTGAGAGAGAGAAAGAGATATACACACACATTTGATTTATGACAGTGGTGCCATTGCAACTCTTTGTTGTGGGAAATGGAGAATTTGCAATATGGTGCTGGGAAAATTGGGTGCAACACATGAAAAAAAATGAAACAGGATGCTTACTTCACACCAAACCCCAAAATCAATTATAAAACTTCTAGAAGACAGTACAGGAAAATAGATGATCTAAGGATAGAAACAGATTTATTAGGCTATAAACACATAAAATATAAAGGAATGGAAAAATTGGTCTATTTTAAAATCATAATATCTGCTCATCAAATCATCATAAAAAGGTGAAAAGTCAAACTAAAAAATGGGAAAAATATTTTCAGCATATATGACTGACAGAAGATTAATATTCAGAATGTTTTAGCTCATGTATCAGTGAAGGAAATCAGACATGCACACAGATACTCATACAAACTCAATTTAAAAATTGATCTGAAGATCAGAACAGACCCTTCACAGAAGAAAAACAAATGGTTACTGATCATATGCAAAGAAGCCCAGGGGTACTAATAAGCATGGAAATGCAAATTAAAACTATGAAGGGCTATCAATCACATGCTTCAGATTTCTAAAAATTTAAGTCTGATGATCTCAAGTGTTGGTGAGCATATGAAATAAATAGAACTCTTTTACTCTGCTACAGGAAGGATAAATCAGCACGACTGATTTTGGAAAATAATATGTTATTTTGTAGTAAAGTTTAAGATGTATATATCCTGGATGGGCCACGGTGGCTCAGCAGGCAGAGTTCTCGCCTGTGATGCCAGAGACCAGGGACCGTTATCAACTGAAATTCTCCAAGTTCATTTGCTAATGTCAGTTCATATCAGTGAGTCCATATAGTATTTGTCCTTTCGTTTCTGGCTAATCTCACTCAGCATAATGTCCTTAAGGTCCATCCATATTGTTACATACTTCATACCTTTATTCTGTCTTACAGCTGCATAATATCCCATCATATGTATATACCACAGCTTGTTTAGCCACTCGTCTGTTGATGGACATTTGGGCAGTTTCCATCTCTTCACAATCGTAAATAATGCTGCTATAAATATTGGTGTGCAATGTCCGTTTGGGTCCCTGCCCAACACGATGACATTTTGGAAAAAAAGAAAACAAATTTCTGACAAATGGAAGAAGAGTACAGGAATAGACAATCATTCCTAAGAATCTCTTCCTCTGGGGAGATCACTCTTTAAAAATGAGCCTGGATTTTTGCAGATAATTTTATTTCTGGATAATTTTACAAATTCTTGAAATTATTTTTCCTATGCTTGTGACATCTATGCCACTAAATGAACTGCAAGGCATTTACCAAGATATGGATGGGTCCTGGGTGAAATAGTTCAAGTCAGAACTTTTAAAATTTCTTTTCATCATCATTAACTTCTACGGAGTTAATAGTCAAAGCTATCATGATTTAGCACTACAGAATTTGATTATCTTTCACATTGATTTTGAATTTACTAGTCTAAATCTCTGGAGACATGTTGCATACGGGCTGTCATTACATTAGTCCCAGTTGCCATCAACTTGACCTTGGATTATTACATGATTTCTACTTCTTTTGCCCTCCTTCATCTTGCCCCTTTCAATGCATTCCCCATATCACACAGAGTGATTTAAAAAATACATCTTTGATGATGATATTCTCCATTACTTAAAACTCTGAGATTGCTCCCTACTAATTTCAATAGAAAGAACTTAAAATATAAACTCCTTAAAACAGATTTAAGGTCTTGCATGATTAGATCTATCTCACTTCACCTACTCCTTCTTCCTTATATCCCTCCCCTCACTCCCACCCAATAAAGTACCCTATCTTCAACCTGATGGTTTTTCATTTCCTTATGCTTACCATGCCTTCTGTCACCCCTAGATATTATTATCACTACATGATATACTCTTTTGTTTCTCCATATTGGCTGACTGTGTATGGAGAAAGATAACAGGGTATGAAGAAGTCTGGAGTATATGGGAAAAATTAAGAAAGGAAAAGCTAATTTTTAGAAGAAAATACAGAGTCATGATATCAGGAGAGGGAGGATTTCTTAGACAAGACGCAGGAAACATGAAATTATAAAGATTGATATTTGAATTAAATTATAAAATGACATTTAAATTAGCATTAAAAATCTTCTATAGAAAAAGGACTTTATTACTTTGGTGAACAAAGATAAACCACAGAGAAGGAGAAGATATGTGCCATACACATTGCTGACAAAAGGTTAGCACCTAGAAAATATAAAGGATTCTTTCAATGAACAAGAAAAAGGCTCCTCCTTTCCCTGTCTCTCCAAAAAAAAAAAAGAAAACATATAAAGTATATTCAAAGGCAAGTCACAGATCAGAAAACATGAATATCCTATAATCATGGAAAAATGCTCAAGTTCACTATTTATCATGGAAATGAAAATTTAACAATGAGATATTTCCAACTGGCAAACATTTTAAAGATCATTAAAGCCAAACATTGGTGATGATGTGAGAAAACTGAAATTCTCACACAAACACTGCTATTAGCACGTTGGTGATTATGGGATTTCAAATAACTTTTAGTGTCTCTACTATCAATCATATATAAGCACATGTGTGCATATAAGTAGGCTCACTGCAGCATTATTTATCTTAGTGAAATGCAGGAACCAGCCTAACTGATCATCTGTGTAAGAATCAATAAATTTTACAGTGTAATGTATCAAACTAAAATGAAAGAATACCTTCATGGGTTAAACTCAAAACATATTGATTAATAAAAAATAAATGTATGCAAAGCTTCATGTACTGCCTGGATACATCCTAAAATATATTAAGCAGATACTCAAAAGTATTGGCAAAGTCCCTTGAAGGTTGGGAGAAAAACTATGGAACTATTAAACTTTACCATCAGGGAATCCCTTGATATTGTGTCAAACTTTAGGGACACTCAAATCATAGGCCAAGCCCTGGATCTTGAGGCTTACTCTTGTAAAGCTTATGTAGGTAGCATAGAAGCTTAGCCTCCCCGTAGGTATGCCTAGGAGTTATTTCTGGAGGGCCTCTTTTGTTGCTCAGATGTGGCCTCACTCTCTCTAAACCCAATTCTGCAAGTGAAGTTATTGCCCTCCATGCTACATGGGACATGACATCCAGGGGTGAAAGTCTCTCTGGCACTGTGGGAGATGACTCCTAGGGATTAGTCTGATACTGGCACCATGGGATCAACAATTCCATCTTGATCAAAAGGGGTAAAGAAGGATATAAAGTATCCTTGGCAGAGAGAGTTCAAATAGAGTCAAGACTAAATGTACAAATTAAAAAAAATGTTTTTGCATGAGGAAGAACAAAGGAATGTCATTACTGCAGGGTGCTGAAAACAGATGGTAATTAATACTTTAAAATTTTAACTTATGTGTGAGACTAAAGCAAAAAAATGTTTATTTGGTACAAAATTTTTATTTTGACTACTGCATTTCCTAATATAACTATGTAGACAGCTTAATTGAACACCATAAGTACATGGAACCTTGAGTAGGGCATGAGATTTTGTTGGTTTGTCCAGAGTGATGCCCTGATAAATCCCAGAGTGATTTGAACAGTGAATAAAAAAGTACTTGCAAAATCCCCTTTGGGTAATGGTGAGAAAGGGGGAAAATTCAACTTTTCCAAGTTGAATTCTTGATATTCTCACAAGCAGTGCAGACAAACAAAGCTATAGGCTGAGCCCCCAATCTGGGGATTTGTTCAGATGAAACTTAACCCCACAATGGATAGGTCAAGCCTACTTAAAATTAGGCCTAAGAGTCACCCCCAAGAGAACCTCTTTTGTTGCTCAGATGTGGCCTCTCTCTCCAGCCAACACAACAAGCAAACTCATCACCCTCCCCCTGTCTACATGGGACATGACTCCCAGGGGTGTGGACCTTCTTGGCAACGGGGGACAGAAATCCTAGAATGAGCTGAGACTCAGCATCAAGGGATTGAGAAAAACCCTAGAATGAGCTGAGACTCAGCATCAAGACATTGAGAAAAACTTCTCAGCCAAAAAAGGGAAGAGTAAAATGAGACAAAATAAAGTGTCAATGGCTAAGAGATTTCAAACCGAGTTGAGAGGTTATCCTGGAGGTTATTCTTATGCATTAAATAGATATCACCTTGTTAGTCAAGATGTAATGGAGAGGCTGAAGGGAACTGTGTGAAAATGTAGAGCTGTGTTCCAATAGCCATGTTTCTTGAAGACGATTGTATAATGATATAGCTTTCACAATGTGACTGTGTAATTGTGAAAACTTTGTGTCTGATGCTCCTTTTATCTACCTTATCAACAGACAAGTAAAACATATGGAATAAAAATAAATAATAGGGGGAACATATGTTAAAATAAATTTAGATTGAAATTCCGGTGATCAATGAAAGGGAGGGGTAAGGGGTATGGTATCTATGAATTTTTTTCTGTTGTCTTTGTATTTCTTTTTCTGAATTGATGTAAAGGTTCTAAGAAATGATCATGATGATGAATATGCAACTATGTGATGATATTGTGAATTATTGATTATATATGTAGAATGGAATGACCATATGTTAAGAATGTTTGCATTTGTTTGGTGTTATATTTTTTTAAAAAATAATTAAAAAAAAATAGAGTCGAGAGGCTACTCTGGAGGTCACTCTCATGCAAGCTTCAGTCAGACATTGCTACCCATCATAACTTGCCAAACCCCAACCAAAACCATTCCAGCCAATCGTGAAGAACACCTAAGGTAATATATAAGATTCTACAAAGGTTCCATGCATTAGAGTAACTTTCCAGAAACCTACAACCTCCAGATGGGTCCCTGGTCCAGATAAGTGCTGAAACATAGAGGGCCCAGCCTCTCCAGAACATCAGCTAGTTCCACCTCCCTACCCCATATCATTGACAGCCCCTTCCAACATGAAAAAGTTAGAATGGCCATAGCCCAAATACCCCTAAAGAGTGGGATAGAAAGATCAAAGGTGATGGTGGAGATATACAGAGAAGATAGGATTTAACAAATGACTATGATTGCTGAATCAATAAATTGATTTCTCTTTTAGTCTCCAGCATCTTAGAGCAGCTAGAAGTAAAAATCTAAAATTGTGGAAGTAAAAATCTAAAATTGTGGAATTGTAACCCATGCCAAACTCTGAAATCTGTTCTACAACTAACTGTGGTGCTGTGCTTTGAAATTTATTGCTTTTTTGTATACTAGTTATTTTTCACAACAAAGAAAAAAAAAGTTGATTGTAATGATAAAAAAAAGTAATTATTCCTTCTAGCTTCCTATATTCTGGAGCAGCTAGAAGGAAAAATCTGAGAGGATCATATGGTAGCCCATGAAAAACTCCGGGATCTGTCCTGTAACTACTTGTTGCAGAGTACTTTGAAAACTATTGCTTTTTTCTTTCTTTGCTTTGTATATATGTTATATTATACAATAAATAAGTAAATAAAATACATACAATGAAATACTGGCTTTGAAAATTAAAAACATCCAATAGTATACATTATGTAAGGGTATACCTCTAAGTGGTATTTGTGAAAACATGTCTGGGATAGGAGTTAGACTTTAGGAGAGTAGTTACCTATGGAAAAAGAGGAAAATAAATGAGCTCAAAAAGGAGCTCAAAATAGTATTTAACTATATTAGTTTATTTCTATATTTCACTTATATTGCTAAAACATATATGGTATAAGGTTAACATCAGTTAAATGTGCATGGTGGGGTACCATAGAAATTTGTAATACTATTTTTTGTACTCTTCAGCAACTTTCAAACATTCTGTTAAAAAAAAAAATACTGCTTGCTGTGACCATTTTCTTACACTTGTATTTATTTTTTACTAAACATACCCAGTAACTCTTTGTAATAAATAAATGTACTCAAATGCACACACATTTATATAAATGCAATGGAGAATAACCAGTAAGGCAGACTTTCTCTAGTGCAAATGGTTAAAAACATGGTACTAAATCAACTGGAGAAATAGCCTAGAATTTTCTGTCCGGAGAGAAACTTAAATAACCTCTTTATTTACACTGTGGGAAACTGAAGCCAACAGTAGCTAGGAAGCCACTTCCAATTCACACAGTGCTTAGTGTCTCCATCCCTGTTATCTAGTGAGAGGTTTGGATGATATAATCTCTAAAGCCTCTTGTAGTTGTAAGTTACAACAAATCATGATTATTAAGGTTTTATTGGTCAACATTTCTACCATGTGCAGAACATAATCTTACTTTTCTCTCTTAAGCCTTCTTTTCCAGATGACTGTAGTAATTTTCTTTACTTTCCTTGTCTTGACCTGTTCTAATCTTTGAAATAGTTTTCAATTAAGATTGAAAAACTTGTCAGTTTCACAAAAGTATGCGTTTCATTGAATATATGTATCTACACATTTTCTTTGCCTTTCCTTTTTCCTTTTTACAGTAAGGGCTTCGCAAAATTTACATATTTACTAACCTCAATTTTAAGGGCCATTTTAAAGAGCAAACACCCAAATATTTAGAATTTTTGTATGACGCTTCGAACCAAATCCAAAATTTCCAAGTAGGACAAGTTTTATTTTGTTTTGTTTTTATTCCTTATCTCAGTTTCAGAGACAATGCATAAATATTTACCACTGGAATATATGTGTGCAGGGAAAATACTAGACTTAAGTGCTCTTTAACCATTTCCACAATAAGGTCTTTTTTTTTTTTTTTTTAAGATATCTAATGATTAGTAGAAAAGAGTACTGACAGAACTAACTTGACAAACTTCCCTGAAGAGCTCTTATGTTAGCAAGCTGTGTCTACTCAAGATAGAGGCATATTTTAATCTTTTCTTTCCATGGAAGAATGTCCATAACACCAGCTGTTCTATAAAGAGGCATCTTATTCCTCTCTGTAAACAGAGAAGTCCTAGAACTTCTCATGTGCTCTGAGCTACAAGTGTGTGAGACACCACTGGAGCTGAGGTTTTGCTTCTAATCCTAGACATCTGTTATCAAGGTGGAGACTGCTCTGAAGAATCAAATAACACAAGTCTAGGGACCAAGTTTCGCTGTGTAGCAGGTGTTTTCAAAGGATTCAGTCCACCCTGAACTCTGTCTCTGGCAGCTGGTACTCAACATCTCAACAACTACGGTTTGTTACATAGAATTTGACAATTTTAGCTGGCGTCCTATAATTTTCTCCCACTTTGCCCAAATCTCTGAGAAAATGCTCATTAAAATCAAAACAACAGGGCCATGTGAGCAGGCCACAGTGGCTCAGATGCAGAGTTCTCCCCTGCCATGCCAGAGACCCGGGTTCGATTCCTGATGCCTGCCCATGCAAAAAAATTGAATAAATAAATTAAATAAAAACAAGAGTTCTTTATTTTGGAGGAGAAGGGTGATTACTTCTTCGTTCATTTAAGCTTGGAGAACATCTTTTTTGAAATGATTGTCTTCCTTGTTTTATTTGACCATATTGAAATAAAGTCTTCTGGACACCACAGATTTGTACGACACTTTGCTTTAAGGATATCGCTACAGTTGTCACTCAAACAAATTTAAAATGGTGGACAGCTAAGCCCTAGTTTCAGAAACTTTAGTCTTCTCTTTGGCACTCTTTGTATCCAGACTCTGAAAATCTTACACAAAATAAAAAGACCATAGGGCACTAAAAAAATTGTCCCTTAAATTGTCCTAAACTCTTCCTTATTTATATCACCAGTGGTTTTTATATTTAAAATATGACATAGTCAAACTAGTTTTTTCAATGGCAGCAGACTATCGGTAATAAAAGGTATTACTACACGCAAAATTTTACTTCTCCAGGCTCCCAATCAAAACAGAGGAAATGATGAGTTTTTTTTTTCCCCAGCTGGTGTTCCAAAACTAAGAGAAGCAATCTTAGAAAGGAATAGGTGTTACAATTCCTGTGGGGGTTTTTTGGCATTGCAAAATTTTTCAACAATAGCCACTATTTAAATAAAGTGACGAATAAAACATTTTGACAATGATGTTAATAATGTATCCAAAATATTATAGACATACAAGGATTTAGCTGTCTTTGAGATGCTCTGAATTTTGGCAGCTGATTAAAATGAACCGTTTTGCCTCTTTCAGTCGTGTGAATTAAGTCTGAACTATTTCCTCCGAAGAGTCCATGTGCAATTTGATAATGGGCTAACCTCCTTTCCTGAGACTTGACAGTAAGAGTTTTGACTAATTCAGTATGAACCAAGAGAATTAGTTTAATGAAAGGCATGAAATAAAAATCCAAGGCATTCTCCATGAATGATAGTTCCTCAATATTACTGTAAATCAAAATGTACTATTGCTAAAATAAATGTGTTGTAGAATTCATAAAATGTAAGCAAAACAGAATCATTAATTTAGTTGGAATGCTTTTGGCTATGGGACTTTCCTTCCTTTCAGACATTGACTTTCCAGTGAAGCATTAATGACACTACACACAGGAAACAAAACATTCATTCAGGAACAGAATTCCATCTAATGCCAAGCCCTTGCCTTATAACTAAAAGCACCAATCCTCTGGAAATATTTTTTTTCTGTTAAATCTTCCTAATTTTGTTTTGAGCATAAGATCATTCAGAATGATTAGCATTTAGCTCCAATTAAGATACCTAAGCAGCGTTCAACTTTGATTTTCAGATGGTTGAAACTGTTTTTCTAAACACAAACATGATTCTCATATTACCAGGAACTACATTTTAGGACCCATTAGAATTCTGAAGATTATAAACTGCAGTATTTCCTATAGTCTTTGAACTAAACTTAGCAATTGTGTATCTTAGGGTTTACAAAGGTCTGATAGAATCTTCTACCTACCCTGTTTAACCAGTGAAGTCGTACAACGCAGTCACAATTCAGCTGATTATAATTGTGCACATTTGATAACATTATGAAAATATCAATTTTCACAAAATTTGAAATCATGTGATCTCCCCAGATAAAATATTGTCAACAATGACATCATGGCCAAAAAAACAGAAGTGAATAATAAACTAATGATACTATGGCCAATTATACTATTTTAATCTGTAAAGAAGAATTCCTGTCCAACTTTAAACTTTAGCACTTACTAATGCAAGTTTTCAATTAGGTAAAGTCTTCAGGAACGCATTCCTTCTCTAAACTGTGATTACTATGTACTTTTCCCAGCACATGTGTATCTCACCTTTTGTGAGATACCATGTAAGTAAACACATCTTTCTTCTTTGGGCCCCCAAGCACTTTATTCCTACACCTTATGTTACAAGTATCCTCTCACATCACACTTGGTTGTTAGTGTTTCTGTCACTGTGTGCTTCTTGAGGTAAGTCACTGACTTCCTCTCTTGCCCCAGCATTAGATATATGGCCAATCACACTCCATGTCAGTGCCCCTAACTGCTGGCAATTTTATCTGTTTGTCATTTAAATGAGCTGCTTTTATTAATGTGCATTTTTGGAAACGTTCATTGTGTATAGAAGAAATCTGATTAAACTCGATTACTTCTTTGAGTGCAATTATTAACCACAAATAAGGTGGCTAGAGGCACACGACCAGAATTTCATCAAAAACATAAATGTTGTCTAGCCTAATGAAATTCATACCAAATAATTTTTAACAACTTTGAGATATAGTCCACATACTATAAAATGCAGTCTTTGAACATGTGCAATTCAGTTTTTTTTAGTATATTCACAGAATTGTACAAACATCACCTCAATCTAATTCTTGAACATTTTCATCACCCCAAAAGAAACATTGTACCCTTTTTAGCAGCCACTTCCCATCTCCATACCTCTACCCACAGCCCAAGGTAAAACTAATCCATTTTCTTTCAGTATAGATTTGCCTATTCTGGAAAGTGCAAATAAAAAGAATTATACATATGTGATCTTTTGTGACTGTCCCCTTTCACTTAGCATGATGGTCTCAAGATTCTTCCATGTACATCAATCATTTTTATGGCTGGATGATATTGCATTGCACACATACATCACATTTTGCTTATTCATTCATCACTTGATGGACACGTGGGTTGTTTCCTAATTTGGGCTATTATAAAAAATACTGCTATGGACAACCATGTGCGTGTTTTTTTGTGTGCACATATTTTCATTTCTCTTGAATATATATATATATGTATACGCACACCCCTATGAGTGGAATTGCTGGGTCATATGGTAAATCCATGCTTAACATTTTGATGAACTGCCAAACCATTTTCTAAAATGGCTGCACTCTTTTAAATTCCTATCAACAATGTGTGAGGGTCTTAAGTCCACATTCTTGCCAACAGTTATTGTCTATCTTTAGTGAATTCAGCTAACTTTGTGGGTGTAATATGCTATTTCATTGTGGTTTTGATTTGCATTTCCCTAATACTGCTGATGCTGAGCATCTTTCGATGTGCTTCTTTGGAAAATGTTTATTCAAATCATTTTGACTGTTTTGTTTTTCTATTCCAAATTTCATTTATTTCTACTCTAATTTTATTATTTCATTTCTTAAGTTTGCTTTGGGTTTAGTTTGCTCCTCTTCTTAAATTTCTTATTGTGAAAATTAGGCTGCTGATTTGAGATTTTTCTTCACTTATAATGTAGGTATTTACAGCTACAAATCCCTTTCTAATTACTGCTTCAGCTACATGCTATCAGTTTTAATATGCTGTTTTTTTTATTCATCTCAAAACATTTTAACGTGTACTTTGATTTTTTGTTTAACTCATAGTTTGAGTGTGTTGCTTAATCTCTATTTGTGAATTTCCTTCTGTCGATTTTTAAGTGTATTTATTGTAATAAAAAAACACATATGTATGATTTCAATCCTTCTAAATTTTTTGAAACTTGTTTTATGCTCTAGAATACGGTCTAGAATACGGAATATTCTGGAGAATACTCCCTGTTCATTTGAGAAGAACTTGTAATTATCCATTAATTGAAGTGTAATATTGAAGTCTCTAAACATTATTTTTGAATCATTAATTTTTCTCTTTCAATCTTTCAGTTTTGCTTCATGTGTCTTAAGGCACTATTGTTAGGTGCATATGTATGTAATATTAAATCTTGTAGATTGATCCTTTTATTGTTATAAAATAGATATTTTCTAGTGTAGTATTTTAATACCCTTGTTGTTTTTCTATTTTTCAAATTGATTTTTTTTTTTTTAACATGGGCAGGCACCAGGAATCAAACCCGGGTCCTCTGGCATGGCAGGTAAGCATTCTTGCCTGCTGAGCCACTGTGGCCCACCCTTCTATTTTTCTTTAGTTATTTTCTTATTGGTTGCCCTGGGAACTACAATTAGCATCTTAATTTAAAATAATCTACTTTGAATTAACATGCACTTAATTTCAATGGTATATAGAAAGTTTGTTTCATTATAGCTCTGTTTTTATTTGCTATTAATATCATAAAACATATTTTATACACTATAACCTTATCAACACAGTTTGAAAACTATTGCTTTCAGTAGTTGTCTTTTAAATCAGATAGGAGATAAAAGAATTACAATAAATACATTTATACTTTACCTTTACTGGTGCTTTTTTTTTTCCTATGTGAATTAAAATTATTCCCTAGTGTCCATTCATTTCAGCCTGAAGGGCTCCCTTATAATTCTATGTATGACAGGTCTGCTAGAGACAAATTCTCTCCATTTTTACTTATCTAGGGATTTCTTAATTTCCCTTACATTTTAATGGATAATTTTGGTGGATATAGTATTCTTCATTGATAGGCTTTTTGAACTAGTTCTTGGAATATACTACTCCAGTGCATTCTCTCAATCCATGGTTTCTGATAAGAAGTCTATTCTTAATATTATTGTGATCCCTTATGGGATTTTATCTTCCTGCTTTCAAGATTCTCATTTTGTTTTATGCTATAAGCATTTTGACTATGATATGTGCAGGTTTAGGGCTCCTTGGGTTTATTTTACCTGGCATTCATTGAAATTCTTGGGTGTGTACATTAGTGGGACTTTTAAAAATCAATTTGGGGAAGTTTTTTACCATTATTTCTTCCAATATTCGTCTGCCCCTTTCTTTCTCTCTGAGACACCCATTATGCATATATTGCATGCTTGATGTTGTACCACAGGTCTCTGAAGCTCTGTTCATTTTTTTCCTTTTGATTCATCAGACTGGTTAATGCCAACTGACCTATTTTTAATTGTATTAATTAAATCTGCAGTTGAATTGTTCTAGTGAAATTTTCATTTCAGTTCTTGACAATTTCAATTCCAGAATATCTATTTGGATTTTTTGCAAATAATTTCTGTTTATCGATATTCTCTATTTGGTGGGGCAGCCCTGCCACCCTTTCTTTTAATTAGATAGAAACAGTTTGCTTTAGTTCTTTGAATATATTTATAATAGCTGACTTTAGCTCTTGTCTAGTAAGTCCAATATTTGGACACCCCCTACAGGGAGAGTTCCAGTTGATTTTTTTTTTTCTGTGTATGAGCTATTCCTTCCTATTTCTTTGCATGTCTTATAAAATGTGGTTGGAAATTGGTCATTTTAAGTAATATGCAATTTCCAGCAACTCTAGAAATTAGATTCCTCCACTCCCTAGAGTTTATTTGTGTGTGTGAGTTTGCTGACTAATTCTACAGAAGTTGTATTCCCTGTCCTGTGCAGTTACTGAAGTCTCTGCTCAGTTGCTTAATGGTCAGTTAGTCAGCTAATGATTGGTCGGAGATTTCCTTAAATGCCTTAAATCAACAAGTCTTCCCTTTTGTTCTCGTTTGTTAGCTGCTGGAATGCAACACAGCAGAAATGGATTGGCTTTTAATAAAAGGGGATTTATTTTGTTAGTTCTTCAGAGGAAAGGCAGCTAACTTTCCACTGAGGTTCTTTCTTATGTGGGAAGGCACAGGATGGTCTTTGCTGGTCTTCTCTCCAGGCCCCTGGGTTCCAACAACTTTCCCCGGG
This sequence comes from Tamandua tetradactyla, assembly GCF_023851605.1. Lineage (NCBI taxonomy): Eukaryota > Metazoa > Chordata > Mammalia > Pilosa > Myrmecophagidae > Tamandua > Tamandua tetradactyla. The sequence continues at coordinate 45,121,156 of NC_135339.1, forward strand.
GTGACTTCTTTCTTCATCGCCAAAGGCCTGGGCTGAACTGCTGGTGCTGAGATGAGGAATGCCGAGCTGCTAGGCTGTGGCACCTTGGGCTCTCTCATTTAAGCACCAGCCAATTAAGTCAAATGTCACTCATTGCAGCAGACACGCCTCCTAGCCGACTGCAGATGTAATTAGCAACAGATGAGGTTCACGTACCATTGGCTTATGTCCGCAGCAACAAAACTAGGTATGCTCACCTGGCCAAGTTGACAACTGAATCTAACTAACATACCTTTTTTTTTTTTTTTTTTTTCCCCTGAGGGGCTGTGTGTTTGGGTTGTAATATACCTTCAATGCTCCACTAGTTTATAACTCTTCCAGAGTCTTCAATTTTTGCTCTGCAGGGCTTCAGGTGAGAGACTGCAGCTTTCTGAGGTCTTTTGGGAGCATGCATACCGCTCTGTACATTTGTACTGCCTTCTAAATCCTAAGGAATATGTTGGAGTTTTTCAAAGTCTCTGATAAATTCTCATACCCCAAACCTTCCCTTTTAGTTTCTTTGGCTAGGCTTTTGTTTGCCCCCAAATGATGTCACAGTTTCCTTGTGGTAAGCTTTCAGTTAATTTTCCAGACTTCTAAAGAGGCTTATTTGACCTTTTTTTTTTTTGCTGGTGTTTTCGTTGCTTTTACATATGGGGAGGTTTTATAGAGATTTTAACTCCACCATTTTGAAATTCCTCTTCTGACATTCAGATTTGTGTTTTAAATCTCTGGTGTTAATGATATAAACTATGCAGTTTGATAGAAAATAATTGCTTGTACCAGCATCTGTGCAGTTCTTTATAGAAGGCCACACATGAGGAGCAACACTTGGAACCTTTCTTTGCTGGCAAATAAACCAAAGCATTTGCAAAAGTGCAGTGGGTTTTGCACATAGTGCTGTCAGCATGGTTCAGGTGGTGAACTCATGGATTATGTCTTTGCATATTTCATTAAGATCAAATACTGGTAAATACACAGACATCTCACACACACAACTATATATGGCAGACATGTTTTAAACTTATTTAAGAATTACACTTTCACAAGTTCATAAGTATAGATAATATGAGATATGGGTAATGCTAACAACAAACATGATTCCATCTGACATTTTTCCATTTTCTAAGTGGTTTTGATTATTGCTCTCTGATTGTGATACACCATGTATAGTTCCCTTATGACCCCATAATTGTTTGTGAGTGAAGATAGGATTACCCTTGTAATCACCCATAATGGACTGTGTTAAAACTGCTGACTCCTGTCCTAAGGTCATGGAAAGAGCTTGGTCTAGAGTAGGGATTCAGGCAGACATGGGTTCTATTCCCAATTCTGCTAAATGTGTGTCCTTGGACAAAGTGCTCACTATCTCTGATCCTATATCTTTAACTATAAATAGACCCGAAGCTTAATTTTTGATGGAAACTTGTAAATGCTGAAAGAGATAACACACTCAGCATATAATCTGTCATTTATTAGGCGTTCTACAAAATATCAGACTTCCATCCCTTCCTCCTACCTAAAACAACTCTCTCCCTGATATCACTATAAAAAAATCAATAAGCATCTACTTTCTTATTTTCCATCATTTCAAACTGAAAAAATATTTGTTTGTTTTTCAAGGCTCTCTCTGTATAATTGAGGCCCAAATTCCAACATACTCTCCTTCATTTCTTCCCTCCTACTAGCTATAGGCTAATGAACTAGGTTTGAGAGAATGATAGTTCTCAGCCCTCAGGGGGCCTATTATCTTCTAGGAAAGCCTAAGAGAGATTATTAAAAAGGCAGAATGTTATCAGTGTCATAGAGAAGAAGCAAATTATTTGGGGATTCAGAAAATGATATGGGTTTTGCATATTCTATATCAAGGAAAAATTCCAGAAGAAGTTAAGGCCAAACTCGAAAGATGCAGTAGGGTTTGGACAGAGTATCTTCTAGAGCAATTAAGGTTATCTAGGTAAAAGGAAAAAATAGTATGAAAGTATGGAGATAGGAAAACAGAGGGCATACATGTGAAAGTAAGGAGACTCCTTTGTGCGTAAAGCGTGGGATTTACGTATGAGTAGGTGGATTCAGGGCGTACAGGGCATTGAATAGAAAATCAAGATTAACTTTTATTTGGCAGGTGATGAGGGTCTAAGCAGAGAAATAGCATGTTAAGAATGGCGATCTAGGAAGATCAGCCTGTGATCAGGAAACAAAATGACTTGAGTGGAGAAGAGCACGGGCAAATCAGCAGCAGAGAAACAGGTAAGCTATTGCAGTACTGCAAATCAGGGCAATCTGCTGTCTGCCCCCTTCCCAATAGTCATCTCCCCTTCTTTTTTTGCAAACAGAACCCTTAAGGCTTCAATACTGGAGAATGTGGATTCTTGCCCAAGGGATGTAGAGAGACTGATTTAAGCCAGGGGTCAGTAAATTTTTCTTGCAAAAGAACAAATACTAAATATTTGGGGTTTTGTGGGCCAGTGGTCTTAGTCACAACTTCTTGATTCTGCCATGATAGCATGAAAGAAACAAATGAAGTTAGCTATGCCCCAATGATACTTTATTTACAAACACTGAAATTTGAATTCCATGTAATTTTCATGGGTTGTAAAATGTCATTCTTCTTTTGATTTTAAAACCATTTAAAAATATAAGAACACTTTCTTAGCTTATGTGCCATACAAATCTAGGCAGCATGCTATGTTTCATCCATGGGCCATAATCTGCCAACCCATGATTCAAACCTTCTGCCAGGAATTGTTCAGGGAGCAGGGGAGTATGTGCTGTGGCTCTGATCAATGAGATATAAGGGAAGTCTGTCAGAGGGTTTCTAGAAAAGGAAACAGATGTGCAAAAATAATGACGTCTCTGAGTATTAAATGCATACAGCTAAGTCAGCTAATTTTTGCATCCAGGAGAGGAAGGCGAAGAGAACTGCAGAGAAGATTCTTAACTGATACACCGAGTGTACGTAGGGCTAAAGTAGAATGATCAGAAGGTGAATGAGGCAGAAAATAGTTGCTTAAGAGAAACTAATGAGGTGGAATTGGTGTTCTAATAGCTTCTGGGCTAGGAGAAATGCAAGGGAACGTGATAAATTGGGCTTTTGAGGCTGAATGAAGAGAGCGGTATTACCTTAAAGGATGATAGGGTAGTTTGAGTGGAAAATGAGTGTGAACTGTAACTTCAGGGAGGCAGTAAGACATGAATAAAGAGGCTGCTGAGTAACCGCAGGGCTCTGCCGAGTCCACCTTGCTGGAACGTGCAGCAGATCATTTCACCGTGGCTGCGAGGAGGGGTGCTTTCCAGTTCTGGAAGGTGCTAATGAAACACTGCCAAGCAGTGGTCACACGTTTCGGGTGACAGGATCAGCTTGCACAATCCCCCGAGGAGACTCTCATCACCAGAGACTGGTACTGTGGAGCCCTGGGCTAGAGCCCTGCTCTAGGGCGCTGCTGCCTCGCCTGGTGTCACACCAGGAGCCCATGGAAAGAGGCAGCCTCTGTCCCTCTGCTGTATTTGCTTCAGTCTGACCAGATCAGTGGCATTCATTCACTGTGCTCCTGGGAGCCCTGGTATTTGGTGATGCATTGGAAACTGCTATGGGCAGCACTGATGCTTCCAGTGAATGGGGTAAAAATATAAAATGATGTGACAAGCAATAAACCACAACTGCCAACCAACAAAAATGCAATTTCAATACTTATTTTTAAAAGACACTCCATTAATAAGATGGAAAATAGCTTTAAATATATGATTCACTACAAAGAAATACCTTTGTGCAGCTACATCAGTGTTTTACATTTGGGGTTAAATTCTATTTAAAATCTTACTTTATAGAGGAAAAAAGTAGATTTCAGAGCAGTTGGAAATATAAAGTATATCAATTCACTGTTTTTTTTAATGATAAAGAGTCATTCATGAATAAAGTTTCCATAGTTAGTAAAACCAAGGGTTAGAGGACATTTAGGGAAAACTCCATCACTGCTGGTAAGAGGGTGTTTTAGTTTGCTAGCTGCCAGAATGTGATATACCAGAAACAGAACAGCTAAGTTGCAAGTTAACAGTTCTAAGGCTGTGAAAATGTCCCAGTTAAAGCCAGTCTATAAAAAGTGTCCAAACTAAGGCATCAAGAGGTTGCCTGCACTCAAGAAAGGCTGACGACATTCAGGGTTTCTCTCTCAACTGGAAAGGCACATGGTGAACATGGCGTCATCTGCTAGTTTCTCTCCAGGCTTCTTGTTTCATGAAGCTTCCCCAGGGACATTTTCCTATTTCATTATCAAAGGTCTCTGGCTGCGTGGGTTCTGTTGTTCTCAGGCTCTAGAGCTTTTTCCAAAATATTTCCTCTTTTAAAGGATTCCAGTTAACTTATCAAGACTCCCTGGGGTGGGTGGAGTCACATCACCCCCTAATCAAAGGTTAATACCCTTAATTGGGCGAGTCACATGTCCATGGAGATGATCTAATCAAGTTTCCAACCAACAGTGCTGAATAGGGATTAAAAGAAATGGTTGCTTCCGCAAGATGGATTAAAACATGGCTTTTCTAAGGTACATAATCCTTTTAAACTGGCACAGAGGGTAAGAGTTTATTTAGCTAAACCCCCTTTAGAAAGCCATTAACCAATGTCAATAGAGGTAATGATGTGGACTCATTATGAGCCAGCCTAGCAATCTCTCCTGTCTGCATGTACTCTGGAGGTGCCACCACAATGCAATGAACCCAGTACAGGACCAGGTTCTGCAGCATGGTTTGCAAGAGCACACGTTGTCAATCATGAATAATATAGGAATGGATAAATATGTTGCGTCACATTTATTATAAGGAGTACTCTACCACACTTAAAATATATGATTCTGATATGCATATAACATGTATAAATCTCAAGCATTGCATGTGCCAAAAGTAAATGCAAAAGATGTATACAATATACTTCCATTGATATAAAAGTTTAAAATGTATCAAACTTTTTATACATACTTATATATATGTATGACATAAGAGAATAAAAGCATTATGTAAAACTATGTGGTAACTTCAGGAGAGTGGTATTTGGGAGAAGAAGAGGAAGAGAGGGAGAGGTTGTGAGGAACAGGACAGGAAAGAAGAGGTTTCAGGTGAACCTATTAAATTAAACTTCACTTAATTTAATAAAGATTTGCAGTAAGTATGGAAAAACGTTAAAATGTGTTATGTCTAAATGGCAGACTCATAGATGCTTATAAAACTGTGTTATTGCATTTGAAATATTACATAATTCCTAAGAACGTCTTGCACAATTCATTTTAATAGCAAATATTTTTTCAAGGCTGAACACTTGCAATTAGCAATTCTATCATACTATTAAACAATTCCATCACACATAAGAAGGTCACTGTAATATAAAATGAAGCATAGATTAGGATGAAATGTTTCCTTGAGATTGTAAAAGAGACAAAGAGCCATCCAGTTCAACATATGATACAAACAACTTGACACTGTAGCATATCAAAATGTTCACCAACAGTAGGCTGAAGCAATTACCCTTATGTAAATTGAGAAGCAGTAAAAAAATCTTTTAACATTTATGCCCTTACATCGATTTATGTTGGAAGGTTCAAAATATTTTTAACAGAAAAAGAAAAACTACCTGAATGAAAAGCTTAGCCTAATAAATGGCATTATCCCTTTTCACTTCAAATAAATGTTCTGAAATTTTAGATTCAATGCAACAGCATCTTAACCATTTACCAAAAATGTAAGTAAAATTGTAAAAAAAATAATCTTATCATTTGAAATATTACCTTTATCCTAAAAGGATCACTGATACAATAAGGAATAGAAACTGAACTTAGCATAATTATAAGAAAAGCTCATTTGTATGGAACTAAAATGGACATAGAGAAGTACACAAATAAATGTATGCTCTATGAATTTTCATAAAGTGGACCTAAAATTCAACTAACCGTTTGTTAATAAATATACCATTACCCTAGAAGCCTGCACCCTCACTCTTTCTCTCTTTATATACACATACACACATACACACAGGAGTGAAACTGATAATTCACACAGTATTTAATATATCCAGCTTTTAAGTTTTCAAAAACAGTTTTACCATTGAGTGGAGATATGAGGCAAGAATGAAAAAAGGTTGAAAATTGTTGAAACTGAGTGGCTGGTATACTGGGGTTCATAATACCATTTTATTTACTGTATAATACTTAAAATTTTTGATGATAAAGTGTTTTTTTGTTTGTTTGTTTGTTTGTTTGTTTGTTAAGAAGTTTTTTGAAAATGACTGTACCAACCTTCTGTCAAAGACAAGGGGGTGCTATATTCTTCAAAAACATTAACTTTATAACAACAACAACAAAAAAGGCTGTGGAAATGTTCCATAATTAAAGGAGACTAAAGAGACATGACAGCTAATGTCATTATCTGGCCCTAGACTGGATTCTGCAGTGAAGGGGGAAAGTGCTGTGAAGGATATTATTAGTTTACTTAATAAGATTGAAAAGTAAATGATTAGATTAAAATACTGCATCAATGTTAAATATATTAAGGTTGATAACTGTACTACGGTTATGTCAAAGAATATCCTAACTTGCAGGAAACATGCATCGTAGTATTTTGTGGTCAAGAGCCACGAGGTATATAACTCATCCTCAAATGGTTCATATAAAAAATGAAAAGAATATGTATGTATTTGCAAAAGAACGTGGGCAAATAACAAGCAAATGGAGTAGAAGGTTAAAAACTGATGACTTTCAGTACCACAGTAACGTTGTTCTTTGTATGATTTTTAGTCATTTTACTTTTGTCAACTTTTCTGGAAATTTTAAATTATTGCTACTTTTTTTTTTTAATGGCTCTGCCAATTTCTATCTCACAGCAGGATATAAGAGCCTCTGCTGTTCAACCATCAGTGACCAGATGTTATATAATTTTAGTCATTCTGGTGGGAATACCATGATACATCGTGGTTTAATTTGCATTGTTCATTTCCCTGAAAACTAATGGTGTCAAGTTCTTTTTCTTATGTCTATTTGGATAACCTCCTTTGAAAGTAACATTTTTTTCCTGCTTCTCTATTGGATTGCCTGACTTTTCTTATTGATTTGTAGATGTTCTTTCATGTCTTTACACAAATTGTTAAGAAAAAAATGGTTTCAAAGAAACTCCAAAATTATACGATAAAAGACCTGAGTTATATCCCCAGCCTCTGAGGAATAGCTCTTGTTAAAGTTTTAGAAGTTCTGCTTTAAACCAATGGATAGAACTTTTATCTATAGTCTGTTGAGTTTTGTTTGAATCTCACCTGAACAAGTGTCTTGAGAGTAATCACAGGTCTGCTTTTTGGCCCTCAAAGTCTCAAGGCATAATGATGACAAAAAGGATTTCCAGGAAGAAATGATGATAAGGATGAGGTGAGATGCCAGAAATCGAGTGAACTCAGCCTAGTTTTGTAACTGCCACAGCAAAATTGTCCAGATGGTAACTTTTTTTTACTCATAGTAAGAACTATATTTTATATCATGAGACAGCACACTCAAATATGACTGGAAAAAAATTCCTGAACCAGTATTTATCTTTATTACATGCTTATTTGTTATACCCTGATATGTTCTATGTATTCTATTTTATTCCATTTCATTTGTTTTTCATTTGTTTTTAAATGCTGGTTACAATCCACTAAGCTGATATCAAATAAGAGCTATTTGAGGAAACTGTCTTAGAGAACTTCTCAAACTGTAAATTATAGAGAATTCTCATTAAAAAGTAGATTGTTTGAATAGCTCTGGGAGCCATTATTGGTATTAATAGTATCATCAATATCATTACCACCAGAACCACTCAGCACAGGCACAAATTGAAGGATAGATACCTGAGTAACTTGGGGTATCTGAAATTATCAATACTGTAGCATTTTTTGACCAAATCTCTTCTTCTCCCCCATTCCTCACATGCATGGCATCCCTTAGTGTGCCATTCCTTGCTGTGTCCAGATCATCTGAATCCAGCCAAATCACCCCTAGAGTTTAGCTGGCTTACCAGAGAAGGGATAAAGAATACTCTGTACAGATGGCCTCGGTCTCCTGTGTCCCAGAGCAGAGCTGTTCCAACTTTAAATTGCATAGACATTAAAATGTAGAATCTTATTCACAGGTCTGGAGGAAGGCCTGAGGTTCTGCATCTATAACAAGTCCAGGAGATGCCAGGGCTATTAGTCCATTGCCCCGATTTGAGTACAAAATTCTTGAAGATAATAAAGCAAATAGTAAAGATTTTCAGATTCAAGGATTAGTAAAAATGAAATGGTTAAACATAACACTAATCTCCAAAGCTTTTATAGGGCCAAAGACAGAAAGATTTCTAAGAAGTTAGTGCAAAGAATTACTGAAAATGGCTGATAGGATCCTGATTATGAAAAAAAAAAAAAAAAAGAGGCAAGGCCTAATGTAATTGATGGACTGAGAAAAGTACCAAAGGACTGAGGTCTTGAGGTGCATGGAAGGCAGATTCTGAATAGAAAAGGGAGAAGAGAGGGTGATGGTAACTGTGGCCACAAAAGCAACGTAAAAACCCATGATGTTAGAGGTGAAATCTTTTTGACTAACACTGAGAAGCCAGCAAAGAAACTAAACGATACCCTGGAGTTGACAAAGTCAAAAGACTTTGAAGTCAACAACACTGCACTCTCAAAGGATAACAGTATCAAGGCTGGCAGCCAGACGGTGAGGTTACTGAGGACGCAGGGAATCTGCTCCAGGGTCTGGAAGTCAATTTTGACAAGGATGAGGAAAAGCTGGACTAGACAGAGCAGAGGCTTCTAAAGGAGAGTGAAAGTGACAGCACCGGGATGCTAATGTTCTCACAGCTCCTTTGTACCCTAGGTGGACAGATCCTGCTGGATTTCCACCCTCACCTGCTCCTTCACCCATGCCCCCTTGGCTGCACAGCCATTCCACGGTGAAAGCAAAGTAAGCCCCTCCCCCTCCTCCCAGCAGGGAAAAGGAATTAGGAGAAAGGGCAGTATCTGCTAAATTATTCTTTGAGAGAAATGGAATTGACAGGAAATGCCACTTTAGGTGAGGAAAAAGAAAAATAACGTATGGAATAGGAATAGATTAAAAGAATAAAGCAACATACAGAAAAAACGTTGCGCTTGTATGTAATAAAGTGTTCCACAGGCCACAGAAAAAGGGTTTATGAAAAGGTTAGGTGGCTCCAAAGGTTTCATGCTAAGCTGCTTATGGTAATAATAAGAGATTACAACGAGCCAGGCACTGGGCTAAGGGTTTCATAAATAGGATTACTATATAATTGATCAACCAGACCCAGAAAGTTTAGAGAGTGAAAGAGCATGCTAAAGATCATTAATCATATAAGAATGCGAATATTTTTTTATTGATCAACTTACTGGTTTTATTATATTAGGCTTATGAAAAAGTTCCATTCAAAATTATTTATGTCATTAAAATAAATCTGAAAAATATCCCTATACAGAAAAGCAACATTAAAAGAAAAACTTCTTTATAACGAGCCCTGAAATACTAAAAATCACATAACCAGAATAATTATTCTTAATGGATAACCATATACTTTGATCAGTTCCATATTTTTATGCCTCTAATATCATATCAGTTGTAATTTTCTGAAGATTGTATCTTTAAAATGTCTGATTAATTTTATTTTCCTTATAAAATTACCTGCAACATTTTTTAATGTCCATTTTAAAGTTCCTAAATTTGAGATTGTTGACACTTTCAATTAACTCTTCTCTGTAGGTCATGCTATTTTTTAAGAAAAATAACTCATTCTACTGTTGTAAAAGTACATGGGTAGATAAAAAGACTGTAAATGGAGGTTATTTTCAATTCTAATGTTTTCATATGGAGATTTATAAATACTTCCATCTCAATATTTTAGCAGGTACAGTCTTTAGAGCATATTTTGTGAACTAATATTTCTGAAAGGCAAAACTCATAAAGTAAGTTTTAACATACAATTTATTTGAAAATCAGACCTTCCTTCTTAGTTTCATTATATTATGATACAGAATATACATTTATCAAATTAAAAAGTAGAGCTTCATCAAGAGGTTATTCCCACCCACAAAAAAGATTCTTTCCATAAGCCAAAAGAATTCAGTCAAATCACAGATTTTCAAAATTAAATTTTGTATACAATCTGAGCTCTCAAATTTTATTTTTTTCTGTTTCTCCAGGCTTTTATAAGAATCCATTTCCATGCTTTCCTAAAAGCTTTGCCTTTAATCATTGCAGTTTTCTAAAAGCTTTAAACCCTGAATATTTTTACTTTTCAATATGTTATATATTCTGACTAAAAGTTGCAAACTTCTTTTGAATAAAACTGCAACCAAAATTTAGATGTCTCATTAAAAATCAGTTGAATAGCATTGTAGGATTCTTGAATTGATCTACAAGCCAGTCTACAGGACAATCTTCCACAGCCTCAAATATTTTTAAAACAATTGCAGTTGATCAAAAAAAGAAGGACTGCCGTGCTGGGGCATTTTTTTTTTTTTTAATTAAATACCTGTTTCACATAAAAAGTTTGTAGTTCAATTACTTTACCTGTGTGTATGCCTCTGTGTGTGTCTGCATATACCCGTACAATTTTATAACTTGTACATCTATTTTTATTGTTAGAATATTCTAGCTTGTTAAGACTCTTACGGACTTGTCAATTATTTTTGTACCACAACCAATTCCAAGTACATTTCTGCCCCACAAGTTTCTTGATTTTGTAAAACCATTGTTTCTACCATGACACTGTGCTCTTCCAAAAGCTGTGATCTTATCACCTCAAAAACAGATAACTTTATCATCAATATTGAACTTCTTAGCTATATTTACAAAAGCATTTGTAAGATTAGATTTGTCTCATTTGATAGAATTTGCATTATCTCTATTTAATTCAACATGGTGATTAAACTATTATGGGAATTAACATAACCAGTTATGTATTTGAACCATCTGTGGTAGAAAGTATAATGTCCCCCACCTCCAAAATGCCCATATCCTAATTCTTAGGACTTGGAAATACGTTACCTTACATAGCAAAAGAGACTTGGAAGATACAATTCAGTGAAGGATCTTAAGATTGGGAAAAAAAATATCCTGTGTATGTGGGTGGGCCCAGTATAATCACAGGGGTCATTACTGAATGGAGGTAAGAACGTCAAAAAGACATATGACGACAGAAGCAGAGGTTGAAGTGATGTGCTTTGAAGGAGCTATAAGCCAGTGTCCTCTAGCAGCTGGGAAAGGTAAGGAAACAGATTTTCCCATAAAACATTCACAAGGAGCACAGACCTGCCAGTGCATTGATTTTAGCCCTATAAGACTTATTTTAGACTTCTGTGCTCCCTAATGGTAAGATAATGTATTTGTGCTATTTGCAGCCAATAAATTTGTGGTGATTTGTTATAGCAGCAATAAGAATCTACTGCAGTGCTGAACCGTTAGCAATGTTCTTTTGCTAATGGAGCCAATATTTTTAACAGTTTTTACCTTAATTTCCTTGTTCGATTCTAAGAACACTTAGAATTGAAAATGAGTGAAAGCAATTTCAAATGATAGACATTTGATCTAAATGAAAAGTCATATGTCACAGCAGCAAGTAAATGCACCTTCTGTAGATGTACATGCTAAATTATCCTTTCCAAGAACTGTCTTAAAATAACTATCAGTTTTTGAAGTAAATGCTATCGCTTCTTTAGCAGATTTGGGTCTTCTAGTTTCCATGTAGTTAGTGATTTCAGTACACACATAGTGAGTGGTAAATGTAAAAAAAGAAAATACTTTATGCCAATTATATGTTCATCATCAGATTTTTTGAGAAACAGAAGTTCAACACTTAATTTACTTTTGTCTTTTGGAGCCCATTCTTACAGAGTTTGTTGAAAAATAATGTTATTAAATTAAACCTAATCCATAATAATCCATATTTTACCACTATTCCTACCCACTGTCTGCCAAGTGATCCCAAGGATTCTGAAGTCACCAGCAGGAGCCTAGGCACAACCGACTTGCAACCAAATTATTGGCAGGGATATAAAAGTGTTGAAACCTCTCCCCCTGCCACCCCAGACTGGAAGGAGCTGGCTGTCCCCAGCCCACAGACTTCTGTGCACTTTATTTTACCAGCAAAGCCTCATGCTTTCCTTGAAAGAAAGGAGTTAAATTATATCTGGAGAGGTGTCAGGAAAAAATGAGTTACATTGTCCCCATCTTCAAAGTTAACCACAAGAGGAGATCATGGTAGAAGCATCAAGTACAGAGTGGCTGTCTACCAACTCCCTTGTGGCTTCTGTAATACCTCATTGCAAAGAGATGGAGTTGGGGTGGGGGTGGGGGTGAGGAGAGGAAAGGAAAGGTGAGAAAAATCTGGAACCATGTTGGGCAATTGGGCCCTATGACCACATTTTTTGTATTATCTTGTTGAATCCACAGAACAATTGTTCTAAGTTAATCTTCCCATCTTTGGGTAAGGATACAAAGACTGAGGGCCCACAGTTGTGACCAGCAGAAGCAGTTTTGAACCCAAGCTATCTTGTTCCAAGAGGAGTGCTCTGCCCATCTGCTGGATGCTTCATTTGGCCTCTAGCTTTTAGGAGTCCCTCCTCCAGCCTCTTTGCCAGGCCTTGCCTCCTGAACCAGTGACCTCCAGCCTGTGGTCTGTTCTCTGTTTTCAAACATTTGACTTGTCTCTTCTCAGTTAGTGTTTTTTTTAATTTTTTGTTTTGTTTTGCTTTATCTCCACACCCCTTCGATCTGAATTAACTCAATTCACTTTCATACTGTCCAATCTCTTTAAAATAGTCTGATGTTTGTGATGCTATTTTCTCACATTTTATTCAAATATTTCTTAATATAACTTTGGGGACACTTTTGTCTTTCTGATATGAACATCACAGATCCAGGCTTCTGCTGACTTACTTAGGATCACCACCAGGTCTCTAAGTAATTTGAAAGGTAGCTACAGCAAAGTTAGTATAACGTGACTCCAAAAAAACATCAAATATCAACTACATAAGAACTAACTCAAAAGTAAGAAAAACTAGCTAGAAATACAACCTGTAATATAAAAAGATGGAGAAGTTCAGATTGTGGGAGGGACAATCTGACAAAATCTTCTGATTTAAAGTAACAAACACCAAGAATCTAGTACTGTTATTCAAATAGCATTTTGCATGCTGTAGAAGGAAATTAGTTTCATCAATTTTCTATTTAACTACACTCATGTCTAGTGTGAGTTTGCGTGTGTTGTGATGCATTTGCACTTGAGCACCAACAATGAGCAAAGTGCTAATATTTGTTAAATTTATCAGTGCTTCAAAGATCTAATTACTCCATTCAACCACATATACTACACCTAACTTTATCCTTAGCATTATGCTAGCTCTACAGAAAAACACCCTTCCCTAGAGAAGCTTATAATTTAATTGAGCAAGAGAAAAATAACTGTGTTAGTTAGATTCAGTTGTCAACTTGGCCAGGTGAGCATATCTAGTTCTGTTGCTGCAGACACAAGCCAATGGTACCTGAACCTCATCTGTTGCTAATTACATCTGCAGTCGGCTAAGAGGCGTGTCTGCTGCAATGAGTGACATTTGACTTAATTGGCTGGTGCTTAAATGAGAGAGCGCAAGGTGCCACAGCCTAGCAGCTCGGCATTCCTTATCTCAGCACTAGCAGTTCAGCCCAGGCCTTTGGAGATGCAGAAAGAAGTCACCCCGGAGAAAGTTGTTGGAACCCAGGGGCCTGGAGAGAAGACCAGCAGAGACCATCTTGTACCTTCCACGTAAGAAAGAACCTCAGTGGAAAGTTAGCTGCCTTTCCTCTGAAGAACCAACAAAATAAATCCCCTTTTATTAAAAGCCAATCCGTCTCTGGTGTGCTGCATTCCGGCAGCTAGGAAACTAGAACAATAACATAGGCTACTCTTATAATACTAAATTTAAAATAAATAAATGTATTCAGTAACTCTAATGCCTTAGACAGTTAATAGCCTGTGTGATAACATGAAAGCTCTGGCAAGAGAGTTTCTCAAATGAGCTCAAATATTCCAGCTTGGTTTTTCTAAAAGGCAAAAATTATGCATGAGCAGCAAGACACATAAGCAATTTGTGCCCCAGTCTGTGCGAACAGCCGAATTCTTAGAATCCCTACACAATTTAACAGCTTCTTCTTATTTTGGCAGAGCCATAAACTGGGGAAGTCGAATATCGTGCTTCCTGCTCCTTTTTGAATCCTTGGTAAATGGCAAGGTTGAGCATCCCAGCATAGAACATGTGATGCATTTCCCATTTTAGTCGGATCAAGACAGAATCTGCTTTCTAACAGTTGCCTGGGAAAATTCAGGCATATTTCTTAACAGACTACAGTATCAAAATAAAAGAACAAAAAAAAAAAAACAAAAAACTGGCTACATTGTTTTATATCATTTCACCAATAGGTGGCACTGTGGGCAATGATATGCAACAAACAAGAACCTGCAAAACTTAAAACACACTAGGAAAGACTTTATGGGGGGGGGGGGGGTTGGTGGAGGTGGGAGGGCAGAGAGGACAGGAAAAAATAGCCCATCCTTTTTACCAGTGTCTTACTCCATAAATATTTTCCATAGTTTTATAAATATTTCTATCTTATATACTATTTTTTTTTCTTCCTGAATGCCTTCCTTCACCAAAAATTGTTAGGGTAATCATTTAACCCAGTTTCACAACTATTAAATGAGCAGGTTGGAATACCTCAGGGGTAGAAAATTCAAGTGCCTGCTAGTGCCAGCCAGCTTATTTAAATGAGTTCAGAGGGTCTGGTACCAGAGGATAAGAAAGCTAATCAGTGTCATCCAAAATAATTCAGTTTTAAAAGTTTTTGTCTTCTGCTTAGTTTTGTCTTTAAACACACACACACAGCAAATCAAAGCAAATGAGTCTTCGAGAACAAGGTTTGGTCTTCTTGGTTAGATGATGTCTGGAAGCAATTCCAGCTATAAACCATTCCTATGGATTTTACATTATCCTCAGAATATCTGTGTAAAGCCATACATGTATTTCTAATAAGTATATGCACTAATATGCATAATTCTAATATCTTGAGTCTCTGACAAATCTGTTCAAACCTAATGTGAAACAAAGTAACACTGTCACCCTTGCACCAAAACACAGGAGGTTATGAAATTTAGAGAACATAAGATTCCCTGAACATCCTACTTTTCCTATCTCAGGTCATGGCGTCACTATCCAGTAGGCATTCCCAGTTAGAATTCTTGGAGGAATCTGTTAGATTCAATCTCCTTCACCTTCTGCATCTCATTAATCACTGAGCCTGGTCAATATTACCTTCACACTTAATCACTATTCTATCTAAATTTTTAATCCCCAAGACTAAAAACCACAATTCAGATACTCATTATCCAGATACTATTCTTCCCCTACCCCAGCTGGAGCAGTGAGTGCCACGATTTAGGGGAAGAAACAAGCCTGAGCAGTTGGACAAGGCAGGACTATATTTGGGATATAAAAGCATGAACCATACTTATCTTTCCAGTCCCATCCCTTGCATCTTACCTCAAAAATACCCCACATTTCCATCTTCATTTGCACAGAACTACTCACCTTGCAAGTTCCCCAGTCTGAATACCTTTGAATGCCTAGCAAATTCCTAGATTTCCTTCCAGTTTAAGGTCAACTACTTTTTCCTGCACAAATTCTCCCCCAATTCTCCTAGATAAAAATAATAATTGCATATTCTGTGGTTGCACATTTGTACCTCACATAACACTCATCAAATCTCTTTTACAGGAAGAGACTGTACCACTCATCTTTCATTCACTACTGAATTGTACCTGCCACAAATTGTTTCCAAAATCAATCTTGAATTTGACTCCTAGCTCTACTACGTACTATGCAACTGTGAGATGTTGAGTAAGTTAACATACCTTTCCAAACTCCATTGACTTTTTACTAGCAACAGATGCCACAGGACTGCTGAGAGGATCAAACGAGAAAATGCATGTAAAGCACTTACTGTAATGCTTGGCACATGTAACCCACTTCACCATCTTGGTTTTAACATCCTCATCTGCAAAATAATGGGCTTGGACTAAAAGAGACATGTAATCCCTTCTAGCTCTAACATTATTTGACTCTGTGTCCTGATTAGGGAGAAAACATTCGGCAGTATTAAACAAATAGCTCTGTGCAGGCAGTGGAGTGGCAGTCGGTCACAAGAAAGTTGTAATTTAACTGTGACCCAAACAGTTTTGAGACCTAGCTTCTAGGAAACATCTTTTATTAAAATACATAAATGCCTTATAATTTGCTCCTCCTGTCATAGGCTTTCTTCCTCCACTTCCCTTATAATACTTAAATTTACACATATGTATTTTCACAAGGAATTATTCTGTAAACATCCAACTGACAAACAAAAGAGCAGCTTATTCATTACTTAAAATATTTGAAGATCATCGTGAGAAATCTCAGAGAGCCAAACTGGGTTTGGCTAAGTTTGTATCCTAATTGCCCTAAACCTCAATTACCCTGCCCTAGCACACACACACACACACACACACACACACACACACACACACACACAAGAACACATCAACCTATCAACTTCCATCAGATACCCCGAATTTTCATAGTTTTTTAAGTTCCCTTGTTTCTAAAACCACAAATTCTCTAAAAGTTCTAAGCTATGTCTTTTTTGTTTGGGTTTGGTGTTTCATAAGCATTCCCTTGATTTGGCCCAGGAGGCTCGAATGATGGGAACAAATGAATCAGGGAGCCGCTATGCATGCCAGCAAAAACTACTTTTGGTAAAACAATTTCTCCTATGGTCATAATAAATGTGAATTTTCATTCAAAGGAAGAAGTGTTCTGGTTAAAGCTATTTCTACAGGTAAAAGTCATTGGTAAAATACTACCATTTTTGTTCAAATTAAAGAGTTCGCTATACAAAAATACCACAAGTGACACTTTGAGAATTTTATCCTTTACTCCACATTTTCACTCATTGAAAAACATCATTCAGCTGGGCACCCACATGCCTGGCACTGGGCGGTAGCTTACAGACCAGTGGCAATATAGATGTGTAAGCAATTACAGCTCCTACGGTTTCATGAATGACATTCCAAATCGTAATTTCCAAACTTCATCACTGGATGTATTAGTTAGGGTTCTCTAGAGAAACAGAATCAACAGGGAACACTTGCAAATATAAAATTTATGAAAGTGTCTCACGTGACCGTAGGAATGCAGAGTCCAAAATCCACAGGGCAGGCTGCGAAGCCGATGACTCCAATGGATGGCCTGGATGAACTCCACAGGAGAGGCTCACCAGCCAAAGCAGGAATGCAACCTGTCTCCTCTGAGTCCTCCTTAAAAGGCTTCCCATGATTGGATTTAGCATCACTAATTGCAGAAGACACTCCCCTTTGGCTGATTACAAATGGAATCAGCTGTGGATGTAGCTGACGTGATCATGACCTAATCCTATGAAATGTCCTCATTGCAACAGACAGGCCAGCGCTTGCCCAATCAGATGAACAGGTACCACAACTTGGCCAAGTTGACACCTGTCCCTAACCATGACACTGGATAAAGAGAAATGTCCTGAACCATTTAGATACAGTCATTTGCAGCAGTGAATTGAATATGTATTTGGTAAATTATGAAGGAATACAGAGACCATCTTTCTTATTTTGAAAAAATATACAGGCAATATAATAATTCAAAGTGCGGAAATCCAGACCCATATGACCTAATTTATATTCAAAATATTCTTGCCCCCAATTTACTGTCAAGATACTAAGAGTTTTGGAACACTCACATTGTATAATTAGTAACAAATGGACGTGGAGTTAACACTGGATATATAGATAGGTAGGTAGAGTGGAAGGTGGTATACAGTGAGTATGAGTAAGAAAACGTTCAACGTTTATTGTGGCTGTGAAAAATAGAAAAGAGCTCTATTCGTAGAACACGAAGCAGTTTATCTGTTTACATCCTGATGTACAAGAATTAAAGAAAAATGGCGGGCCGCGGTGGCTCAGCGGGCAAGAGTGCTTGCCTGCCATGCCGGAGGACCTCGGTTCGATTCCCGGCCCCAGCCCATGTAAAAAACAAACAAACAAACAAAATATAATAAAACAAGAAAATGTTTAAAGATGTTTCTCTTCCTTCCTTCCTTCCTTCTCTCTGTCTTTCCTTCCCTTCCTCCCTCTCAAAAAAAAAAAAAAAAAAAAAAAAAAAAAAAAGAATTAAAGAAAAATAAGTACCAACTCAGTGAATTTGTAAATCTGGATTACTCTGTGGCCAAGTACTTGAAAGCTATACGATGTAACTAACATGTCCTCAACTCTTTCTCTTCAAATTTAGGCTGAAAGTGGTAACAACCAAAAGATTAACGGAGAAATCTAAGGAACTATGATAAATTCTAGGTTTAAGTAACATTTGGGAAGCAGCTGATTTTAGTTCCTATTTTTAAAATACTGATTAGCGTTACCGTTAAGAACAAACAATGCAGGCTTGTCTGTTATAATGACATATAGGCATTCCAAAAAACTTGTGTCCAATGTAATTGCACAGTAAAAATACTAGAGCCTGTAAGTAAAGTAGATCATTCAAAACTTACAGAACACGGAAACCAAAACACTAACAAAGATGATGACAATCTCAACAAAAATACTAGCACAGTTAAATCTCCACTGACACTTAGGAGTCCACTGCCAGGCCATCCAATGCAGCTTTCTGTCATGGAGATCACGTATTTTTTTTCTCTTTCAAGATGACATTCCGTGAATATTGTGCTTTTAATTGGAGACCAGTTTCATGAAAATTAAAACTATGATCCAATAGTAGTCTTCTGCAACAACCTTTTTTCCCCCTTAAACACAGAACAAATGTTTGTTTATCTTCTTTGTCTGTACTTGCAGCTTCCTCAGAAGCTTGACACGGTGGAAAATGAAGAGCACCAGCTCTTAAAGTCACTGAACCAGCCTTTCCTGCACTAAAGAAAGGCATTTTCTAAGACTTTCTTTTTTAATTACAAAAAAGGCCTGTCTCTCATCACTTTGAAACATTAACATAGTAGGGAAAATTATATATACTCCCATAAATTCTATATGCTACTGACCATTCCACATGTTATCAATCAGGCATGAGCTAGTTATTAGTAAGAGAACATATGTAATAGCAGAATAGACTAGACCAGAATAATGTATTCCAGACATAAGAGGTTTTTAAATCTAAAATGGATTGGACAACTTTAAAAAGCTATTCATCATAATAACGAAGTCAAATGACATCTTGCATACAAAGATACTCCTCTGAGTGACATTTAACATGCTGAAGCTTCCAAAACAGTTAACAGATGTGTGCGATAAGAAATGGATTTTTAGAATTATTGATCTTTCAAATAGCTAAAAAAAATAAACGTAGGCACCTTAGTAGAAGAATGGGACATGTGAAAAGTGCTTGATTTATTTTAGGACTTAAATATGCGATACTAATGTACAAAATTGTGAGCCTATTTCTATCAAAAGGAAACAACTCTGAGCACCTACAGCTACCATACCTGGACCTAAAAGGGCAGCCTCATGTTGGTGGATGAGGCCGGTGGGCTGACTCTTCTCTCCTGGAAAGGAGGTTGCTCAACATGCACAACTTCTCACTAGTGAGCTGATGGCTAGAGACCAATGCAGGGTCAGGTCACCTGGCAGAAACTGGATACCACCCTTCAAAGAAAGATCCAGCCTTAAGGGTAGCTCAGTGGGAGAATTCTCGACTGGCATGCAGGAGACCCAGGCTTAATCCTGAAGCCTGCACATGAAAAAAAAAAAAAAATCTTTCTCTTTAAAAAAAAAAAGATCCCATTCTACCGGGCAGAGAAGTAATTTTAACTAGCCACAAGGTTATATTATTTTTAAAAACAAAATAAAGTCCTTTTTTTGTTGTACAATTAAATATTAGACCATTGGAATGACATGTTATCTGGCCTTTGTTTTAAAATGTTCAGGCAAAAAAGAAATATGCAAAGGTAAGGAGAGATGATAAAAGATTAGAAAAATATTGACAGTCATTGAAGCTGAGTGGTAAGTACATGGCAGCAGCGGGGGTAGTGGTCATTATACTATTCTCTCTATTTTCGTGTATTTGCAAATGTCAATATCCAGAATAAAAACAAACAAACATAAGGAATGCCAAATCCATTCTGTTCAGCAGAGTGAATATTACATTTACAAATATATAAATAAAGAAACAAAATGAGAATAAAAATCTCTGGTCATTTGTTGAGTTTACTGAATCCCCATAGTTTAAAAATTTATTGTCAAGATACGTATTTCTGACTCCTCCTGAAATCAAGTTCTGAGAAAATTTCATTAAGCTAAAGTGTCATATGCTATATAAGTATTGTCTCAAATGCATGCACATGCAAAGCATTTTAAGTGTGGTTAACAAAATGAATCTAACAACCACTATGGATAAAATGCAGTTATCTAAGAAAATCTGAAAGTCCTTATTATAAACATTCATCTTTCAAAGTATTTCATGTTTTTTTTTTTTTAGTTTTAGTAAACTCAGGAAAGTTTTACTCTGGCAATGTTGGTCTTGAAATGAATATTATTAATTTAACTCTTAGTTACTAGGCAAAGACAAAGAAGTCAAGAATATACTCCTCTGTACTCCGGGTTCTTTTCCTATGTAGGCACAATGACGACACTTAGTCAATCTGCACCGACAATCCAGAAAAGTGAGCCCATCATTTTCAATGGATATTATATAATTATCATTTTAAAAACATTTTTTAAAAACTTGGAGAGTGCTCTGATTTTCCTGGTATTTCAGGCATCTTCTGACATATACTTATGATTCCTGCTGAAATCCCATATGCAGACTGTTTGGTAAGTAATATGGACTGGTTACTGCAATAATTCCTTAATAAAAATTAATGACAAGAAAGAAAAAAATGTCTTTATCCCAATGCTAAACAATGAAATTATAAGCACAGGTGCCAAGCTTTTGCTCAGGAGGGATCCATATCAGAAATAAAAACAGGGACAATATCCTTTTTACAAAGTCAACAATTTACTGCTTGTCACAGACAAGGACACAAGCTTATACTAATCGCTCACTATGAATCCAAGGGAGGGATATAGAGGAAACAGAATTTGAAATGGATAGGGGTCAAGGTTGACTAAGAAATATTATACCACCTAAACTTTTGCTGATTTCATTGAAAATTAAGTAAAAGCATGATATTTCCACTGAGAATGTTCAATGTTCATTCATCAAATGTTTGTGTGTGGGCCACTGGCGGTACATCATGCCCATGTCATGAATAATTCCTTCTCTTTGTTCAACAGTCATCACTCAATTAACAGCCTTGGGGAAGGGGTCGAGGTGGGAAATTACACAAAATAGGACAGGGAGATTTGCTGAAAAGTAATCTTTGTTGACTCTCCTACAAGTTGACAGTTACTGAAAAACAGAGCACAAGGTGAAAGAAACTGACTTGTTTTCAAATTGTAAAAGTCTACACATATCTAACCCTACACCTAAATTTCTGTCTGGAAAAGTTTTGGTGTGGAAATTGGTTGGGGAGGGTTCTAGTTTGCTAGCTGCCAGAATGCAATATACCAGAAACGGAATGGCTTTTAAAAAAGGGAATTTAAGAAGTTTCTAGATTACAGTTCTAAGGCCAAGAAAATGTCCCAGTTAAAGCAAGTCTTTAGAAATGTCCAATCTAAGGCATCCAGGGAAAGATACCTTGATTCAAGAAGGCTGATGAAGTTCAGGGTTTCTCTTTCATCTGGAAAAGCACATGGCAAACACGGCGTCATCTACCAGCTTTCTCTCCTGGCTTCCTGTTTCATGAAGCTCCCCAGGAGGCATTTCTTTTCTTCATCTCCAAAGGTTGCTGGCTGGTAGACTCTGCTTCTCATGGCTATGTCATTCTTTGCTCTCTCAGAATCTCCCTTTTGTAGGATTCCAGTAAAGTAATAAAGACCCACCTACATGGGTGGAGAAATGTCTCCACCTAATCCAATTTAACAACCATTTTTGATTGAGTCACATCTCCAGGGAGATAATCTAATTACAGTTTCAAACATACAGCACTGAATAGGGATTAGAAGAAACAGCTGTCTTTTACAAAATGGGATTTGGATTAAAATATGACTTTTCTAGGTCCTCTTAAACGAGCACAGGAATGGTTCATACATATTTTTTCTCCTTTTAAATTCATTCATTTTTTTTCTCCTTTTAAATTTCCTGCAGCTTGAAAAATGCAACATGCAAACTCACAATCTCCCATTTGTAACATCCCTGCCTTTCCTGCTGCATTCATTTCTGATCTTTGCAACAGGGTTTTGACTCCAGTGGGGAGACAAGCAGCAGGAGAAAATGAACTCTTAATTGAAAGCAAAAGTTAGCTTAAACACTGACAGTAAAAGCTAAAGAAATTTACAAAATGGATGCTTTCAGCATAGGGCAATTTGAAAGGAAAAAGAAGAAGGATCAAAAGTCGGAAATAGCCGAGGTCACAGCAGGCATGACTCAAATTCACTTGGATAAAATAAACATTTATTAATCACAGACTGCACCGGGCTCTGTGCAATATACTGTAAAAGAATATTTAACATTTATCCTGCTTTTTGTAATTTTCAGAGTTTCAGTGTGTCTCACAATTATTTCTATGAATTTTTATTTCCACTTTGCAGATGAAGCAATTGAGCTCCAATGAGGTTAAGTGGTTCAATATTATGCAGTAAATAAGAGATAGAACAGGAATTCATATTTATGCCTTCTGACTCCAAGTACAGTGCTCTTTCTGTACTGTGGTGCCTTATTTCATCTCCACTTTTAAAACCATTGCTGTTGACACTTATACTGATAACAATGATAGATTATCCTTACTATATACTTTTATCTTGTATTATTATGTAAGTTTTATATTATTATATAAGTATTTTATATTTATTATCTGTATATTATGCTATGCCCTCTGTCAAATACAGCATCTACACTAAATCTGTTACCTAATGAAATCATCTCAACAACCGAATCAGTTAGGTATCATTCTTCTTATCCTTAAAAATGAATTAATTGAGACTCACAAAGTCAAGTATATTACGTTGTTCAAGATAGCCCAAGATCCCTCAGTCAGTAAGTAGCAGAGCCCAAGACTCAAATCAACTATCAGATTCTGGAACTTGTATCCATGGCCATTATCAAGTATTCCCAAACTTGCCTGATGAAAGCACCCACCTGGGTATTAGGAAAAACACACATTTTCAGGTTCTTGCTCCTGGTCAGCCATGGAGCCCAAGAATGTGAATTCTGAACAAGCTTTGGCCAAATTTACACAAACCTTTGGCAAGTTGGGAAAAAGTTCTCTAGGTTGACATTTTAAAATTTCAACTCCTCTAACTTATCTCTAACTTGTCAGGGGATGGCAAACTTTCTCTGTAAGGGAACAGATGGAAACAATTCAGGCTTTCAAGGCCATGCAGTTTCTGTTGCAAACACTCATCCCACTACCGTAGCATGAAAAAAGCCATAGACAGTGTGCTAATGAATGGGTGCAGATGCATTCCAATACAAACTGATTCATATCTCAGTTCACTGAGATATCAATTTCATACTATATTTACACATCATGAAATGTTATTCTTTTGTTTTTTCCAACCATTTGAAAATGTAAAACAGTTCAGAGATCACAGGCCTTATAAAAACAGGTGGACTGAGGTGCACAGGTGGTTCAGTGGTAGAATACTCACCTGTCATGTGGAGACCCGGGTTTGATTCCCAGCCCAGGCACCCCCCAAAAAACAAAACTAAATATTAAAAAGACCGTTAAACACTAGGTGGGCTGGATTTGGCCTGCAGACAGTTGTTTGTTCACATCTAAGCTAGCCCCCATTCTCTCAGAGATTTGTTCCAGCTGGAACAGAGTTGATGGAAAACGCTTTACCCAACTTCCCTCTTTCAGCATTTCCAATTATGTCCCCATTCATTTTTTCCCTCCCAGTTCCTGCCTCCCTACCCTGATGCCCGGATACTATTTCATTTTAAATTCTAGATACAAAAGAATATTCCTCTAACAATCTTATAAACTGTGCCTTGAGGTCTTTTGAGGGATAAACTAATAAACAAAACCACATTTACTATAAATAAATGTATTATAAGGAATAAGGATCTCTTACAAACTATTTAAGACCATATCTCCATGATCATAAATGGATTTTATCATTTCAATGGCTCATTACTGTAAACATTAAGCTTAAGGATTTTAAGAGAGGATCATTTGGCAGGCAACCATGGAAGTTCATGGCACTCAGAATTGGCATGCATCTCTGCATGTCAAGAAACCTTTGTCTTACAGCTTTAATCAATGTATAATCACATCCTTTTGACTTTGCACTTCACTGAGCCCTTTTCTAACAAGATATCCCTAACTTTCTCTCTTCCAAAAAAGCCTTTCTTGAGTTTCTTTCTAATGGAAAACACAATTTTAGACTACGAGGTGAATATTTTATTCACGAGATACTTAGTACTCTTCATCATCTGTGGATTTTTTCTATTTTATTTCAGTTACTTTCTAAGACACACACTTTTTATTTGCTGAGGAGAAATATTATGCCGGTATATTACACCTTAAAACTAAAAAAGCATGTTTGAAACACCTGATTGTGTTTCAAGACCTTGCAATAACTTTGCAAATGAAATTGAGCACACCCTCTGGGAAACTCAGTGACTCTTACAGACTTCCATGGCTAAAAGGGATCTTGGAATCACCTAATCCAACTCTTCTCCCATTTTGTGTTTGACTCACAATGTTCCTAAAGGTATTACTCAGCAAATGCTTAAATATTTTCTATGGCAGCTTGGTAATTACTAAATATCAACATATTTAGCTTGGTAATTACTAAATATCAACATATTTAATCAACCATGTTAAGTATTCCTTCCTCATTGTAAGTTGTAATTCTCTCTCTGTAACTTTTTCCCAGTTGCATTTTTGGCACAAAACTCCCAAAGATAAGTTAATGACATCACATAATCTATTCAGAAATGCTAATGGTGTGTGAGTGTGTATGTGCAATTCTATATTCTATGATAAATAGAAAGTCTTTTGGCTAAATAAATCAGGAAAACAGCCAATAATTATGCCTACCTCTGAGCCATGTAGGTACTCTGGTTTCAGACTGCCTAAAGATTGAGTTATAGATTGAGAGAGGCAAGGAAAAATCTGGTCTGAATCAAATTGGGCTCAGGGATGAATACATCTGGTTAAGAAACTACCTTTTTTCCTGTCTGGTTTAGAACTCCAGTGTCTGATGTCTCATACTAGGCATGTGAGATTTTCTTAAACATAAAATTTGAAGTAGATTTCAGAGGATAAATTTGGACTTCCATGTAAAGGTTGTAAACAGGAATGTCAAGAAGTCTGAGTAAATAAAAAAAACAAAACAAAACATAAAATCCTATTTAGGTGGGATCTTTTGATTAAATTGTTTCCATGGAGATGTGACTCAGCTGTGGGTGGCACCTTTTGCTAGGTGGTTTCCATGGAGATGTGTGTCTGCCTATTCAAGGTGAGTCTTAATCCCACTTACTGGAGTCTTTTTAAGAGGGAACTATTTTGGAAAAAGCTCAGAGTTGACACAGACAGAGATGTTTGGAAACGCAAAAAGAAAACGCTCCTGGGGAAGCTGTTTGAAACCAGAAGCCAAAGGACCTACAGATACAAGTTACATGATTTCCTAGCTGACAGAGGTATTCCAGATGCCATCGGCCTTTCTTGAGTCAAGGTATCTTTCTATGGATGCCTTAGTTTGGACATTTTATGGTCTTAGAACTATAAATTTGTAACTTAATCTCCTTTATAAAAGCCAACCCATTTCTGGGATATTGCATTCCAGCAGCACTAGCAAACCAAAACAATGGCCATTCTGAAAAATCTCCAAGAAAAATTCCCTTGAAACCTAGGTTGAATAGACAAAATAACTCAGACAAAGACATCTTATGTGACCCCAGGAACTCCTGATTCAGATCCCAATGCTGGTCCCACTAGCCAGACAATCATCTAGAAAATTTACATACAAACATAGAGCCCTATAGTGATCATAGGCTGCAGATTCAACCGTATAATAAAATGAATACTCTGAGGCTATTTTCTGTGCCTCAGTTTTCTCATATGTAAAATGGCAATGACAGTCTCAGCCACTATATAGGGATGCTATGTAGGTTTAATGAGTTAATATATGTAAAGTTTATAGAACAGTACCTAGCACAGAGTAAATGTAAACAAATGTTACTTATGACCAATATAACACAGCCCTATATTAACTCTTACCAGATTAAGCTGTAATTGTTGATTTTTGTGTTTGTTGCCAACTTTAAGTTCCTTGTGTTAATTACTGATTTAATTACTGTGTCCACTTAGAAACCTCCAAAAACATTGAATGCAACAGATCTTCAACAAATGTTTTTCATAATCCCTTTGTTGGGAACTTGCTTTTTAGATCACTTATTTTTTCCTATAAAAATGTCGATCTGTCAAAATAGCAAGCGTGATTTGAGATTTTATAATATATCTAATAAACTCTGGAATCTAAAGTTTTGCTTTAATCACTGAGGGAAAAATATGCCAAGTCATATAAGTAGCCCAGGATAATTTCTCCTTGGCTACCTAAATTAAAAGACTCATATTAAAATAAGACAGTAAGCAGTAGTAAGTCTGGAAAGTGGCATGCTATTATGCTCTGCAAAAGCAATCTCTTTCAATTAATGAATATCCAGGACTATTTCCTCAGTAATTTGCATAAGAATTTTAAATTTCATTTTTAGATTGGACAGTTAAATAGAGAACATTTTATAAATGTATCCAAGCATGATTTTAGCCAGGGAACTGCCAAACGAAGCTCAGCCAGACAACAAAAATCTATGCTATGGAATACAAACACAGTGGTCATGGGGCCTTATATTCTCACACCCTGGTAGGGCTACATCTGGTTCTTTCCATGTGCCTCATTGCTAAATTTAAAGATGTGATCTGATTTGAGGTCTGACTGAATTTACATAACAGTGAACGTATTAATGACAGGGCTTTACTCACTTTGCAAAATTTCTTGGAAAATGTTAAAGCTTCTAGTTTAAATGATGAAATGCCAAGCTGCTTGCCACTTTCATGGCAAAGAACTTGGAGGGCTCTGCAGGTGCCCTGGAGTTCCAGAGGAGCCTAATTGGTATTTGGGGTGCCAGTGGTTCTGCAAACAGGACAGGCAGGCTAGGAACAACTTCACTTGGGTAAGTGCTGAGGATCCACCTCAAGGAAAGCATTGGCTATGGGGAGAGCCACAAACAGTACAATCCACTATCAAAACCTTAGTTACCAATCACTTAGTTGAACTTCTGACAGATATAAAACTCAGCAGAATGTGCTATAAATGAAGGTTCCAGGAGTTATTCCAAAAACGAATGCCAGTTTGAAACTATTATGAACCCCAGAAAAGCCATGTTTTAATCCTGATCCAATCCTGTGGGGCCAGACTTATTGTTTAGGGTGAGAAACTTTGACTGGATTGCTTCCATGCAGATGTGACACACCCAATTGTGGGTGTGGCCTTTTGATTAGTTGGAGCTGTGATTCCACCCATTCAAAGTGGGTCTTGATTAGTTTACTGGAGTCCTTTAAAAGGAGAAACATTTTGGAGAAACCTCAGATGTAGATGTTTGGAGAACAGCTGCTTCAGAGCTGACACAGGCAGCAACATTTGGAGATGAAGAAAGAAAATGCTGCCGGGGAAGTTGTTTAAAATGAATAGACAAAGATGCCAGCAGATGCCAGCCACACATCTTCCCAACTGACAGAAGTGTTCTGGATTCATTGGCCTTTCTTGAGTCAAGGTATCTTTTCCTGGATACCTTAGTTTGGAAATTTTTATGGCCTTAGGACTATAAACTTGCAACCTAATAAATTCCCTTTTTAAAAGCCATTCCATTTCTGATATATTGCATTCTGGCAGCATTAGCAAACCAAAACAAGGAGTTTAGGAACTGGGTCACAAATGGCACTGTTTCAAGGACCAAGTGACAGATTATGACATGGTTAGGGTAGGGGAGTCTTCCCATTTCTGCAGGAGTATAATATGTCTGTACTGCAGACAGTCCCTGAAGGGAGAGTGATGCTATGTGTTCTGGAACTTTGGGGACCCCTGCAGACACTGATCAGGCAGGCAAGTTTGATCTCACAGATGATGACTCATGCAGTGAGGAGATGCCTTTCACAAGCACTTTTAGACAGCTGACATCCTTCATCCAAGAAAGGCCATGAGCAGGTGTGAATAGACTGGACAGGACACACATAGGCCATCTCTGAGTGGTTGAGGAGGTTCAGCAGTAAAATAGTATATTCACATAACTGTAACTTTATTTCTGTTTTCAGATATATATAATTTCAGACTTTGGGGTCAACAAGGGATATTATGAGAATTCTTTTATTCTTCTATCAACACTAGAATTCTAGAAGCACAAAGTTCTCAAAAACCAGGCAGCACCCTCCCTATTCAACTTTATTTCTTTTACATTCTTAACACCCATTTAGCATCTGAATGGTAAGTCCCTCACTGTCACTGCACATATGCTCAGAGTATTTAGTTCTTTTCTCATTATTTCCTTTTCGCCTGCAATGTTCTTCTACTCTGTACCACCAAGAGACAGCAGACTCATTTTTCAAAGCTCTACTAAACTAGGTTTCTTTCTTCCAGAATAACTGACCCACCGCTTCTTTCTTACTGATAAATCAAAATGCTTTATCATAGCCACACAATATATTTGAAGATTCTCTTCAAAAAATTATTTAGGAGCCCACAAAGACATGTTGAAGCATTACAAGACCATGAAAAGACAATGCTGTCTCTCAAAACGAAGTAGAACATCTTTAATTTCTAACTAACAATTAGGGACCCATTAAGGAAGAGAAGTGGGGATGGGAGTAGTTTCTTCTTGATTTTATCTGTTGTTAAGTCTACCCACCCCTTTCTTACATCATTTGGAGTTTGTGTGTGTGTCAGTGTATGTGTCTGTGTTTTCTCAGGCTTTTAATCTACTGTGGATTTTCTATGAAGGATGGTTTCAAAATTGATAAAACCAAACAAGAATCAGTACTAATCACAACAGGGCAGAAGGACTCTTAATTTGGCTGTATGCAATGTGTTTTTTTTGCACATCAAAACCAAATAAACAAAAACTTCAGTGAAGCTTCTGCTATTGCTATTGTAGCAAAATTGTGTTAAATAGGTGTCTATTCTAAAGTGAACATACAAATCATGTTAAGTTCTGGCAATTAATGTTTGGTGACAATTGAACAATGTCTTTGGCAATGAAAAGGATAATAGCTTGAATGACTCAAAACAAGAGTTAGCTGATTCGTGAAATGAAATTATGAAAACTGAACCAAGCATTAACATACAACCAGAAGAATTATTAGACATTTTTAAAAAAGGTATACTAATTCACATACTACCAAATTCAGCCTTACTAATGGGCCTACCACATACCCTGTCCCTGTCAGTCTCTCACAGCAAAAATAAGAACAAAATAATACATTTCATTCAATACTCCCCAAATTTCCCAAAACCCTCTGAAGAAGATTCAATTATATTATCCCCCATTTCACATGATGAAGAAACTGAGTCTTAGAAACAATTTTCCCAATGTCACACATCCAGAAAGCATATGGCAGAACAAAAATTTGAACCTGGGTACTCTGATTCCAGAGAAGTGCTTGTAACCGCTGCACTCTAATGTGAATAGGGAGAACCCCCAAACGCCATATAACTTTTGGGGGATATCACAGGCTAGGGTGGCATCATGGTGAGAAAAGAGATGAGCAGTAAAGAAAGAAGAAGTGATAATGCAATTATGTCTTCAACTCATAAACTGTTACAGCAGAAAGGAATATTTTAGACTGCAGTTTCCAATCACTTTACTAGGATGATCTTAATGCTTCTTAAGAAGAAGGTAAATGTCTTTCCACTTTGCTCGAAACCACAACCAAGTGCAAATTCAAGAAGAGTTCATTTGGATCCTGGTGCCTTGTCAAAAAAGTCAGTGGAAATTGGACATTTATTCTTGGAAAGAGGCTTTCCTTAGCATGTTGACCAGAAATCTCCATTTTTAGTTAATATGAAAGGAAAAATACAGTGTTATTTTTAAGAAATTAAATAAATTATAGTGAAATTGAACAGTAAAGAAGGAGATAGTTCACCAAGTTCTTGAATGCAAATGGAAGGTCAACGCTTGGATTAGATTTCTAAAGTCAGGCTTGAGCTAAAGGAATCCAGGCTAAACAAGGACTCAGTTTTTACATTTCTGCCAAGACTTACAAATGCTAGCCTGTTTCAATATGCTCTCTTTGAGAGGACATAATAGCTAAAAGCTCCTGGAAATACTAAATCAGGTTAACCATTCAAAACAAGTCTATACTGGAGAAGAGTAAGTCAGATGCATATCAATTTATTCTTCATTTCATAGCTTTATTTAATGCTTTTCCTCCTTAAGAGCATATAGTGATACATAATATGGCGACAATAAAGTTATGGAAAATATATAACTCTTCCTACTTGCATTTATTATTTTTATACTTGTAAATGAAGTTCTATCAGGTAGCATGGAAAATCTAGACATGACATCATAAATGTTACATCCATCACTTAGCCAGCGCTGACAGCTGGCTATAAAGCTTTGTTTCTATAAAGCGCTTTTCTTTGTTTCTATAAAGTGCTTTTCAATTCTAGTCTGAGAAGGTAAATTTTAAAAGAAGACACTCCTGCTACCTGAACAAAAACATAATTATTTCTTTCTGAATTTTTGTGAATCATTATGGAAATCTTCCCACAAATCTCTTATATTTCTTATTCTGTCTTCATCAACTCCCCACAGCAGGTACAAAAACAAAATGAGGGTCCTCATCTAAAATGTTTATAATGATTCAGGCAAAATAGGCTGTGTCTAATATGAATGTCCTAAGCTTCTCTAATAGAATGAGCATTTCATATACATTTAAAAGACATTTCAAGAATTATTCATTTCTTTCCCCATTTCCTTTGAAGGTAACTAAGTGTCTGTTTACACAAACAAAGTTGGCATTTTAAAGCCTGCATTGTAACAGTCATGTTTGGGTAAATGAAAAAAAAAACAACTATAATTCTAGGTTTATTCATTTTTTTCTCTGATGATACACGAAAGAGCATATTATATCACAGGTGTCTTCTGTTCCTGCTATGGTGATCACGGAACTAGGGAGCTAAACGGAGTCTGTCTCTTCCTTGGTCCTTGAGAGATGCAATGTGCAGGGCTGCCACGACGGCATACGCCGAAGAGTAACATGAGTGGGGAATCAGTTTAAGCTGTTGCTATTTGGGGGTTGTTCGTTCCTGCAGCATAACCTAGTCTATTTTAACTCAAACAAGATGATTGCTAATTTTTAAAAGATTTCAAAAGTGTGAAGCTAAAATGTCAAAAAAGGAACTTCCCAAACAGGATTTTCAAAACACATAACCTAAAGAATGTGTGGAGGTGTTACTTAATGCACTTTGGGCTTTGGCTGACACAACCCAAAACACAGTCTGAAATAACCTGGAGTGTGTGTGTGTGCGTGTGTGTGTGTGTGCGTGTGTGTGTGTGCGCGCGACAGCATGCAGAGACCCACACCAGACCCACACATGATTGCATTTTCCCTTTTGCAATGATTACTGTGCTTTTCTTATCTGATTTGTTGTCCTGATCTTAGGACCTGGGTGGTTGCTTTCTGAATCGTAACAGCAGAGCTCTTCTTTCTATTTCAACGCTTATGTGGTTCTTTGTTATACCTTAGGAAAGTGCATTTCTAGTTAGTTCCTTAGTCTGTGTGTGTATGTATACACATACGTATCCTGTTTGCTCAAAACAAAAGGTTTTTAATTCATTAAAACAACAACAATCCAAACAATGCTCCTGAACTATTTTTAAAGGTGAGACTGCAACTAGGAATTAGCTGTGTGTATATCATGTCAGTGCTGAAACATCTGTTCAGAAATTGTGATTCTAAATTTCTACCGCTGAACGATAATGCTATGAAATATTATTGGTAACATTATAGTAGCTAATTGTTATTGAGAAGCTAAAAGTTATCAAGCAGCCAAAAGTTAATGCCGGATTTGTTTCATTGTACTTAATCCTCACCACAATCCTATGAGGTCAGAGCTGTTACTATCTATTAGAGTAAACTGAGGCACAGAAGGGTTGCATAAATTGCTGACGATGACATTGATTATAACTGGTGGAATAATCAGGATTTGAGCTCAGGCAGACTGACTCTGGAGAGAAGAGTTATCATTTGTGATCTCGTATGCCTTGATGTCCCCCCAAAATATATGCTTAGGTCCTCAATTCTAGTGCTAATCAATGTGGTCCCATTTGGAAATGGGATCTTTGAAGATGCCATTCATTAAGATGAGGCCAGACTGGTTTAGAGCAGGCCCTAATCCAAAATGACTGGTGTCCTTAAAAGGTGAGGAAATTTGGACACAAGTAGCAGGAGACATACAGAGGGAGAAGATGGTCATGTGACAGAGGCAGAGACTGAGTTATGCCACAAGCTACCTACCACTAGAACCCAACAGACTTCCCAGGAAGTACAGTCCAGCAGACACTGATTCACTCCTCTACCCCACAGGACGGTGAGAGAATACATTTCTGCTGTTTTTCGTCACCTAGATTGCAGTACTCTGTCACAGCAGCCCTCGGGTACTAATAAACTCACCTGAAAGACAGCAATAACATTACCCTTTTCACGGCTTTCTGAACCGACTCAATAACAGAATAAAGGTCAAAGCACTTCATAAGTTAGCAGGTGCACATGCTGAAGCCATGCTGAAGACTTATTTCCTTTCACCTGCACAGGATTTTTTTTTTTTTTTAACTGAAATCTTTGCTAAAATGTAAGAACTCGAATTAGGAGATCCTTGTAAAAATCTGATACGTTTGGCTTCTGTTGCAAAATCAGAATAGGTGTGATGCTGGCCCTTTCTTCCCAGGTAGCAAGAACTGGCCAGAGCAGAGGAGCAGCTGCCCACCGCGTCGGGGCAACAGCCCTCCGCCCACCGCAGGCCCTGCCCCACGCGCCGTGGTCATTGACCCCCACAGGTACCTGACACAGGCCAGTGTCCATGCAGACTGCGATTCAAACGCACCATTCTAGCCTAGGCATGTCCCCTCGCACGTGTGCTCTGAAAGCGTGACCATTATCACACTAGAGGTACCCAACGCCTTTGGAGAGTCTCTGTCGGTCCAGACTCAAGTTTCACGAAGAAAAATATAGGCATGTTGCCCAGAGACTATTTTTGACAAGAATATCAACAGTTCCAGAAAACACTTCAGGGACTGATTATGAAAAGAATATGATTTTTTTTCCCTCTCTCTTTGCTTCTGAGATAACTCCCACTTTACCTCCTCTCCCAGCACAAAGGACACATCATTGCCAGGTTCACTGCCGGTTCATTGGCAGCAGTCGGGAGGGGACCTTGAGATCTCGTTTTTGAAAAAGTTTAGAAGAAGCCTCCGTCTTTCATAAGCATTCCATCCTTTACAGGTGCTGCGGCCACATGCCTTGTCATGAAGCCCACCAGGGCTATGCCCGCCTAACCAAGCCCCCAGTAAAACCA
Organism: Tamandua tetradactyla; assembly: GCF_023851605.1. Taxonomy (NCBI): domain Eukaryota; kingdom Metazoa; phylum Chordata; class Mammalia; order Pilosa; family Myrmecophagidae; genus Tamandua; species Tamandua tetradactyla. Next base: position 45,154,891 of record NC_135339.1, read on the forward strand.
GTCCCCTCCCTGTTCACCCAGAGGGCAAGTCAGAGTAGCATAAAAACTAAGGGCCTGGACTTGTCCATATGACAGACCTAGATCCCAAACCTCCGGGGTGACCCTGTTTGGGGGGCTTCCTGGTCACGTTTCTTCATCTGTAAAATGGGCTTAGTTCTACTTACCTCATAGAGTTTTCAATGTGAGCCTAAATAAAGCCCTTGATGTCTGGTACATAATGAGCATATACTAAGTGGTAGCTGCTGTTATTATTTAAAGGATGTTTGGGGTCAATTGTATGCTATTTTCTCAAATACTGTTGCTTTTATTGCTTTTCCACATAGTGTTTGTATTTTCTATCACTTTTAGAAACAAGTTTTTGAAACTCTTTTTTTGCAATGAGTTAAATAATGACATTTGGCTGAGTTAAAAACAACAACACTAACAAACCAATTCAGGAGAGAGAAAATGATATTGAATGTTTTAAATGAGAAAATTTCCAAAGCGAGAAATAAAACAGAATATTTATTAGAATAAGTGAACTATAATGCTACATTAGCAAAAATTATCCTTCCTAATGAGAAGTATTGAGGTGAAGTTTCTGCATTATTTGGCAGAGAAAATTGCTTTCTACAGAGAAAAACTGAAAATAACACTAAGATTTGCAAACTTATCAAGTATATATAATGCTGATATTATTCTCAGTTTGTATCCATTTCTAATACCAAGTGTGAAGACATGATTTAATAATAGACGATTTGGATTGTAAATTTCCTTGAGATGCTCTCTTAAATACTTAAATGAGAAAAAATTCTAACAGTACATTTCATGAATGTGTATTTTGTCCTTTTCACTCCTACTCTTGTGTTCTCATTCTAACTTGATCTACTTGAGTGACCAACTTACAGAATGGAATGTGCAAAATATATTCCTTGATTCCTTCCATGTCTCTGCACTGATAGTCATTATTTTGTATCGAATTACACCTACCCTAACGCAACCGAAAGTCTTCCCTTTAGTGCAGGAACTGTATATTACCTATGTGATGGAAACACATGTTATTGAGTGGAATTTCACTAGTCCATGTCAAGTGAACTTTTTGTTTATCACTATATCATATGTGGCTTCCTCATTTTAAAATTAGGAGTTGGCTTAGGTCATCTCTGCAGCCCCTCTCAAATCCTGCATATTAGAAATTATTATCATATGTCTTTCTTTTCCTGTCACAGATGTTATTATATTTTGAGATGTTGATTTGACCCCTGGTACAACAGTTTTGGGGTAATAGCAGACTATATTATAATAGATTCAATCCGGGACAATTATTTCTGTTCCAGACAAACGTGCCAAAGACACCAGGAATGAATATTCAATTTCATTATGGACCAGTTAACTTCACAGAGAGGTAACTTGTTTCACAGACAAAATATTCGTTTAGCACACACATTTATGCAGATATTAGGAAAGGAATAGAGAAAGAGAAACTCAATAAAAATGTAGAACTAGCTCACCAAGATGCTCCATTGCTACTAGCAGGAAAAAAAAGAAGCCCAACTCCAAGAGACTGTCAACTCTTACAGAGGCTGGCAACTCAATAAATATAAACATATCAAGTTTGCTAAACATTCTATTTTCCCAAGTAAAGATATTTACAAACAGAACAAAATGTACACTACCATGTTTGCTTTTCATTTACATCTGTCTGTCTATCTATCCATCCGTCTATCTATAAAGCTCATTCCAACATTAAAAAAATCAATCTCACAATAGAAGATATTTCTTTAAATCAATTTTAAAATTAAAATTGAAAATGATTAAATTGTTTTTTCCATATCATCATAGACTAATAAAAATTTTTTATGGATCAACAGTGGTCACAGAGGGTCATTTGAAGCCGCTTTGTTAATAATATAGTCTATAAACATATATACACCAATGTCAAAGGGGATGAATGCCTCATGACACACCAAAGAGGTTGAATTTCAACTTCCATGGAGAGGATTTTGGTAATATAAAAATAAATTCAAGAAACGTGGATAAATGTGTTCCTCAATAGGATCTGAGAGCACAAAGAGAACATGTGTCTCAGAGCTTGGCCACTGACCGGGAAGGGGCAGCACCCCGGCTCATCGGGTCCCTCTCCTGCTCCCCACCGTGCACCCACTGGGAACACTGAGCACTGACTCCGAGTCTCCAGGGGTGTTAGAAGCAAAGACCGATCATTTCCTTCTCTTTCAGCACCCTTGATGCTGCCTCCAAAGGAAAAAAAATTCTCACACCCCCTTCCGGCTAAATAAAGCTAACTTTATCACAAAAAGCTTTGTGTCTAGACCAGTATTTTTCGTAGTGTCTATTTCATGGTGTTTCTGTTGACTGCTAATAGATAAAAGGTGAAAATCACATGCCCTGGGTCAAAAGTTTGGGAAACAGTGAAGCAAAATTTGAAAGGTCTGGTTAGGTCTCTACACATTAGCATTTTCTAAGAGAAGGTGATACAAGGCCTATTTACTTCTCATAAGCATATTTTCCTAGGAAAGCACAGTTTTAGAGACTCTAATTTGTTGTGTTTCTATATATCTATCAGAATTCAGGTCTCATCTCGGCAATGCTTGGAAATAGATTTATATAGCAGGGATGGCAAGAAATCCTATCTTTACACTTAAAATCAAATTAATCTAATGTTATGCCTGAGGGGTTGTCCTAATGTTATTAATAAAGGCTGTTCTTGATCCATTGATAAATGTTGAGCAAATTTAGATAAATGAAAGGAAAAATTATTTAGCTCCGGTCTTCTAACATTAGCCTTCTTGATTTATATCCGACAATTAAAAACATGTTATTTTTCTTTGGTGTGAAATGTATGCATTTATCACTGGATTTGGTATGCACAATTTAATTTTAATATCTTTTAATATCAAACAAAAGCAAGTAAAAGGTGAATAACTCAGGGCTTATACTCCCTCTCTACAATTCCAAAATAATGGATCAAGTAACGTAATAATGAACTATACATTTTAGATTATCGTACACAATTGCGATGGCTGCTTCTCAGCAACAGACTTATTATTTTTCAAATGTGAAAGCCATTTTCCCACTGACTTTCCCTTTTGGTGGGTCAGCATGAATTACCCCTGAGGTATCTCTGATTGTTGTCAAACAGTCTACACATTATTTGCAAACTCAGTTGGAAGAAGCACCATTGTGTTGTCAAGGTCCACAATGTGTCACCTAATCTACACATCCAATGACCCTTTACATCATTCAAGAAGCAGGATGAAAGAAAAGGTCACTCTCCAGAATTCTTTTGACTGGTGATAGCAAATCATCGACATATTACATTGCTATCATGTCCTCCTCCTATTAGTAGCTGATTTGTCCTCTCACAAATGGCTTCTTTTCTGGATTGGGGAATGGTAATTAGGATTTCATAGCTCGGTACAGCTAGCATTAGCATTATGGCTGTGTTGAGGATTAATAACAGTAGCCATAATGATGACAGAAAATTATAATAGTTCTAATTACTGATAGTCATCTTAGGCTGGGGAGCAGCTGTTAAAACATCTCTTTAGAAGTCAAAGTTCAGTCGCATATCTTTTTCTCCAAATAGGGAAAGCTTTAATGCTAATTAGAAAGGAAAATTACACATTCAAATGTCAGTCAGAGCACACAATGATTATTCTGTATTAACTTTCTTTCTCCCCCCCACTGAACCTCCTGGCTCTTGAGCTTTTGAAAAAGTTGACACTGAAAGTAACGGCAGGAGTTCCAGAAGGCCTCCTACTTTCTACTTAAACCAACCCTTCCAATTCAGTGAGGGGAATTTCTCATCTAATTGCATTCATGGAGTGTGACCTGTTCCCTGAAAGTTGTCACAAACTCACTTGCCTAAAGCCACTGCTTACTAGTAATTAATTGCCTCAGGGCACATGATATAATGACCAGAGAGGTGCCCAGAGATTTGGGGGTCTATTCCAGCCCTACCAAAATGAGCTATAAGACCTTCAGCAAATCACTGAACTTCTTGGCAAGCAAGACCATCATTCCATCCATAAAAAAGAAGGGCAAGCATTTGCCAGTATTTTCTAAATTCTCCAAATCATATGAATCACCCACGAAAGTGGGGGTGGGGGAGGGCAAGGATGGATTTGTCACTGTGGACTTCGGCCCAAACTCAGTATCAGAACCTCCAGGAGTCAGGGTTACCTGTGGCAAATCTTTCCCTCGCCTCTGAGAGCAGGAGGCAGGGAGGATGCTCAAGGCCACCTGGGCACTGACTCCGCTTCCCCGCAGGTAAGGATGGGACGTTGCTGCTGCTGTATTTGTTTCACAAATCAGTAAGCCCAATAACTGTCGTTATTCCTTTATATGAGGGGAGATCGAACTTTTTCTGTAAAGGGCCAGATAGGAAATAGTTCAGGCTTTCGGACCATGTGGTCTCTGTTGTAATTATTCAACTCTGCCACTGCAACACAAAAGCAGGCATAAACACTAAATAAAGAAATATATGTGGCTGGGCACCAATAAAACTTACATTTGAATTCTGTATCATTTTCATATGGCAGGAAATATTATCTTCTTTTGACTTTTCCAGCCGCTTAAAAATGATAAAACATTCTTAGTTTTCATACAAAAATATGCGGTGGGCAGTTTGCTGACCCCTGCATTAAATAGAAATGCCGAGAGTTTTAGGGTAATATCTTATCAAATAATAATATAAGCCCTATAATAAAAAGGCAGAGATAGAGCCAAGTGTCATTTTTTTTTTAATCCACCAGGATCCTACCTGGTGAATGAGGGGCTGGGGGGGGTTAGGGAGGAGGGAGGGGGTTGGGGAGGAGGGAGGGGGTTGGGGAGGAGGGAGAGGGTTGGGGAGGAGGGAGGGGGTGGGAATGGAGAGGCAGGCGCTGGCAGGGACTGAGGCAATGGGCATGGGAAAGGTGCTGCAGTTTGGCTGGGTCTGCTCCCGCTGTGTTTAGCCTTCTCACTTTCAGTAGTTTCTGTTTCTTTAGTTAGATAAATGGGGAATCTCTGGCTTATGAATGTATGCATCCACAGGTGTGCAGCTGCAATTTCTGTGGTTTCTGCCTCCCACCTGTAGCTGGCATCACTCCAGCTGCTAAATGATACAGGGTCCCAGGCTCCTCCCATGTATATATGTTCTAGCAGTTCTGAGGAGGTGGCATCCAGAAATCTTTACTTTGAGCAACCTCCCCAGCTGACTTTTATGAGTTGATCTCATACTAGAATGAAAGTCTAGCGCAAATGAAAAGTTCATGGTATGGTTAGAGTCTCCTTCTTTAGGGCTACAAGGCTGTCATTTTCTCTTTTGTAAACATAAAATTATACTCACAAAGTGATGCCATCAAGTTGAGCTATATGTTTATCAATCTTTATACTAAAAGGTAAGGCTGGATGATTGAACATAATGTCCGGGAAGCAAACAAAGCTTCCAAAACTATGCAGTGATACTCAGTAAAAAAACAACAACAACAAACAAGCAAGTATGCTGGGCAAGAAATGTTCAGGGAAAATAGGCTGTGAGCAATTGCCCCATGCTGAATTGTTATGACCACAAGCAGACACAACAGAGGGAATGCTTCGCTGGAGCTTTTCAAACACTATAACTATTCTGAACCTCTGGAAAACATGGTAGCACACAGATCAAGTTGCCCAACAGTAATCAGGGATGGGGAGCCTGTGTCCAAGCAAAGAGGTTGGGCAGGCTTCATGTCTATGGCAGCTCTACTCTAAGCAGTGACGACAGCTGTGAACCAAAGGGCAGCCCTTCTTAGAATGAACTGTTCAGCAGCATCTCTTGGCACAAAAACTAATCCCCGTCAGAAATACCATCTTTGAATACAAAAGATAGAGCTGGCTGTATCAATTCTGCTATGGGTCATTCACCTGAAGAGGCTATTACCCCTTTCATCGCCCTTCCTATTTCCAAACTTATATTCCCTGTCGCCTAGATTTCAGTTATTTTCCTTTATGCTCCTCGCTGTTCTCTCCTGTCACAGATCCATTTTTGGTCCAGCTTTCAGCTCAGGTTTGTTCTCATACCAATGTCATCTTGTAATTTTGATCACTTAAGACTTCTAACCATTTTAAATTCCTTTTCCGAACTTGATATTCTCTATAGAATTTTTAAAAATATGATCAGAAAGCTGTATTGACTTACATAATGCCTATCCTGTCTTGTTGTTATTATAATTAAGAAACAATCCTTTCAACAGACTCAATAATAAGCAACGATAATAGCTAACGACATGTTCTCACTATATGCCAGGTATTGTGTTAAGTGTTTTATGTTGATATCATATTTAAAATGAAAAACCCATCTTATAACATAGGCCTATCATTTCCTTATTTTACAGAAGGGGAAATTGAGACTTAGGGAAATAACTTGTGCAAGGTGACACAGCTATTGAATTGAGGAACTAGGATTGAAGTGTGCTATCAAGATTCAAATTCAGACCTCCCAACTATTTATAGAAATGCATATGGATAGAGATTCAGTTCACTTTCATTAATCCCTGTAGTTATATTCTATTATTCTATTTCCCCACTGCTCTTAGGGGAAATTCAGCATCAGGTCCCTGTGAGTCTCTGGTCACAACATTTTTACCAACTGCTTAATACATCAAGTTGTTTTATGTGTGTTTTTGGGTAAAGACACCTTATTTAATATATATTGTTGATTCATTAACATTTAATTTATGACCAACAGCACAATAACTGATGCCTGAAGAAAGCTTATCTAACACACATTTTTCTCTGTAAGGCACATTGCAGCTTTCTTGCACTTAGGAACTCTAGAAAGCACTTCAGCACTACACTTAGGGACTATTTTATAGATTAAAATCACACAAAAAAAACCCCACAAAAATGCAAAAAATGTGACATTAAATTCACTGAGGAAAGGACATTTGTTTACAGTATGAAAGCTGACACACAGAGAGTCACCTTGTTCAGCCTCAGCTGGGAACGTGCAGTGCCCATCAGTTGACTCAAATTTTTGCCTCTCTGTATATTCACAAATGAGCATGAAAGTGCCACAATGTTGATTTGGGGATTACAAATCAATTTTAACAAGAAGAATTCATGAAGATGGGATACATGAATAATGAGAATCAACTATACAAAATAGATACATATGTATACATACACACATATGCATCTATATACAGGATCACTGTAGATTAGTACTTAAATGAAAAGAGAGAGAAGACAGGCATGGTGTAAAACCGGGTATTTGGGGATTGCATAGATCCACAGTCCTAAAGTGCAATTGTAGAAACTTGGGGAATGACTCCTAGAGGACTTGACCCACTTGTTAAGTGAGTAGTAGCTGACAGTAGTTTATCACTCTCTCTAGGGATGCTACATTGTAGTCAGCAACCCTCACAGGAGTTTTCTTCTATAAAATAGCCTTCCAAAGGTTTGGCCTTTGTTACCTATCTCTGGGATGAAAAGGGAGAGGAGAGAGCCAATAGAAGAAAATAGGTCATTCCTTTTCCATGATCTACCAACCCCTGACTCCCCATGCCACCTCCATTTTCCACCTTGATTTGGGGGCCTTGGAGATCCTCTACCAGCATCACACCATCTACAATGTATTATAAGATTGTACTGATGGTTCCTTGTATTTCTGAGTGCATGGTCCCTGTCTTTGACACGTTTATATTCTAGTTGTGGAAATAAAGCATCCAAACATAAAATAGAGTAGCTTCATTTTATTCACTGTGTCACTCATGTAGCAAATATTTATTGAAAATCTACTCAGACTATTCGTTCAAAAAATATTCATTGGTTACATACTAAGTGTCAGGTCTAACTCTCATGTAAATCCTTGATCTGCTGGGAACTGGGGATAAGAGTCAAGATATACCCTATATTTAAAGATCTTATAGACAATTGAGTAACTGAGAAGTACAAAGGAATTAAAGGAACAACAAAGAATAAAAGGACAGAGTAAAGTTAGTCAGGATAAGCTTCTTTAAAAAAAAAACAGTTTTTTTTTTTTCCGTATTTGGTATTAAAGATCATCTTTGCAAAAGAAAAGGAGTCAGGGATAGTTCACCACTCTCATGCCCAGCAATCACTAGGGATTTCTGGAAATGTGCACTGATTGCACAATGTCATGCAAAGCAAAGAGAAGCAAGCAGAACAATGCGGCAATGCAGGTCTATTTACAAGACAGACTAGGTTACCTTTATTAAAATAATAAATTTTGGGTATAAGTAATAAAAGAGAGTGGTGGCTCTTCCCAGAGAAATAACAGAAGCTCACTAATAGCATCTCATAATAATCAAGGGAGCTTGATCATGACAGGGTGTGATTTACGCAGAAAGAACCTCTCTCACACAACTACCATCTCCTTAAATTTGGGCTGGTCATAGCTTATTCCTCATAAACAATGACTGGCATTTGATGACTGATCAAGCCTGAAATAGTGCCTGCACTGGTCCAGAGCCTGATTACCGAGAAACAGTCTTGCAGTCACTAGCCTAAAGCCTGGTGGAGGGTTGAGTTTGCCATGGACTCAGAGGGGTGCTATGTAACCAAAGGGTTATGGGGTGACCTGGAACCAAATGCTTCCACTATCCCCAGCTCCAAGCTATTTTATAACTCTCCCCAGCGTGGACAAGCTTTGTATTTGGAAGCTAAAACTGAAAGCCCGACTGGTTTCCCCATCTTTAAATTCTTATCGGAGTGCTGCAAGCACAAGTGGGCTTCTACTCTTGATTGATTTACTTGGATGCCTACTATGAATGGGCTCCTGAGCTAGGTTCTTTGGCAGATACAGAGATGCCTTAGATTAAAAAGAAGGAGAGTTGAAAACCTTGGATTGCATTTTCTTATAGTCAGGGCAGTCTGTCTAATTTGGAGCAGGTACATTATCACTCTGCCCTGTGAAAGGGGTTCGGAGCTCATCACAATCTACTCTGAGGCTGTTATATGGCATTTTGTGAACGAGATTGTACATATGTGTTGAAGGCAGACCACTAATTTATAGTTTCATACAAATTCACTATTTGTTTACAAATCTCATAAATGGCAGCAAATCACACATACCAAGCAGGTTTGCATATTCTTATGTGGCAACCATTTCAAGCACATTCTATGAAAGCTTTCTAAAAAGCTGATTTATTGCAGATTGGTTTCCTATTTGCAGAGCACATACATTTTAATGAATTACAAGCAGCACGAAGTAAAGCATACATATTCTGGCAATAAAACGACTAGAAATGCCTTATTTGGGGGCTTGTGGATAGAATAAAATGGGTTCTTGTCATAACAAATTTAAAATGCTGACTGGGGAAAAAATGAACTACTGTCATAAAAAATATAGAAGTAAACATTTTCAGAACAATGCACCTTCTATTTATAAGGATGGGGAGAGAGGAAAAATAAAATTTTGCTTTTCATTTATCCTACAAGTTTTTACGACGTGATACTAATTAAAGGTGTCAATTCCAGTATCAGATTGCTTGGGTTGAAGTGCTTCCCCATTTGCTTTTTAGCTTTATGACCTAAGCCTCGGTTCTCTTATCTGTCAGTGGGGAATAGTAATAGTAAAAGTGATAATCATCATCATCATCATCATCATCATCATCATCATCATCATCATCATCATCTCAAGTGGAATTAAAGGGGACAATTTTGCACAAAGCTTTTAGTTTGCACAGAATCAGCTCTGATAAGTAGAAGATGTGACTGCTGTCATTAGCAACTACCCACTCACACCAAGCAAAAAGAAATACCAGTGTATGTCTTGCCTTTAAGCGACTTACAGTGGAAAGGGGTCAATCTACACAAAACTAGAAGTCAATTTAAAGGAATGGATAACAATAGCTTAATTGATCTGGAAGATGGGAAAGAGGGAGCTCAGTAGACAGAGAGAAATGAAAGTGATCCAGGCTCACAGCCAGAAAGATTTTTGTTGAGATGTAATTATACAGAATCTCAGTGTTAGAAGCTTAAAAGTCAATATTGTTCAATCACCACATAAATGCTTAAGTACCTACAACATACCAGCTAAATTTCTTCTCTGTGGCAGCTCTTCAAATATGCATTATTTTTTGTTAATACTTAAGATTTTGTGCTGTGCTTTGCCATCCGTGATATTCGCAACACTGTCTCTTTCTCATCAGTTAAGTCCCAACTCAAACATCACCTTTTCAGAGATAACTTCCCTAACTGCCCTAGCAAGTGGTCCTTCTCTCCCTGGCACTCTCCATCACATTAGCCTATTTTATTTTCTTCATAATGCTTTTCGCAGAATTTTTTCCAAGTAGTGTTACACATATGGGTTACAGTAGGATTTCTCAATCTCTGTACATATGGCATCTTTGTTATTCAGACTGTCCCATGATTCTGAGAAGTTTAGAGTATCTCAGCCTCTATCCATTAGAACCAATAGCAGTCCCCTCCCCTCAACTGTGATGACCAAAAATGTATTCCAGACATTGCCAAATTCCCCTCAGCCCTCCAAGTAGAGGGCCAGTAATGCCAGGGGAAGCCAAACCCCCTAACTGTAGCTTCTAGTCATAAGGAATCTCATTTGCATGCAGGATAAATATTATTTTCTAGATATGCTAAGATGTTAAAGGGATTGGGAAACATCTCAAATTATGTGTTAATATACTTAATGAGTTTTATATTAGTTACATGATTTATTCCCCACAGCAATACTACAAGAGGCAATAACTGCTATAATCCCCAATTTACAAATGAGACACAGATGGATTAAGTAATTTGTCCAGAGTCTCATTGTCTTTAAGAAATGGAGCTCCTTGTGGTTTTAACACTTGGACAACGTCTACTAAATTAAAAAAGAAACCAGTACCCTCCCAAACTCTTCTCCATGGTACATTTCTAGATTATTTCACTTGTTTTCTTACATTGTTTTCAGCAATTGCCTGCATTCCACCAAATCTCCTCAATCCTATACTTCTAGAATGAGTTTCTCTTTATTGTGAGCGAAACTGTACATTTCTCTTTTTTTCCAATTGCCTCATCTTAGCAGATTCCTCCCAAAAGTTCCACCTGTTAAGATATTTTGAGTCCTTGCTTATCAGGCATAGGGCCACCCATTCAACTCTAGTGAGATAAGCTGAGGGAAAATGAAAAGCTGTGAATGTCCTGTACCATGTAGAAGAGAATATACATGTAAGTAAAAATGAAACTTAAAGAGGGGGAAAGTTCAGGGTGAGAAGGAATTGGTCAGGGAAGTCTTGGAAAAGGTGAGGTGATTTAAATCTTCTTAACATTCTTCAAACTGTTAACAACTCAAAGAAATCATCCTCTATCCCTTAGCTTTACTGATTTATAGTCGTTGCTGAGAGTATTTGTTTGAAAATAGTGAAATTTGGCAAATAAAATATACCTTCTTTGGAGCCTAAGAAAGCCAAACCAAAATTAGTATCTGGACTTTTATACTGGTTTTATCTTGTGCCAGAGCCTGGCATCCTCTTCCCACCTCTTCCCTTTAACCTGACTGGTAATTCCTCACCTTTTAAATCTCAGCTTATAATATCACTTTCCCCAGAAAGCCTTCTCTGATTTCCCTAGGCTGAGTTAAATACCATTTGTATGGGGCCTTATACACTCTGTATTTTCACCAATCGGAGAATTCTACACACTGTAACATAATTATGAGTTCATTTAAATGCATTTCCCACTAGAAACTTAACCTTTCTTGAAGACAAGACCAGTCTCTTAATGAAGGTTTCTGGAAGGCATGTAGAAAGGCAGGTTGTTTACTGTTCTAGTTACTAGATAAATCCTGCTCTGTCTTTATTAGGGAAATGATCACATCTGGCAAGGGAATATCAGCACAACAAGGTAAATCTATAGCATTGGCACAAGCTAAATCTGGAAAAATGAAATAGACCAAAGCCTCCTCGCCTCTCAATAGAATCTCCTTGATTAATCCCAATTGCTGTACTTCTGTGAAACTACCCTATCTTTCCATTTGCCCTTTCCTGATTGGGGAAAAAAAAAAAAGTACTCAACTCAAAAGAAACTTTTCAAGTTACCTTTTTCGAGGAAAACTCAATACTGTATGCTGTGTGTGATTATAACAAAGAAACACATAGAATTATTTGGAAAATTCTCAGTATAATCAAGATCTATGAAATCTTATTTGTCCGGGGGCCTACAAATTAGCCAAGGAGTCAAAACACTAAATTTACCTTTGAATCCTGATTTGCTTCAGCTCATTTTTCCTAAGCATGAACTGGTTGCATGAAAATGCTTCATCCCAACCCAAAACAAGGCCCTGATTAGGGCTCCCAAGGAGACATCCTCTTTATAAACCTGTACCTGTCCTTCACTGACATGATCAAACTAGAATCGAATTCCATATTTACTTCTATTTTTAACAACTTTTTAAAACTATAATTCACATGTTATAAAATTCACCCATTTAAAGTGAACAATTCAACAATAGATTTTAGTGTATTCACTGAGCTGTGCAACCAAGACCACAACTCCATTTTAGAACATCTTCATCATCCCCAAAGTAAATTCCATGCCTGTTGGTAGTCACTCCCATTGCCCCCACACCCAGCATATTCAACCAGTGATAGACCTTCCTTCTTTATATAGTTGCCTTTTATGGATATTACATATAAATGGAATCATAAAATTTGTGGTCTTTGTGACTGGCTTCTTTTACTTAACATAATGATTTCAAGGTCAGCCACATGGCATATATTAGTACTTCATTCCTCTTCATAGTCAAATAATATTCCATCCTATGGATATACCATGTTTTGTTTTTCCAGTGGATGGACATTTGAGTTATGACCACCATGTATAATGCTCTGATGAAAATTCATGTACAAGTTTTTGTGTGGACATATATTTTCAATTCTATTTGGTACTTAAATAGGAAGAGAATTTCTAGGTCATAGAGCAACCCTGTGTTTAACATTTTGAGGAATCACCAAACTATTTTCCAAAGAGATGGTACCATTTTACAATCCCACAGTAATATATGAGGATTCCAGTTTCTCCACATCCTTGCCAATGCTTACTATTGTCTGTCTTTTTTATTATAGCTATCCTAATGGGTACAGAGTGGTATCTCTTTGTGGTTTTGATTTGCATTTCCTGAATAATAATAATGCTGAACATTTTTGCATGCCCTTATTGGCTATACATATATCTTCTTTGGAAAAATGTCTATTTAGATCCTTTCCCCATTTTTAAATTAAATTATTAATGCTTTTTCTTATTGAGTTATGTGTTCTTTAGATATTCTGGATGCAAGTCCCTGATCAAATATTTGATTTGCAAACATTTTCTCTTATTGCATAGTTTCTTCTGTAATACAAAATATGGTAATATTAATAATACCTGAGGGTTTTGCCTTTACCTTTGATTTCTCCTCCCTATATCCTTCACATCCTCCTCCCTGTCACAACACACACACACACACACACGCACACAAGCACACCACTTCCACCTCGGTACATCCAAAGGCAGTCATTTGCTCCATGGAAAGGAAGACCCAAAAGAGCCCAAGGAGAACACAAGAGACTGCCATATTCCCAAAATAAGAGTCCTTTAGACTAAAGCAATTGAGAAAGAGCAGGTTCTTTGAATTCCCTCCAGCTTGACTTTAAATAGCAAGAGACAAACTAGAAGGAAAAAACCACAAAGTTGAGTCTTAGACAACAGATTTCAAACAAAACTAATAATAGCCCACCAATTTCTTTCCTGAAGTCTAGGCCAGTTTAAAAAGACAGAAAAAGAGCTTTGCAGCACTCCAATAACTCAACCAAAGGCGGGACATCTGTATCACTCACAATTGGAGAGAATGCAAAGGGAAGATGTTAAAACCAGATGATACTGCCGAGGAACACTTGCATGGATAACATAAGCAGAAACTTATCCCTGCTGGACCTTGCAGCAAGGTGGGAGGGCCTCGGTTACATTCTCCTTCCAGATGGTCCCTGGGTTGTATAATTTGTTGTTTGCTTCCTATCATACCAGCAAGCAATGGTGAATTGAAAAATGCTTGTTTTTCCTGCCTTTTTTCTGTCTCTCCATTTTTACTCTCTCATCATGTCTCTCTTCATAATTTAAGGAGTCTGAGAAGTGCTTTCTGCCTAACCTTTTCAGGGTTATAATGGCATAAATATCCAATAAACAAAAACATAAATAAATGTGCTATTCAGGGACACAACGCAGAGGAACTCATTATTCAGGCTCAGATATGTCCAGGATCCAATCACGGAGAGTTGCAGATCTTTAAAAGTTGTTGAAGGAAAGAGTTTATTCCAAAAAAATGAAATCCAGTGGTTATTATTATTATTAATATTAGAGAAGTTGTGGGTTTACAGAACAATCATGCATAACAAATCCAGTGTCTTAAAGAGAAAACTGGATGTGAAGTAGGCTTCAATATAAGCAAACCATTTCCATTATGCTTTGTTCTCCATGTGAAAATCAGGAGATCTAAACAGCAACCATAACCCAGTTCTATTCACACAGATACAAAAACAAAACAAACACACTATACCAGGTGGTGAAAAGTGAACTTAATTTGGTTCTTCAGTCTGATACGTTCAGTAAAGTACAATTTCCCCCAAGTTATCTAAATTTTTACTTTCCCACTGTTGAAAGCATAACCGGTGTTCAAATTAATTTTCAAGCACCGTTTGTGGCATGAGATGAGGATAACTTCTGCTCTTCTTCTCTGTAAGAAATTGTTTTTATCTGCCATTTCCTTTAAAGATGTCATCTGGATGTATATTAAATACAGGGTTTAGATATAGTTGCTTTCTCCATTGTGTTTGGGAAGGTAATAATTGAAGGGAGTTATTTCTTAGCTGGAGATTAGCTAGGAGTTGTTCAATCCATTTGAATAAATGTAATTCTTCTACAGAAATTAATCACAGTTTTCATGAAGGAAGAAGGGAAAATGCATAAGCTTGTTATAGTAAGAAGGATGAGATTAGAATATATTTTATAATTTCAGTTCTTTTCATTTACCCACAGGAACTTGCTAGATTCTCAGAATAGATTCAAATCCTGAATTAATTCATTCAAAGGCATTCTTTCTCTGTGATATATGGGGTGGCATAGAGGTTAATGAAACCAATTTATAAAATCAGAGCTTGTTATTCCCTATATATCCACCTAAAAGTTCCTTCTAATTTATTTTACAAACCATAAAATGACTTCTCTTGGAAAACAAATCTGGAACTCCTAAAATGATCTGATATTTATTAAGACTTAATTTCAGTCAGTTCTGGTTTAAGCAGAACATATTGCTGTGATAATGAAGGTGAATAATTAATAAGTCAAGTAAATTATTTAAACTTTTCTTGCAAAACACAACCTAGAAAAAACTGTTGTTTGATCTGGATAGGCCTTTCACCAAGAAAACCTTCTAACCTACAAGTATATACTACTTCTCAGTGGGACTTGAGAAATATGTTCCTGAAAAAGGCATGAGAGCTTCACTATGAAAGGATACAGTTCTATTACCTGATATAAGGAAAGGGAGAAAGAGGCATTAAAGTGCTACACTGAGAAAAAGGAAGTTCATAGGTAAGACACAGCAGCTAAATGCATGCAAGAAATCACAGAGAGGAAAGGAGGGAAGTGGAGTATGTGAAGATAGAAATGACTCATATAAAGGCTTCTTTTCCAGCTCTAGAACAGGATGCCCCAAGTATTACAAATTTGTTCTCTAGTCACTTGTACCCTTCTAAATCACTTTATCTATACTATTGTGTTCACTCCTGTTTCTCTCCGGTTGTTTTTTATTTTTCTCAGTCTCTGCATTCCCTGCCCCTATTCTTTGATATTTTTTCCTTTATGCTGGAAGTATTGTTTCATAATAAAAGTAAGAATGAAATAGGTACAATACAAAAAAAAAAAAACAAAAACAAAAACAACTTCCACTCTTTCCTGGACTATTTTGCAGCAGTCTTTTAACAGCCTGTCCCTCTATAATCTATTCTTTTTACAGTTACCAGAGCGATGTTATAAATATATAACTCAGATCATGTCATTTTACTACTTACAACCCTCCCATTGCATTTAGAATAGAACCAAGCTCCTTATTTAGGACCAGCAAAACTTTCTGCAATCTGGCTTTTGCCTATTTTACTCTAACTTTATCCCATCTGGTTACTGCTCCCTATAAAACTTGGTTCTGTTCCTTAGAGATGGCAAACTCATTTCTAACTTAAGACTTTATACTAGCATTTCCCTCTGCCTGGTACACATGGCACTCCATAAATGCATTTTCATTATTTAGATCACAGCTTTAAAATCACCTACTCAGAGAGGCCGTTCCTTACTAATCCAACAGAGAGTGGCATTCTCACTCAAAGCAATTTGTCCTCCTTATTTATGATCTGTACCAACAAATGGAACACACACTCCATGACAGCAGAGCCCTGCCTGAATCCCTTGGTCTTGAACAATTTCTGGCACATGGTAGGTGCTCCATAAATATGTGCCAAGTAAATGAGGCTTCAGACTTCTTTGTTGAAAACTATAATAACAGCATTTGACTTTCAAAATGATCTGGATTCATCTTCTTGTGGATGCTTTATAGAAAGACAGCTCAATTATCATGCAAGCAAACTTCCCTTTAATGCTATGAGGCATTGGTATCACTTTTGTTCTTCTAAATTTGCTTCACATTATCTAATACATGATATAATCTAATTTCTCATTGCGTTTCTTTTTTCAGCTTGAGTGGAACACTTCCACGCACTGGATAGTGTATTTATTTATCTACTTCACATTTTGTCTGTTTACTTCCTTTTTATGTTTCAAAAACAAATGTGTAGGTGCTTAATCATCTGTTTCCATTTCATTCCGCTCCGGTATAGACCTTACTATGGCTCACAGAATCCAAACATGAATTAAGGCATCTTCTGATTAGAAAATCTGACATGAAATACTAAAACATTTCTTTGGTCAGAATTATCTGTAGAGTTATGGCTATTGTTCAGCAAAACATAACACAGCTGTGGAAAAGAAAGAAAAAGATCAGAGGATTTCATGGGCTCTTTTTGATTCTTTTCTTTTGAGGTGATTGATGGGGGCTAGCACGTTTGTGTTTCTGTTCCATTCGTTTAAAAAACAACAACAATGAGGAAACAAGGCCACCAGAGAATCAGTCCCTCACTGCTTTCAACCAGAAAAGCCAAAAGAAGAAGAACCAACTGAAAAAACTGCTTTACATGTACAGAGGTTGCAGGCATGGTGGTCAGAACCATCAGAGAGATAAACACAGCCAACTCTTTTTCTCATGAGTTTTTCTGAACATAGGAATCAAGTATGACAACATTCTGTGTCACTCTGTGGTCTCATATACAGATGAGGGAGACCAATAAATATATAGGAAAGCTCACCTCAATAAGCCCTGAAATAAGAATTTATACATTTGAGGCTTGAGGTTCCATGGGTCGTAGAATCACAGTTAGTCCCTAGTGACAAAAACATTTTCAGTATCTTTCAGTTCATCCTTCCTTATAACACAACTCCAAAAATTCTTCATCGTCACAAGAGTAAAAGTAAAATTCATGAATACTACGACCTTTCTTTGGCCCTTCCCACCTCCAGTTTTCCTTTTCCCCAGGCTCGGTTTAAATTTGGGGGTCAGTCATGTCAACCACTTCCTCACGTGTGCCCTCACCTCCTTGGTCCCTCTCTCAATCACTCATTCACTCTGTGCAAAGCAAATCCTGGTGTAATCCAATTCTCTGCCTGCTTGGAACTTGAATCTAGGAGAATAAGTGGAGTTGAAAAGTCACACACAATCAAATTGGCTAGTCTCACTTTAGATTTGGGATCAGGGACATCAAGTGGCGTCTTAAAGCCTGGCAATCATGTTGTATTTCCCTGGTACATCCACTCTTTCCTTTTTCTAGACAATTATCTTGTACCTTCTCTGTCCTCAATCCTCCTGGGCTTCTGATCACAGCCCACCCCCTCCCATGTCCCCTATTTCAATTAACAACAACTCCATCCTTCCAGTCACTCAAGTCAGAAACCCTGAGATAAACCTCGAATCATTTCTTTCTCTCATGCCGCATATCTACAGCAACAAGTCTTTCAGCACTCCTTCAAAACACATTCAGAATCTGACCATTTCTCAATCTTCTTTTACCCCACATACAGAACCAGTATCATTTCTTCCCTAGATTAATGCAGCAGCCTCCTTAATCTTTTCTCAACACAGCAGCAACAGCAATCTTGTTAAAAATCTACGCAGATAATTTCATTGTTCTTCTTAGAGCCGTCCGATGGCTTCCACTGCACTCTAAGTAACTGCACAGCCATCCAATGGCTTCCATTGCACAGAACAATTGCAAAGTCCTGTTTACTAAAATAAAAAAGACCACCTGATTGGGTATTGCCAGGAGGGATTTCTTTCTGGGAAAGGATTTTCCAGAAGACAAAAACAGTTGTCCTGCAGGGCTTCCCAAGAGAAATGGAACACACAATACAGAAATGCCCATAACAATAGCTGGTGATAAACCAGATTTGGCCCAGTAGAGATAGATATCAGAATGCACAATTACGTGCATTGTTAATGAATGTATATCTGTTCCCTGCTTTGAAAGACCCCTCCGTGTAATAAGGACCCACCCCCCCATCCCCATTCCACCCCTCCAGCCCCGCGGAACTTCCCTAAATGCCTTTATAAGTATCAGTGAACAGATGGCTATTGAGACTTTCCCTGACGCCCCACCTGCCTCTGATACCCTACCCCCACACCCCAGGTTGGGATCCCCCTGCTGGAGCAGTTTCTCCTTCAAAAAAAAACTGTAATTTTGATTACACTGCTGACTTTGCTTCTTCCCACAGGTTTTATGGACCTACAAGATCTGCTGGTTCCTAAAATACTCCACCATACCTTCATCTGACCCCTTACCCCAATTCGTCCCATTGCCCCCTGGCGATGCCTCAAACTCCCAGCCACACTCTTTGAACTGACTCTTCCCTTGGCTCCAACTCTTCCCACTTCCTCCCAAGACTTTTGTTTGTTTGTTTTTTGCTTTGCTTGACAGTTTATTAAATATACTATGTTTGTACCTTATTCTGTAGTTTTTAAAATAATTCACACATGGATTTAGTAAAGATGTTTTTTTTATAGAAAACCATCGGCAAAACTAAAGTGAAAATAAGGATGCACATATTACATACATACTAAGTAACTGCTGAAATGTCAGGAGCTATTTTAATTTAATCTGTACAGGTGCTTAATGAAGGTGATCATGAACTAGTGGGTGGCTTATTTCTCTTAAATCTGACATCAGACTTTGACTGCAAAAAGTGTTAATGTTGAGTTGCAGATGCAAAAATGTCTTGAACAAAATGTCTAATTTAACTTAGAGAAACAAAACAAAATAAAGACCTGTTTCCCTTTTACAGATACTTTTCTAAATCTATTCTCTATGCATTCTCTCTCATTCAGAGAATTAGTAGTGCAAACTGATGAGGCAAAACATCAATTCCTATCAAAAACAAACTGGTGCCTATTTATAAAACATGCAAAGGGAAATTTTTTAGTAGGTGTTCCTGCAGAACTGGTTAAAAGTGAGCACAGCTGAGAGGCAGAATATACCTTTACTTCTGCAAATCTAGGTCCTTCCTCTTCCTTTCTGGAAGAATCACATTTTCAGGATATCAACTATAAAATGGCATATAATGGCATGTAATGCAAGGACAGAAACAAAGAAGTCTACAAATTCTTTATATTTCCCGCTGTTGAGACAGATATTTTTGAAAGCTGAGGTTACCTCTAGCAGTGAAACCACAGCCAGCTGTTAAGCAGCCAGAAAGCTACAGTAATTGAATACATAACCATTTTTCTTTTAGCACATTCTTTGTTCTCCTCTTCTAGAAGTTGTAGACGTCTGTTTTGTTTGATTATCTGTCATCTTAACGAAGCTGCATCTGCAACAGTCGTATCATCTGAAGTTCCTTCAATTGACGTACCTATATTTGAAATGCCATACATGCAATCATTTCTGACCACTTGTCCATTTTGGTGAACAACATTTTCGCTCATAGAGCATACTTTTTTGTCTGCCAACTGCATGGATTTCTTTATTTTGAGGGGTTGGAGGGTGTTTTTCTAAATCCAGAAAATCCAGTGGTCTTTGACTTAGTGTAAGTACACGAGGAGGTGTTTCCAATGCCAGAGGTTTATAAGGAGTTGACTGAATAAGGTCAAGATCTGCTGGTCTTGAAAATGGAACATCTTCATCATTTCCTGCTACAGCAATCCTCTGTGGAGCCTGCATGATGGCACTAGCATTTGGAACTCTGTCTTGGAATCCTTGTTCCATGTCAGCATTTGGTGGTGCTATCTTTAATTTTTCTGGGACCCTCATTCACTGAGGGTCTGAATTACTGAATTAGACTAATTTCCGCCATCTCAGCAGCAGCGAGAGAAGGAAATGCTGTCCCACTCACCAAACGTATACAACCACTACTTGCTATTCGGCATTATCATCTGTGCTTCGTATTAAATCCTTTAATTTGCGTCAACGTGTATGTGATGGATTTAGAATCACTTTTGTCTTGCTGGACCTGCTAGAGGGGCTGGCTCTGGGGCTCTCAGGTG